>NC_066585.1:393386153-394586153 GCF_024323335.1 Lathyrus oleraceus
TTAAGGGTTGTTTGATGTGATTCTAAGTAGGTTTAAGATAGTTCTGGGTTTAGGGTTGAAGGTAGGAGATGAAGATTCATCTTTATCATGACGAACATGATGAAGATCTAGGATTCTTGGCTAAAGGAGAGGAGTTAGGGTTCTTGAGAGGGGTTAGGGTTAATCCACATTTAGGTTAGGGTTCGTTGGGTTAGGGTTAAGGTTCATAAGAATCCAGTTAGGGGTAATCTGGGTAGTGTGTAAGGGTTATGGTTCTAAGAGTTTGGGGTTAGTGATCTTGGGTTTGAAGGGTTTCTGGGCTGGTGTTCATCATTTGGATGAACACTAGTTAAGTGTTCGAAGGTCTCGATAAAGTATCAATCAAAAACTGGAGAGTACAGTGGTTCATGGATAGTTTCTGGGTTCGGATGGTGGTCGGAAGGGGCAAAAGTCGGAGAAGAGAATAGTAAAGAGAAAAGGGCTTAGAGAGATGGTTTTAGAGAGAGAGATCAAAGAAATGAAAATGTTTTCATTTTTGAGGGAATCCACGTTTTATACCCCCCCCAGCGACCATGTCACTAACACGTGGCCTCCTTGATGGCCACACGATTGGTTGTCTTTGACTTGTTTCGGTGCATGTAAGCACACCTAATCCATGGTGAACTATCAATCTGATCCTTCTGTTTCAATTACTTTGACTAAGTAGACTTATCCAATGTTCCATGTGAAATATGCTATGGTCTCGTTAGATCAATTCGACACTCTCAATGTGATTCAAATTGTTGACTCTCTTTTCATGGACCACACCTAGGGCTGGGATCTAAAAAGGATTGGGACTTCTATCCCTTGCTATTAGCACCCCCCAGTCACTGGCCCATTACTAGTGTAGTGTAATTTACACCCCTTGCATTTTATCTATTTAAGCATTTTATTTATTTTATTTATTCTGTTTTCTTAATAAATGATATTATTAGGATAATTATTTCTAGGTTAATATTAATAATTGATTAAGTTAATTAAAAACTAAAATTTATTAAATAAAGTTTTATTTTATTATAAATCAATAAATGAAAAAAATACAAAAAACATATTTTATCATTAGGGTTTTTATTAGGATAGTTTGTATGATTAATTATTAGGACTAACATTTAGATATAACTAGGGTTAAGATAATGACAATTAGGGTTTAATTGAGAAAATAATATTAATATTTCTTTTACTAATTGATTATGTTTAACATTTTCTCAATGTAAAAATAATTATGTACATATGACGTCTAATTTAATTTTTTTAATCAAACTCACCATAACGTCTTTGCAATTAATAAATCAACCAAAATCAACCCCACACATTCAAACTATAAGTCCTCTGTCCTTGTGCGTTGAGGCATTTTCAAATCAAACACTTTCTCCGCCCGTGATGCGTTGAGAATCTTTTCAAGATGTAAAATCAAACAAATAAACAAACCTTTTTAGACGTACTACGATGCTCTGATCCTTCAACAAACTTGAAGGTATGTAGGCATAGAGTTTTAATACTCTAGCGAGTACAATAACCAAAAAACACTTTATGTGTCCTTCTTTATTAACCAAACATTTTATCTGAATAATAACTTAATCCCTTGTAAATAAATAACTCAAGCAAGAATAAGTAACATACACAAACTTTCCTTAGAAACACATACTAACCCTAGAATTAGAGGAGGATCCCATTGAGTACAATGGAAGTGAGAGGTGCCTAATACCTTCCCCTTACTTAACCGACTCCTGAACCTTAGTCTCTCCCCTTAACTTATAGGTTTTATTATTTCCCTGTTCATTAGGAACAAATAAAGGATGATGGCGACTATGTAATTTTCTAGCCGCGAAAGTTGGCAACTCTGCTTGGGAGTTAACCTTCCCTAAAGAGAGTCCATTCTAACCTCTAGTTCTAGGGTTTTGTGTGTTTTCTTTCTCTATTTTATTATTTATTTATTTATTTATTTTTTTTCTGCTTTTTAACTATTCATTTACTTTTCCTTTATATATTTTATGCTTTTTATTATTTCATTTTATTACATTATATATACTATCATATAATTGGTTGGGACTATTACTACGTGAGAAGCTGAAAATCCAGGCTTGAAAACCCCCCTAAGTTAAGACGTAGAACTGAAATGTTTTCTGTGAGATGCTACATCTCAAAGATACATGAAAGCTACACTCAGAATAGACCCCCAAAGATATTTTCATAGTAGAGCTAGCCCCTAATATGTTAATCATTTGGATATGGTCCATGTCTATGAGAACCATTATCTAGAACCCATTCCACTCGTGGTGACCTTATGTTATCAACCTCCAAGGGTTGTTACTAGGGTCCTGCTTGGATGAGACTAATCCCAAAGGATTACCGTAGGAATGCCTGCTTATTTTCATGGTAAAACAAGGGTATGGTCCATGGCTCTAGGGTGTAAGACCCCAATTTTGACCCTAAGATCCCTCACATTATCTCATCATATGCATTGGCTTTGGGACCACACTTTGTCATCCTCCTTACCCCTCACTCATTGGGTTTGCATTGGGAGAGATCACCAAGCACATTTGATTGCATTATATTTTGTTTTTCTTTGTTTACTAATAAAAATACCAAAACATGTCTATGTATAACTTTGTTTCTTTTGTAGGTAATGTGTACATCCATCAATGCCTCATCAAGCTCATATCTAGGGTTTAAGATCCTCAGTATAAGGAGACCAATCAATGGATGGTTCACATTGGTTCTAGACATCATATATGGATCCCTATGATCGTCACTTATCATTTTGATCAAGAAGTCATCAAGAGTTTGAAGCTAGGTTGCCTTGGAAACCCTAATTCATTTGGGTATCTTGTGTGACTTCCTCAACAAGTTTCTTCAACATTTGATCAAATATTTCAAGAGATACTTCATATTATATCATATGATACATATATGATCCACCATGAGTCCCAAAGATCAAGAAAATTCAAGTTTGCAAGTTGGTTCATGGTAGTTGACCAGAGAAAGTCAACTAGTCAAAACTGAGGTTCACTAGACGCTATCTCCTACAATTTTTGTCATATGAAAATGATTCCAAGCGAAAAGTTACTCCTTTTTACATTCCAAGCAATTTTCATGTTGAGGTCAAGAGCTAATTTTGCTTGGAAAACCATTTTTTATGGTAAATGATTATAGGTCATTTTGTCTGAACCCTAGTTAGGAGGTCAACTTCCAAGGACCATAACTTGCTCAATTTTTATGATATCAAGGCCATACAAGTTTCATGATCATTTTCAAGATTTCCTATCTAACTTTTATTCTTTGAGAAACTTCAAATTCAGCTTACAAGGGCATGTTCCAAGAGGAAATATTATAGGTCATTTTGGGCCATCACCATTGAATAAGCAATTTTCCTCAACTTCTAAAATGCATAAATCCTTCATGACAAATCCAAATGAGGTCAAATTTATGACCAAATTGAATATGTTTGAAAGACCCATAATGTTTATGAAGGAACTTTTTCCATTTGAAGCCCATATCAAAAGTTATTCAAGGTGGAAGAAGTGAACATTTGACTTGGTACTTAGAAAAATATCAAATATGTTTGATTTTCCAAAATTCCACCTCAAAATTCATCATGATATAAGCTTTAAATCAAAAAGTGTTCAACATGAAATTTTTTCCCCTTGATCTCACCTTCTCGAAAAGTCTAAAATCACTTCATTTGGCCAATGATTGAATGACTTGCGCATGGCTTTTCTTCAAGATTCCATTTGGATGAATTTCATATCACTTTTCAATCCCCCAATTGCATGGCTTCGTGACACACTTTCAGCATTGCTCATGATCAATTTTGGACCTTTTGACATCACTTCATGGGCCTACCACACGCCCATGCATCCATGCAAGTGAGAATTACTATTTTTGGCACTTTGATGGAAGTGTGTGGAAATCAATTGCATAGCCTATAAATACAACCCCTTATGCTTAGAATTGGGGACACCTTGCCCAGGCTTTGTTCCTGCAACCCTACCCTTCACCATTATAGGATAAACTTGAAGGTTTTCAATTGAAAATCGAGTTTCAATTTCACTTATGTTTTGAAGTTGAAACTCTAAGAATCAAAGCCATTCTTTGATCCAATTCAACTCCTGCAAGCTTCTGAAGTCAAGCCAAGGTCAATTGAAAGCAAGATCAAGCAAGATCAAGCAAGATTCAAGCTCCTCGAAGGTGATTTTTCAGAAACTTCATCTCTTCGACCCTCTCTCAATTCTTCACCATTCTCTTTGATTTTTGGCTGGCTGAAGTCCTACCAATGTAGGCAACAAGATTAAGTTGCTTTGAGGTTAAATCGAAGCAACTCAGTTCATGATCCTCAAAATTCAAATTCCTGTATCTTTCAATATACTTGGAATTGGAGAAAATTGAGGCCAAATTCGAGCTCCTGAGCCTTTTTCCTGTGGATTCATGTCCTTGCTTTTTATTTTTGTGGTGGTTGATGATGGACCCGTTCAGTGAGGTCCACCGGAGAAGAAGACCAGAGCCCTAGCTTCGGTGATGTGCTGGCATGCCTCCTGACCATCTGATCATGTTTAATTGTTTTAATATGAGCCATTCCTTTGAATTACCACGCGTGCATTGCATTGACTTGAGTCCACGATTGATAGCACGCGCGTGGCCATTAGATCTGCCACCTCAATTTATGAGGGAGATCTGATGACCCTTGTTTTTTCTATTTTCTTTTTTATTTCTGATTTTTCATTTAATCCATTTATTTTGTTTAATTCATAGAAATTTCATTTTTAATCCAAAAAATATGGGACTTTCACCATAAATCTTTAAATATTTTTCTCTTCCATATTCTGAATTAAAAATATTTTTGGATTAATTTTGATATTTTTCATGAATTAAATGTTTTTGTGCATATTTTTAATTTTTTAAAAATACTTCTGACTTTTCAAAAATAGTGATTTTTTTTGTCTAAGGTCTTTTGACCTTGTTTGACCTAGAATAAGTCCCTTGGCCATTTATTTGGTGTTTTGAAGGGATTTTAGGTTTTGACCAAATTAAAATATATTTTAATTCATTTTTAAATTGATTTTTAATTGATTAAATGTTTAAAAATATTGTTGAGCCATTGTTATGGTCTTGTGATGTTTGCCTTTCTGTTTGAGCCTTGGTCAACGTTGATTTGACTTTTGTTGGATCAAAACCATTGGATTTAGGGGATTGACGAAGTGTACATCTCATCTCCCAAAATGAATGAATGGTTTTGATTTGTTGAAATTCCTCCCATGATCAATTTGTGTTTCTATCTTCCGCTCCCTCTTCATCTTCATCCATATTCTTTCCCATTCCCTCATTTGACCAATGAAATCTCTAATGTCTAAAGGCTAATTGGTTCATCAATGACCTTGTGTCAGATGAACCAATACAAGTATGACTGAGATATGTCCCTCCCTCTTAATCTTTTCTTTTAGTGTGTCGTATATTTTGGGAGTTTGGTTCTTCATACCAAATCTATAACATGCATTAACACGTAAATTTTTATTGCCAGGTCTCAGATAGTTGTGATAGATTCAAAGTCCAAGGGAAAATGGGTTTCTATATGACATTCTTGTCTATTGGATTGCATCCCATTGGTCAGATCTTTTTAACCCCTAATTTTTGAATTTGTGCTTAGGATAGTCTCTTCATCTCCTCCCATTTCTTAAATTTCAAAATCTCTCCCTCTTTTCCAAACTTCTCTGCTTGTGATTTTAAACTTAGACTTTGTTTTAATGATTAGAAACTTTGGCCTTATGCCATTGAATTTTTAAACTCTTTCTTAAATCAAATTTGTAAATAAACTTAATCATATTGACTTAAAATTTCAAAAGACAAAAAGAACTAACAACTTCATTCAAACTTTTGGCCCCTTTGTGCCTTTCTTATTAAATTTTTGTTAAAAGCAATTCACCAACTTATTTGAAATTTTTACCATGAACTACGAGGTTTTGATCCCTCATTTTTAAATTGGTACGTGGGCACAAGACCGAAGGTCTTGTCAAACACAAAAATATAGTCAATGAATTCTTTTCTCATCCCCACACTCTATTTTATCAAACATGATTTATACCAAAAACACATACATACATAAAAGGGCTCCCTAGGAGTATCTAGGATACTTTGGGTGCTAACTATTGGTGTAAGCCCTAGAGGCCAATACTTTTGGTACTTGTATCGAATTATTTATTAATAACAAAAGGCTTTTTCTTTATTATGTTTGTTTTATAAAGTCCCTAGAATAGATAGTCCGTTTAATGTATCAAGTGTGACTTAATCATGAGATCACATTAAACATAAGGACACTATTCTTAAAGTATCCGTAGTCGAGCTTTATTGTGAAGTGGGATAACGTTAAAGCATTAAGACTATTATGTATATAGACTGATGATCACATCTCATGGATCATGGATAAGGAGTTAGCAAGTCTTAAACATATGTATGAATATTAAGAGTAATAATTATACTGGATTGACCCGCTATGAGAATACTATATAGAATGTTATGCAAAGTGTCATAAGTTATTCTCATAGTGATAATGGTGTATACCACCCTTCAACCTGAAACCACTATGGACCCTAGATGTAGAGTCGAGTGCCTTATTATTGATCAAACGTTGTCCGTAATTGGATGACCATAAAAACAGTTGATGGGTACTCCACGAAGCATGCTAAGGGACATGAGTGACCTAGATGGAATTTTCCCATCCTGTGTAACCTGATAATTATCTATGGGCCCAATATTGAACTGGACAAGGATGACACGGTCTATGCCTTGTGTTCAATATAGACATAAGGGCAAAAGGGTAATTGTATACATAAGTATTATCACAGAAGGATTTGTCGGATCACATGACATTTTCGTGTCTTGGGTACTAGTGATGTGTTGCTAGATACCGCTCACTGTTTATTATGTTAAATACGTGATTTAACATAATTACCAATGTCGCGAAAACCTACAGGGTCACACACAAAAGGACGGATTGATGAGAGATAGAGTAACTAAGGAATACCGTAATGTACAGTGTCCTTAAGTGAATTGTAGAACATCGTAAGGTACAATGTACTTAAGAAGAATACGAAATATGGTAAGGTACCACGCGCTTAAGTGATTTTGGCATATTATAAGATATGGGCCACATACACTTGAGTGGGCTTTTTAGCTTGCAACCCACACAAGTGGTTCTATAAATAGAACCCTTGTGTAGAAGCATTTGTGCAGTTGCAATTTCGTTTCTCTCTCTCTCTCTCTCTCTCTCTCTCTCTCTCACTCAAAGCCTTCATTTGTAGAAGCTAGCACTGAGATTGAAGGAACCCGTTCGTGTGGACTGAGTAGAGGCGTTGTCATCGTTCAACGTTCGTGATCGCTTCGTAGATCTGCACCAAAGGTTATAATCGCCACAAGAGGTAACGATTCTATCACTGATCATGCCCATTCGTAAGGATCACTAAAGGAGAAATTTTAAATTCTGCTGCATTTTGGATCGCCCTTCTCCTTCACTAACACCTTCCCTCTGTGTAACCAACCCTCTTACCTGCAATATCTGGAATTTTATTAGTTTTAATTTGAAAACTTCTTATCTTTGGGTTTTGTTCATACTTTTCCTTTTTCCTTTGGAAACAATAAAAGCGCGGTGGCAACTCTAGTTTTATTGACTTTAAGCTTATCCATAGCTTGATGTTCATGAATTTACCGCTACAGAAACCAAGTTTGGACCTTGGTAGAGCCTCCTATAGGAGTTAACCCTATAGGATACAAGTGGGTCTTCAAAAAGAAGACTGACATGGATGGTAAGGTACATACCTATAAGGCAAGACTGGTTGCAAAAGGATATAAACAAATTCACGGGGTTGACTATGCTGAAACCTTTTCACCAGTTGCAATGTTTAAATCTGTTCGGATTTTACTTGCTATCACTGCATATCATGATTATGAAATATGGCAGATGGATGTCAAGACTTCTTTCCTTAATGGGAATCTTCTTGAGGATGTGTACATGACACAACCTGAAGGATTTGACATACCAGAAGAAGCCCAAAAGATATGTAAGTTACAAAGATCAATCTATGGGTTGAAGCAAGCTTCCAGAAGCTGGAAACTTCGTTTTGATGAAACAGTAAAACAATATGGATTCATCAAGAACGAAGATGAGCCTTGTGTCTACAAGAAGGTTAGTGGGAGCATGATCGTTTTCCTGGTATTATATGTAGATTACATATTACTCATTGGAAACGATGTCCCTACCCTGCAACAAGTAAAGTCTTGGTTGGGGAAATGCTTTTCTATGAAGGACCTAGGTGAAGCAGCCTATATATTAGGAATCAGAATCTATAGAGATAGATCATAAAAATTGCTTGGCCTAAGTCAGAGTATGTACATAGACAAAGTGCTAAGACGCTTTAATATGCATGATTCCAAGAAAGGATTCATACCTATGCAACATGGCCTGTGTCTATAAAAAACACAATCCCATTCAACTAACGAAGAAAGGGATCGCAAAATAAGATTCCATATGCATCTGCAATAGGATCTATCATGTTGTAGTGGGGTATTTGTTACCATTAGAGATATTGACTAAATCCAAGGTAAACCATACAAGTCGAGTTGCCACCGCACTTCTATTTACCCAAAGGAATGGTTAGAAAGTGAACAAAAACCTAAAAGTTTTATCGAATCAAAAACTAGTAAAAATGTCAGAGATCTGGGTAAGGGGGTTGGTTATGCAATGGGAAGGTTTTAAGCACCCAAAACATCCTAGGTACTCCTAGGGAGCCCTTTTCATATGTGTTGTTCTAGTCTAAAGGGTGTAGGTATATCTAAAGTACTATTTACTAAAAGGAAGACTAAAAGAAAATGACTCGCAAGGATGTCGCATCCACTGCCTACGTATCTCATCTGAGTATGAGAATCAGAGTCTTCGTAGCTCGGCTACCTATGGGTTAAAGAGAAGTGTGCTCGGTAAGACGTCGCGTCTTATGCCTACGTATCTCATATGGAATGAGAATCAGAGCAAAACGTAGTTCGACTAACTAATGAGAATCTGAACCTAGACTTACAAAAGAGGACACCAGCTATGTCAAAGGAGGGTGGGAAGTGTGTTCAACATCCTAGCAGTAGGTGTCGCAGCTCGCTGAATCGAGTCTTAGGCAGTTACCTCTTTGCAATAGAACGGTCTGACATGCCACAAGATCAGAGACGCACGGAAGGTCTAAAAGTGGGGAAGCTCTGCTCTAGAGTTGTCATGCAATATGGACCTATATGTTAGGATTTACAAAGGGGAACATCTAACTAATGTTAGCATGCAAAGAATAAGGGAATTCTACCTATGTTATCATAAAAAGGGTTCTACCTAATGGGTGCTACCTAAATGGAACAAGAGTCGACGGATGGAGTGCGGAGAGGAGTTACAGATAAGGGTAGATGGCGATGCCGGAGGTAATCGACTTATAGGTAGATGGCGATGCCTGAGGCAATCGACTTACAAGAGGATGGATGAATGCGTGCTGGTTCTGTTAAGTTTGGAAAATGATTACTCAACGTTGGATCGAGCTTTTGATCTTATGTTGAAATGGTTATCGGATGTTCGTTTTAATTCTTGTATTAACAGGTGACTAAAGAAATAAAGAAATAAATGTTATACACTTTATAGGAGAGGGGTACATTTGTTATGAATGGGGATTGTTCATGGCAAACAAACAATAAGAATATATGCCTCATACATCATACAAGTAGGAAACAATTATCAATCAGATCGGATAAATAAACAATATATAATCAAACCAAAGAATCAAATAATGGATCATTTAAACAATGCATGGGAGTATGAACATGTTAAATAATCAAGCAATAGAAAGCATGAATGAGAGAAACAAGTATAAAAGATAACAGATGAATCAAACAGATGAAAATATGCACACGAAGGGTCCACTGAATAATTTAATCAGGAAATGAGGTAAGGACCAAATAAAATCAAGGTAAAAGGCCTCTAATACATGGCATATGAGATGAACGAGGGAGGATCAAAAGATCTCTTCAATTGCCATAAGCAATCCCTAAGTCAAACATCGATCATAAAGAAGTCAACTGAAAATTCAAGTCAACTTAAAAAATAACAAATAAATAGAAAATTAATCAAGAAAATTATGAAAAATTAAACTAAATAAGGTGGGGTCAGGACATCATCATCCCCCAAAAAGATTTTAAAAATAATGAAAATTGACACGTGAATTAATTAAAACAAAACATAGGTCAAACCAAAAGTCAATTAATAAGACTAGATTAGAAATAAATCAAGAATAAATAGTAAATTAATCAAGAAAATTATGAAAAATTACACTAAATAAGGTGGGGTCAGGACATCATCATCCCCCCAAAAAGATTTTAAAAAATAATGAGAATTGGCACGTGAATTAATTAAAATAAAACAGAAGTCAAATTAAAAGTCAACCAACCAAACTAGGTCAAAAATAAATCCAAAATAAATTGAAAATGTGAAATAAAATTCCAAGAAAAAGTCAGGTTGACAATGAGACAGTGTTCAATCTTCATCCCAAAAATCAAATGCTAACAATAATTTTAAGTCATAAAAATAAAATCAATAAAAAAAGTGTGTTAAAATGGACCATTTAGAATAAATAATTAAAATAAAATATTAATATTAAAAAAATACGAAAATAAAAATTATATAAAATTAAATAAAACATTAAGAAAAGTGAAAAATATTTTTTGGGTAATTTTATGGACAAAGAAAATATTTTAAATAAGAAAAAGAAATATGAAAATGGAAGGATTAATGGTGATGAACATGGTAAGCAAGCGTAGATATACCAAAACATGGCCATGGAAGAGATGATTACCTAATGGAAAATAGAAGTGGAATGGAATCTGATATGTGATGAAGCTTTGCCTCCTTGCCACGAAATTTCAATGCTCCTTTAGGGTTAGGGTTTCAGCTTCTTAAATAGGGTGGATTAGGTGTTCTCATGGGCTTTTTAATAAGTGATTTATCCATAAGAATAAAAGTGTGAAGTGAGGTGTAAAATGTTGTTATTTTGGGCCAAACTTAAGTGAATGGATGTCCAAAAGAGGTAAAAAACGTGACTGGTTTGTGCAGCATGCTTAGAAAATCTGATTGGGCCAGCCAGACCCAAAATCTGCCTAGAAAATCAAGTCATGGTGCCCACTTTAAATGAATGTATCTCTCAAACCATGGATCCAAATGAGATGATTCCAAAAGGATGTGAAAGAGGACATGGCAAGGTACAATTATTGTGAAGAAAGTATTTTCAAATAATGCCTTGAAGTGTAAGAAAACTGGACAAGAAGTCTTGACAAATTTTGATGATTTTGGACTTAGAAATTTTTCTAAGTGTCCTAAAAAAATGTCTCACTTTGACTAAGCATAACAACCATCTCTGGTCTTGTTCTTCTGAGCTTCTGCTTGACCGGAGGACAATCCTCTTTGAGAGGCAAACGGTGTATCACAATGTCTGTGTCAAGCCCTGGCATGGCCTGATAAGACCAAGCGAAGATGTCAACATACTCTTGCAGCAATTCAATCAGCCCCTTCTTCACATTATCTTCCAAAGCAGCCCCCATCTTGATTTCTCTCTTGGCATCCTTGGTGCCGAGATTAATCACTTCAACAGACTCTTGATGCGGTTGAATGACCCTTTCCTCCTGTTTTAATAACCTGGCAAGTTCTTCAGGGAGTTCACAGTCTTCATCACCCTGTTCTTCAGCTTGAAAGATTGGATTTTCAAAGTCGAAGCGAGCCATAACAGAACTGTTATCAATAGGATCCGGTGACGTGCATCTGCATAAGTGATGGTATGTGCTTATGAGTGTGAACAAGAAGTGGAAACTAAACAAAACATTGCCAAATGTATATATATTTTTTTTATATTTTTGATTTTTGAAAACTGCAAAAATAGAAAGACAGTGAACAAAATATTTAAATGCAAAAAAGACGTCCTTTATTTATGATAAAAAATGCAGGTATCCACATAGATGAGCCCTACAATGAGTCATCACGCCCTGGGCGGAACGTAAGACTTGGATATGCATGAATAAACAAAGAAAATTACTCTTTAAGAAAAGTGACTTGGATAATCTCTTCAGAAGACCAGTTGCGGAGAACTTCACCCGGGACCCTTGGACGCACCCAGTTGTCAATGTCGCAATCACTATCCCCATCTTCTTTGTTGATTGCAGAGACCTGGCCATACTGAATGATGCCATCACTTGAGAAAGTAATCGGCCCTTGACGAGTCTGAGGAGTTGAAGTTGTAGAAGTCAATGCCGGCTGATACCCAATCCCAAACTTGTGTTCCTTTACAGGTAAATCCACCAGACGTCCCCAACCGGGAGCAACACCTGAATTTACCAAGGCCTGTGCCTGCTTGAAGGACGGCAAAGATGTACCTGCTTCAACCTCTTCCACTAAAGCTGCATCCTTGACTTGAACTGCCTCAAAGGCCTGACACAGGGTCTCATGAATCTCACCTTCTACCTCTACATACTTGAATGTAGACAGGTTACTGACCAGAATATCCTCCTCACCACAGACAGTGATAATTCTTCCGTTGACCGGGAACTTGATCTTCTGATGCAAGGTCGAGGAGACTGCCCCAGAATTGTGGATACAAGGACGACCCAGCAAGCAGCTATATGAAGGACTGATATCCATCACATAGAATACGATGTTAAAGGTTTGCGATCCAATCTGAATTGGCAATTCTACCTCTCCGAACACCGACCTCTTAGAACCATCGAAGGCTCTTACCACAAGATCGGAAGGCTTCAAGATCAAACCTTCTACATCTAACCTTGACAGGGCTCTCTTGGGTAGCACATTGAGAGAGGAACCTGTATCTACCAGAACATGGGATAGCACAGTGTCTTTACACTCCATCGAGATGTGCAAAGCTTTGTTATGATCGCGCCCAATTGGCGTCAAGTCAGAATCAGTAAAACCCAACCCGTTGCTTGTATGAACATTTGCAACGATCCCTTCTAGTTGGTTCACTGAGATCTCCTGAGGCACATATGCAGCATTAAGGACCTTCAGGAGTGCCTCCCTGTGTGCCTCCGAACACAACAGGAGTGAGAGAATAGATATCTTGGATGGCGTCTGAATCAACTGATCGACTACCTTGTAATCGCTTTTCCTTATAATTCTTAAGAGCTCGTCCACATCCTTTGCCAAAGCAGGCTAAGAGCCAGCCTGTGGTGCAGAGGTACCCTCATTCACAACTTGCTTGCCTTTGGCGTTCGCCACGGCATCAACACTATCAGGTTGGGTAACCGGTTATGAGAACAGTCTACCACTTCTGGTGAATCTCCCGATTCCACCACCATTGTCCACTGCAGGATCTTTTATCTCAATTCCAGGTTCAGACTTCTGATCCTGCACCTCTTCTACTTTTAGTGGCTGCTCCACTCCATGGTCATGCGTGTACACACTCCCCCCATAATGCCAAGGAATGGCCCTTTCGCTGGTGAAAGGTAAAGGACCAGGGGTCGTGATGGTCATAGTGGATTGATGCGGTCACACTGGTGGTACCGTTGCGCTACTGGCGCACTGATCTGAGCGGTCGGGTAGAAAATTATGATAGTGGCAACATCACAGTCATACTCAGAAATCTTATTTATTGAAGTACAAACATCCAAAACATCGGAATCAAGTTCAGCAAGTACATCAGAATCAAACACCATGTTTGGAATATCAGCAACAACATCAGAAAAATTAATTACGTCATTGGGAATTACAAAATCAGCAGGAACAACATTTGTAAATTCTTCAGCATCTTCAGGAAAGAGAGGATCAACATCTGCATTCTCAACAACCCCTTCAACAACCCCTTCAACAGACCTTTGGGCAGATAAGTCTTCAACTTGGAGGATACCATCGTCAAGCATGGCCTGGATACCCTGCTGCACCTTCACACAACCCCCACTCTGTGCAACACAACCCAAACAACCGCTCCCACAGCTGGGGAAAACATCTGCCTTTAGCAAGTATTCGTTGATTTCTTACAGCGGAGTCTTCAGCTTCAACACCTCCTTGACTAATTTGGCTTCTCCTTCAACCATGTTAACATTTGCTCTACCATGCTGCGGCATAGGATTGTTGACAACATTAGGAGCCGACGTAAAGTTAATGGCCTTTGAATCAATAAGGTCCTAAACTACGTGCTTAAAAGCTTTGCAGTTCTCAATAGTGTGGCCAGGTACCCCAGAGTGGAATTTACACCTAGCGTTGGCGTCATAACCCATTGGAAGCCTGCCAACGGGAGGAGCCAAAGTGCGTAACTGCACAAGTTGCAAATGTTGAAGGTTGGGAAGCAACTGGGCATACGACATCGGAAGAGTGTCGAAACGCCTATCCATCATCCTCTGTCTCTGTTGATAAGCAGGTCTGTTACCCTGTTGTTGTTGGTATTGATTTTGTTGATGTTGAGGTTGTTGTTGTTGCACTGGTGCTGCAGCCGGAATGGTCACTGCTGCAACATAAGGTTGTTGATGGTAATTCTGAAAATTATTCCTCCGGTTACCCCTGTTCTGATAAGAAGATATGGCATTTGCATCCCCTTCTCTCCTCTTCTGTCCTCCTAAGAACGACTTCTTTGACCCCGAAGATGATCCAACCCCATTTTGGATCTTACATGTCTTCAAGTAGTTCTCCACCCTCTCACCGGTAGAGACCACATCAACAAAATTCGAGGCGTTGCAACCCACCAGACGCTCCAAATAAGATCCAGGCAGTGTATTCATAAACATGTTGGCCATCTCTTTTTCCAATATCGGAGGCTGAACACGGGAAGCCAACTCTCTCCAGCGTTGAGCATACTCTTTGAAGGACTCGTTGCTCTTGAGAGACAGATTCTGGAGCTGAGTCCTGTCAGGTGCCATATCCGCATTGTACTGATATTGCTTCACAAAGGCCTCAGCCAAGTCTCTCCAGCAGCGAATATGGGCTCTGTCCAGCCTCATATACCACTCAAAGGATGCCCCAGCTAGGCTGTCCTAGAAGAAGTACATGAGCAGGTTCTCATCATCAGAATACGCGATCATCTTGCGGAAGTAAGCTTGTACGTGAGTCTTCGGGCAAGAGTTGTCATTGTACTGATCAAACACGGGGACTTTGAATTTTGGCGGAACTCTCACGCCTGGGACCAGCCCTAAGTCAGCAACATCCACACCAAGAGCATTCTGCCATTCCACAACTTTCAACCACTCTTCCAGTCTCCAAAACATAGGGTCCATACCATGGGCCATGCCAAAGTCCTCCTAAAGCAGGGGGAATTGATCCTCCTGATCATCATGGATGGGTTGTTGACCAAGGTTTTCCATGTGGGATTGGGATAGGCCCCGGTCCATTGGGTCCATTAGCCTCTCCAGCGGGAGGATCAGCCACAACCTCCGGTTGAGTAGTAGGGGGATTCCCCTGTACCAACAATCTAATCTCCTGCTGTCCCTGAGCCACTCCTTGGACCACTTCCATGAACTGATTCATGCGAATCCTCATCTCAGCGAGCTCTGCTTGTAAACCTTCCATTGCTCTCTGTTGATTCCTTCGGGTACTGTATCGGTGAATGCCTGAGTCAGCTAATCTAATAATGGAATACCAAACAAACTGAGAACACTGTGGCGGTACCTGTTATGTAAGACATGCTAATGGATATGCAAATGCAATGACATGTTTATCAATTTCAAAGGGTATTCTACCCCTTGATTCCAGTCTCACATTAGATAAACAATGTAAGAAAACCCCGACTAGAATCAAGAAGAAGATATAAACCCCTGGGAATAGATAAACATGATGCATGCAATGCTTATGATTTAATTTTTATATTAGAGGAACTTTATAGTCTTATTTGCAAATTTTGGAAATATTAAACGTTTATCACAGACGAAATATCACGTCAATTAATATTTGGAAATGTTTTCACGCCAAAGAAGTACAGTCTTGGTAACCAAATACATTACAAGAGAGAAGGAAAATGAACATCCTATGGATCCTTAGAAGCAATCGTCCAAAGCCCTCGAGACCGGAAGATAAGCTGCACGAAGCCTCTTCACCTCCCTCTCATAGGCTTCCTCCATATCTGCCTTCTCTTTGGCGAGTCGATCATACTTCCTCTTCCAAAACTTGGAAGACTGAGGAAGTAGAGAAGTCAATGCGTCATCAGGATCATCAATAACCTGGTGCTCAAGGAACTCTATCAAAGCATCCTCCTGTCTGATCTGCTGAAGCAACTCCTCTCGTTCACAGATCCAAGCACACGAACAGTCTTAGTCTCTCAACTCCTCTACTCCTTGGCTAGGGAGGGTTGAAGGCCCAGCCACAACCAAAGGTGTGGGTCTTGGATACTCATAAGGCATGAGGTACTCGAAAGCTCTCCTCCTAACCCAAGAGGTACAGGGTTCCAAAGCGATACAGTTCTTCGGACCTAGCTCCTTCCTTCCTTTCTTATGGATCTTGCGCCAAGCGCGGACCATCCTGCCCTTAAAGCCTTGGGGATCTTTACCCTCTTGAAAGAACACACTCTCTAACAGAATGTTATTGGGTTTATCCTTTAGGGGGAACCCAAGCTATTCCACTGCATGTACCAAGAAGAGGTACATTGGAGAATTCACCACAAGAGTCGATAATCTGCACACCATCCTATACACGGTTGTACCAAAAGATATCATCATTAGTGAGAGACATAAGTCTCGTGGACCACCGTAGACATCCTTTGTTCTCCTTGAAGGCAAGCGTCTGAGGCAAGTGCGAAATAAACCACTTGTACAACAGAGGCAAACAACACACAATGGTACCACCGCCCTTTGCATTCCTCATATGCAAAGAGAAATAAGTGTCACCCAACAGAGTAGGAACGAGATTAAGACTAGAGAAAATCCTAATGGCGTTCACATCCACAAACTTGTCGATGTTGGGGAATAATACTAGCCCATAGATGAGAAGTACAAATATGGCTTCAAAGGCGTCCTCACTCATGGCCTTCCCAAACATAGTAGCTTGATCAATGAGGAAATCAGATGGGAGACCTTGAATTCCACCTTTGGTAGTCATATGAGCACCAATAATAGATTCATCTATACGCAACAGATCAACAATCTCTTGAGAAGAAGGAACTCTCTCCAAGCCACTGAACGGCAACTGGTCTAGGATAGGTATGCCCACAAGATAGGCATACTCCTCAAGCGTGGGCAAAAGCTGGAAATCCGGAAAAGTGAAGCAACGGTACAAGGGATCATAGAACTGCACCAATACACTCATTAGACCTTCATCCACTTGAGTAGCCAGAATAGACAGAAGCTTCCATGACGAGCCTTGAATTCCAAGGGATCTAATACATAGGATGTCAAACTCCTTAACTCTTTCAAGTCGGGTTGTCTGAAACTGTACTTCTTCGTATTCCTTCTTTGCTTATCCATGTCTGAAAATTTGCAAATAGACCTCTTAAGTTCCTTGAAAATTTTCTCATTGTTGATGATATGGATGTGTATGAATGCATGGATGCAACAATCACACTCAAGGATCAAGCAAATCACACCACACAACGGTCATGGGATGGATCAAGTCATCCTTAATATCAGTCATCCATTTTGGTGGATTATGGTTTACACCTTATCAACACCCAAGTTCCATTGATATTAAGGATACACAAGAACGGATCAACCACGAATCAAGGGTTTGTTGTGAGTCGCGAGCATGGAGTCTTGGTTAAGAACCACCCAACGGGAGTGTACTATGGTTAAACCTGACAATCATGTTCTACAAGAGGTTCCCATAGTCATCATCCCATCTTTTGGATATTATCGGATAAACGACTACTCGTATTCCAAAAATATTCTCAAGAGAGACTCTTATGAGTGTAGTATCGCGTAATAATCGTATCAAATCTTACACTTGAACGATCTTCGCACTACGTCCTAAAAATAGGCCAAGATGGGTGTGGTAAACTAAGGTCCTTGGCTTCTAAGGCATATATTGGAAAGAGTAATGCCTAACCACGACTACTCTGTGAGAGAATTCTTTACCTTGAATTAATTTTTAATGATAGCAAATTGTGTGATCATCATCCAAATGTTGGTTGTGCATTGCATTACATGATACATATGTGTTTTATTATAATTTTCATCCCACTCTATTGTTGCATAACTGTACATATAGACCTACATTGATACTTCCCTCAAAATAACAATTAAAATGCATTTGGTGTCAGTATCCATCAATACATAAACCTCTGCATCGATACACACTGCATGTGATAAATCACAAAACATTTTTGTTCAGTATGCATCGATGCATACGAGTCATGCATCAATACATGAAAGGCAAAAGACTCTATGCATCGATCCACACGATCCCTGCATCGATACATGACTAATTGAAACAGCCTGTGTATCAACACATACGCATCAGGCATCGATACATACTAGTGTAATAAGCACATGCATCGATACACACGACTTTTGCATCGATACATGAATAATCAATTTCACCAAAAATTCACATATCCTACAGTATGCATCGATGCACACTCTTATGTATCAATACATAAAGCTGTTTTGTGTTATAACAGCAACTGTTTTTGCAGCATATATAAGACAGGTTATGAAAGCAGTGCAGGCAACGAATTCATTGAGGAAAAACAATTGAACACAAGATCAAAAGCAGTGTTGGAGCAATTGTTTGAGAGCAATTAGAAACCTGAAAGAGACTTCATCTTCTTCATCTTCTCAATCACTTTTCTTCAAGAACATTTACACATAACCATTCTTGTTCTTTGGATTAAAGAAGCATCGAGATAACATTCAGTGGTACGATCAAGGATCTAGCTGTGGTTGCAGTGGAACGATCGAGGATCTAGCTGAGTTGAAGATTGAAGGGGTTTCTAGGAAAAACCTACTGGTTTGTCCTTCAAGAACTGGAGTGTTCTTGAGGGTTTGGGAGTCACGTTTGCAGAACATATTCAGCCGCAGCGTTGCGTTTGGAGATCGGAGGATTTCGCAAGCAGGTCGTGGAACCGGTGAATTGTTTGCAATTTCGTGCAGGAAAATCTTGATCGTGCTCAGATCAAGTGAAGGTTCATACAAGAAGAAGCTCTTAGAGTTTAGAATTTTGTCTTTGTATCATAACCTTGTATCAACGGATTCGGCAAAAATTGATAATCAAAGTTCTCAATTTCATTTGAAATTGAGAGGGAGACGTACCCACACGCGAGGACGACGTGGGGAACTTCCTTACCAAATCTCTGCGTATCGCTTTCTTACCTTACTCCTCTTTACGTTTTAAAACTGTTTTTGTAATTTCAGTTAGTGTGTGGTGATTGTTCCTGTTGCAAGACAGCAGTGGCAAGAAAACTTTTAATCAAACTCCATTGCTGTTTATCATCGATCACATACACACCAACTGTTTGACAAAACGGTTAGCTAGATTTAATTCATTGGAAATAGAATTTAATGATAAGTGCATTCAATTAGTTAAAATTCTGGTGTGAATTGTTTCTGTCATTCTCATTAAAATCCAGCAATTAAACTTGTGTGTCCGGCTTTCTAGTAGCGGTTCAGAATAGACGGAAGTCGATTCGGGACTGATTTTTCCGCCAATTTTGAAAACTCTGATAAAATTTCAAATCCGTTAAATTTCAAAGAGGTGATCTATTCACCCCCCCTCTCGATCACTAGCCACACCGTCTAACAAGTGGTATCAGAGCGCCGGTTCGCTGGTGCTCTGTGGCTGCCTGTAACAGTATGGATTCTGAACCAAAGGGGGCGTATAATAGAGCACCTATTTTCAACGGTGAAAATTATGGCTACTGGAAAGACTGCATGCGAGTTCATATAAATTCTGTGGATAGGTTAGTATGGGCTGCCATTGAAAACGGTCCGTTTCAAATTACTATGACTAATGCAGCTGGCGCCATAGTACCTAAACCAGAAGATGATTGGAATGAGAAAGATGAGAAAAAGTGGTCGTGTGATTGGAGAGCTCGAAACATGTTAATTTCAGCACTTGGTGTTGATGAGTATTATCGAGTATCCCATTGCACGACATCTAAAGAAATGTGGGACGCTTTAGAAGTTGCCCATGAGGGTACTACTGAAGTAAAACAGTCCCGCATTAACACACTCAATCAAGAGTTTGAGCTCTTTCGCATGAAACAAGGAGAATCCATCTCCGACATGCAAAAGAGATTCACTCATCTAACTAACCGATTGAACGCTCTTGGAAAACCTATTTCCAATGAAATTGCTACTAATAAAATTCTCAGGTGTCTTAGCAGGGAGTGACAACCTAAAGTAACAGCAATCAAGGAAGCCAACGATCTAACAAGACTTACGATTACAACCTTGTTTGGAAAGCTGGAAGAACATCAGCAAGCATTGGAAAGTCTTGAAAAATATGAGAACAAAAGTAAGAAGGAAAAGGAGAAGAAAAGAGACAAAGAGGGAGAGAAGAAGCCAATAGCTCTTGTGGCCTCTAGCTCTAAGTCCTCACGAAAAGAGCAAAGCGACAATGATTCAAGTAGTGACAAAGACTCGGATGATGAGGAAATGGGACTGTTTGTAAGAAGATATAATAGATTCATTCGAAAGAATGGAGTCAAGCATTCCGACAAAAATCTCATGAAATTTCGAAGACAATCTATAAATTCGAAACAAGAAGAGAACAAGAAGAGTAGAGGAAGAGGATCATGTTTTAATTGTGGTAAATTTGGACACTATAAAACGGACTGCCCTATAAAGTATAAGGACCAAAGAAAAGATTCGCCAAAAGGGTACAGCAAACAAAGAAGAGCGTATATTGCATGGGAAAGTGATAGTGATTCATCAAGCACACAAAGCTCAAGTGATGGTGATGAAGCTGCAAATCTGTGCCTTATGGCTCACACAAAAATTCTGCCCTACCACAAGAAGAAAAACAATGACAAAAAGGTAAAACAAGCCTATTACAATAATTTCTCCTCTATGTCTTTTTCGGAACTAAAAATAGCTTTTGAAAAACTGCATAACGAAGCTGTAGATGCTTTTAAAAGACTATCTTCCGACAAACATATCTTCTCTTTTTTGGAAGGTAAAGTAAACAAAGCTGAAATTGATTTAGAAGCATTGAAAACTAGTATTGCAGAAAATTCAAAAACTATTGACATTGACGGATGTAGTAGAGTTAGGTATTGTGACGCTTGTTATATTTGGCAAAAAGAGGTAAACACTCTTAAGGTCAAATTAGAGAAAGCGCTACAACCTAAAGTTACTTATACCGTTGACCCCAAGTTATTTAAGAAGTCATTGAATCCTCCATATGCAAAATACTCTTTTATTCTAAAGGATTCAATGAACAAGAAACAACAAACACATCATCATGGTTTATGTCATTATTGTTGCCATGCTGGCCATACCATTGAGAAATGCAAATTTAGGAGATTTCTTGTCCCTAAAGGCATTTATCAATGGAAGCCAAAAGGCAACCATGTTAGCACTTACCCACTTGGACCCAATGAAAATTGGGTACCAACTTCTCTCTTTTGATGTTGTAGGATGAGTGCCTTGCCTCCGCAGATAGAAGGTGGTTTCTTGACAGCGGCTGCTCGAGGCACATGACCGGTGACATATCGCTCTTTATAGACTTCAAGGCAAAGAAGAAGGGATATGTCACTTATGGAGACAACAATAAAGGAGCTATACTCGGCAAAGGTAGTGTAGGTAATCCCTCCACCACTACTATTTCAAATGTCCATTTAGTTGAGGGACTTAAATACAATTTGTTAAGCATAAGTCAACTATGCGACATGGGCTATAAAGTGTCGTTTACGAAAACTTGCTGCATAATTGAACATGTTGAACAAAACATTATGTTTAAGGGTGTAAGAGTAAACAATATCTATATGCTTGACTTGTTTGATGTACCTTTAACAAATACTAAATGTCTAGTCACCTTGAATGATGATTCTTGGCTTTGGCATAGACGTTTAGCGCATGTTAACTTCGATTTGCTAAATAAGGTTGTATCTAAGGATCTAGTAGTCGGTCTACCAAAAATAAAATTTTCAAAAGACCACCTATGCGACGCGTGCCAAATGGGAAAGCAAACAAGGGTGTCTTTTAAATCTAAAAATGTAATTTCAACTTCACGACCCCTTGAGCTTCTCCATATGGACCTCTTTGGACCTTCTAGGACAAAGAGCCTAGGTGGAAATTACTATGGCTTTGTAATAGTTGATGACTACTCTAGATTCACTTGGACTATATTCCTTCATAGCAAAGATGAAACTTTTTCTGCTTTTAAGAATTTTGCAAATCTGTCCCAAAACAAAATGAATTCCAAAATAGTTACAATTCATAGCGATCATGGTGGTGAGTTTCAAAATTATCACTTTGAGAAGTTTTGTGACAAGTATGGTATTGAGCATAACTTTTCAGCCCCTCGCACTCCACAACAAAATGGCGTTGTGGAGCGTAAAAATCGTGTTTTAGAGGAGTTGGCAAGAACAATGCTTAATGAGGGCGGATTGCCAAAATACTTTTGGGCTGATGCTGTTAGCACAGCCTGCTATGTTTTAAACAGAATCTTAATTCGCCCTATTTTAAATAAAACTCCTTATGAACTTTTGAAAGGAAGAAAACCAAACTTGTCACATCTTCACGTATTCGGTTGTAAATGTTTTGTTTTGAATAACGGTAAGGAAAACATTGGGAAGTTTGATGCAAAAGCGGATGAAGGTATCTTTCTTGGTTACTCACTGTCAAGTAAAGCATATAGAGTGTATAATAAGCGTTTACTTACTGTTGAAGAATCAGTTCATGTTTCTTTTGATGAGTCTTATCCGAAAAATGTCGGAAAAGGTATTTCTTTTGATGACGCAGGTGTATCTACAGAAGACATACTCAAGGAAGCTGTTGAGGAAACTGATCAGTCCAAAACAGCTGCCCATGAGAAGGAGGAAGATACTAGTCATGAAGAAATTGAGGAAGAAAAGACAGCTGAAGTGAATGATCTTCATACAGCTTGGAGATCCTCAAAAGACCATCCCATTGACAACATCTTGGGAGACATTTCAAAGGGAGTAATGACTCGTTCTAAGATAAGTAATTTTTGTTCTCACTTCGCGTTTGTTTCACAAGTAGAACCTAAGAATGCCAAAGAGGCCTTGATTGATGAATTTTGGCTAATGGCCATGCAAGAAGAGCTTAATCAATTTAAAAGAAATGACGTTTGGGAACTTGTCCCTCGTCCGCGAGATCATCATATCATAGGCACTAAGTGGGTTTTTAGGAACAAGCTTGATGAAAACGGAGTGATTACTAGGAACAAGGCACGTTTAGTAGCACAGGGGTATAACCAAGAGGAGGGCATAGACTATGAGGAAACTTATGCTCCAGTTGCTCGCCTTGAAGCTATACGTCTTTTGCTTGCCTATGCGTGCTCTAAGGACTTTAAGCTTTACCAAATGGACGTAAAGAGTGCCTTTCTTAATGGTGTCATAAATGAAGAAGTATATGTTTCACAACCTCCCGGTTTTGAAAATGCTGAAAATCCAGATCATGTTTACAAATTAAAACGAGCTTTGTATGGTCTTAAACAAGCCCCTCGGGTTTGGTATGAAAGACTTAGCAAATTCCTAATTGATCATGGATATTCAAGAGGTAAAGTGGACAATACTCTCTTTATTAAACACAAAGGGAAGCACATTCTTTTAGTTCAAGTTTATGTCGATGATATCATATTTGGTTCAACTAACATACACTTGGTCGAAGAATTTTCTAAGGTTATGCAGGGTGAATTTGAGATGAGTCTAATGGGGGAGCTGAACTACTTCCTAGGACTGCAAATAAAGCAACTTGATGAGGGTACAGCAGTATGTCAAACAAAATACTGCAGAGAACTACTCAAGCGCTTTGGAATGAATGACTCAAAATCGATTGACACCCCAATGCCTACCAACGGAAATCTAGATAAGGATGAGCACGGTAAGTGTGTAGATGTCAAAAGGTTCAGAGGTATGATTGGATCTCTCTTGTATCTCTCTGCTTCTAGACCTGACATCATGTTTAGTGTTTGTATGTGTGCACGCTATCAATCAAATCCTAAGGAATCGCACCTAAAAGCGGTGAAGCGCATATTTAGATATCTTCACGGAACACCTAAATATGGGCTTTGGTATTCCAAAGGAAGTGATTGTAGCTTAGTAGGGTACTCCGATTCTGATTTTGCTGGCTGCAAATCAGATAGGAAAAGCACAAGTGGTACATGCCACCTGTTTTCAAATTCCTTGGTCAGTTGGCATAGCAAAAAGCAAGTTTCCGTGGCCTTGTCAACTGCAGAGGCAGAATACGTTGCAGCCGGTAGTTGTTGCGCTCAGATTTTATGGCTGAAGCAGCAACTACAAGACTTCAACATTCAACTAAAACGTATTCCTATCAAATGTGACAACACTAGTGCCATAAACCTTACAAAAAACCCTGTTTTACACTCACGCACTAAACACATAGAGATTAGACATCATTTCCTTCGTGATCATGTTGAAAAAGAAGACGTTGTCTTTGAGCACGTTGATTCCAAAAATCAGCTTGCTGATATTTTCACTAAACCGTTGGCAACGGAACCTTTCTTCAACATTCGTCGCGAATTGGGAATCTTAGATCTTTCTCAATTGATGTCATAAGCATGTTACCTCTTAATTATATTATGCCTCACTATGGTTGATAAGAGCTGTTTTAGATGTCAATTATCCATCACAAGAGTTCTCCAACAGAGGTAATATCAATCCGTTCTACAATTTCCTTATTGCTAAGTGATTGTGTATGTTAAAACAAATGTTCTCACTCTAATTGACATAAAATTTGATTGCATATATTCCTTGTCTATATTGTGTGCACATTAACAATCTGACTTCTGAATCTCTCTTGAGCATAATCATCATGATATAGTGCATAATGCATATTCATACTGCATTAAAATTCACTAAAAGCCAGTTCAGCATCAGTATGCATCGACACAAACGAAGCAAGCATCGATCCATACATTCTGAAATTCAATTTTTTTTTAAACTGCTTCAGGATGCATCGATGCATCCATCGCATGTATCGATACACATGCCCATTGTGAATATTTGGCATCGACGCATGACCTCCTGCATCGATACATACTGATGCTATCTGAATTAAATGCATTTCTTTCTCTCTCATGCATCGACACATCAGCCAATCATATCACTTCCTATCTCAAGACTTCATACCATCTGCCCTCAAAAACCCCAAAACCAGTGGCTAACCCTAATCCTCCTCATCTTCACTCTCTCTCTAAAACCCTAAATCTCACATCACCATGCCTCCACGCACTATTCCAGCCAGAGCCAAAGGAAAAGGAAAGGGAAAGGAAACAGCCGGTACATCTCAGCAACCACCAGAAGTTCCTTCAAATGCCTTAGAGCTACTTCATCCTGCTGTTGCTGCTGAATTTGAAGAGTCCTTCAAGACAAGGTTAGTCATGAAACCTCACGTCTTTGATAAAACAGATGCTATTCACCTACACCTAAATGAAGTGGTTGAACTCTTACAAGCACAAAGACTTGGGTCGTTTCTGTCCACAAAGGATGATTATCATGAGGATTTCATTCGAATCTTTTATGCTGGGTTACAAACTGGTAGAGGCTATATGTTCCGGTGTTCTATCGGAGTCAGAACATATACCTTTGAAGCCTCTGATTGGGAAACGGTATTTCAAATGCCGCCTCCGTCGATGGTTTTCAAGTGCTGGCATGACCTGCATTTTGATCCTGAATTTGACATGAAGGACTTTACAACTTCCATCCTAAAGATTGATAGACCGTTGAGTGAGGATGAACACGTCACGTCAGGTATGATCAAGCAAACTCCGCGTATTCTTCACTGGATTATCACACATATTCTGCGTCCAACAAACAGCGGACACTCTCGGTTGGATAGGCCTAGCATACATCTTCTCTACATTCTGCAAAATAAGGTTCTCCTAAATTGGGCGAACTACTTTGTAAAACGTCTATTTTTTGTGCGAGACAACTCCAAGAATGTGGCTCTAGGTTATGCCTCTCAAATAATGAAAATTCTTAAGTTTTGGAAAGTTGCAATACCTATTGTTCCTCTCCTATCTCCATCTGCTGCCCAAGAGTTTGACTCTGCCACTCTATCGCATATGGGATATCGGTGGGACAAGGACCGCAAATGCTTCTATTTCTTCGAAAGAAAATCCAAAACCAGAATTTACAACTTTGACGTGCCCTCGGAACGCATCCATGTTGCTGAAGATCAGCCTAATGAAGAAATGCAGGATGCGGCTGAAACAGATGCACCACAAGCTGAGGCCAATACTGGTTGGGGTGATTGGGTGCCACGAAGGTGCTCTCCTACCAACTATGTACCTGAACCTACAGCCCCTCCATTCTCCGGTGGTACTTCAGCCTCAACACCAAATGCGGACATCACTCATATGCTTCAACAGATGGAAATTGTCAACAAAGAACGCCATGAAGAAGCACGGTACTGGCATGTTCAACAATCTGAATGGCACAACGAGCATCGGGACTGGCATGATGAGCATACACGGATGTATCAGAATCAACACGCTTGGCACCAAGACTTGGTTAAATGGCATCAGGTTTTCTACAACGAAATGTCCGGCTTTATGGATGACTGCCGTGAAAATCCGGGTATTATGGACAGCTTTAGAAGCATTGAAGTTCAGAACCGATTTAGGCAATACTCCTTCATGGGCCAAAATCCAGACACAATGCCTCCTCCTCCGCCTCCGCCAAGCTACAGATATCCTGACAGACATGATGAGGAGTCCTGTGGTGGCAACAATCCAAATTAACCAACCATCTTTTCATCTCACTGCATTTCATATTGCTCAAGTTTTATTTTGTTGCACAATATATGGTTTAGCTTATGTAACTCTTAAACTCGTTCGTATCTGTAAAATGCTTTTCTAATTCTGTTTATCTCTATTGTTATTGCCCTTATTCTTCATTCTTTGTGAATGATTCTTTACTTTGACGCTTCATTCTTTGTGATTGATAGCCTGTTATCCATTTTTTTGCCATGTCTTGCTACACTATGCTGCCTTGATAAATCAGTTTCTTCCTCTTTTTGATGTTGACAAAGGGGGAGAAAATGCAGATATGCACAAACTCAGGGGGAGTATCACACATCTTGCCAAGAATTTGCCATCATCAAAAAGGGGGAGTTTGTGAGAGAATTCTTTACCTTGAATTAATTTTTAATGATAGCAAATTGTGTGATCATCATCCAAATGTTGGTTGTGCATTGCATTACATGATACATATGTGTTTTATTATAATTTTCATCCCACTCTATTGTTGCATAACTGTACATATAGACCTACATTGATACTTCCCTCAAAATAACAATTAAAATGCATTTGGTGTCAGTATGCATCAATACATAAACCTCTGCATCGATACACACTGCATGTGATAAATCACAAAACATTTTTGTTCAGTATGCATCGATGCATACGAGTCATGCATCAATACATGAAAGGCAAAAGACTCCATGCATCGATCCACACGATCCCTGCATCGATACATGACTAATTGAAACAGCCTGTGTATCAACACATACGCATCAGGCATCGATACATACTAGTGTAATAAGCACATGCATCGATACACATGACTTTTGCATCGATACATGAATAATCAATTTCACCAAAAATTCACATATCCTACAGTATGCATCGATGCACACTCTTATGTATCAATACATAAAGCTGTTTTGTGTTATAACAGCAACTGTTTTTGCAGCATATATAAGACAGGTTATGAAAGCAGTGCAGGCAACGAATTCATTGAGGAAAAACAATTGAACACAAGATCAAAAGCAGTGTTGGAGCAATTGTTTGAGAGCAATTAGAAACCTGAAAGAGACTTCATCTTCTTCATCTTCTCAATCACTTTTCTTCAAGAACATTTACACATAACCATTCTTGTTCTTTGGATTAAAGAAGCATCGAGATAACGTTCAGTGGTACGATCAAGGATCTAGCTGTGGTTTGCAGTGGAACGATCGAGGATCTAGCTGAGTTGAAGATTGAAGGGGGTTTCTAGGAAAAACCTACTGGTTTGTCCTTCAAGAACTGGAGTGTTCTTGAGGGTTTCGGAGTCACGTTTGCAGAACATATTCAGCCGCAGTGTTGCGTTTGGAGATCGGAGGATTTCGCAAGCAGGTCGTGGAACCGGTGAATTGTTTGCAATTTCGTGCAGGAAAATCTTGATCGTGCTCAGATCAAGTGAAGGTTCATACAAGAAGAAGCTCTTAGAGTTTAGAATTCTGTCTTTGTATCATAACCTTGTATCAACGGATTCGGCAAAAATTGATAATCAAAGTTCTCAATTTCATTTGAAATTGAGAGGGAGACGTACCCACACGCGAGGACGACGTGGGGAACTTCCTTACCAAATCTCTGCGTATCGCTTTCTTACCTTACTCCTCTTTACGTTTTAAAACTATTTTCGTAATTTCAGTTAGTGTGTGGTGATTGTTCCTGTTGCAAGACAGCAGTGGCAAGAAAACTTTTAATCAAACTCCATTGCTGTTTATCATCGATCACATACACACCAACTGTTTGACAAAACGGTTAGCTAGATTTAATTCATTGGAAATAGAATTTAATGATAAGTGCATTCAATTAGTTAAAATTCTGGTGTGAATTGTTTCTGTCATTCTCATTAAAATCCAGCAATTAAACTTGTGTGTCCGGCTTTCTAGTAGCGGTTCAGAATAGACGGAAGTCGATTCGGGACTGATTTTTCCGCCAATTTTGAAAACTCTGATAAAATTTCAAATCCGTTAAATTTCAAAGAGGTGATCTATTCACCCCCCCTCTCGATCACTAGCCACACCGTCTAACATACTCGTGTGACATTATTGATCCCAAAATAACCTCCACCAAGTGAATGGGCTTGCAAGTCAACTTGCTAAGGAATAACTCCACAAAAGTCAACAAGACTATGCCATTCTCCTATCCTAAGTGCACTCGAGTTCGGGTATAGAACTCATCTCACGAAGATCACCAAGCATACAAGGAATTAATATTCAAACAATTCAATCATTACATACAATACCGTAATCCCAAATTGCACAAAAATATGTCACAAAGCAATATACCATACAATACAACAAATATGAAAAGTAGGCAAAACCCACTAGGCAAATGATAGTCCCCAGCAGAGTCGCCACTTTTCTGTAGCGGGGTATTCGTTACCATTAGAGATATTGACTAAATCCAAGGTAAACCATACAAGTCGAGTCACCATCGCACTTCTATTTATCCAAAGGAATAGTTAGAAAGCGAACAAAAACCTAAAAGTTTTATCGAATCAAAAACTAGTAAAAATATCAGAGATCTGGGTAAGGGGGTTGGTTATGCAATGGGAAGGTTTTAAGCACCCAAAACATCCTAGGTACTCCTAGGGAGCCCTTTTCATAAGTGTTGTTCTAGTCTAAAGGGTGTAGGTATATCTAAAGTACTATTTACTAAAAGGAAGGTTAAAAGAAAATGACTCGCAAGGATGTCGCATCCACTGCCTACGTATCTCATCTGAGTATGAGAATCATAGTCTTCGTAGCTCGGCTACCTATGGGTTAAAGAGAAGTGTGCTCGATAAGACGTCGCGTCTTATGCCTACGTATCTCATCTGGAATGAGAATTAGAGCAAAACGTAGTTCGGCTAACTAGGGGTTAAGGATTGCCATCTGAACATGGGCTTACAAAAGAGGACACCAGCTGTGTCAAAGGAGGGTGGGCAGTGTGTTGAATGTCCTAGTAGTAGGTGTCGGAGCTCGCTGAATCGAGTCTTCGACAGTTACCTCTTTGCAATAGAACGGACTGACATGCCACAAGATCGGAGACGCACGGAAGGTCTAAAAGTGGGGAAGCTCTGCTCTAGAGTTGTCATGCAATATGGACCTATGTGTTAGGATTTACAAAGGGGAACATCTACCTAATGTTAGCATGCAAAGAATAAGGGAACTCTACCTATGTTATCATACAAAGGGTTCTACCTAATGGGTGCTACCTAAACGGAACAAGAGTCGACGGATGGAGCGCGGAGAGGAGTTACGGATAAGGGTAGATGGCGATGCCGGAGGCAATCGACTTACAGGTAGATGGCGATGCCTGAGGCAATCGACTTACAAGAGGATGAATGAATGTGTGCTGGTTCTGTTAAGTTTTGAAAATGATTACTCGACGTTGGATCAAGCTTTTGATCTTATTTTGAAATGGTTATCGGATGTTCGTTTTAATTCTTGTATTAACAGGTGACTAAAGAAATAAAGAAATAAATATTATACACTTTATGGGAGAGGGGTACATTTGTTATGAATGGGGATTGTTCATGGCAAACAAACAATAAGAATATATGCCTCATACATCATACAAGTAGGCAACAGTTATCAATCAGATCAGATCAGTTATCAATCAAACCAAAGAATCAAATAATGGAGAATTTAAACAATGCATGGGTGTATGAACATGTTAAATAATCAAGCAATAGAAAGCATGAATGAGAGAAACCAGTATAAAAGATAACAGATGAATCAAACAGATGAAAATATGCACACGAAGGGTCCACTGAATAATTTAATCAGGAAATGAGGTAAGGACCAAATAAAATCAAGGTAAAAGGCCTCTAACACATGGCATATGAGATGAATGAGGGAGGATCAAAAGATCTCTTCAATTGCCATAAGCAATCCCTAAGTCAAACCTCGATCATAAAGAAGTTAACTGAAAATTCAAGTCAACTTAAAAAATAACAAATAAATAGAAAATTAATCAAGAAAATTATGAAAATTGAAACTAAATAAGGTTGGGCCAGGACATCATCATCCCCCCAAAAGATTTTAAAAATAATGAAAATTGGCACGTGAATTAATTAAAATAAAACATAGGTCAAACCAAAAGTCAATTAATAAGACTAGATTAGAAATAAATCAAGAATAAATAGTAAATTAATCAAGAAAATTATGAAAAATTACACTAAATAAGGTGGGGTCAGGACATCATTATTCCCCCAAAAAGATTTTAAAAAATAATGAAAATTGGAACGTGAATTAATTAAAATAAAACAGAAGTCAAATTAAAAGTCAACCAACCAAACTAGGTCAAAAATAAATCCAAAATAAATGGAAAATGTGAAACAAAATTCCAAGAAAAGGTCAGGTTGACCATGGGATAGTGTTCAACCTTAATCCCAAAAATCAAATGCTAACAATAATTTTAATTCATAAAAATAAAATCAATAAAAAAAGTGTGTTAAAATGGACCATTTAGAATAAATAATTAAAATAAAATATTAATATTAAAAAAATACGAAAATAAAAATTATATATTATTAAATAAAACGTTAAGAAAAGTGAAAAATATTTTTTGGGTAATTTTATGGACGAAGAAAATATTTTAAATAAGAAAAAGAAATATGAAAATGGAAGGATTAATGGTGATGAACATGGTAAGCAAGCGTAGATATATCAAAACATGGCCATGGAAGAGATGATTACCTAATGGAAAATAGAAGTGGAATGGGATCTGATATGTGATGAAGCTTTGCCTCCTTGCCACGAAATTCCAATGCTCCTTTAGGGTTAGGGTTTCAGCTTCTTAAATAGGGTGGATTAGGTGTTCTCATGGGCTTTTTAATAAGTGATTTATCCATAAGAATAAAAGTGTGAAGTGAGGTGTAAAATGTTGTTATTTTGGGCCAAACTTAAGTGAATGGATGTCCAAAAGAGGTAAAAAACGTGACTGCTTTGTGCAGCATGCTTAGAAAATCTGATTGGGCCAGCCAGACCCAAAATCTGCCTAGAAAATCAAGTCATGGTGCCCACTTTAAATGAATGTTTCTCTCAAACCATGGATCCAAATGAGATGATTCCAAAAGGATGTGAAAGAGGACATGGCAAGGTACAATTGTTGTGAAGAAATTATTTTCAAATAATGCCTTGAAGTGCAAGAAAACTGGCCAAGAAGTCTTGACAAATTTTGAAGATTTTGGACTTAGAAATTTTTCTAAGTGTCCTAAAAAAATGTCTCACTTTGACTAAGCATAACTTTCTCAATTCTAATCCAAATGGAGCAAACTTTATATCTCTAGAAAGCTTGGAACAAGAGGAACAACTTTCATGTTGGAGAAAGTTTCAAATGGAGCTTTTATCTTGATGCAAAATGGGCTTAAAGTGAGTGCAACGATCATGAAAACTTTCCCTAAATGGAAAGTCAACCATTTCCAAATTAAGTAACTTTTCCAATTCTTGATTAAATGATGAATCCATGATCCAACCTTGATCAAATTTCACATGTAGGATCCCCTAGGCATGTATTTTGAGATTCCACTCTCAAAATGTCAGGAGTTGACTTTTCTGGTCCCACAGTTGACTTTTCCCAAACTGTTTGATTCCCGATTCCTTTGATCAATTGAAGCACTTCTAGCTCAAATAAGGAGCTGATTTTTTGTATGTAGACCCTTGTGGACATATGGAGGGCCATGGAAAAAAGTTTCACCCAAAGAATTTGAAATAAAATGATTTTATACCAAACCCTAGTTTTAGGGCAAAATGATCAGGAATTGATTGCACTGATTGCCAATGGATCTTTCTGAGATAATTGTGAATCTTCCTAGGCCAAGATGCCTCTCTAATCATGACATGGATGAGATCCTCTACTTCCAACCCAACATTGCCTGTTACAGGTAGCCATGAAACCCTAATTTCTGATTAAATCCAGATGAACACTCTGATAGCTTTGAATCCTTCACTGATGAACTGAGGACCATAATAAGATACTTGGACCCCCCTGAGACCCTTGAGACTTGTATACTTAGAAAATGAAGTCCAATTCTCAATCTTGCTTTGTGCGGGCTCCTTCTGTTAAGGAGTGATCAATCAAAACCTGATCTCCATGTCACTAATGCAGTATGCAATGAGTATGACCTAATATGATGCTAATGAAGTGTAAATCATAATCCTATGCTTCCAGGAAAAATGAAGGGTAAATTTTGGGGTATTACAGTCTGCTTTGATCAAATTGACACATTGAGATACTGTAACACCCCAAAATTTGCCCTCCTCATTCATGCATTCATTTTTAGGTAATTTTACATTTCACATTGCATTTCATCATTATCAATCAGAATTAGATACATTGCATTTCATCATGTCAATCGGGATTAGCTCCAAGAAGCTTGAACATCATCCAGGACACTTTGTGGGTTATATTTAGATGATCAGTCAACACAAGGGAAGGACTTGAGTTACTTCCAACAGGGGTCTATTCGTCAGTCAAAACGTTAATCTTGAAGGAGCAAAAGTTTGTTCATGAGCTGTCATGCTCGCTAGGCGAGCAGAATGGGTCGCCTAGCGAGTCCCAAGAAAAGCCACCAGAATCACCTACACTCAGAGGAATTTCTTGAACTGTCATGCTCGCTAGGCGAAGCCCACGTGTTTTAAAATAAATAAATAAATAAATAAAATATAACAGAAATTTTTGGGACTTGGGCCTCTCTCATTTGAGCCCACAGGTCCATAAAAATCAGGTTATAAATTCAGAGTTTCAGTGAAACAAAAGGTCATTCTATTCCTATTACCCTGGCTGGAAAAAGATAGTGAGAGAAGAGCTAACAGAGTTCAGAGCAACCTCCAGAGACTGAAGGGAAATCATTTGCAAAGAACCAATTCCATCTCATATAAACCCTCAGATTGCTTTGCAAACCCAACCGGGCAATTCAATTTCATTCGATCTCTCCAGTCAGGTTTGCCTTATTCCCATTACTTTATGCTTTTAATTTGAATGCTCTGAATGTATGAGGTATTATGGGTGAATTTGATACCCTTTTGATGCATGTGTTTGACAAGAGGTTTAGGCCTCCTACCCTTGGTTGCTTTTTGTGAATTTTAATGGCATGATTCATGTGGTTACATTTTGATTTGGGGGCAACTCTTGATTACCCTATCTTGTTTCTCTAACCTGTTTGTTGAGTTTTGTTTTGTGAGGGTTCATATGACTCTTGCGGAGATGGCTTGCCTGGTGTTCCACTTTATTTGTGGGATACCACCTAGAGGTTTATCCCGATTACCTGTACTGACTCGCTTTCTTTGATGGTGCTAGCTTGAGAGATCTCTAGGTTACTTATCTCTTTATTTTCTGTTGCTTCAGATCTTTATCCGTGTGGTAGATCTCTTAACCCCCTTTATCTTTCCCGCATTTTACTACCTTTTGCCTAAAGACCTCCATGAAGAGGCAATTGACGGATAAAAGGGATCAATAGTCAATCCCCCGTTATTTAGTGCGTCGTTCTTTAAGATCACACTACGTGTCGATGCTTCAGAACAAAAACCCCAGATCTTTTGTCCGGTCAGTCAGTGGAGAGGGTTCCACCTTTCTCAACCCCCACTTTTTGTCATGAGCTCACCTTGTCCAGGGTTAAGAGCTATGAGGTCTTATCCTCATTACCCTTTTTGCATGAGCATCCCTAAAAAACAAACAAACTCATTGATTTTTCTTCTCCTAAGAACACGTTTACTCCTTCTACTACAGGCGAGTAAGTCTCCAAAGGTCGAGCATCCGGTAGATTGCGTAGTAACGTCGTTCATCCCAAAACTTAACCCGTAGTTAGCCGAACTACGGCTTGCTCTGATTCTTATTCTAGATGAGATACGTAGGCATAAGACGCGACGTCTTACCGAGCACATATCCCCCTAACCCATAGCCAGCCGAGCTACGAAGACTCTGATTCTCATATTCAGATGAGATACGTATGCAGTGGATGCGACATCCGTGCGAGTCATTTTCTTTAAACCCCTTTTTAGTAAATAGTACATTAGATAAACCCACACCCTTTAAACAAGAATAACAAAAGTGGATCCCGTAGAGTACTACGGATGCATAGGGGTGCTAATACCTTCCCTTCGCATAATCGACTCCCGAACCCAAGATTTGGTTGTGAGACCTTGTCTTTTCCTTTCCCTTTTCCAGGTTTACTTTGAGCGTTTCCTTTCCCACGTTTGGGATAAATAACGCACGGTGGCAACTCTTCTGTCTTTCCTTTTTCGCCGGTTGTTTTTTTCGCAGGTAGGTTGCGACAGTTGGCGACTCTGCTGGGGACCCGGTTTCCCTAAGCGAGTCCCTCCTAGCTTTTGTAGGTTGTTTGTTTATTGGATGTTCATGCTTTTGTACAGTTATTTATTTACCTGCCTTATCTTATTGCATTGTGTACATATGATTGCTATATCTGCTGGTTCTGTTTTTGGGATGGGATGTTCTATGAGAGATAAGCCCATTACCCAGGCTTGAGTGTACACACAGGTTTTAGAGTGGATAGTCATGAGGCTTGGATGGCGTGTTGCTACGTTAAGTCGTTCATGAAAACCCACACCCAAACAAGGTTTCTTTTGGATATGTTCTGTCCTACGGGTGTTCCGTAACAGCATGATGTTCCTCTAGAAATCGTCGACTCTGGTGACCATTTCCTGAGAACTCAGTCGAGGCCTCTCCTCCGAGACGTGATTATGTTAGCTCTGGTGGGCGCATTCTCGCTGATCAATTTGAGGACCCCGAGACTAGGAACTTGCTATTAGGATGTCCTATTGAGGGGAGTCAGTGGAGGTCTTTTATCCCGTAATAATGCCAAACCTTCAGTGGTAAACATATTATTCTCGACTGAAGGGCCAAAGTGGACAAACTTCTGTTCTTAGAACCTACCAGTGAGGGGCGGGCTAAATTCAGGAAACTTTAACCTCCAACCAACCCGGTTTTCTGGAGCAAAGTTGTGATCTTGTATTATATTCCTCAGTGGGTTTCTCTTCAGACAATGCAACCCGACAGATGTTCAAGCAGATACAGCAATCCTGATTGACATGCCTTTGCATTACATAACATCATCTGCATATTTGCATCCAACATCTCATGCTTATTCATTTTCAGGGTATTCCCTTTCAAAGGGGGGGGCGCCTTAAAATCGAATAAGCGGCGCATCGCATACCATGCATATTAACCCTTGTCTGTTTTGCAGGTGTCACCACATTGTCTAAAGTTTGTTCCCTGTTTCGGGAATTATTGGTCCCAAGCGAGTCCACAGGTACCCGACCAAGGAAAATCGTCCGCAACTAGCCATGGACCAGGTACAAAAAGAGCTGGCTGATATGCGTGAAAGGATGGATCGATTCATGACATTGATGACTGGTATGGCAGAAGGCCAGGAAAAGCTGAGGGAATTGGTTGAGCAACCGAGGCCTGATCCAGAGGTAGAGATACCAAATGCTGAAGGAAACCCTGGTAACCCTGATAACCCTATGAACACTGGTAACACAAATGCTGATGGAAACCCGGGTAATATTGGCAACACGGGGAATGTTGGAAATGGCATTGGCGGAAGGTACAATGTGAATCAAGGAATTCGGATTAACGGGCGCCCCGTTACTGAGGATTATCAGTATGATCAATTCTCTTTGCACGACGAAGCCATGAGACCACTCGCCGTATGGATGAGCTTGCTGAGAAGCTCAAATCTTTGGAGTCTCAAAATTCCTTGGGTTTTGATGTCACAAATCTTGGTCTGGTTCAGGGAGTAAGGATCCCTCACAAGTTCAAACCCCCTACTTTTGAGAAATACAACGGGGCTTCTTGCCCACGCACTCATCTCCAATCTTATTTGGGAAGGTTGGGAGCCCACACGGAAGATGAAAAGCTGTGGATGTACTACTTTGAAGACAGTCTAACTGGAGCTTCTTGTGAATGGTATTCTCATTTGTCTCGTACTACCATCAAGAGCTGGAAAGACTTGGCAGAGGCTTTTGTCAAGCAATATCAATACAACTTGGACTTGGCTCCGAATCGGACCTTGTTGCAAGGAATGTCTCAGACTGCCAAGGAGACCTTTAGAGAATATGCTCAGCATTGGAGACAAATTGCTGCGTCCGTCCAACCCCCTATGTCTGAAAGGGAGATGGCGGACATGTTCATGAACACTCTTCAAGGCAATTATATTGAGAGATTGGCTGCTTGCCCGTCAATCAGCTTTGCAGAGATAGTAATTGCTGGAGAAAGAATCGAGAGTCTGTTGAAGATGGGCCAAATTCAAGACAATAGTGCTTCCAAGAAACCGTTTGCTGGTAACGGTCAGCGAAGAAGAGAGGGCGAGACAAGCGTTGTGTATGCCGACAGAGGCAGGGGCAGAGGATGCCCTAATTATTATCAAGATCAAGTGGCCGCAGTCACTATTCCAACACCTGCTCCTCAACAGCAACAACAGCCGTAGTATCATCCGCAACAGCAACCCAGGTACAACAATCAACAACAAGGAGGTAATCCGGGTCAGCAGAGACACTATAAACAACGTCCAAGGCAGACGGGCCGGGTCATTGAGCCAATCCCCATGCCTTATTCTGTATTACTTCCCAGGCTGATTGACCTGAATCTGGTTACGTTAAGGACTCTGGCCCCACCAATCGATCCCAATAATTTGCCTAGAGGTTATGATGTCAACGCCAGATGTGCTTTTCACTCCAGCGCACCTGGCCATACTACAGATAATTGCAAGGCTCTCCAGCTAAAGGTACAAGATTTGAGAGATGCCCAGGCTATCAATTTTTCTCCAGTGCCTAATGTTATCCAAAACCCGATGCCAGCTCACGGCGGGCAGAGGATTAATGCTGTTGATAGTGGGGAAGCTTTGAATTTGGTTTCTGATGTGACTAAAGTGAAGACTTCGCTATCGGTGGTTAAAGACCGACTCTTGAAAGGACAGATTTTCCCGGGCTATGGAGAAGAGTGCAAAAATTGTCAAGCTGCCGAGAACGGATGTGATAGTTTGAGAAGAGGTATTCAGCAACTGATAGATGAAGGTTGTCTTTAGTTCGATCAGACCCGTCCAGTGAAGAATGATGTGTCGACAGTGACGATTTATTTCACTCCTGAAGAAATATATGTTCCCGAGAGACCCGCTCTGATAACAGTATATTTCCTAGAAAGTACAGAACCAGCAACGGTGAACGTCGAAAGTCCAGCACCAATTACAATTTACTCTGACAGCCCTCAATCGACTTTGGTTAGTCCGGTCACCATCACGGTACCAAGACCTGTTCCGTATGAGAAAGACAGTGCTATCCCGTGGCACTATGGGGCTGATATCTACTTCCAGGGGCGGAAAGTTAACAGGGAAGACATTGACATTGGTAGCTCCGCTGTAGACAATGTTGGAGGGGTTGGTAGCTTCACTCGCAGTGGACGCCTATTTGCACCATCAACATTGTGCACGAATACTGAAGCTGAGGCAGCTGCCAAGGCTAAAGGAAAACAGGTAGCCACCGAAGAGGTTACTACTGAGGAAGCTCCTCCTAAGACCGCATTCGATAAGGAAATGGATGAGTTTATGAGGATTATCAAGAAAAGTGACTACAAGGTAGTCGACCAGCTAAATCAGACACCCTCAAAGATCTCCATTCTCTCACTATTGATGTGCTCTGAGGCGCACAGAGCAGCCTTGTTGAAAGTACTGAATATGGCCTATGTTCCACCAGAGATAACTGTTAACCGGCTGGAGTCAGTAGTTTCAAATGTAAACGCTAGCCATGGGCTAGGTTTCACCGACTACGACCTGACATCGGAGGGCAGGAGTCACAACAAAGCTTTGCATATCACAATGGAATGCAAAGGGGCGGTGCTTTCCCATGTTTTGGTTGATACAGGCTCTTCTCTGAATGTTCTTCCAAAGAAAGCCTTAATGAAGTTGGATTGCAATGGCATCATCCTGAGGCCAAGCAATTTAGTTGTGAGGGCTTTTGATGGCTCTAAGAGATCTGTCTTTGGCGAGATTGAGTTGCCAGTTAAGATTGGACCGCAGGTGTTCAAGAGCACCTTTTGTGTGATGGATATCCAGCCTGCCTATAGCTTACTGCTAGGTCGGCCCTGGATTCATGCCGCCGGTGCTGTTACTTCTACTCTCCACCAGAAGCTCAAATATGAACTAGAAGGCCAGGTCGTCACTGTCTGTGGTGAAGAGGATATTTTTGTTAGCCACCTGTCTACATTTAAGTATGTGGAGATGGATGGCGAGATGCATGAGATGCTGTGTCAGGGCTTTGAAGCCATAAACATCAGTGAGGTCGCGCCCTAAGCTGTCTTTTCACCTAAGTCTGAGAAGGTCGGGACTTCTATCTCTTCATACAAGCAGGCTGTTGAAGTGGTTAAATCTGGTAATGCCCAAGGCTGGGGAAAATTTGTGGAGCCAGTCATCAAAGAGGACAAGTTTGGATTGGGGTTTACTCCGGAGTCTCATAAGAATGAAGCCGGTACTTTCTCCAGCGGGGGTTTGGTTTCTCCCCACATTGTCAATGTTGCAGATGAAGACAAGGCTGACAGTGACTGTGACTTAGATAACTGGATTCGCCCGTGTGTCCCGGGAGAAAAGCTCAACAATTGGTCGTCTGAAAAAGTCGTCCGGGTTACTCTACTGAAAGAGTAATTTTTATTGTTTTCCTTTTTACATGCATAATAAAGTCTTACGCTTTGCCCAAGGTGTAATGACTCATCTGTAGGGCCATCCATTTAGTTACATTTCGCAATTATTTTCATCATCAATAAAGGACAACTTTTGCAAACAATTTTGTGTTCTCTTTCTTTCAATTATTTTACTTTTACAAAAAAATAGCAATGTTTCTCTTTCGTTCTTCCTTCCAAAAATCTCTCGTTCTAAGGTAAAGCATGATCCTCCATCATGCAGAGATGATCACCCGGATCTCACTACTAACGACACTGCTATGGCCAAGTATGACTTCGACAATCCTATCTATCAAGCCGAAGAAGGGGTTGAGGAAGATTGTGAATTGCCTGAAGAGTTAGCCAGGTTGTTGAAACAGGAGGACCGAACTGTTACACCTTATCAGGAGGTGATTGAGACCGTCAACATTGGTACCGAAGACGACAAGAAAGAGATCAAGATCGGGGCCAATCTACAGGCCGAGGTGAAAGAACAGTTGATCAGTTTGCATCGTGAGTACGTCGACATCTTTGCTTGGTCCTATCAAGATATGCCAGGTTTGGATACAGACATCGTTGTGCACAGGTTACCGTTGAATGAAGATATGCCGCCGGTGAAGCAGAAGTTACGCCGAACTCATCCCGACATGGCAATGAAAATCGAAGACCGTTGATCATGTACTTGACGGTGTTAGAAGGGTCAATGGGTTGTGTGCTCGGTCAGCATGACGAGTCAGGTCGAAAAGAGCATGCAATATACTACCTTAGCAAAAAGTTTACCGACTGTGAACAAAGATACTCACTGCTCGAGAAAACTTGTTGCGCTTTGGCATGGGCTGCTCGTCGACTAAGACAGTATATGTTGACTCACACGACTCTATTGATATCAAAGATGGATCCCGTCAAGTATATTTTTGAAAAGCCAGCGCTTACCGGAAGAGTTGCTAGGTGGCAAATGATACTGACAGAGTATGACAGCCAATACACTTCACAAAAAGCCATCAAAGGAAGTGTCTTGTCAGACTATCTTGCAGAGCAATCGATTGATGAATACCAGCCTATGAGGTTCGACTTTCCTGATGAGGACATCATGTTTCTGAAATCGAAAGATTGCGAGGAACCACTCCCAGAGGAGGGGCCTGACCCTGAATCCAAATGGATTATGATGTTTGATGGGGCGGTCAACGTCAATGGTCGCGGAGTTGGTGTAGTGTTGATCACGCCGGAGGGGGTTCATATGCCATTTTGTGCCAGAATAACCTTTCCCTGCACCAACAATGAAGCCGAATACGAAGCTTGTATCCTAGGACTTGATGAAGCCATCAACCTACGGATTAAAACCCTGGATGTATACGGGGATTCAACTTTGGTCATCAATCAAACCAACGGGAAATGGTATACACATCAGCCTCATTTGGTTCCTTATAGAGACTACACGAGAAGATTGTTGACTTTCTTTACGACGGTGAAGCTGCATTACATTCCTCGTGAAGAAAACCAATTTGCTGATGCTTTGGCTACCTTGTCTTTGATGATTAAGGTGCTATGTGGGAACTACGTACCCATAATTGATGTATCCCGACTTGATATACCCGCCTATGTCGGGAGTATCAAGTTGGTGAATTGGTGCTCAAAAGAATTCTTCCTCCAACCACAGATCGCAGGGGCAAATGGACACCGAACTATGAGGGTCCATACGTGGTTAAAAGGGTTTTCTCTGGCGGAGCTTTGATGCTAACAACCATGGATGGTGAAGACTTCCCATCCCCTGTCAACTCAGACGCAGTTAAAAAATACTTCGCATAATTGACCCGCTGGACAAAAGAAAAAGAGTCCAGGCAAAAAAGGGCATCCCGACGAACCAAAAAAAAAGAGGTTCGGGAAAAAATTAGGGATATAAAAAATAAAAATGTACACCCGGTGAGTCGAAAACCCGAGAGGGCGGCTCAGGCAAAAAAGGGTATCCCGGTGGATTGAAAACCCAAAAGGGCGGTCCACGCAAAAGAGGGAATAAGCAAATGACTGCGATCTAAATTCATCCGTGTTATATCACCGTTTCATTCAAGTCGACAATCTCCGAAGGTTAAAGATCGACTAATCATCCACTTCAGAAAGCAAGATGAGTAGAGCGTCTTGAGGTCATACGAGCCATAGCAGAGTCGAAACTCAGTGGGACCCGTACCCACATTGCCATTAGGATAGTTTCTTTTGTTCAATTTATAGCGATCGTCTCATTTCAGGGATCAGCTTCCTAATGTACTCGCCTATTCTTGGCACAAATTTTTCAACCAATGAAAGTCGAATAATTCAGTTAAAAAGCCTCTTTATTTTTCATTTATCAGTTTGTTTGCAAAAATGTCTGAATTCTTGATGAAACATATTGCATCTGAACATAATGGTGGCTTTTGTAGATGATTTGCACAAGAAAACATTTAAAATTTCTTTGAATGTGCCTAATCCCAGACGGTGAATTCAAACCGAGTAATTCCCCCAAGACATACGTGTGTGTTTGCAGGTCACAGGAACCGGATGCCAAGTCATGAATCCTCATCCCCGAGCGGTTGACAAAGTCTCTCCTCAGCAGAGCATGTCCCCCCAGTAGAGTTGCACCTTGTATCCCCAGCAACAACGGAGTAGTTGCATACCCAACAAACAAGAGGGTGGTGTCCCCAGTGTTCATCTCATTCCCCAGCAGATTCATTTTTAACAGATTTGTTTTGATCCTCCGCCTGAGGACGATTAGCAAGTTCATATCCCCAGCAAAGGTCGATTCCTACGACATTTCCCCAGGAAGTGCTTTCCCCACAGACTCTCCTTATAGAGCCTCGCCAAACAAAGTTTCCATAGTTGATACTTCCCCAGCAAGGTCAACTTTCCAGAAAAAAGCCGATTTATTTTCGGTGGTTCCCCGGTCCCGGCAGACGGATCGTTCCCCACAGCGCATTCAAGGATTGATACAACGATCCGTTCCCTACCGGAGCTTGCTTCCCCAAGCAGATTTCTTTTTACACCATGCATAACATTTGCATTTGCATGCATATCAAGCATACACATAAGCTGATAAACATGTTCTTCAAAGCAGACCGAAGAATTGCTTTACAACCGAAGTCATGAGATTCAGCCAGAGGATCAAGTGTGTGTGATCCAGCATGAGGGTCATTTCGAAGATTCAGCCTGAGAATCATTTTCCAATGAGCCAGCCTGATGTTCAATTTGAAGATTCAGCCAGAGAATCGCCTACAAGCGTTATTTCCCCAGCAAACCAGCTAGAGGAGTAGATTGACAGTTCAACAGAAAATCAATCTACAAGAGGGTCCAGCTCGCGGATCGTAATTTAAAAACAAAAGTCTAATTGAAGAGTCGTTACAGCATTGAAATTCTAGTTAACAGACTTTCAATTTCACACGGGATGTTATGACATCCAATTCTGCGCAGACAAGAATTATGCAGAACTTAAAAGGTAAGTGCAGTAAATAACACAAGGAATTGTGTACCTAGTTCGGTGTCACACACACCTACGTCTGGGGGCTGCCAAGCCAGGGAGGAAATCCACTATTAGTAGTATTAATTCAGACCTTAAACCAACTATTTAACCCTATCACTTAATACCTACCAAATGCAATTTCAATCTTACTCTAAGATCTGAGTTCCTACTCACTCCCCCTCAATCACCTCAGTGATTACAACCTTTAATTAAGATTAAAGATAATTGTGAAGTCACACTTCAAACAACTCTTGATTGTGCTTAACAGCTTTAATCAAGATACGCAACACTCACACTTAAAAGCTTCGAGTGACACAACACTTACAACTCAATGAACATCCTATACCAATGCAATCATCTAAGTGATAATGGCTTGGCTCACAAGATACACCTAATACAAGACACACACAAAAATACAGCAGTGAAGTATGATGGACGAATAAAATCTTCACGCCTAAAATCCCCCGAGTTCTGAATGAAGGATAGCCATCCTTTTATATTGCAGCACTTGGGCCTTGTACTTGTATTTCCTGAAATTAAGGTCAAGCAAGTTAACCTAATTTCCACATATTAGGGTACTAACAAATAGGCTATTTGTTAGGTTCATTAATTGTAGCTTAGTTGTTAGTTTCCTGGATTTTAGCTCAGCTGTTGACTTCCTGAAGAATAGCCTGAGAAAACTGCTGAAACAGAAAAACTAACCAACCTACAAGTTAGCATATGCTGTCAGGAATGAATGTCACAACATTCAGTTTGACGTCCACATCATAGACCACATGCTAAGTCTGTTTTTCCTGAAAACAGACTATACAAAGTGCTGTACTGTACAAGACCACTCAGTCCATACTTCAGTATCAGCTTACATTAATAAATGTCACAATATCCAATTTGACATTTACACAAAGAGCCTTATGCCATGGTCTGTTGTTCTCCTGAAGAACATACTGAGATACATACTGAAATGTAGTAGAAAACCAATCTGCCTATTGTTCAGTATATGCTGTCAATGATGAATGTCATAACATCCAGTTTGACATTCCGACAGTAGGCCTTATGCCAGGTCTGTTATTTCCTTGATAAACAGACTGAAAATAAATACTGAGTTATAACAGAACACCAACTGTTCTATTCCTCAGTATCTGCTGTCAGGGATGAATGTCATAACATCTAGTTTGACATTCAGTAAGTCCTGTATTAGCTAAACCTGCAGCATACTACTCAAGTATGTCATGACATCAATCAAGACATCAGAGTACAACTAGATATTCTAACATACAATGCAGTCAAACAAACATCTCCACAGCATGTCATGACATCAGTCAAGACATTAGAATCCAGCTAGTGTTTTACCATAAAATGTAGCCAATCAAACATTTACAAACTCCCCCTTTGGCAAATTTTTGGCTAAAACAACTTGGCATCACAACAGAGTACACAACAGCGGAAAACACACATCTAGCAGGAAAAAACTAGCTAATACACTCAGAGCAGCATCACACTCACACACATAGAAGTTAAATAAAAACTTCACATATCAGCACACATACAGAAGTTACATAAAAACTTCTACCAGCATTACACACATAGAAGTTAAATAAAAACTTCTAATAGCAGCACACATAAACACACTCACACTCATAGAAGTGGAACATCAGCTGCAGCACAACCTCTGGATTAGAGGATCTTGAATATCTGTTTAGCAGAACAATCTGTTGTCCTGGGGCATCACAGGTGTTACTCCCCCTTTTTGTCAAAAATGTTGCCAAAGCAACACTTTAAATTACAGACCAACATAAACAGAATTACACAAATGACAGAAACACAATCTTGATTTTACTTCATAGTTTCAATCAAGAATACCCCCTCTTGATCTTGCTTTGCAACTTTGATCAAGATACCACCCACTTGATCTTGCTTCACAGCTTTGATCAAGTAGTCACACACTCTTGCTTCACAGCAGGTACACCCATATCAGATGCCATGACGTTGAGTCTGACATCTTGACATACTCCTGCATGAACACTTTCTTGAAGTCCAGCAGACACATAGACTGTCTCATGTTAGGATATCCCCTTAACATCTTGTTACCACACTTGCAACAAGTAACATAGCAGTGATCTGTTGTCCAGTCATAACACACTTTCAATTGTTTAATAGGTTGAGATATTAAACAATACATCCCAAACATCATTGGTTGCTATAAATCCTTAGACAGGCATATTCCCAATTTGCCCCTTAAATTTTCAAACTGAGTAGCATCCAGAGCCTTTGTGAATATGTCAGCGAGTTGTAGTTCAGTGGCTACATGTTCCAGGGTAATCACTTTGTCTTCCACCAGATCTCTGATGAAGTGATGTCTAATGTCAATATGTTTGGTCCTGCTGTGTTGGATGGGATTCTTGGAAATATTGATGGCACTGAGATTGTCACAGTACAAAGTCATGACATTTTGAGAGACATTGTACTCAGTAAGCATCTGTTTCATCCACACCAGTTGGGAACAACTGCTTCCAGCTGCTATGTATTCAACCTCTGCAGTGGACAGAGATACACAATTCTGTTTCTTGCTGAACCATGATATGAGATTGTTTCCCAAGAAGAAACATCCTCCTGAGGTTCTTTTTCTGTCATCAGCACTCCCAGCCCAATCAGCATCACAATACCCAGATATGACAGGCTCAGAGCCATGAGAGTATAGCATCCCATAGTCACAAGTCCCATTGACATACTTGAGAATCCTCTTGACTTGATTTAAGTGGCTCACTTTGGGTTCTGCTTGGTATCAGCACACACTCCAACTGCATAGGAAATATCAGGTCTACTTGCAGTAAGATATAGTAGACTACCTATCATGCTTCTATACAAGCATTGAGCAACACTGGGACCTCCATCATCTTTGGTTAACTTTAAATGAGTAGGTGCAGGAGTTCTCTTGTGCCTAGCATTATCCATACCAAACTTCTTAACTATGTTTTTGGCATATTTGCTTTGGGAGAGAAATATAGAATCCTCCATTTGGTTAAATTGCATTCCAAGAAAATAAGTCAATTCCCCAACCAGACTCATTTCAAACTCAGATTGCATCTGGTGAACAAAATGTTTCACCATTTGCTCTGACATTCCACCAAAGACAATATCATCCACATAAATTTGGGCAATCATGATTTTGCCATCTTCATCCTTCACAAACAAGGTCTTATCTATCCCACCTTTTATGTACCTATGAGAGATCAGAAATTCAGTCAACCTTTCATACCAAGCTCTAGGTGCTTGCTTCAACCCATACAAGGCTTTCCTCAACTTGTACACATGTTTAGGTTGGTTAGGATCACAGAATCCTTTAGGTTGTTCCACATAGACCTCTTCATTCAAGTAGCCATTTAAAAAGGCACTCTTCACATCCATTTGGAACAATTTGAACTTCAGAATGCAGGCCACACCTAACAGTAATCTGATTGACTCAAGTCTAGCAAGAGGTGCAAACGTCTCATCAAAATCAACCCCTTCAACTTGAGTATATCCTTGAGCCACTAGTCTTGCTTTATTTCTAGTGATTACTCCCTTCTCATCAGATTTGTTCTTGTAAATCCACTTGGTACCAATGATGTTAATCCCTTCAGGTCGTGGAACTAGCTCCCATACTTCATTCCTTTTAAACTGCTCTAGTTCATCTTGCATGGCATTGATCCAATATTCATCAGTCAGGGCTTCTTTCACATTTTTTGGGTTCAACCTTGGATACAAAATAGGAATTTGAGCTAATTTCCCTTGATCTGGTAGTCACACCACTATTGGGATCCCCTATGATAAGATCCTTAGGGTGGTCTTTCTGAATTCTGATAGACGGAACTTTGGTGGATGCATCTATCTCACATTCAGGAGGAGTCTCCTGTACTTCTTCAGACTTGACTGGTATGTCTGTTGAAGTATCAAGGAATGTTCCAACATCCTCTACGACATCGACTCCTTCCTCTTTATCATCCACAATAAAATTTATGGATTCCATCAGAACATTGGTCCTGGAGTTGAATACTCTGTAGGCTCTGCTATTAGTTGAGTATCCCAGGAATATACCCTCATCACTTTTGGGGTCCATTTTCCTTCTTTGTTCACGATCTGCAAGAATGTAACATCTGCTTCCAAAGATATGAAAGTACTTCACAGTGGGTTTTCTGCCTTTCCATATTTCATACAGAGTGGACGAGGTTCCTTTTCTCAAGGTAACTCTATTGTGAACATAGCAATCTGTATTCATAGCTTCAGCCCAAAAGTGCATAGGAAACTTCTTTGCATGAATCATAGCTCTGGAAGATTCTTGAATAGTTCTGTTTTTCCTTTCAACTATCCCATTTTGCTGAGGAGTTATAGGAGAGGAAAACTCATGACTTATTCCTTCAGACGAGCAAAACTCATCAAACTTGGAATTCTTGAACTCCGTCCCATGATCACTCCTAATTCGGACAACACAACTGTCCTATTCCCTTTGAAGTCTGATGCTCACAGTTCTTTGAAGACATCAAATGCATCTGACTTTTCTCTGATGAAGCTTATCCAGGTGTATCTGGAATGGTCATCAACAACCACATAGGCATACCTCTTTCCACCCAGACTCTCAACCTGCATAGGTCCCATTAAGTCCATGTGCAAAAGTTCCAGAGTTTTGGATGTTGTAGGATGTCCTAGCTTAGGATGTGACATCTTGGTTTGCTTGCCAACCTGGCATTCTCCACAGACTCTTCCTTTATCAATAAGCAACTTTGGGATTCCTCTAACTGCTTCCTTGGATATGATCTTTTTCATTCCCCTTAAGTGGAGATGCCCAAGACGTCTATGCCACAGCTTCACCTCCTGTTCTTCCTTGGCTGAGGAGAAAATTATGGAGTAGTTTGAGACTTTAGGTTCCCACAGATAGCAGTTATCTTTGAATCTGGATCCTCTCATAACTTCCTGATTATCTCCATTCGTCACAACACATAGCTCCTTAGTGAACTGAACATAGAACCCTTGATCACACAGCTGACTTATGCTGATGAGATTAGCAGTTAGTCCTTTTACTAACAACACATTATTCAGTTCTGGAACTCCAGAGCTGTCCAGCTTACCCACACCTTTGATTTTTCCTTTAGCACCATCACCAAAGGTCACATAACTGGTAGTGTGAGGTTGTATATCCACCAGTAAATTCTCCATACCAGCCATATGTCTTGAGCAGCCACTATCAAAGTACCAGTCTTCTCTAGTAGATGCCCTTAGAGTTGTGTGAGCTAACCTAGCAAACCATTGTCGTTTCTTGGTGGGGGCATTATGCTTATATGCCTTATGCTTAGGTCTGACATGAGGGGTTTGGTTAGGATAACCATGCAGTCTGTAGCAAAAGGCTTTTATATGACCAAACCTACCACAGTAGTGACACCTCCATCTCTGAAATTTCTTCTTCTGATGGTTACTCATCCTGGTTCCCTGATGTTGAGACATTGGGTGTGACCTCCGCTTGAATTTCTGAACTTTAGCCTTTGGGCGTTTGAGTTCAGCTGAGGATTTCTTCACAAAGCCTAACCCAGACATGGTTCCTGACTTCTGTCCCACCTTTAGGATCTCTTCCAATGTGTCCGTTCCTTTATTCAGCATTCTGATGGATTTCGTCATTTGATCTAGCTTGGAGGTCAGCAAGGTAATCTCACCATTTAGACCATCTATGACTTTCAGATGCTTCTGTTTCTCATCCTCCAGCTCCTTGATGAGTTTCTTCTTCTTTTCTCCTTGTACACGTACTTCTGCATTTTTGACACATAGCTCTTTATATCATGCAACAAGTTCATCAAAGGCCAGTTCATCTCCACTTGAGTCATCATCAGTGGCACAAACACTAGTTAGTGCAGTAACATGTTTAGCAGATTCTCCTTCAGGTTCACTCTCAGAGTCTCCTTCAGACCATGTGACAGATAGCCCTTTCTTTTGCATCTTGAGGTAAGTAGGGCATTCAGCTCTAACGTGTCCAAAACATTCACATCCATGACACTGGATTCCCTTGCCTTGGTTGAACTTTTCTTCAGAAGTTGATCTTCTCCTGATGTCAGACGAGATGTTCTTGACATTTGGTCTACCTTTTTGATCAATCTTCTTTATGAACTTGTTGAACTGTCTCCTAAGCATGGCTATGGCTTCTGATATGCTTTCATCACCTCCAGTACTTCCTGCTTCTGAATCCTCTTCAGAATTTGATACAAAAGCTAAGCTTTTGTTCTTCTTTTCAACATTCTCACACAAGCCCATTTCAAAGGTTTGGAGAGAACCAATGAGCTCATCCACCTTCATATTGCAGATCTCCTGAGCCTCTTCTATAGCAGTGACCTTCATGGAAAATCTCTTAGGTAATGACCTGAGAATCTTTCTTACAAGTTTCTCTTCAGCCATTTTCTCACCTAAGCCACCAGAGGTGTTGGCAATTTCAAGAATATTCATGTGGAAGTCATGAATAGTCTCATCCTCTTTCATCCTCAGATTTTCAAACTTGGTGGTCAGCATCTGAAGTTTAGACATCTTCACCTTGGAGGTACCTTCATGAGTTATCTTGAGGGTATCCCAAACTTCCTTAGCCAGCTCACAATGGTGCACCAGTCTAAAGATGTTCTTACTTATTCCATTGAACAATGCATTCAGGGCCTTAGAATTTCCAAGGGCTAATGCCTCTTGCTCCTTGTCCCACTCTTCTTCAGGAATTTGCACACTGACTCCATCTTTACCTGTCTTCGTTGGATGTTCCCATCCTTTGTTGACAACTCTCCAGACTTTGCTATCTAGAGACCTTAAGAAGGCTATCATACGAGGCTTCCAGTCATCATAGTTAGAACCATCCAGCAGGGGTGGTCTATTTGAGTATCCTACATCCTTGTCCATGGTACTAGAAAGTAACTTCCCTAGATCTCACCCAGAAATCAACAGGCAGGGTGCCTGCTCTGATGCCAATTGAAATTCTAGTTAACAGACTTTCGATGTCACACGGGATGTTATGACATCCAATTCTGCGCAGACAAGAATTATGCAGAACTTAAAAGGTAAGTGCAGTAAATAACACAAGGAATTGTTTACCCAGTTCGGTGTCACACACACCTACGTCTTGGGGCTGCCAAGCCAGGGAGGAAATCCACTATTAGTAGTATTAATTCAGACCTTAAACCAACTGTTTAACCCTATCACTTAATACCTATCCAATGCAATTTCAATCTTACTCTAAGATCAGAGTTCCTACTCACTCCCCCTCAATCACCTCAGTGATTACAACCTTTAATTAAGATTAAAGATAATTGTGAAGTCACACTTCAAACAACTCTTGATTGTGCTTAACAGCTTTAATCAAGATACACAGCACTCACGCTTAAAAGCTTTGAGTGACACAACACTTACAACTCAATGGACACCCTATACCAATGCAATCATCCAAGTGATAATGGCTTGGCTCACAAGATACACCTAATACAAGACACACACAAAAATACAGCAGTGAAGTATGATGGACGAATAAAATCTTCACACCTAAAATCCCTCGAGTTCTGAATGAAGGATAGCCATCCTTTTATATTGCAGCACTTGGGCCTTGTACTTGTATTTCCTGAAATTAAGGTCAAGCAAGTTAACCTAATTTCCACATATTAGGGTACTTACAAATAGGCTATTTGTTAGGTTCATTAATTGTAGCTTAGTTGTTAGTTTCCTGGATTTTAGCTCAGCTGTTGACTTCCTGAAGAATAGCCTGAGAAAACTGCTGAAACAGAAAAACTAACCAACCTACAAGTTAGCATATGCTGTCAGGAATGAATGTCACAACATTCAGTTTGACGTCCACATCATAGACCACATGCTAAGTCTGTTTTTCCTGAAAACAGACTGTACAAAGTGCTGTACTGTACAGGACCACTTAGTCCATACTTCAGTATCAGCTTACATTAATAAATGTCACAATATCCAATTTGACATTTACACAAAGAGCCTTATACCATGGTCTGTTGTTCTCCTGAAGAACATACTGAGATACATACTGAAATGTAACAGAAAACCAATCTGCCTATTGTTTAGTATATGCTGTCAATGATGAATGTCATAACATCCAGTTTGACATTCCGACAGTAGGCCTTATGCCAGGTCTGTTATTTCCTTGATAAACAGACTGAAAATAAATACTGAGTTATAATAGAACACCAACTGTTCTATTCCTCAGTATCTGCTGTCAGGGATGAATGTCATAACATCTAGTTTGACATTCAGTAAGTCCTGTATTAGCTAAACCTGCAGCATACTACTCAAGTATGTCATGACATCAGTCTAGACATCAGAGTACAACTAGATATTCTAACACACAATGCAGTCAAACAAACATCTCCACAACATGTCATGACATCAGTCAAGACATTAGAATCCAGCTAGTGTTTTACCATAAAATGCAGCCAATCAAACATCTACAAGCATGTTCTAGCCTGAAGAATATGTACGAAGCCCAAAAGTGGAGTATTCTCGGAGCTGCATATCTAACATGAAGGTTGGGTGTAGATTTCGAAAGAGGGTCAACCAGCGCATGCCTCAGATGCGAGATCCTGATGATGGGAATTTATCATCAAAACGAAGTAGATCTAGCCAGAAGATCGAAGTCAGGTCTAGCCCGAAGACCGGAAATAGATTCAGCCAGAGAATCAAAGAGAATAGATTCAGCCAAAGAATCGAAACAAAGTAGATCTAGCCAGAAGATCGAAGTAGATCTAGCCAGAAGATCGAAGTCAGGTCTAGCCCGAAGACCGAAAATAGATTCAGCCAGAGAATCAAAGAAAGTAGATCTAGCCAGAAGATCGAAGTAGATCTAGCCATAAGATCGAAGTCAGGTCTAGCCCGAAGACCGGAAATAGATTCAGCCAGAGAATCAAAGAAAGTAGATCTAGCCAGGAGATCGAAGTAGATCTAGCCAGAAGATCCAAGTCAGGTCTAGCCCGAAGACCAAAAATAGATTCAGCCAGAGAATCAAAGAGAATAGATTCAGCCAGAGAATCGAAACAAAGTAGACCTAGCCAGAAGATCGAAGAAGATCTAGCCAGAAAATCAAAGTCGATTCAGCCAGAGAATCGAAGAGAATAGATTCGGCCAAAGAATCGAAACAAAGAAGATCTAGCCAGAAGATCGAAGAAGATCTAGCCAGAAGATCGAAGAAGATCTAGCCAGAAGATCGAAGAAGATCTAGCCAGAAGATTAAAACCGTATCCAGCCCGAGGATCAAAATTAATATCCAACCAGAGGACTAAATTGAGTATAGATTCAGCCAGAGGATCGAAACTCCAGGTTAAGTCAGAAGACTGATTCAGATTCAGCTAGAGGATCGGAAGAGAAATAAACAGCGCAGTGTATTTCAGCATTTTGTGGTGTTCTCAGAGCGCAAATTTTTAGGCTGTCTTTGGTATTCAATCACAGCTCACCCTGTTTGTCTGATAAGCTGTTCGCTTTCATCCTGCTCGGGTTAGCTGATGACTGAATATGGGCAGCTGTAACACCCCAAAATTTGCCCTCCTCATTCATGCATTCATTTTTAGGTCATTTAACATTTCACATTGCATTTCATCATTATCAATCAGAATTAGATACATTGCATTTCATCATGTCAATCGGGATTAGCTCCAAGAAGCTTGAACATCATCCAGGACACTTTGTGGCTTCTATTTAGATGATCAGTCAACACAAGGGAAGGACTTGAGTTACTTCCAACAGGGGTCTTTTCGTCAGTCAAAACGTTAATCTTAAAGGAGCAAAAGTTTGTTCATGAGCTGTCATGCTCGCTAGGCGAGCAGAATGGGTCGCCTAGCGAGTCCCAAGAAAAGCCACCAGAATCACCTACGCTCAGAGGAATTTCTTGAACTGTCATGCTCTCTAGGCGAAGCCCACGTGTTTTAAAAAAAAAAAAACGAAAAAAAAGAAAAAAAGAAAAAAGAAAAAAAAAAGAAAAAAGAAAAAAAAATATAACAGAAATTTTTTGGACTTGGGCCTCTCTCATTTGAGCCCACAGGTCCACAAAAATCAGATTATAAATTCAGAGTTTCAGTGAAACAAAAGGTCATTCTATTCCTATTACCCTGGCTGGAAAAAGATAGTGAGAGAAGAGCTAACAGAGTTCAGAGCAACCTCCAGAGACTGAAGGGAACTCATCTGCAAAGAACCAATTCCATCTCATATAAACCCTCATATTGCTTTGCAAACCCAACCGGGCAATTCAATTTCATTCGATCTCTCCAGTCAGGTTTGCCTTATTCCCATTACTTTATGCTTTTAATTTGAATGCTCTGAATGTATGAGGTATTATGGGTGAATTTGATACCCTTTTGATGCATGTGTTTGACAAGAGGTTTAGGCCTCCTACCCTTGGTTGCTTTTTGTGAGCTTTTTGTGAATTTTAATGGCATGGTTCATGTGGTTACATTTTGATTTGGGGGCAACTCTTGATTACCCTATCTTGTTTCTCTAACCTGTTTGTTGAGTTTTGTTTTGTGAGGGCTCAAATGACTCTTGCAGAGATGGCTTGCCTGGTGTTCCACTTTATTTGTGGGATACCACTTGGAGGTTTATCCCGATTACCTGTACTGACTCGCTTTCTTTGATGGTGCTAGCTTGAGAGATCTCTGGGTTTCTTATCTCTTTATTTGCTGTTGCTTCGGATCTTTATCCGTGTGGTAGATCTCTTAACCCCCTTTATCTTTCCCGCATTTTACTACTTTTTGCCTAAAAACCTCCATGAAGAGGAAATTGACGGATAAAAGGGATCAATAGTCAATCCCCCGTTATTCAGTGCGTCGTTCTTTAAGATCACACTACGTGTCGATGCTTCAGAACAAAAACCCCAGATCTTTTGTCCGGTCAGTCAGTGGAGAGGGTTCCACCTTTCTGAACCCCCACTTTTTGTCATGAGCTCACCTTGTCCAGGGTTAAGAGCTATGAGGTCTTATCCTCATTACCCTTTTTGCATGAGCATCCCTAAAACACAAACAAACTCATTGATTTTTCTTCTCCTAAGAACACGTTTACTCCTTCTACTACAGGCGAGTAAGTCTCCAAAGGTCGAGCATCCGGTAGATTGCGTAGTAACGTCGTTCAGCCCAAAACTTAACCCGTAGTTAGCCGAACTACGGCTTGCTCTGATTATCATTCCAGATGAGATACATAGGTATAAGACGCGACGTCTTACCGAGCACATATCCCCCTAACCCATAGCCAGCTGAGCTACGAAGACTCTGATTCTCATATTCAGATGAGATACGTATGCAGTGGATGCGACATCCGTGCGAGTCATTTTCTTTAAACCCCTTTTTAGTAAATAGTACATTAGATAAACCCACACCCTTTAAACAAGAATAACAAAAGTGGATCCCGTAGAGTACTACGGATGCGTAGGGGTGCTAATACCTTCCCTTCGCATAATCGACTCCCGAACCCAAGATTTGGTTGCGAGACCTTGTCTTTTCCTTTCCCTTTTCCAGGTTTACTTCGAGCGTTTTCTTTCCCCCCTTTGGGATAAATAGCGCACGGTGGCGACTCTTCTGTCTTTCCTTTTTCGCCAGTTGTTTTTTTCGCAGGTAGGTTGCGACAGATACTTGGAAGGCATATATGATGAATGAGAGTTTTGTGAACCATTGTCATGCTTGCTTTCACTTTCACCTGGCCATATCAATGAGCATAGGGTCTCCTAGGAGCCTCAGATCTTATGATTGCTCAAGCTACAAAACAAAAGATGTTAGTGACATATTTTTGTGCTTTTGGTTAGTAAACAAAATTAGAAAAGCAATAATATACAATTCAAGCATGCTTGGTGATCTCTAACCAACTCACAAGTCCCACCCAAAGGTTAAGGAGCCAAGATGCTATGATCCTTGAGACAAGTGCAATGTGCAATGATATGATGCCATGAGGGATCTTAGGGTCAAAATTAGGGTCTTACAAGGTTGAGGTTGCTTAATGAGCAAGGCACAGTCAAAGCACAGTTGAATTAGGGTTTCCTTGGGAAACAATCCTCAAGCCCTTTGGTTTATCTTGATCAAATTGGCAAATTGAGATACTTGGGAGACATATATGATGATTAGGAACTTTGTGGACCATTGTCATGCTTGCTCTCATCTTCATCTAGCCACTTCATTGAGCTTAGGAGCCTCCTAGGAGCATTGTGAGCACATGATCACTTGAGCTACAAAACAAAAGAGGTTAGTGACATATTTTTGTGCTTTTGGTTAGTAAACAAAATAAGAAAAGCAATAATATACAATTCAAGCATGCTTGGTGGTCTCACACCAACTCACACAAGTCTCAACCCTAGGGTTAAGGAGCCACACATGCTATGATCCTTGAGGCAATGCAATGAGCAATGATATGATGCCATGAGGGATCTTAGGGTCAAAATTAGGGTCTTACAGATGCCCCTATTTAAGGTCATTCTAGCCAGAGGTATGAAGGTTAAAATCTTCATCTCGACGAGGTAGAATGGGCTTAAATAATAACAAAGAGACGAATTTTGGTCCCTAAGAGACCTCATGATGCAGATGTATGCATGCAAAAGTTAATATTCTGTGGGGAAATATGGCCACAAAGGAAAAAGAAATCAGAGAAAAACTGAAAGTCCATAGGGGTAGCACACTCACTAGGGAGACAGAGACTATGGGGGAAAATAGGGTAAAATGCGTGAGCAGGCCACGACTTGAAAACTTGTTGGGAGACACGAAGGGATTCCACGAAAATAAATCGATGGAAAGACTCGAGCTGACGCAAAGATGCATGTATTGGGGAATATGCCAATACAGCAAACTATCCACAGAGGATACTTCAGATAAAAATCCGGACTCAGATGGGGAAATCCATAAAGGAACCAGCTGAGGAAGAAAACAACGAGATATTACCGGTTACTGGGTAATAAACTCAAAGGGAGACATGTTATCAAAACACCAGTTATTGGGTGAGAGCACAACATGCTCAGGGAGATAGAATATCTAAGACCGGTATAAGGGTGAGAGATATCAATCATCCGAACATCTGAGGAGGACCTAAAAGGCATATCTCATCTCAGGAAAATCTGACTCCATAGGGGACAAAAAGTCATAATAGGGAGCAGAAGGAAGGAACACCAGGGATACCGGTTACTGGGCATATAATAGGTGACCAACCAGGCGTGAATTGGGAACATATCCAAGACACTCATCATCCGAAAGGAGGGCTGAAGAAGCAAACTCGATTTACAGGATGGGCATTCGATTCCACAAGGAAATACGAATCTTACTCAACTGGGGAAGAAAAAGACTTCGACTGAAGAGCACATGAGATATATTATCTATTACCGTCAGAACATAGATAACATACTCGCATGGAAGATTAGACCACAACCAGTTACTGGGTTCATAAAGGATAAATCGATCGAAAAGAAAGGACATCGGGATACCGGTTACTGGGTATTAAATGATGACCAATCCAAAGGAAAAACAATCATTACCAAACAAGGGTAAATGAAAGATGACTCACGGGGGATAAATTGCTTGACAAAAGCAAAATATCCAGGAGATATATCACCGGTTACTGGGTGGTATACTCAAAACGAAGGAATATCAATACCGAATATTGGATAAAGATAACCAACAAAGAGGGGATTATGTCTACCGGTTACTGGGTAGAAAACCACAAAAATAGGACTTACAACTACCGGTTACTGGGTAGAAGGCCACAAAGTTCCACTGGGGAAAAGAATGAACCATTACTGGTTACTGAGCAATTGAACAACTAAACCACAAGAAACTGCATGGGAAAAACAAGAAAGGAGTCAATCTAGGAACAAACAAGAGAGACACAACGAAACAAGACTCAACCCAATAAGGATATAACTCAGGGGAGTAATTCCATCCCAATATACATAATTAGGGAGGAAACTGAAACAATAATAATCCATAAGGACATAACTCAGTGGGGAATGATGAAGGAAAGATAAACACTTTCTGCCTAATAGGGTTGACTCTATATGGAGAGATCAGACACAAACATCTGCTTGGGGAAGAACATTTCACCAATAGCAGGAAATAACAAGCAAAGATATATGGCAAAGAATGCAACATGAATACCTGAATGCTATGATTATGCATGCATATGCGTGGTTTATGTACGATTAATGCTGACAGACAGACATATCTAACACAAACAGGTCCGAGAATCAATAGACAGACATCCGGTATAACATCTCAAAAGAGAAAGGCCAGACCCACAGGAGAAAACAAATCTGGTGGGGAGCATCAAATACCAGGAGCCACAGATCATCGCTGAGGATAGGCAAAGTCTCGGCTGGGGAACATGCAAAAACATCAATATGATCTATCGTAGAAAAACTCTACTGGGGATCTTATCATGGGAAGATGTGAGACTCTGTGGGGAACAACCACCAACCAGGTATGTGTTGTTGAACAAACATAATATCCATCGTAAAGGGAACTCTACTGGGGAGCGCAACACGGGTAAGATCTGTCGTAGAAGAAACTCTACTAGGGAACTTAACAAGGAATGATGTGAAACTCTGTGGGGAACAACCGCCAAATAGAAGTTCCAACAATAAAAATAAACCATTCTCATCTGCTGGAGAGATATCTCTGCTAAGGGGAGAGAGAATCATTTGCTCCGCTGGGGAAGGACACAACATCTTCACCATCAACTCAACTTAGAGGAAACTTTCCAATACGGAGGGGAAACAAATTAATAGGCCTTGATCAAACAACTCAACTGGGGCTAGACTGTAGACCATACTGGGGATAGTCTGCTGTGAGCAACCCTTCTGGGGATGAGTTGTAAGCCAATCTGTTGGGGATAACTACAAGTACCTCCGGAGGAACTGTCCTGGCTAAGGGGATCGGAAATGAATCTTTCGTCAGCACGTGCCATGCTGGGGATGAAAAGGGGAACAAACCCTTCACCAACTTCTCTAATGCTGAGGAGATATCTGAAAGATAGCTTTGCAGGGAACACATGCTTACTCCGCTGAGGACTTCTACTCATGCTAGGAATTTTTGCTCACTAGGGAAAGACAAACTTCCTCATGAATAGATAGCATATCAACCTTTATCAATCTATAAGGGATTTTAGGTCAATCCACACACGGGATGACAACAATATAATTGATAAAACACAAATGCTAGTGCCTGATATAGAGGTATACACATCTTTAAAAGATCGAGGCCAAAACTCCAGACTCTCCGGGGATTTGATAGTGTTTTATTCTTTCTGCGCTCGCTGGGGAGACAACCTGAAAGATGATGAAGAGGATACAAACATGCCAGAATGTGAACAAATGTCTTACCCTTTTGGAGATCGTACTATCCTTGGGAGAGCACTGAAGACATTCCATTTATCCTTTCAGTCATTGTGAATGTTCACTTTGTTTAAAAACAGTTTATAAAAACTTTATTCGTTTAAAACAATGATACTTATCAATTAAAACATGCAAACATTTGTTATGCAGAAACAAATAAGAGTGCAAAGAATTGGATAAAGGCTCAAATTTATTTGATAGAATGGTAGTCCGCAAATGGAAAGACTCCATGGATCTTTACAAATTTGAAATTGGTGATATATATTGGAAAAGGGCTACATTTTTAAACATAATGACCATTTCTCCACCAACTCTGAATCCAATGTATTTGAAGCTTCAGTTGACGATGACTGAGCGAGAATCTTTGGCAGACGACAGTTGTAGAACAAAGTCTTGTCAGGATGCAGTTACTTTCCAAATCCCTAATTTTTGCCTAGATTGCCCCAGGATGAGGTACTCAATCTAGCGGGATATATATATTTTTTTCATGTCTCTAACTTTTGCCTGGACCGCCCTTTCGGGTTTTCAATCCACCGAGACGCTCATTTTTGCCTAAGTCTCCCTTTCGGGTTTCCAACTTAGCGAGCTATTCTGTTTTTATTTTTAGGCGAAGTATTTCTTGACTGCATCTGAATTCACAGGACGAGTGAAATCCTCCCCATCCATAGTTGTAAGTATCAAAGCACCGCCTGAAAAGGCTCTCTTAACAACATATTGACCTTCATAGTTTGGAGTCCACTTGCCCCTGGAATCAGGCGCGAAAGACAAAACTTTCTTGAGCACGAGGTCACCTTCTTGGAATACCCGAGGCTTGACCTTCTTATCAAAGGATTTCTTCAACCTTTGCTGATATAACTGACCATGGCACATGGCAGTTAATCTCTTCTCTTCAATCAAATTCAGTTGGTCGTAACGACTCTGAACCCATTCAACTTCAGTCAACTTGGCTTCTATCAAGACTCTCATTGATGGGATCTCAACCTCCACGGGGAGCACAACCTCCATGCCATATACAAGAGAGAATGGGGTTGCCCCTGTTGAAGTACGGACAAATGTACGATAGCCATGCAAAGCAAATGGCAACATCTCATACCAATCTTTATACGTAACAACCATCTTCTGGATAATCTTCATGATGTTTTTGTTAGCAGCTTCAACAACCCCATTCATCTTGGGTATATAGGGAGAAGAATTATGAAGTGCAATCTTGAACTCGCTACACAACTCTTTCATCATCTTGTTGTTCAAGTTAGATCCATTATCAGTGATGATCTTGTCTGACACACCATATCAGCATATAAGTTGGTTCTTGATAAACTTCACGACCACCTGCCTGGTCACATTCGCATATGATGCTGCTTCAACCTACTTGGTGAAGTAATCAATGGCTACGAGAATAAAATGGTGACCGTTCGACGCCTTTGGTTGAATCATGCCAATCATGTCAATTCCCAACATGGAGAAAGGCCATGGTGAGGAAATAACATTCAGAAGTGTTTGGGGAATATGAATCTTATCCGCATAAATCCGACACTTGTGGCATTTCTTCACATACTTGCAGCAGTCAGACTCCATTGTCAGCCAATAGCAGCCTGCTCTCAACATCTTCTTTGCCATGGCATGTCCATTAGAATGAGTACCAAATGAACCCTCATGGACTTCAGTCATTAACAGGTGTGCTTCGTGTCTATCCATGCATCCATGTCAAAATTCATCTTATAAAGCACATCACCATTAAGGTAGAAACTTCCAGATAATCTCCTCAAAGTCTTCTTGTCTTTAACAGATGCCCCAGGCGGGTATGTCTGACTCTGGAGAAAGCACTTGATATCATAATACCATGGCTTACCATCTTTCACTTCTTCCACTGCAAATACATGAGCTGGTCTATCCAAGCGTATCACGATGATATTGGGGACTTCATTCCAATATTTCACCACAATCATTGAAGCAAGCGTAGCAAGCGCATCTGCCATCCGATTCTCGTCTCGAGGAATATGATGGAAGTCAACCTCAGTAAAGAAAGTTGAAATCCTCCTCGCATAATCTCTAAATGGGATGAGACTAGGATGATTCGTCTCCCATTCACCCTTAATCTGATTAACAACAAGGGCCGAATCACCATAAACATCAAGATGTTTGATCCTGAGATCAATACATTCTTCCAAACCCATAATACATGCCTCATATTCTGCCATATTATTCGTGCATTTGAAAGTTAGCCTTGCTGTAAAAGGAAAATGTGTGCCCTAAGGAGTAATAATCACTGCCCCAATACCATTTCCATATTGATTAACAACGCCATCGAACACCATACCCCATTGGGAACCAGGCTCTGGCCCTTTATCGAGCGTAGGCTCATCGCAATCTTTCATTTTCAAATACAGAATCTCTTCATCAAGGAAGTCGTACTGAACAGACTGATAATCCTCAATTGGTTGATGTGCCAAGTGGTCAGCCAAGATACTACCCTTAATAGATTTTTGAGCTCGATACTCGATATCATACTCAGACAACAACATCTTCCAACGGGAAATCCTCCCAGTTAAAGCAGGCTTTTCAAAGATATACTTGATTGGATCCATTTTGGATATCAACCAAGTCGTATGATTCAACATATACTGGCGTAAACGCTTAGCGGCCCAAGCCAGAGCATAACATGTTTTCTCAAACATTGAGTATCGAGACTCACAATCAGTGAACTTCTTACTCAAGTAGTATATTGCATATTATTTCTTTCCTGATTCATCTTGCTGACCCAATACACAACCCATAGAGTCATCGAGCACGGTCAAGTACATAATCAATGGTCTCCCTTCAATAGGCGGAGACAGAATCAGAGGCTCAGACAGATACTCTTTGATACTCTCAAAGGTTTTCTGGCAATCCTCAGTCCAATCATGACGCTGATCTTTCCGGATGAACTTGAATATAGGCGCACATGTGGCAGTCATGTGGGATATAAATATGGAAATATAATTCAAGCGGCTAAGAAAACATCGGACTTGCTTCTCAGTTTTGGGCGCCGACATCTCTTGTATTGCTTTGACCTTGGTAGGATCAACTTCAATACCTCTTTCACTGACAATAAAGCCCAATAACTTGCCGGAACGGACTCCAAATGTACACTTGTTCGGATTTAGGCGGAGTTTGTACTTCCTCAAACGCTGAAAAAGCTTCAACAAGTGCTCTACATGTTCAACTTCCGTTCTCGACTTTGCAATCATATCATCAACATACACCTCAATCTCCTTGTGCATCATATCATGAAACAAGGTAGTCATAGCGCGTTGATATGTGGCTCCGACGTTCTTCAAACCGAAGGGCATCTGTCATACGGTGAACTGACTTTTTATGTGTTTTTTTTAATCGCAATGTCGCGGTTAGCAAGAGTCGCCACCGACTTTTCTTTTATCCAATAAGGAAAGGTGGAAAAGAACAGGAAAGACCTTAATAGATTTTAGGTTCGGGAGGTACATTATACAAAGGGAAGGTATTAGCACCCTTTGTATCCATGGTTATCCATGGGCTCTTAATTGCTGGATCACTTATATTTTTCTTGTCTGAAAAAGTGTTCGTGAATTGTTTAGAAAATGTTTTGAAAAAGAGAATTTAACTTTGTAATGATTCTCGTATGAATGTATACAAAGTGGTTATCTCGTTTAGTTTTGAAAGTTGTTTAGAAAAATATAACTCGGTAATGATTCTAGTATGAATGTATACCAAGTGGTGATTTTCCAAAAGAGGTTTTGAAAGGTGTGAGGTGTTGAAAATATTTTAGGTTATGATCCAGTAATTGAGGGTTATACCTTCCTAAGGTCATTATGAACGTTTCCTATCCTTATGAGGGTAAAACTGTCCTTACTATCGAGAAGTAAGTAATTTTACCCTTTGGATGTTTAAGGGTCATTGTAGGGTCATCGATAGGTCATTGAAGGCAACAGTTGTAAGGATACCTTAGCATTCGAAGGGACGATCATCATTTAACCGTAGGCTACACCGAAGGGTCATCGAGGGACAAAATCATATATTCGAAGGCAACATCCGAGGGACTATGATTTATTTTAAAGGGACATGATGATTTAATCGAAGGGTCTTTGCTAAGGGTATCCCCACATTCGCGGGACATGACCGTAATACCGTAATATCGTAAGGCAAAAGAGAGGTCCAAGATCACATATTTAAAGTCCATATTTTAAAGTTAATTAAGTAATTAGGGTGAATCTCCACATTAAAATCAATACATTAAAAATAATACATTTAAAATTAATACATTAAAATTAATTAATTAAAATTAATTAAGCAATTTAGGGCAGCTCTTCACAAGGGTATCCCACAAATAAAGTGGAAGACCTAAACAACAATCTTTTCCTGGGGTGTGTGAACCTTTGCAACATTCAGCAAACGGGTTAGAATACCAAATCAGGGTGCAATCGAGGATTACACCGCAAAAGAAATCACAACAGTAATAGGATCAGATAAACAATGCCTGGCTATGATAAAACATGAATGAAAAATCAGAATAGAAAAGTCGGCTACTGTCAGGTTCGCGCCTGCCTCGCCTAGCGAAGGCTTAGCGAATACTCGCTGCATGCTCGCTTAGCGACGTGCTAGCGAGCGGCTGCGGATTCTGGTTTTGACATCAGTACAATTTCAACCACTTTTATGCCTTATGGCTTTCATTACAGCAATTATACGGTTAATCATTTAAGGTATTCAAGTGCACACTAAAATTCACATGACAAACTTAAGATATTTTCATAAATTTAATCATAATGCCATATGCAAATTAAGAACACAAGGCAGTAATAACGATGTAAACCTGTTTGCAATTGAGTTGCGACTTTGAATCGGCGGATCGGATTGAATTGGGCGGAAGTGACCTTGCTGCCGCCGGCTTTTCCTTCAGGGTTTCCTTTAGGGTTTTTCGTTTGTGAGCGCTAGGGTTTGCTTGCTAGGGTTCTCCTTTCGTCCGTTTTCGTTCTCCCTCGTTCATTACTGAAGTGCTGGTATTTATAATGCTCTTTTTCATGACCTAATGGGCTCAGAATGAAGCCCGAAATTTTCTGTTGTCTGTCAGCTTCGCTAGGCGAGCTGGTAGCGAACGCGTAGCGAACGTTCGCTAGGCGAGCGTGTAGCGAACGTTCGCTAGGCGAGCGTGTAGCGAACGCGTAGCGAACAGGCCAGTTTGGGCCATTTTCTGGATTGGGCCATTCGTGAGCTGGGCCTTTGTTCCTTTAAGATCAGTGTCATAAAAATGAGTCGGAGTGCCCTGAAAAATGTCTTGAAATATTAACGGGCAAATTTTGGGGTATGACAGCTGCCCCTGTTCAATATTCTTGAACCGAGAGAGTCAGAATGGTATGTACGCCATTCGTGGTCTGGAGGTGGAAGATTATTGAACACTTAGAACGCCCCAAAAATTTGCACTTGTCAATTAGTTAGTCTTGATGGAGATGGGCTTAAAGATGCCATCTAGGAAGTTTGATGATGAGAGCTTCAGAGTGCGTCGTACGTTAGAAGATATCTGAAGTCATGGGTGTCATTGGGTCATACGCCAGACCGTATAGTGAGTCATTCATTAGGCCGTCGACTTCATTGGGGAGTTAGAATGGGTCATACGCCGCTGGAGATAACAGATCAGAATGGATCATATGCTAGATCGTATCTGAGCTGCAGAATGGGCCGTCTGTTAGGCTGTATCTGACGAAAAGTAGTCGTACGCTAGACTACACCTCAGAATGTACCGTATGCTAGGTATTATCTGAGGAAAGAACGTCCAAATGGGTCGTATGCTAGACCGTATCGGATTTGTTGGAGGAGTCGTATGCTGTGCCGAATCAGGATGAGATAAGAATCCGAATGAGTCATACACTGCTGGGGATAAAGGATCAGAATGGATCGTACGCTAGATCGTATCTGAGTTGCGGAACGAGCCGTCCGTTAGGCTGTATCGTTACTGGGGGTGAAGGATCAGAATGGATCGTATGCTAGATCGTATCTGAGTTGTAGACTGAGCCGTTCATTAGGCTGTACCTGATAATGAAGGGGGTAGTCATACGCCAGACTACACTTCAGAATGTACCGTACGCTAGGTAGCATCTGAGGAGATGAAGGTCTAACTGGGTCGTACATTAAACCGTATCTGAGCAGAATGAGCCGTCCGTTAGGCTGAATCTGATGATAAAAGGGGGGTAGTCGTACGCTAGACTACACTTCAGAAATGTACCGTACACTAGGTAGCATCTGAGGAGATGAAGGTCTAACTTGGTCGTACATTAGACTGTATTTGAGCAGAATCTGAGGACTTGAAGGTCTAACTTGGTCGTACATTAGACTGTATTTGAGTGGTTGAAGATCAGAATGGATCGTACGCTAGATCGTATCTGAGTTGTTGAAGGTCAGACTGGATCGTACGCTAGATCGTATCTGAGTTGAAGGAGCCATATGTTGAGCTGAATCAGAATGAACCGTACGCTAGGCTATATCTGCTAGTATTTGTATATGTTGTATTTGCAATGAATGTCTGGGATGTACTTATAGATGCCACCGTCAGGAAGATGTCAGAATGAATGTTGACACAGAGTATATCTGAAAGATGTATCTGAAGAAGAAAGTAGTCGTACGCTAGACTGCACCTCGGAATATACCGTACGCTAGGCAGTATCTAAGGGATATAGTTAAATCTTGAATGTAATAGATAAAGATGCCCGTCTGAATGGACCTTTGTTTTGACTGTGTCAGGAGGATAATTGACCTGAAAAATAAAGTTAGCTTCATGCTATGTCATGATGCATGAGATGTTTTATGCCTGCGAACATAACTACGAACGATGTATGCATGCGTATGCTGTGAAATGATGTAATGAATGAATTATGCATCTGAAAAGTTCTTCCAGAGGACTCTACTGGGGAAAACAAATCTCAATCTTCTGGTTGGGAGATACTGGCATCGATGACCCTTTCTTAGCCGGGGATGCTTGATTTCTGTCTGATGGTAGAAATGTTCAACAGAAGCCTGGCCGGGGGTGGAAGAGATGACCCATTTGTCTAGTAATGCCACTCTCTTCTGGGAATGACTGGCTTTGCTGGGGAATAGGATTAGCAACAGATTCATTGGAAAGCATGATTAGACCTTCTCCTCGATCCTGAAGCCTCGTAGTAATCGCTATTTCTATTTTAGGCACGCATGTTTGGTGAACATCGATCATATCCAAATGCATATATTAATTCGAATTAAATCAATGGACGCTTATGCAAACAAAACAGAGAAAGTAAAACAAAAGCATTTTTTTTTGAAACTAAAATTATATTGATTTCGAAAGAGGGCCTATAAACGGGCCATTTGTGTACAAGGAGACAGAAATCCTAGTAAGAGGAAATTGTCAAGAAAACAAAGAGAAAGCTATGCCGAAAACGTCCTATTGACTTTAATTCCCCTACTGCCATTATGTCTTCAAGCCTTTCATCTCCTGCTGTCGGATAGAAGTGATTAGCTTGTTCAGTCCTTTGAACTTGGATGAAGCTGTCTGAGAACGAGACATAGTCATACGCTTTGATCCTTAATTTTTGCCTGGACCGCCTTTTCAGGTTTTCAGTCCACCAGGATACCCCTTTTTGCCCAAGCCGCCTTTTCAGGTTTTCGACTTGCCGGGTGTACATTTTTTTTTATGTTTATCCCTAAATTTTGCCCGAACCCTTTTGGTTCGCCGGGATGCCCTTACTTTTGCCTAGATACGTCGACCTAGCGGGTCTCTTTTATGCGTAGTATTTTTTGACTATGTCTGCGTTCACGGGATGCGGGAAGTCTTCGCCATCCATCGTAGTAAGTATCATGGCTCCACCAGAGAATACTTTCTTAACCACAAATGGCCCTTCGTATGTGGGAGTCCACTTGCCTCTGGGATCACCTTGTGGTAGAATGATACGCTTGACCACCAAGTCGCCGATTTGATACACCTGTCTCTTGACTCTTTTGTTAAATGCCTGGGTCATGCGCTTCTGATATATCTGTCCATGACACACAGCCGCAAGTCTCTTCTCATCGATCAAGTTTATCTGGTCGAGTCGAGTCTGAATCCATTCATCTTCATCTAAGCCCGCCTCTTTCATGATTCGTAGAGAGGGAATCTGAACTTCCACTGGTAAAACGGCTTCCATTCCGTAGACTAAAGAGAAAGGAGTTGCTCCTGTCGAAGTGCGTACTGAAGTGCGATAACCGTGAAGAGCAAACGGTAACATCTCATGCCAGTCTTTGTACGTCACCGTCATCTTTTGTATGATCTTCTTGATATTCTTATTAGCAGCTTCTACAGCGCCATTCATCTTTGGTCGGTACGGAGAAGAGTTATGGTGTTTTACGTTGAACTGCGTGCAGAGTTCAGTAATCATCTTGTTGTTCAAATTAGTACCATTGTCAGTGATAATTCTTTCAGGGATGCCATACCGACAAATGAGATTATTCCTGATGAATCGTGCCACCACATTCTTGGTGACAGAAGCAAATGAGGCGGCCTCTACCCACTTAGTAAAGTAATCAATAGCGACAAGGATGAAGCAATGTCCATTAGAAGCAGTAGGTTTAATCTCCCCAATCATATCAATGCCCCACATTGCAAAGGGCCAAGGTGCGGTCAACACGTTCAATGGAGCAGGAGGTGCATGTACTTTATCCGCATATATCTGGCACTTGTGACAGGTTCTGGAGTGATGATGGCAATCAGCTTCCATGGTAGACCAATAATACCCTGATCTCAGAATCTTCTTGGCCATCGTATGTCCACTAGAATGAGTCCCAAAAATACCGTCGTGCATATCTCCCATAATCTTTTCTGCTTCCTTTTTATCCACACAGCGAAGCAAAGTCGAATCATGATTACGTTTGTATAATAATCCATTACTCAAAAAGAATTTAGCGGAGAACTTCCTCAGGAATTTTTTGTCATTGATGGATGCCTCTTCAGGGTATTCCTGAGTTTCCAAATATCTTTTTACTTCGTGGAACCAAGGTTTCTCCTCTACTCCATCAGCGTTAAGTTCATAACAATACGCTGGTTCATCTAACCGTTCAATGGTGATCATGGGAGCTTCGCTGCCCCATCTGACTCTGAACATAGATGACATGGTAGCTAATGCGTCTGCCAACTGATTCTCTTCTCGTGGGATATGTTCGAATGTAATCTCTTCAAAGTATGGGATTAATGTCATCACCCGTTCTCGGTAAGGGATGAGATTCGGATGCTTAGTGTTCCATTCTCCTTTGATCTGACTGATTACTAATGCTGAGTCTCCGTACACACTCAAAAACTTGACCCGCCGGTCTATAGCAGCCTTGAGTCCCAAAATACACGCTTCATACTCAGCCATATTATTGGTACAATGAAAACATAGTCTAGCAGTGAAAGGCGTATGGTAACCTCCGGGAGAAATGATTACAACACCAACACCATGGCCCAATGCGTTAGAAGATCCATCAAAAACCATAGTCCATCGGGATCCTAGTTCGGGTCCTTCATCCGGTCCAGGTTCTTCATAATTAGTAACAAACATGACATCCTCATCTGGGAACTCAAAATTCATAGATTGGTAATCATCCACTGCTTGATGAGCCAAATGATCAGCTAGCACGCTTCCTTTGATTGCTTTCTGAGTAGTATACTGGATGTCATACTCTGTTAAGATCATCTGCCATCTTGCTATTCTTCCGGAGAGAGCGGGTTTCTCAAATATGTATTTGATAGGATCCATCTTAGAAATCAATAAAGTGGTGTGATTCAACATATACTGTCTCAGTCGGCGAGCAGCCCAGGCCAAAGCACAGCAAGTTCTCTCGAGCAGTGAGTATCTTGTTTCACAGTCGGTAAACTTTTTGCTAAGGTAGTATATGGCATGCTCTTTTCGACCAGACTCGTCATGTTGTCCCAACACGCACCCCATTGAATTTTCTAACACGGTTAAATACATGATTAGAGGTCTTCCTTCAACTGGTGGCATCAGAATTGGAGGTTCTTGAAGATACTTCTTGATTTTGTCAAAAGCTTCTTGACATTCCTCATTCCATATCATCTCTTGATTTTTCCTCAGTAGCTTGAAGATGGGTTTGCAGGTAGCGGTCAAATGGGAGATAAACCGGGCAATGTAATTCAACCGTCCCAAGAAACCTCTGACTTCTTTATCTGTACTAGGAACTGGCATTTCTTGAATAGCTCTCACCTTTGCTGGGTCAACCTCGATTCCTTTGCCACTGACAATAAATCCCAAGAGTTTACCGGATTTTACTCCAAAGGTGCATTTGTTCGGGTTCAATCTCAACTTGTATTTCTTCAACCTCTCGAACAGTTTGTATAAATGATCGAGATGTTCCTCCTCAGTATGAGATCTGGCTATCATGTCATCCACATATACTTCTATTTCATGATGGATCATATCATGGAACAAAACCACCATAGCACGCTGGTACGTTGCCCCTGCATTCTTTAAACCAAATGGCATTACTTTATAACAGAACGTGCCCCATTGCGTCACAAACGTAGTTTTCTCCATGTCCTCAGGTGCCATCTTAATTTGATTATAACCCGAGAATCCATCCATGAATGAGAACACCTTGTGTTGAGCGGTGTTATCTACTAGAACATCAATGTGCGGGAGTGGAAAGTCATCCTTGGGACTCGCTTTATTCAGGTCTCGGTAATCTACACACATTCGCACCTTACCATCCTTCTTTGGCACTGGTACCACATTAGCAACCCATTGAGGATAAGAAGTAACAGCCAGAAAACCTGCATCAAATTGTTTCATCACCTCGGCTTTGATTTTCTCAGCCATTTCAGGACGCATGCGACGAACCTTTTGCTTAACAGGACGACATTCTTCCCTCGTTGGCAGTCGATGCACTACTATATCGGTATCCAGTCCTGGCATGTCTTCATAAGACCAAGCAAAAATCTCTACATAGTCATGCAACATCTGAATCGACCTTCTTTTGACACTGCTTTCCAAGCCTGCTCCTATTTTGACTTCTTTCTTGTCTACTTCAGTACCCAGATTTACAATCTCAACTGACTCCTCGTGCGGCTGTATAGTCCTCTCTTCCTGCAGTAACAGTCTGGTAAGTTCTCCAGGTACTTCACAATCTTCCACACTTCCATCCTCAGCTTGGTAGATCGGATTTTCAAAGTCATAATGGACAGTAGCGGAACTATTATCAACAGGATCCAGAGTGGGTATGGATCTGCAATTCGTTACGTGAGTGTGTGTAAGAAAACATAGCTCGTTTGGAAGATGACAGAAAAGATAAAGAGCGCAATATTTGAATGCAAAAAGTCCATTGATTTATTGAATATGAATATGCTTATGAAGATGACAAAACCCTTAACAAATTAGCTATTGTGTCCCGGGCATAGACACAACGCTTGGAGAAGTTCAATTGTAAAAAAACAAAAATTTGCAACACTAAAATAGACAATAACAATTACTCCTGACTAAAGGAAATCGGGATAGTGTCTTCAGCCTTCCAATTATTGAGTCCGTCACCAATTGTTGGGAAAATCCAGCTATCCAGATCGCAATCGCTATCAATATCTTCTACAGCATTGATTTGACTCTTGTCAGAGCTGAACCCCAGGCCAAATTTGTCAGACTTGTAGGGTACGTTGATCAGTTGACCCCAACCAGTACGACCGCCATTTTCGACCACAGCTTGAGCATCTTTCAGAGAAATCATGGCAGGAGGAGCTCGAATAACCTCGGGCACAAGGGGAGTTGGCTTAAGGACAGGACTGGGCGGAGGAACTACTTCAAATGACTGACAAGGAGTCTCAATGAATTCACCATCCATCTCGACGTATCTGAAGGTATGCACACTACTGACAATGTACTCTTCTTCTCCACACACGGTGACAATTTTGCCCTTTGTGGGATACCTCAACTTTTGATGGAGAGACGAGGCTACAGCGCCTGCCCCATGAATCCAAGGGCGTCCCAGTAAGCAGGAATAGGCAGGACGAATGTTCATTACATGGAAGGTAGTATTGAAGACTTGAGGTCCTATCTTGATAGGAAGGACTACTTCGCCATGGACAACACTCTTCGCACCATCGTAAGCACGTACCACAATGTCACTAGGTTTCAATTCAATGCTTTTACAATCCAGCTTATCCAGCACAGCTGTCGGCAGCACATTCAAGGAAGAGCCATTATCGATCAACACATGAGACAAAGTGATTCCCCTACACTCAATGGAGATATGCAGGGCTTTATTGTGATTCTTTCCTGCTGGTGTCAGATCAGCGTCGGAAAAGCCTAGGCCATTGTCAACAGCCAAGTGAGCAACATAATGTTCGAACTGATCGACAGATGTCTCCTGAGGTACATGAGCAGTCTTTAAGAATTTTATCAATGCATTGGCATGAGGTTCAGAAGACACCAGCAAGGATAACATCGAGATCTTAGACGGGGTATGCCCCAACTGTTCTACAACATCAAAATCACTCTTGCGAATGATTTTCAGCACTTCTTCCATTTCTTGTTTGGCAACATCTTCGGGAGTAACTTCGACCGGTGTCTCTGACTGAGAAGGATTGATTGGTTCCTTTCCTCGAGTTTCAGGAGGTGAGATTTCTGGAGAGAAGATCCTTCCGCTTCGAGTAATTTTACTAGTCCCAACAATGCCACTAGTATTAGCAGCATTATCCACTTGCTTCACGCCATGGACGTAAACATCACCGCCATAATTCCACGGAATAGCTTTGCTTGAGGAATACGGGATCGGACCAGGTGCAGTGATGATTAGGGGAGCAACCTTGGGCTCAGCAGTAATCTTCACAGGCGCCCTGGTAGCGGTAATCTTCACTGGAACTTTGGACCTAGCAATCACAGATATTTCTTCAATAGGGTTTTCCACCTTAGGAATCCTTTCGAAGAGAACTGTACGATCGTCCATCAGTCGTTGAATACCATTCTTCAATTTCAAACAGTCCTCGGGCCGGAGTATGCAGAGATTGCAATCTTCCGCACAACCTGGAAATAAACCAGCTTGCAATAAATTCCTCTTTATGATCGGGAGAGGAGATGTTAAGTCCGCCACATTGGAAATGTGAGAATCGTCATCCATAGCATTAACAGTCTTGTCATGGTTAGGCATAGGAGCAGTGATGACATTAGGAGTCTCCGGAGGCTCAAACTCAATTTCTCCAGCTTCAATCATATCCTGAATCTTATTCTTCAATGACCAGCAATCGTTTGTATCATGCCCGGGGCTATCGGAGTGATATGCACACCTGGCATTGGGATTATAACGAGAAGAGGTAGTGTTGGGATTTGTAGGAGGATCTCTACGGGTGATCAAATTTGCCTTTAGCATTCCCTGCAGTGCCTGTGCCAAGGTCATATTGATCCTGGTGAACTGCCTTCTTGGCCTGTCTTGTTTGGGCTGGAAGTTTTGAGATGGTGGTGCTGCAATCGTAACTGCTCCAATGTCGTGGTCACGGTTTTTCTTGTTACGACCCTTTTGACCGTACACAGCATTTGATTCGTTCCTCCCCTGATAGGACCTTTTGGTGCTTGCAGAGGTAGCCGCCTGTATCTTTCCACTTCGGATGCCGCTTTCAACACGTTCACCTGTCAATATAAGTTCAGTGAAACCTGATGAAGAACTTCCCAGTAGATGGCTGTAGAATGGGCCGGTCAGTGTGCCCATGAACATGTCCACCAATTCTCTGTCAGTCATAGGGGGTTTGACTCTGCCAGCCAAATCTCTCCACTTTTGAGCATATTCTTTAAAGCTTTCTTTAGATCCCATAGTCATATTTTGCAACTGTAGCCGGGTAGGTGCTAGTTCAGAGTTATACTGGTACTGTTTATAGAAAGCTGTTGCTAAATCAGTCCAGGTGCGGATGTCAGAGCTCTCGAGCTGATAATACCATTCTAACTGTGTGCCAGACAGGCTCTCTTGGAAGAAATGGATCCATAGCTTCCTGTCAGTGGTATGCGGCTGAATCTTTCTCACATAAGCTCTCAGATGCATCTGAGGACAAGACGCACCATCGTACTTAGTGAAAGTGGGGATTTTGAATTTGCGAGGAATGGTCACATCGGAGACCAGACCCAAACTTTCGAAATCCAGACCGGGCGCCTTCTGACCCTCCATAGCTAGCATACGTTCTTCCAGCAACTTGTACTTATCATCTCTTGGAGAGTACTGTTCATTTTCATAATCTTCATCGTCGTCCTCAGGGTTGAAGAGATCGACATTCTCCTCTTCTGAATCATTCTCTGTCTCCTCTTCTGGACCATTCGGGATCCCAAACTTGACTCCTGCGGCCTGTCCTTTACGCCTTCTTCCCGGGTTAATGAAACTCACAGCTTTCTTGTCTTTCTTCTTTTCGAGCAAAAGAGCCTTCAGTTCCTCCTGCCCCTTGGATAAGCTTAGCATCATCTCCTTGAATTGAGCATTCTGAGTCTGGAGATCTTTGACAGTTTGTTCGAGATCCATTTTTCTGTTTGGAGGAAAACCGTGAGAACACTGATCCCTTTAGAGTACCTGTTATGCAATGTTATGTTATGCTATGCAATGTATGAAATGTTTTCAAGGACTTTTGGAATTTAACTTTGCGTAAATCACCAACAAGAGAGAAATGTTTATTGCTAATTTCTTTGACCAATGTTCATTACAAAAGGAATAATAATAAAAATACAATGAAAGCTCAAGTCTCCCAGGGGCGACTTCTTTTTGGGCGAAGATACGCATTGAGTCTTCGTTCCTCATTAAGCTGACTGGTAAGTTCTAACACTTTCTTCCTTTCTGCGACGAACTGAGTCTCGAAAGTATCCCTTTCTTCTCTCAACTGGATCCAGGATCTCTTTAGTTCCTCAACATTGGTAGGCATATCTGGGTAAGGAATGATCTGAGGAGCACCTCCTTCAGCTTCAGGTTCGACAATCTGAGGTCCGATTGCAAGATATGGCATGACAAGTTCACGAGCTCTGGCGCGTACCCATCTGAGATAAGGTTCCATAGGAATAGAATTTTTCTGTCCTAACGTACCTCTCTTCACCATGTCCCAAGCTCGTACAAATCTTTGACGGAGGCCTTGGGAATCGTTGTCATAGTCGAACACAATGCCTTCGATGATCATTTCATGTGGACCATCTCTTCGAGCACAACCAAACTGTCGCAGAGCTAAAGCAGGATTATAAGTAATACCTCCTCTTATTCCTAGGAGTGGTACATTAGGGAACTCGCCACAACGGTCAATGATGGTAACATTTTCCTTGAACTGAGGACACCAACAGATGTCTGAATGGGAGAGCGACATTATCCTTTGAGACCATTTCAAATTTTGATCATTCTTCAAGACTGATTGAGGAAGGTGCGAAATAAACCACCTAGACAACAAAGGTATGCAGCACATGAGAGTCCCTTGCTTCTTCATGGTACGAGTGTGGAGGGAATGCAAAATGTCTCCCAGCAAGGTAGGTACAGGGTTATGAGTGAGAAATATCTTAATAGCATTCATGTCTATGAATTGGTCTGGATTAGGGAATAACACCAAGCCATAGATTAGCAATGCCAGGATGTCTTCGAAAGCACGGACATTCATAACTTTTAAGAATTCTCGGGCCTTATTTGTCAGGAATTTGGCAAGTAAACCCTTAACTCCACTTCTTGTTACCCAATTAGCTTCAATGTCGGACTTCGTCATGTGTAAAGCTGCGGCAACTTCTTCAGACTTCGGAACCTTTTCTAACCCACTGAAAGGTATTTGATCAAGGATAGGTATCCCAAGCAGTCTGGAGAACTCTTCTAGTGTAGGTACCAACTGATAATCCGGGAATGTGAAGCAATGATGTTTAGGGTCGAAGAACTGGAATAAAACTCTCATCATATCTTCTTTGAAACCAGTGGTAACCAAATTGAGGAGAGAACCGTGTTTCTTGATGAACTGGGCATGATCGGAAAGTTCTGACACTAAGTTCTTGAGTTGAGGAGAGATTGCTACAAGATTAATCCGGATGGTCTTCCTGGGAGCCATAGCCTTACAAAACAGAGCAAAGTTAAATCCCTAAGTCCTTGAAATGGTTAGTACAATGTTATGATGCCATGATGTTATGATGTTATGAGGTTAAATAAATAACAAGCACAAGCAAGTCACACAACCATCATTCCTAGGTTTTAAGGCTTGCATGAGTTCCATAGGTAAGTACCCTCCCCACTGAAGTTTGGTTGGTTCAACCTGTCCTAGAATAGTAACCGGGTTCTAAAAGGATCTCAAATCATCGACCTTTCCTTAAGTCCACTTCAGTGCAACACCAAGTGGTTGACCGAAGCTTCCCTAAAGTCCAATCTCAAAGAGTGTAGTATCGAGTCTCAACCAACCCCAGTCGGAACCGAAGTCAGTTATCTCACTACTTTCTAATGGCCAGGATGAGTCAATTAGGGTTCTAAAAGTCTGGTTAATGCTTTAATGACACCACGCGGAAGCCAAATTTTTCCTCAAGTGAACATGAGGAACATCAGGACATCCAAAGTGTCACATTAACCGTAGCCATCATTTTAACCATTCCAGTATACGCCGGATAGTCGCGATGATCTATTGCTACTTACCTAAGGTACACTAGATCCGGGTGTAGGATCTTTCACTCAAGAATACCCAAGCAATCCCTTAAAAGTAAATCAGACAATTTGGAATAAGTGATCTTGTTTTTAAGGTAACCTCTCTTTTTAAAGTGTCCCCAGCAGAGTCGCCAGTTCTGTCATACGGTGAACTGACTTTTTATGTGTTTTTTTTAATCGCAATGTCGCGGTTAGCAAGAGTCGCCACCGACTTTTCTTTTATCCAATAAGGAAAGGTGGAAAAGAACAGGAAAGACCTTAATAGATTTTAGGTTCGGGAGGTACATTATACAAAGGGAAGGTATTAGCACCCTTTGTATCCATGGTTATCCATGGGCTCTTAATTGCTGGATCACTTATATTTTTCTTGTCTGAAAAAGTGTTCGTGAATTGTTTAGAAAATGTTTTGAAAAAGAGAATTTAACTTTGTAATGATTCTCGTATGAATGTATACAAAGTGGTTATCTCGTTTAGTTTTGAAAGTTGTTTAGAAAAATATAACTCGGTAATGATTCTAGTATGAATGTATACCAAGTGGTGATTTCCAAAAGAGGTTTTGAAAGGTGTGAGGTGTTGAAAATATTTTAGGTTATGATCCAGTAATTGAGGGTTATACCTTCCTAAGGTCATTATGAACGTTTCCTATCCTTATGAGGGTAAAACTGTCCTTACTATCGAGAAGTAAGTAATTTTACCCTTTGGATGTTTAAGGGTCATTGTAGGGTCATCGATAGGTCATTGAAGGCAACAATTGTAAGGATACCTTAGCATTCGAAGGGACGATCATCATTTAACCGTAGGCTACACCGAAGGGTCATCGAGGGACAAAATCATATATTCGAAGGCAACATCCGAGGGACTATGATTTATTTAAAGGGACATGATGATTTAATCGAAGGGTCTTTGCTAAGGGTATCCCCACATTCGCGGGACATGACCGTAATACCGTAATATCGTAAGGCAAAAGAGAGGTCCAAGATCACATATTTAAAGTCCATATTTTAAGTTAATTAAGTAATTAGGGTGAATCTCCACATTAAAATCAATACATTAAAAATAATACATTTAAAATTAATACATTAAAATTAATTAATTAAAATTAATTAAGCAATTTATGGCAGCTCTTCACAAGGGTATCCCACAAATAAAGTGGAAGACCTAAACAACAATCTTTTCCTGGGGTGTGTGAACCTTTGCAACATTCAGCAAACGGGTTAGAATACCAAATCAGGGTGCAATCGAGGATTACACCGCAAAAGAATCACAACAGTAATAGGATCAGATAAACAATGCCTGGCTATGATAAAACATGAATGAAAAATCAGAATAGAAAAGTCGGCTACTGTCAGGTTCGCGCCTGCCTCGCCTAGCGAAGGCTTAGCGAATACTCGCTGCATGCTCGCTTAGCGACGTGCTAGCGAGCGGCTGCGGATTCTGGTTTTGACATCAGTACAATTTCAACCACTTTTATGCCTTATGGCTTTCATTACAGCAATTATACGGTTAATCATTTAAGGTATTCAAGTGCACACTAAAATTCACATGACAAACTTAAGATATTTTCATAAATTTAATCATAATGCCATATGCAAATTAAGAACACAAGGCAGTAATAACGATGTAAACCTGTTTGCAATTGAGTTGCGACTTTGAATCGGCGGATCGGATTGAATTGGGCGGAAGTGACCTTGCTGCCGCCGGCTTTTCCTTCAGGGTTTCCTTTAGGGTTTTTCGTTTGTGAGCGCTAGGGTTTGCTTGCTAGGGTTCTCCTTTCGTCCGTTTTCGTTCTCCCTCGTTCATTACTGAAGTGCTGGTATTTATAATGCTCTTTTTCATGACCTAATGGGCTCAGAATGAAGCCCGAAATTTTCTGTTGTCTGTCAGCTTCGCTAGGCGAGCTGGTAGCGAACGCGTAGCGAACGTTCGCTAGGCGAGCGTGTAGCGAACAGGCCAGTTTGGGCCATTTTCTGGATTGGGCCATTCGTGAGCTGGGCCTTTGTTCCTTTAAGATCAGTGTCATTAAAATGAGTCGGAATGCCCTGAAAAATGTCTTGAAATATTAACGGGCAAATTTTGGGGTATGAGAACATCACTCGATAACAGAATGTTCCCCAAGGTGTGATGAATGTTGTCTTCTCCATATCCTCGGGTGCCATTTTAATCTGGTTATAACCGGAAAATCTGTCCATAAATGAAAAGACATTGAATTTAGCTGTATTATCTACCAACATATCAATGTGTGGTAGAGGAAAATCATCTTTCGGACTAACTTTATTCAAGTCTCTATAGTCCACACACATCCGAACTCTTCCATCTTTCTTAGGCACAAGCACAATATTGGCCACCCATTGAGGATATGTAGAAGTCACCAGAAACCCCGCATCAATTTGCTTCTGAACTTCTTATTTAATCTTCACTACCATCTCAGGATGAGTTCTTCTGAGCTTCTACTTCACAGGCACACACTCAGGCTTCAAAGGCAGGAAATGTTGCACAATATCAGTATCTAGACCAAGCATGTCTTCATACGACCAAGCAAAGACGTCGACATATTCTCGTAGCAAATCAATCAACCCCTTCTTGACAGACTCTTCATGGAGTGCCTCAATCTTCACTTCACGAACACAGTCTTCAGACCCCTAGTTGATTGTTTCCAGATTCTCAAGATGCGGCTGGATGATCTTCTCCTCGTGCTCAAGCAGACGAGTAATCTCATCAGGAATCTCTTCAACATCATCTTCTTCTGCCTCAAATACAGGGAACTCAAAGTTGGGAGATGGTGTTGGATTATTATGCTCAATGGGTTTGATCAACCTGCATAATAATTTTGAGTATCAAATAGATTTCATAATTCAAACAAGGCAAATCATTTTGCAGATGAAAAGATTTACTTTTTTCTCTTTTTAGGGTTTTACGGTGATCACCAATTTCATGCAAAAAGCAAAAAGGAAAAATAATTTGGAAAAACAAACATTTAACATGTGATTATTGAATGAATATCATTGTATTAGTCAAATATGCCAACAATGTCATCCCTTGTCCTTTTGGAATGGGAGAAGGGTTTTCAAACAAAATGAACATATTACGTGGACTTGTGGATAACTGTTGGAACATCAACAGCGACACAATTATTGCAGATTCTGCCAGGGATGACAAAGTTTCCAAGATCTTCCTCTTCATCATCTTCCACTATGGCAGCAGCCTCTTGATCTTCGATTGTGTGGATGAAACAACCATTCTGGAACAGCCCACACTCATTGGAAATGCCTGAAGAATACCCTATGCCAGCTCGGGATTTGTTATCTTCCATCTTGATCATTTGTCCTAAACTAGTAGTTGCACCATGCTCAATGGCCAACTTAGCATCATTGTAGGAAGCAAATGAAGAAGGCCCTTTCCTTGAAGGCTCAACAATAGACAAGGCTTGCAATGGAGTCCAAACCTCATCCTCAGCGTCAATATAGGAAAATGAAGATAAATGACTGACCAAGAGAGCCTTCTCTCCCCCTATCACCACTAACTTCTTGTTTTTCACAAACTTCAACTTCTGGTGTAGGGTGGATGTCACGGCGCCTGCCTCGTGAATCCATGGTCTTCCAAGCAAACAGCTGTATGATGGATGAATATCCATGACCTGGAAAGTGATCGGGAAATCACTAGGTCCAATCTTGATCGAGAGTTCTACTTCGCCGATCACAGTTTTCCTCGATCCATCAAAAGCTTTAACAACCACTCCACTCTGCCTCATGGGAGGTCCCTAGTAAGAAAGTTTAGCCAGAGTGGATTTTGGCAACACATTAAGCGATGATCATGTGTCCACCAACACATTGGACAAGGCATCATCTTTGCAGTTCATAGAAATATGTAGAGCCAAATTGTGGTCTTTTCCCTCCTCAGGAAGATCAGCATCACAGAAGCTCAAATTGTTGCAAGCGGTTATGTTTGCAACAATGCTATCAAACTGCTCAATTGTGACATCGTGATCCACGTATGCCACGTCCAACACCCTCTACAAAGCTTCGCGGTGTGACTCATAATTCATCAACAAAGATAAGACATATATCTTTGATGGAGTTTGTAGCAGCTGATCAACAACATTGTATTCACTCCTCTTGATGAGTCTCAGCATCTCATCACAGTCCTCTTTCAAAATGCCATGCTGGCCAACCAGGATAGGAGTTTTAACAGACTTATCAATAACAAGGTCAACACCCTCTACAACAGGATTATTTGAAGAAGAGGTCCCCACAAGACTGACAGAATTATCAACTGTTCTTCTCACGATATCTTCGTGGGGTTTCGTCTGCGCCGAGAAAACACGACCACTGCGGGTCACACCACTGACGTTAGAAATGCTCACCACGGAAGTTGAGGGCAACGACACCTCCTTTCCATCTTCTAGCACAACTTCATTGTACATGTAATGAACAACCTTGTCTGATGAATACGGGACAGGGCCCGCTGGCTTAATCACAAGAGTGGGAGATACCTTCTTCTTGCTGCCATCATATTTGACGACAACATGCTTTGTTATTCTGAATACAGGAGAAATTACATCAACTTCATCCTCATTGTGATTCTGAAGTATCTCGATCATACCCTGATCCAGCATCTCTTGGATGTCCTTTCTAACTTGTCGGCATCCTCTCTCATTGATTGTGCACACCTGGCACCTATCATGGTCATGCTCATAGTGACTGTATCCACACAACAGTCTATACATCTCGACTAGAGATTGTCTGATATCATTGACATACAAGACTTTAGATTTGCCAGGACAACCCTGGACTATATTCACAACAACTTTCCCATGCTCGGGAAATGGGTTCTTCTTCACATTAGGACCTACGTCCTCGAAAAACAAAATACCGCTTCTCACAAGGTCTTGCACCTTGGTCTTCAGCGGGTAGCAATTCTCCACATCATGTCCGGGAGCACCGGAATGATATATACAGTGTAGTTCATGGTTATACCACCACTGAGGGTTGGTTGGTACAGCGGGAGGGTCTCGTGGAGTAATCAGTTTTTTGTCTATCAAAGACGGATAGAGCTCAGCATATGACATCGGAATTGGATCAAAAGTGATCCTCTTCCTCTCGTAGTTGCTGGTGCTGGTGTTATTGTTGTTTCGAGGCTGGTAGGCCTGTTGTTACTGACGATGTTGTTATTGATAAGGTTGATGTTGTTGTTGATGATGAATTTCTCGAAAAGCAGGTGCTATATGAGCCACCTGGTGCTGGTTAACGGCAAGACGCACGTTTTGATCCGCTGTCGCGCGCGGATCAAAACGAGTAATTTTGTAAAAACGTAATACAACGACAATTAAACTCGGATATCGTCTCAAGGATTCTTGTTTGTAATAATTAAACGTAATCGAATGGGGGGTTGATTTGGTGTTCAATTACAAAAATGCAGAAAATAAGTAATTATGAAAAGTGATTATTTGAATAAGCTGAAACGAATCAACCCACTATATCATCTTCCGACTTATCATTGATCCCTATAAAATTCCAATTCTCTAAACGAGTCTGATCCTATTCGATTACAAAAGCTACTGACAAGCGCAATAACAATTATACGAAGTATGCCCCTGAATTCCGAGTAAAGCAAACAGATTAAAACTATTGCGAATTAAGCAAACGCAATATGATCGAACGCGATAATGCAAAAGCTACCCTAATCACGAAATTGATTCAAAAGCAGACAACAATCAAATTAAAGAATTCTATCATGTAAAAACAATTAAATTAAGCAAGTAATTGTGATTATAGACATAATTCAAAGGAACAGATTAATGGAAAATTATAAAAGAACCTCAAAGTGGCATCCGATTACAGTGAATTGATTCTTGGGAAATTAGTTCTCCATAGTCATTCTTTGCAAGCTCTCAAATTCGTACATGAATAGTGATTTTCCCGTTCAATTCCCCATGGTGTACGGCTGCTAGACCTAGGGGAAAACAAAGACCCGTTTTACAACTCAACTGGGTCGACCCAGCCCACTACAAATGACCCAACAAAAATACAAATAAAATTCTGCAACTTCAACAGACTTTCTGGCCCTGCTATAGTCCGATTCAGCTCTCGACTTCAGAACAAAATTTGTAGATCTTTTCCTTATCTTTCCAACGCATACTCACAAGCCTCAATCTGATACTCGTAGCTCAAGATATGATTTTTCTCGTGAAAGCTGCTAATGCTGAAAATATAATGCGAAAAACAAATAAGTGCAAAAATAAAATAAATTGTAAAAACACATTAAAACATAAAAATAAGTAAAGCAAACCAAAGAAATGCTTAAGTACAAACATGGAAGAACGTGCATCAAAATGCACTGATCAAATTCTCCCACACTTGAACTTTTGCACTCCGAGCAAAACGAAAAACAAAACAAAGAAAGCACAAATACATCATCAGTTACTCATCCTAGGCTACAAGTCATCTTCGGTTAACTTTGCATTGATAGGTACTACTCTTGCACACTAAGTGTTGATTCCTTAGGATTGGCAGTAATTTTAGAAAACAAATAATGTAATCATCTCTGTTGTTTTAATATGTTGGGTTGAAGAAATTCAACATCTGGACCAACATGTCATGTACGATGTCACGACATCAGGTCTGTGACATCGCACATGTGTAGGAAACTGAATTAATTAATTCAGTATATGTCATGGGATCAGCAAGGATATCTGGTGAATATCCTAACTCCCATGTGGAGGTCTTGAAGACTAAATCAGAATATATATAGGCTCTAAACATGGAGATATATATGGAGAGAGTTTAGGAACTTGAAGACCTTGTTTGTAGCAGAATTTTTCTGCTGAAGTTGCAACAGCAAAGAACAAGTCTGCTGCAATTTTCTGAAGGCCCAAATCCAGGTGGGTGATTAGGTTATAAATAGCTGATTGTAATCTAGTTTTTGTAAGCCTCTTAGAATGAATTTTTAGGGGTGTGTGTAAGGTAAACCTCCTAATCTGTGGGAAGGTTACCATGTGTTTCTCAGTGGTAAACCTGAGAGTGTTTGTTACTCAAAGCCTGTAGGCAAGAGTAATTATGTTCTTGAATGAAGCTGTGAAGCAAGTTCAAGGTGTTTGCACATTACATTGTATTTGTAGTGATAGGAATGGAAACTGGAGGTTTCTATCTAGGAGTTCCTAGGTATAGATTGCATTGGGTAGGGATTAAGTGATGAGTTGTAAACGGGGGAGTTTAACTCTGAATTGATACTACTAATAGTGGATCTTCTTCCTGGCTTGGTAGCCCCCAGATGTAGGTCATGTTGGACTGAACTGGGTTAACAATTTCCTGTGTTTGTTTTCCTTCTGTATGATATAATCATGTCTGCCATAACTAAGCATGTATTCCAGTCTGTTCATCAAGATAATAGCAGACCTGATACATAGCCTTCTGTTGGAATGTCAATCAGAATGTTTTGACATTCATCAACAACAGCACATACTGTTTAATAAGCTGATGAATTCAGTTCAGTATGTAGTGAAGTCTGGAGTTCAAAAGCACACCAGACCTGGCCAAAAAGGATCTTTGTGAAACTGTCAAACTGGATGCCTTGACAGTTCTTCCTGTAAGCTGATACTGAAGTAGAGACTGGTTGGTCTTTTACAGTACAGCAAAGTTAGCACAGTTTGTTTTCAGGAACCAAACAGACTTAGCATATGGTTCTGGACTTGGATGTCAAACGGAATGTTGTGACATTCACTCATGACTGCATATGCTAAATTGTTGGATGATTAGTTTTCTGTTTCAGGATTTTTCTCAGGCTATTCTTCAGGAATTCACCAGCTGATCTAAAATCTAGGAAACTAACAACTAAGCTACAATTAATGAACCTGGCAAATAATCTATTTGTTGGCTCCTTAATAAGTGAAGATTAGTTTAACTTGTTACAACCTGTAATTTAGGAAATACAAGTACATGACCAACAAACTGGAACAATGTAACAGATAATGTTCAAAACAGGATTGAGACATCGTGTTGATATCTGTGTAGGAAAACAACAGAAGTGAAGGTGATGGTGCTCATAACTAAGTGTTCCTCCTTTCTAGGATGACATAGAAGGAGAGGTCGTGACACTGTGAAAAGGTGCTCATTAGTACAGAGTGTAATAACTGTCTTGCTGTAATAAGTACAATGTTAGATCAGATGTCATGACTTGGAGTAGAACATCTGAATACTGACTACGCCAGAATTTCAATTGGTATCTGAGCAGGCATCCTGTTCTGTCTCTGGATGAGATCCATGGGTGATACTTTCTGGTAGCTGGCAAGGAGTTATGTTAGTACTGATGCTGGAACCTGTGTAAGGTTCTGTAATTCCCTGAATGGTCCCTTGAAGTAGGTGGATGGACTGTTCATGACAGGAATGGTGTGTACCTGTCTCTGGAGGTTGGCTATTGGCCTGTGTGTGGGACAGCTGTGCCAGTACTAAAACACATTCAAACCTGGTATGGTCTTGGAGGCCAATCTGGTGAAGTGTGTGTTCATAGGTTGAGTTGTATTATGATTTCCACTGCATAATACATGGCAAAACTCAAACTCTGATGTAGTTTCCCCTCATGTGGATGAAAGGCTGCTGTGTTCAAGATCTCATCATAATCTACTGAAGATGTCAAAGATACTTGAGTCCCCTCAAGTCCACTCATCATGACGTTCTCACTTCAGGATGGTAAGAGTCACTTAATCACTGATTCTCTTACTCTCTTGAGTAGTGTATATGAAGACCTTGAAGACCTTCAAGGAAGGTTTGTTCTAAGGAGGTGGAACCAATGTTCTATGTGATGTTAGAACATGTCGTTCAACAAGTATGCAGCTACTGGTTGAAGAGCAGATGGTTTTAGGGTTCAAACAAAGGGATAATTCTGTTTGGAACCTACTCCTGACCTGGAAGAGGAGACATCTGTATGTGCTAAGTTGACAAGAGCAGGGTCAACTGGGTGTGTGCTCAAGAAGGTCATCCCTAGAAGTTGAGCTGGTTGAGATGTGACATTGTGCAAACTCCTGCTGTTTGGCATTCTCCTGCAGTTTGATCAGGATTGGATAGTTGTTCCCTGAAGTACTATGGTGTGTTGGAAGACAAGTCCCCTGGATGTTAGCAGTCAATAATGGGGTAACCTGAGTGCTGTATCATCTATGAGGATTGGAACCATGAATCATGTTATTCAAACACCACGTGCAGAAGTGGCAGTTCTGTCAAGGAGTAAGAATATGAAGATTCAGAGGTTGGTTGAAGTAGTATGCCCTGGCAATGCATAACTACTATCGACTGGTTTTGTGTGTCTCACTAGTACTTATAGTCAGCTGGAGTCTGATTGGAGGAGTTAGTTGCCACTGGTAGGGATAGTGTATGTCAAGTTGAGACATATGTGTACAATGCATGGATATTGGTGTGGAGTATCCATGATTGTTAAGTTGAGGGGGAGTTTTGGTTAACCTCCTCAAGTCTGGTCAGCCTAGGGTCTGGTTGGCTGTTGACCTGTGTCACATGGGTTCTGGTGGTTGTGTGACACATTTGCAAGGAAGAATTCATCTCTCTCATTCCTAAGGGTGAATTTAATCTGGGAAGACTTTCAAAATTATCTAGGTGCTTGCAAGCAGAAGATGTTGACACAAGAAGAGTATTTTCAAAGTATTCTTATGGTGAAAGTATCTGAAGGGATGATTGGGAAAGGATTTAAGATCAATGTTCACTTGTGCCAAGTGCAAGTGTTTAATTGATTATCCTTGGAGCTCAAGATAACTGATGTTCTCAAAGATGTTGGAACATCACTTCTTCAAGACCCTGTGCAGAATCACAGGAAGGACAGTACATTGGCTTATGATCTATCTCTTTGGTGGCAGTAAAAGCACATGATCTCTGAAAAGGTTTCCTGGCAAGAAACATGTTCAGCCTTGGTATGTATAAGAAGAAGAAGACATCATAGTCTTGATGGTGGTTACTTGGATCAATTTATTTCTGATCTAGGTAAGGAAGTGCATTAGCTTATGCACATTGTGAAGTCAAGAACAAGTGGCAGCAGTCTTGACATCATGGAAACAGCCTTGCCTTAGGATGTGGAATCCTTGGTAGAGCTGAAGGGTTAGTTTCTAACTGGTCCTTCTGAAGACTCATACATCAGAGTGTCTGATGTCTTTGGAGAAGAAGCAGGGATTCATCAAGGTGTAAGCTTGGATGACTTAACTGCAAACCTGCAGGATGGAGGTTGTTTACTCAAACTTGGTTCCACAATCAAGTCTATGAGAACATAACTCTTGTTCTGTGAAGGGAGGAAGTTCTTTCAAGTGGCAGAAGAAGGAGCTGAATTCAACAGCTGGATGTCAAAACACAATGTTGTGACATTTGGTTCAACATCAGATTCTTAGTTGGTGAAGTGGCACATCAACTTGAGATAGAAAGGTCTACAGGGTTGTAGATTGGATACTTCAAAAAGCTTGAAGTTCAAGTCTCACTTGGAAGGTCAGAATATCTTTGGGAGAAGTCTGATAAACTTGGGGAGGTCAAAAAGCAGCATTTGACCTTTTCATATGAGGATTCATGAAGGAGGTAATCAACCAGTGGCAGTTGGTCTATCTCAGAAGTGAGTTCGAAGAATCAAGATAATCAACATAAGGCAGCTGGTTATTCTTGAGGAAAGTCTGAGACAAATTACTTTTGAGCAGAAAAGTAGCAAGTTGAAGACTAAAGGAGGTGTTTTCTATTCATCCCTTGGAGCTTGTGGTAGGAGTTCTGAGTCATCTATGGAAGATTATCTCATGTAATGGGATGAAAAGGTGTATGTCCCAATTTATGTCTGGATTCTTCTTGATCAAGCTGGTGACTCAGTGATATCTGAAGACTATCAGATGGTGTTCCCTGTTATGTGTGAAGGATGTCCTAACGATTGTTAGAACATTTTGTGAAGTGGCTTTCTGTTCTGGTTAGAAGAGAGATTGACACAGGGTGTGGATGTGTTCAACCAAGAGGGTTGAACAGAGGGTGCGCTCTTGAAGACATGAAGATGAGTCTTATGTTTTCCATTCATCAAGTGGGTTGAGTTCTTTTTGAATCAGGAAGAAGGTGAAGGTCCAACCATGTTGGATATGTGTGACCTCCAAGAGAGTAGGTTGTCCATGACAGGGGGAGTTGTGCCTTTGTGCTGCAAGCAATCACCAAGCTTGTGGTCTATGTGTTCTCAGATGACTAGGTAGTTATCAGGATGCTGTGATGTATGTCAAGGCTGAGTGAGCAGAAGAATGTCTGACCGGATGTCTGTACATTGCCCTGGACATTGCTGTTAATTCCTTCTGAATTTTAAAGTCATTAGGAATTATAAGGGTGATGTGGCTAAGTCTGATAAACCAGAATAAGCCTGTTGGCTACAGCTGTGTGGTACAGGGGGAGTAACCATCAACTGAAGTGTGAAAAGTTGGCTGTAGAAGTGCTAGGTGTCAAGTATCTACTGGAGGTATGACAGAGGTCTTGTTGAATACTGGCTGAATGTAGGAATGTTAAGACATCGCGTGCAACGTGTCTGACTGCATATATGGAATGGTCTCCATGCACTGGAACGGCTGTTTTGGAAAAGAAACAGTCAAGAGCTATAAAAGGTATTCAAAGATAGTCTGAGATTTTGTTGGTGATCCTCTGACTGTTTCTCAGCAAAAATAAATGCATCTTGACCAAGCATTTATTTCTACCGGAAATTCCTAGGCACGGGCTGGACTATTTAAAGGATGCACTAGCCCTCTTCCTCTCACAAGAAAAACACTCCATTCTCAGAATCATGGGGTATGTTAAGGTTTGGGCAAGCTGCGCCTGGATCTGGTTTTGTGAAGGTGCCTTTACAAATGTTTAGCTAAAAAGGGGGAGAGAAATATAGTCCTGGGGTTGAGAATGTACCAGAAGCAAGCCAACTGTGGATGTGGCAGCAAACAGAAGTTGGCATCAGGCACAAAATCCACCAACTGGGCTAACCACTTGTGTCTTGTGATCTGAGTTAAGAAGACAGTTGTGCCTTGTGATCTGAGTTACATTGTCTATGTACTCAGCATTACATATTCTTCTGGAAGCTCTCCGGTTGAGGGGAAGGGTTCTGGTACAACTGAGTATTGTCCCTCTTCTTCCCCATGTACACCAACTTTGGTGTTTGTGGTGGTGGAGCCAATGACGGAGATGAAGAGCATTCCCAAATTGGGATGTTTTGTCCAGTGTATTGTTTATTTGTTTTAGCTAAAATTTGCCAAAGGGGGAGATTGTTGACTCCTTAGGATTGGCAGTAATTTTAGAAAACAAATAATGTAATCATCTCTGTTGTTTTAATATGTTGGGTTGAAGAAATTCAACATCTGGACCAACATGTCATGTACGATGTCACGACATCAGGTCTGTGACATCGCACATGTGTAGGAAACTGAATTAATTAATTCAGTATATGTCATGGGATCAGCAAGGATATCTGGTGAATATCCTAACTCCCATGTGGAGGTCTTGAAGACTAAATCAGAATATATATAGGCTCTAAACATGGAGATATATATGGAGAGAGTTTAGGAACTTGAAGACCTTGTTTGTAGCAGAATTTTTCTACTGAAGTTGCAACAGCAAAGAACAAGTCTGCTGCAATTTTCTGAAGGCCCAAATCCAGGTGGGTGATTAGGTTATAAATAGCTGATTGTAATCTAGTTTTTGTAAGCCTCTTAGAATGAATTTTTAGGGGTGTGTGTAAGGTAAACCTCCCAATCTGTGGGAAGGTTACCATGTGTTTCTCAGTGGTAAACCTGAGAGTGTTTGTTACTCAAAGCCTGTAGGCAAGAGTAATTATGTTCTTGAATGAAGCTGTGAAGCAAGTTCAAGGTGTTTGCACATTACATTGTATTTGTAGTGATAGGAATGGAAACTGGAGGTTTCTATCTAGGAGTTCCTAGGTATAGATTGCATTGGGTAGGGATTAAGTGATGAGTTGTAAACGGGGGAGTTTAACTCTGAATTGATACTACTAATAGTGGATCTTCTTCCTGGCTTGGTAGCCCCCAGATGTAGGTCATGTTGGACTGAACTGGGTTAACAATTTCCTGTGTTTGTTTTCCTTCTGTATGATATAATCATGTCTGCCATAACTAAGCATGTATTCCAGTCTGTTCATCAAGATAATAGCAGACCTGATACATAGCCTTCTGTTGGAATGTCAATCAGAATGTTTTGACATTCATCAACAACAGCACATACTGTTTAATAAGCTGATGAATTCAGTTCAGTATGTAGTGAAGTCTGGAGTTCAAAAGCACACCAGACCTGGCCAAAAAGGATCTTTGTGAAACTGTCAAACTGGATGCCTTGACAGTTCTTCCTGTAAGCTGATACTGAAGTAGAGACTGGTTGGTCTTTTACAGTACAGCAAAGTTAGCACAGTTTGTTTTCAGGAACCAAACAGACTTAGCATATGGTTCTGGACTTGGATGTCAAACGGAATGTTGTGACATTCACTCATGACTGCATATGCTAAATTGTTGGATGATTAGTTTTCTGTTTCAGGATTTTTCTCAGGCTATTCTTCAGGAATTCACCAGCTGATCTAAAATCTAGGAAACTAACAACTAAGCTACAATTAATGAACCTGGCAAATAATCTATTTGTTGGCTCCTTAATAAGTGAAGATTAGTTTAACTTGTTACAACCTGTAATTTAGGAAATACAAGTACATGACCAACAAACTGGAACAATGTAACAGATAATGTTCAAAACAGGATTGAGACATCGTGCTGATATCTGTGTAGGAAAACAACAGAAGTGAAGGTGATGGTGCACATAACTAAGTGTTCCTCCTTTCTAGGATGACATAGAAGGAGAGGTCGTGCCACTGTGAAAAGGTGCTCATTAGTACAGAGTGTAATAACTGTCTTGCTGTAATAAGTACAATGTTAGATCAGATGTCATGACTTGGAGTAGAACATCTGAATACTGACTACGCCAGAATTTCACTAAGGATATTGTAAGAACACTAATCCACAATTATGCAGACATAAACCTCCTGAATACACAAATCAACTCGAATCATATTATTATACTAAAGCCTAACTTACTCATCCTTCTTTTGCTCTTTTTCATTCTGGCGCAATCACATTAAGCCCGTTATCTCCACACACTCATAGCAAGGCGACCCGTTAGTGACTCTGATCCTTTTCTGCACGGGGTTCTGGTACTTAAGTGGCATAACCCTTTACTTACTCACTTGTAGTTGCGGGGGATCGGACCGTAATTCGCCCTACCAAGTTCAGCACCAGAAACCATTGAACCAACTAACAACGAGTCAAAAACTTTTTTTTTTGAAGGTTCTACAACCGTTGGGTTAAGTGACCGGGTGAGGGTCACCAAACTTAGAAGGTGCATTCCTTTATTTTTTTCTCTTTTTTTTTCTTTTTCGGAACACTCACTTATATTCATCGGCTTCCCTGCGTAGAGTGTGTGTGAGATGGTGCTGACTGCTGAAATAAACTACTCAAGAGCTGTCAGAGAATGAGAATTTAAGGCTAAAACATAATAAAAATTCAACTTAATTTCCATATGCAGGAGACTTACGGTGTTAAAACAATACCGATCTTGTGAATTTTTCTCAAGTGTCCGCAAACTCGACTCAAAGTAATCTATAGCCTAAAACTTTCAAGAAGATGCAATTTTTTTAGAAAGAAAACAAAAACAAAACAAAACAAAGAAACTAAAGTATTCCCTCCCCCACACTTAAAATATGCATTGTCCTCAATGAAAGAAACAAACATAAAATAAGAGAGAGAAGAGAGAGGAAAGAACACCCGAGTAGTCAAGGAGGATAGGTGATCACATAAGCAGCCTTTCCCAAGAGATATATTCTACATTTTCTTCTTCCAAAGTGGGGTTGTCATGGAATAGCTTTGGGTAATGTCCATTGAACTTGAAATTTTTATTAGTATCTTCGCCTTTTATTCCAGGATCAAAGAATCTTCTAAAAGTAAAAGTGTCAAATGGACACGTGAAGGTGATATGACTTGGAATGTTAGCCAATGTCCAACCAAATGCCTTTTTATGCTTCCTTAAAATCTGCAAAAGCTTATTTTCTTGATCGAAATCAAGGTTAGAAGAGATAATAACAGGGAGTTTCTCATTACTCTCCAAGTAAGCATATTTCAGGTTCTCAGGGAGCTCTTTTAGCTCTAAGGACGGGGGCTGCTCGGTGGATGGAGTGCTTGGGGCAGCCGGGAATGCAAGAGCATCAACTGCAAAAACAAGTTTATTGGTAACAACTTCACCTGTAGGAAATGTATCAGCCTGTAAGGCAACATCAATCTCAGCACAGACAACACAAACGTTAGTGTCAGTACAATCAGAACATGAATAAATATCATCAAAACCAGAGAGATGGAAAATCAAGCGCAAATAGTTCAGAACTAGAGTCATCAACTAATTCAGAAATCAGCTCAATATGAAAAACGGAATGCTCCTCCACAGGGTGTTTCATGGCATCAAAAATGTTAAATTTTGCGACAATGTCACCAAATTCCATAGACATGGTTCCATCGTCAACATCAATTTTTGTCTTCGCCGTTTTCATGAACGGTCTGCCTAAAATGATGGGAGCTCCGCTTGCCTTGGTTTCTCCTTCCATGTCTAGAATATAGAAATCTGCAGGAAAAATCAAATCGTTAACTTGAACAAGAACATCTTCGACTACCCCGGCGGGTCGAGCGTTGCTCCTGTTTGCCAATTGAATGATTAAACCTGTATGCTGCAAAGGACCAAGACAAAGGTTATTATAAACAGAAGTAGGCATAACATTAATGCTCGCTCACAAATCAAGCATGCAATTCTCAAATTTACTATCCCCGATGGTACAAGGAATAACAAATGTTCCCGGATCCTTCTGCTTTTGTGGCAGAACCTGAGTAGTGAGGGCTGAAACATTTTGCTCGCCTACAATCTGTTTGGATGATTGTTTGGGCTGAATAAAGGCAGAAATATTCCGTCCTAAGTTTACTCTTTCACTTCCCTTAATCCTCCTCTTGTTGGTACACAAATCTTTCAGAAACTTTGCATACTTAGGAACCTGCTTAATAATATCAAGTAGCGGAATGTTTACCGCAACCTTTCGAAAAACATCCAATATCTCTCTTTCTTTGTCTCCCTCCTCAATTCTTTTATTTTTCAGAACTCTATGTGGAAAAGGGACTGGTGGCACATACTCCTTTTCTTTAATTTTTTCAGTTTCGACCACAATAGAAGAAGGAGAAGAAAGTTCAGCTGAGTGAGGTTCAGAAGGAGAAAGTTCAGAAGTTACCTCAATGATTTTTTTATTTTTTTCAGGGGCTGGTTCTATAAGTTTTCCGGATCTCAAAGAAATTGCGCTCACATTAGCATTAGGACCATTCGGATTGAAAACTGTCTGGGCTGGAAGTTGGTTCGAACCTTGAGCTTGCATGTTATTTATTTGAGTAGCAAGCTGTCCCATTTGTGTGTTCAAGGTCTGAATGCTGGCATCGGTTCTTTGTTGGAACTGGAGGTTGTTCACGGCCATTTGCTTAACAAGATCCTCCAAGGATGGTCCGGAAGGTGCAGGGGCAGCCACTTGAGGTGAGTTCTGTTGTTGGCTGGTTTGCGGGTTTCCATATCGAAGGTTGGGATGGTTCCTCCAATTGGGATGGTATTCGTTGGTGGACAGGTCAGGAGTGTTGTTGTACCTGTTTTGATTGTAAAGGTTGGCTGCATAAGCTTGTGGCAGCTCAGTAATGGACTCGTCTCTCAGAATAGGACAAGTATCGGTCGGGTGCTCAGGAGAAGTACAAATGCCACACAAAGTTGTTGTTTGAGGTTTTGCTACTGCCAGCTGTTTGACTAAGGCAGTGAGTTCGTCAATTCTGGTCTCTAAGGCTTTGTTAGAAGAAACTTGAATTTGACTCACGCCTTTGCTTTGCACAGAATTGTCCCTAGTGGTGAACTGTTGAGAATTAAGAGACATATTTTCAATAAGGGCTTTGGCAGCAGCTGGAGTTTTATCGACTAATGCTCCACCACTAGCAGCATCAAGAATGTTCCTGTCCATCGGTAGCAACCCCTCATAAAAGTATTGGATGAGGAGTTGCTCAGTGATCTGGTGTTGAGGGCAGCTAGATACCAAGTGCTTGAATCTCTCCCAATACTCGGTCAGCGACTCATTGCCTTGTCTAATAGCACAAATCTCCTTTCTTATTGAGGCAGCTCTGGAGGCAGGAAAATATCTTTCCAAGAACACTTTTTTCAGGGTTGTCCAACTTGCAATTGAGTTTGGCTCGAGATAATAAATCCAATCCTTTGCTGCACCCTGCAATGAAAAAGGAAAAGCTCGAAGTTTGATATGGTCTTCAGTTATTCCTTCAGGCCTCAACGGTGTAGAGCACACAACCTGAAATTCTTTGAGATGTCTATGTGGATCTTCACCTGCAAGACCACTAAACTTTGGCAACAAGTGTATTAAACCCGATTTTAATTCAAAAGGAACATCAGCAGCATCATATTCAATACACAAACCATTGTAATTCACATCAGGAGCAGCTAACTGCCTTAAGGTTCTATTATCAGCCATTGTCAAAAACAAACACAATGAAGGAAAACGATTAAAATAAATTTAGAAAAATAAACTAACACCGAAATTAATCTAATAACGTCATTTAAAATTTTTGAGATTTTTTTCGGAATTTTCTAAAACTATCAAAACAGAAAAAAAATCATAAAAAATAGAAAAATAAGGAATTTTGATTTTTTAGGGTGTCGTCCACTATTTAGTTTCTAAATAGAGGCTTTTGATCCTTGATTTTTTCCTAATAAATCGACAAAAAATAGGAATAATCTGACACGATTTTCCTAAAAACAGATTTTTTTCCTAAACCGCAAAAACACCCGAACGCAAGTTGGACGAAACTGCGAGGAAACTAGGACCTATACGCTTAAACACTAAACCTATGACTCTAAAAACAATTAAAAGAAACAAGAATCCCCGGCAACGGCGCCAATTTGATCCGCTGTCGCGCGCGGATCAAAACGAGTAATTTTGTAAAAACGTAATACAACGACAATTAAACTCGGATATCGTCTCAAGGATTCTTGTTTGTAATAATTAAACGTAATCGAATGGGGGGGGGGGTTGATTTGGTGTTCAATTACAAAAATGCAGAAAATAAGTAATTATGAAAAGTGATTATTTGAATAAGCTGAAACGAATCAACCCACTATATCATCTTCCGACTTATCATTGATCCCTATAAAATTCCAATTCCCTAAACGAGTCTGATCCTATTCGATTACAAAAGCTACTGACAAGCGCAATAACAATTATACGAAGTATGCCCCTGAATTCCGAGTAAAGCAAACGGATTAAAACTATTGCGAATTAAGCAAACGCAATATGATCGAACGCGATAATGCAAAAGCTACACTAATCACGAAATTGATTCAAAAGCAGACAACAATCAAATTAAAGAATTCTATCATGTAAAAACAATTAAATTAAGCAAGTAATTATGATTATAGATATAATTCAAAGGAACAGATTAATGGAAAATTATAAAAGAACCTCAAAGTGGCATCCGATTACAGTGAATTGATTCTTGGGAAATTAGTTCTCCATAGTCATTCTTTGCAAGCTCTCAAATTCGTACATGAATAGTGATTTTCCCGTTCAATTCCCCATGGTGTACGGCTGCTAGACCTAGGGGAAAACAAAGACCCGTTTTACAACTCAACTGGGTCGACCCAGCCCACTACAAATGACCCAACAAAAATACAAATAAAATTCTGCAACTTCAACAGACTTTCTGGCCCTGCTATAGTCCGATTCAGCTCTCGACTTCAGAACAAAAGTTGTAGATCTTTTCCTTATCTTTCCAACGCATACTTACAAGCCTCAATCTGATACTCGTAGCTCAAGATATGATTTTTCTCGTGAAAGCTGCTAATGCTGAAAATATAATGCGAAAAACAAATAAGTGCAAAAATAAAATAAATTGTAAAAACACATTAAAACATAAAAATAAGTAAAGCAAACCAAAGAAATGCTTAAGTACAAACATGGAAGAACGTGCATCAAAATGCATTGATCACTGGTGCTGGTGTTATTGTTGTTTCGAGGCTGGTAGGCCTGTTGTTGCTGACGATGTTGTTGTTGATAAGGTTGATGTTGTTGTTGATGATGAATTTCTCGAAAAGCAGGTGCTATATGAGCCACCTGGTGCTGGTTAACGGCAGGACGCACGTTCTTCCTCTTCACAGAGGGCCTTCTTTTAACATGAGAGGACACAACATGTGCCTCTCCCTCCTTCTTCTTCGCAAAGCTCCCATATCTCTTTGCTGAAGAGCTGTCCTCCCTAGACAAACGTCCTTCTCGAACTCCTTCTTCTAGCCTCATTCCCATATTCACCATTTCAGTGAAGTCCGAGGGAGCACTAGCAATCATCCTTTCATAATAGAAAGAACTCAAAGTCTTCAAAAAGATCTTTGTCATTTCTTTCTCTTCAAGGGGTGACACTATCTGAGCTGCCAACTCGCGCCATCTCTGGGCGTACTCCTTGAAGGTTTCCTTCTCTTTCTGGGACATTGCCCTCAGTTGGTCCCTATCAGGAGCCATATCCACATTGTATTTATATTTCTTGACGAGGGATTCGCCAAGATCATTGAAAGAGAGGATGTTCGCACTATCAAGCCCCATGTACTATCGGAGCGCAGCACCAGACAAACTGTCCTGGAAGTAGTGGATAAGAAGTTGATCATTATCAGTTTGCGTTGACATCTCGCGAGCATACATCACAAGATGGCTGAGCGGGCATGTATTTCCCTTGTATTTCTCAAAGTCTGGTACTTTGAATTTAATAGGGATCTTGACGTTGGGCACAAGGCACAACTCAACAACACTCTTACCGAAGAGGTCCTTACCCCTCAGAGTCTTCAGTTCCTTGCGCAGCTCAAGGAATTGGTCTTTCATTTCGTCCATCTTCTCATAAACATTTGGGCACTCAGATGGCTCAAAATGATAGATGGTGTCTTCAACTCTTGGCAAGGTGTGCACAACGGGAGGTGGCACAGAAAGGACCGGGCTAGATGTCGGCAGATAAGCGAGAGTTGGAGAAAAACCCTCGGGCACAAAGTTGGCGGGCATTCTCCAAGGGAACCCGGCTGGCATAGTAGGCGCAAAATGAGTTGTTGCGGCAGGCACAGTTGAAGAAGCTATCTCTGAAATAACCGTCCTCGCGGGAGGAGTTGCAGGAGTTGGCGACGATTGGCTCTGGGCAGCCAGTACTGACTCCATCATGGCAGTCAGCCTAGCTACTTCCTCTTTCAGTTCTCGGTTCTCTTTCTCTAGATTCTCCATTAGTCTTGGAAGATTAGCTCTTGTGTTATACCGATGCGTCAGCTTGTCTTCAAAATAAATGAAAAGCAAAGAGTTAGACCACTGAGCTGAACAAAACCTACTTATGCATATGATGCATGCAATGTTTGTGCATATGATTTATTTTTTATCAGAGGAACTTTATAGATCTATTTGCAAATATTTGGAAATATTAATCTTTTAGACATATATGGAATTCTCATAGCAATAATATTTGGAAAATTTTTACACCAATGAAGAAGTACAGTTTTGGTAACCAAATATAATGCAAGAGAAAAAGGGGATAAACATCCTATGGAGCCCTAGAAAGAATCTTCCAAAGCTCTCGAGACCGGAAGATTAGCTGCACGAAGCCTCTTCACCTCTCTCTCATAAGCTGCTTTCATGTATGCCTTCTCCTTGGCGAGCCGATCATATTTCCTCTTCCAAAACCTGGATGACTGAGGAAGGAGAGAAGTAACCACATCATCAGGCTCATCGATAACTTGACGCTCCAGAAATTCTATCACTGAATCCTTATCTCTAAGCTGCTGAAGGAGTTCTTCTCGCTCACGAACCTAAGCACGCGAACGGTCTTCATCTCTCAACTCCTCCACTCCTTGGTTAGGGAGGGTTGAAGGCCTAACCATAACCATAGGGGTAGGTCTCGGATAGTCATATTGCATGCGGTATTCAAGCGCTCTCTTCCTCACCCAAGCGGTGTAGGGTTCCAAAGCAATACGATTCTTCTGACCAAGCTCTTTCCTTCCCTTCTTATGAATCTTGCGCCAGGCGCGAACCATTCTGCCCTTCAAGTTCTGGGGATCTTTACCCTCTTGAAAGAACAGACCTTCCAACAAAATGTTGTTAGGTTTATCCTTTAAGGGGAACCCAAGCTGACGGCGAGCCAAAATAGGGTTGTAGTTAATTCCACCACATGTACCAAGAAGAGGCACATTGGAGAATTCACCACAAGAATCAATAATCTGGACACCATCATACACACGGTTATACCAAAAGATATCATCATTAGTGAGAGACATAAGTCTCGTAGACCACCGTAGACATCCCTTGTTCTCCTTGAAGGCGAGCGTCTGAGGCAAGTGCAAAATAAACCACTTGTATAACAGAGGTAAACAACACACAATGGATCCACCATATTTTGCATTCCTCATATGCAAAGAGAAATAAGTGTCACCCAACAGAGTCGGAACGGGATTAAGAGTAGAGAAAATCCTAATAGCGTTCAAATCCACAAACTTGTCGATGTTGGGAAATAATACTAGTCCATAGATGAGAAGTACAAATATGGCCTCAAAGGCGTCCTCACTCATGGCCTTCCCAAACAGAGTAGCTTGGGCAATGAGAAAATCAGATGGGAGACCTTGAATTCCACCTTTGGTAGTCATATGAGCAACAATATCAGATACGTCTATGTGAAGCAGATCAGCAATCTCTTGGGGAGAAGGAACCCTCTCCAAACCATTGAACGACAACTGATCCAAGATAGGTATACCCACAAGATAGGCATACTCCTCAAGCGTAGGCAACAACTGGAAATCCGGGAAAGTGAAGCAACGGTACAGAGGATCGTAGAACTGCACCAACACACTCATCAGACCTTCATCCACCTGAGTAGAAAGAATAGACTGAAGCTTCCCATGGCGAGCTTTGAACTCCAAGGGATCTAATACATAGGGTGTCAAACTCCTTAACTCTTTCAAGTCGGGTTGTCTGAAACTATACTTCTTCGTATTCCTTCTTTGTTTATCCATGTCTCTGAAAATTTACAAACAGCCCTCTTAAGTTCCTTGAAAATTTTCTTTGTTGATGATATGGATGTAAATGAATGTATGAATGCATGGATGCAACAATCACACTCAAGGATCAAGCGAGTCACACCACACAAAGGTCACGGGATGGCTCAAGTCATCCTCAATATCAATAATCCATTTTGGTGGATTATGGTTTACACCTTATCAACACCCAAGTTCCATTGATATTGAGGATATATGAGAACGGATCAACCGCGAATCAAGGGTATGTTGCAAGTCACGAGCATGGAGTCTCGGTTAAGAACCACCCAAATGGGAGTGTACTATGGTTAAACCTGACAATCATGTTCTAAAAGAGGTTCCCATAGTCATCATCTCATCTTTCGGATATTATCGAATAAACGAATACTCATATTCCAAAAATATTATCAAGAGAGTCTCTTATGAGTGTAGTATCGCGTAACAATCGTATCAAATCTTACACTTGAACGACCTTCGCACTACGACCTAAAATAGGCCAAGATGGGCTAGGTAATCTAAGGTCCTTGGCTTTTAAGGTTTATATTGGAAAGAGTAGTGCCTAACCACGACTACCCGTGTGACATTATTGATCCCAACAAGACCTCCACCAAGTGAATGGGCTTGTAAGTCAACTTGCTAAGGAATAATTCCACACAAGTCAATAAGACTATGCCATTCTCCTATCGTAAGTGCACTCGAGTTTGGGTATAGAACTCATCTCACAAGAAACCACCAAGCACATAAGCAATTGATATATCAAGCAATTCATACATTACAAACAATACAATCATCCCAAATTTGCACAAAAATATGTCACAAATAAATATAAACATACAATACATACAAGCAAAAAGTAGGCTAAATCCACTAGGAAAGTTTTCCCCAGCAGAGTCGCCACTTTTCTGTAGCGGGGTATTCATTACCTTTAGATTTATTGACTAAATCAAAAGTAAGCATACAATTCGAGTCACCACCGCACTTTTATTTGTCCAAAGGAAAGGCTAAAAAGAGAATAAAAGCCAAGTAAGAAGTTTTATTAAATCAAAAACTAATAAAAATGTCAGAGATCTGGGCAAGGGGGTTGGTTATGAAATGGGAAGGTTTTAAGCACCCAAAACATCCTTAGTACTCTAAGGGTGCCCTTTTTGCAAATGTGTGTTGTAGGTTGGTATTTGTGAAAAGATTTGTGCAAACAAGATTGGGGAGATGAGAAAAGAATATACATTATTTACAATTTTGTTGTTTGAATGGATGAACCCATTGCCTACGTACCATCACAAAGGTATGATCAAAACCTCGTAGTTCGGGGTAAAAATCTCAGAGATTGGTGAATTGATTTGATCAAAAGCCTTAAGGTCGTTTGTTATCAAAGGGAGAAAACTCAACCTAAACCAACAATCCACCATGTGAGGAGGGCTTCAACATACTAATGAGGGGTTAACCCTATAATAAGTATGGAAGACTTATAGTCCAATCACTAAGGATAAGGTGAGGTTTATATCAACCACTATGATAACTCAAACCTATGACTAATGTTTATGAAAAAAAGGTTTTAACAAAGGTGGCCATTGGAACCACAAAAAATCACTTGAAGTGAGTTGTATTTACAAGTTAAGTGTATTTACAAAATGAGGTCAAAGTTGAATTAAAATTCATTTACAATGAGTATTAATGAAAAGATTTTGAAAAAAATCAAAGGCATAAGGCCTAGGTTTCTAATTTGAAAACAATGTCAAAGTTTGCACAAAATGAGTTTGGCTTGGGTTAGAGTGGAGACAAGAAGAGAAGGGATAGTCCTAAAGCACGCAAAGATAAGAGAAGAGATAAAACCCTTGGAGTTCCTTTTCTTGAAATCATAAAGATGATTCAAGATGCTTATTTCCTGTGGACTTAGCAAGCAACAAGCAATCAAAACAAATATACATTCATGCTCCTAGGATCTCCATTTGGCTTGTCTCTCTTAACTTGGCTACTCATGACAATGGTCCTTCTTACTATCTCAAGATGGACTCCCTATCACAAAAGAGCAAACATCAAAAGTTCACAACACAATAAGAGGCCTAGTTGCTCTTGAACTCCTTTAAGCATAGGTAAGGTCCTAATTCTAAGTCCTTTCTCCTTTTTGCATTGAGTTCACACAAACAAAGACAAAACAAACACAAGACAACAATATATTTATTCACAATAATGAGCTCAAATGAGCAAAGGGAAAATGACATAAACATAAAATATGTGTTCAAGTGAGCAAAAGGAAAAGCAATATGAATAAATAAGCAAGAAATAAAGTGCATTAAAGTAAATTGCAAGTGACGCATCCGCGAAAAACAACCGGCGGGCTAAAAACAAAATAAACAGAGCCGCCACCGTGCGTTATTTATCCCAAAAGAGGGAACGGAAACGCTCGAAGTAAACCTGGAAAAGACATGGTCTCGCGACCAAAGAGATGGGATCGGGAGTCGGTTATGCGAAGGGAAGGTATTAGCACCCCTACGCATCCGTCGTACTCGACGGGATCCACGCTCAGAAAGATAGAAGAAAGGTTGCTAAACACTGCTCAAAAGAATGCACACACACACTAGAAAGAAACACAGGTGGGAGAAGAGGGGAACGGACTCGCTAGGATATCGCATCCTATGCCTACGTATCTCATCTGGAATGAGAATCAGAGCTACCGTAGTTCGGCTCACGCACGCCAAACAAAACCACACAGGAAACCGACTGCCAATCGCTGGACTTATGTCAGGCTCCACACAAACAGGCAAACATGGAAACCGAATGCCAATTGCTGGACTTACATCAGACTCCGAACCAACAAACACACACTGGAAACCAACCGCCAATCGCTGGACATTCGTCAGACTCCTACACACACAAAGGGTTTAACCGGACACTGAATCGTCAAAAGCAACAACAAAGTTGAACGAACAAGCTAACATGGAGTCTGGTACTCGAGCCTGCTAACTGTCAAGCAAACACACACAAAAAAGGAAAAGGGTGCCTGGAGAGATCTCGCACGATCTCCTGTCTACGTACCTCATCTGGTATGAGGATCAGGGCAACGTAGTTCCCCTTAACAGGGGAGAAACTTTCTCCTAACCAGAGACTGGGAAATGACCAACTAGAAGGGAGACTGACTCGAGCCTAATAGTTATCATGTAATCCACAGTGGTCCTAAGTTGAGGTTTCTATCTAACTTGCACAGGCAGCAAGCTATCCTAAACAACACAGGCAAAACAAACATACACACAATTAGCACACACTATATACAAATAAAGTGGGCTCACACAAGGTTAGGCTGTGAAACACAAGCCAACTGGAATCGGGTGTAGTTAGCTCTTAACCCTAACATTGAGAGTTAGGGTGAGGCAGATGAAATGGGAAGTGAGGGTAAGACCTCACAGCTCTTATCTCTGGCCTGGGAGAGCTTCTGACAAATGAAAGTGGGAGTTCAGAAAGTGGGAACTCTTTTATCCACATATGACTGACACAACAAAGATCTTGGGTTAGTATCCACAATGCATCAACACAAGATGTGTGAGCAAAGTGGATGACACACTGAATAGCAGGAGATGGATTACACATCTCTTTTATCTGCCAATTGCCTTATCAAAGGACTTTTCCTGCTTGGCACAAAGATAAACAAACACAAGCATTGCCTCTTAAGGAGGGCTTCAGACAGGTGCCTGTCCAAGTAACAGGACAGGTCTTCCAGACTACATGAAGTCAGAGGGTTATACCTATGTGGTTAAGCAACCAAGCAAAAGCAAGTTCAAATTGAACTTAAGCAACTTATGTACCTGTTGAAACATCACACAAGTCAGTTAAACTGTACAGACAAACAGATAACATGAATATCAACAGTCAAACCCAATAAGCAAAGGCATAAGCCACAACTCAAGCTCAAATGAGTTAACAACCCTACAAAACACACAATGTTAGTATTCAAAAGCAAGCATCAAATGCTCAAGTGAGGTTGCATCACGAACCATATAACCTGGATGTTCAACCTGAAATCAAAGCTCAAAGATGAGACAAACCACTAGGTCAAGGCCTAGGGTCAAAGAGGAAGAAAAAATTCGAAACAGAACATGAAATATCACATGAATCAACTTCAATCAATTAAGAACATCATCCAAAAAATCTCACATCAATATCATTCACCAATTTCATTTCATGAACAAAATATGGCAAGGTATGCAAATTGAAAACACATTGTGATAACAGAATGAACAAATGCACAATAAATAAAAAATGATTCAATTAATTCCAACAAAATTCATGGTTAAACAGAACACACAACATGATCATCACACAAAAAATGAGAGCATTTGGACATGATTAGGCATGGTAATCAAATTCATCAAGTCAAGGCAAACATAACAAGCTCATATGTGACACAACTTGATACCTCAACTTAGCACAAGCCTAAAACAGAAATGGTAAAAGGTAAAAACCTCAAACCAAAGCCAAAACAACCTCTAACATGTCTAGAAAGAGTGTGAAAAATTTCACATTCATTGGATAAACAACCATCATTTCACAAACAAATGAAAATCAATACTATTCAAAAGCTCATACATGGCAATCCAGAATGAAAAATCTCAATCAAATCATAAATGATTCCAAAAATTCCACAAAAAACTCATGAGCATTCACAACATGCATATCAAGCACCATACAAAAAATCAGAACATTTGGAGATCATTTGATAAGGCAAATTCATCAATCATGTTGGACAAGTAAAGGTGTGACACAAATTGTCACACCTTACTTAGAAAAATCATAACTCAGCAATGGCAATTGATAAAAATGCAAACTCAACACCAAAATGTCCAGCAAGATGTCTAGTTTCTACATGTAAAATTTCATGAAAATTGATCATTTCACAAATGAAGAAGCAAAGCAATGTCAAGAATACATACATGTACACAAACCCTAGGGCAAAAAAGAAACCAGCCATGCACAAATTGCAAAATAATATCCATAAAATTCTAGACACAAAATGTGAACTAATGCAAAAAACCACACAATTTTTGGATGAATATTTAATTTGTTATGAATTTTGAAAGTTAAAGAAAAATTAAAAATGCATGAAGAAGCATGTGGAGATAGCATGGAGAAAAAAAAAGAAATGAAGCATTGGACAATATCCCTAGCCAAGGTTCGAACCGAGCACGCTTTTAAAATCCAAATTGGCGCGCTGCATGGGAATGGCATGCAGCCAATCACAGCGCTGCCCTAGCAAAACTTTAGAGAACGGTTTAGCGTTGCAAATGAAGCCAGAAAACCGTTGCCTTAGCTCTGTATCTTCTTCTCCAGAATTCGCGCGCGATGAACAATAACACCAACAATCACTCAAGAACAATCGTTCCAGATTTTAAAATTAAACATACTAATGGATAGATCTTTCATTATAGAGCATGAATCAATTGATAACTAAGCTTAAAACATCATATCCAAAGAGAATCGAACAAATTAAGTTTCATGCACAAAACTTTAAATCACCATAACTTGTTCAATAATGCATGGATTTTAGTGGTTCAAAGTTCAGAATCACAAGCATTGCAAGATCTACAAGTATAGCATAACAATTTCAAGAAAAGAGAGACTCAAATTTGTGACCTCTTGATGAGCAGAATTGGAATTTGATGAATCAAGCCTTTGCAATGCTTCAATCTTCCTCTAACAAGCTTGTACAAGTGTTTGGAATGGAGATCGAGGTCCAATTGCTCTTGATTCAACAGAACTTTGATTCCACCATTGATGAACTCAAGCTTTGAATATGCTTCAAACTACACGAAATCACTTGAATCTTGGTTCAATCTTGCTCCATAATGATACTAGATGATGAATTGATCAAGAAAAATGCATGAGATGTGAAGAAATTTGGAGAAAAAATGAGAGGGAATTTTGAGAGACTTTGAGAATTCTAGATCTAGAATTGGGAAATGTGAAAATTCTGTTATGATTTGTGTTATATATGCTTCACTAATCATGATTAATTAAATTAAACCAAGTGCTAATGAAAAATGATTAAGTTTGGAGGTGTTTTGCAAAAATTGGGATTTCACCCTTATGCATGGGATGCATGTGAATAGTGCACGTTTTTGGCCTTGATTTCACTCAAAATAATTTTTTAAGACCAATGGTGATAGTAGCATGTGCAAATGATTCACCAATTTTGAATTCCATTTTTTCCCTCCAAAAATGCATTGAATTTTCAAATATTTATATGAATGGAATGCATGCCATGTAATGCCAATTTTGGAAACTAGAGGTTAAAACAAGAATGTTGCAAAAAGAGCCATCTCATTTGGACTTATGGTTTGAAAGTTATGCTCCTTTGAAGTTCAATGTTCACTTGGCCAAGATTGATCCATATCTCTTCAACCATACATAAGAAATTCATGATCTTGGACTTTTTGGAAATGGGAGAACAAGATCTACAACTTTCATGTTCAACACAATTTCATTTGAAGCAGTCTTGATGATGTAATCTCAAGTTGAAAACCTTTCCATTTTTGGCAATTGTGAATTACAAGTCACTTTCTATTTTTGGAAAGTTTTGTCCTGACTTTATTTTCTTCAATGTTGATGTTTGAAATGTCAAATGAGACTTGTTTGAACATGAATGAAGTATTTCTAACCACTTCCCACCTCCAAATCCAACAGTTGACTTTTGGTTGACTTTTTCCAGTTGATAGATGACTTGGTCATGCACAGATGAATTTGAGCCTCAATCTCCTGATGAAATGGCTCCAAGATGAAACCCTAGCTTATACAAGCTCCATAAAACCATGTAATGATCCCCATCTCAATGCAAACCTCATCTCCTTGAAAAACCCTGACTGGTATAATGCAACTGATTAGGGTTGACCAGAGGTCAAAACCCTAATCTCAAGGAAGCTTGTCAGGAACAATGAACCTTGATGATAATGATGTACCACTTCCACCAAGATAATGATCAATCTCCTTGAGGAACCAAGAAACCCTAATTGAAGCACAAACCCTCAAATGGCTAGTGATCAATTCATGAAACCCTTAAGCTTGCATCTTTTTACCTCTTCATCTTCTGAGCAAGACCTAGGAGGATGACTTGCTTATTGTTTCCACATGATATGAAAAGATGCAATGACTAATGTCCTAAAAATGAAATGCAATATGCTAAGCTAGTCCCAAGAGAGGAGGGCAAATTTTGAGGTGTTACAGCAAGAAATTAAGTGCTCAAATTAAAGTTAGTAATTAGTGGTTAATGTTAGTGTGTCATAAGACAATTTAGCGCTATGTTAAGTAATCGTAAATGGACTAATGTAGTAGTCACACCTATCTGAGGCCGGTCAATAAAACTATAGGCAAATAAACACAAGTTAGAGATCATGACTAGTAAGCTAAGCTCCTACAACTTGCCATGCCAAAAGAAAAGAAGGAAAGCCTTGTAAGGACTTCAGATTTTTTGCTTGACCAAGAAGCAACCTATCTTGGACATAAATCAACTCACTTAATCATGGATCAAGTTGAGTTTGATTTGGATCAAAGAAGGTTAAGCCTCTCATATGTCAAGACCAACCACAAATCATTAACTCATTGGCCAAAATAAAAAGAAAGAGATGAAGATGAAATAAAATGGAAAGAACATTCAAATGTCAAACACAATTGGTCAAAAGTGAATCAAATCAACATCAACCAATGTAAAACAGAAGAGAAATGAAGATTAGAAGTCAACAAGTCAAACATATTTTTTTTGGTATTTTTGGAATTAAAATAAATGCAAAATTAAAATGGACAAAATATGGTCAAACCTCAAATTCATTTCAAATCAACTTAAACAAGTCCAATTAAATTCTCGTAGGTCTAACATGGTCAAACAAAGTTTGACAAATTTTCTCAACAATTTTTAAAAACAGAAACTATTTTAAAATAATTAAAAAATAATGAAATATAACACAAATGAATTAAAATCTTAAATAAATCTCAAATCAATTAAGAAATTGATGAGACTATTTTTCATTGACTCATCATGATCCATATGTATTAAGAAAATATTTTTGGAATTTTCAGATATCAAAAAGTAATTAAAATGAATTAAAAACTATTAAAAACAAAATAATTCACAAATTTTTTAAATGAAGTCACAAAAATAATTAAAAATCAGATTGTGAAACTAGATTTTTGCCATTGGTCTCATATTTTTGTGACTTCAAATAAAATAATTATGAATTTTTGGAATTAAAAGGAATTAAAAGAAATAAAACAAAAAAATAGAAAATAAGAAAAATCAGGAGCGCTTGGATGAGTCTCATTAATTGACGTGGCACCATCCAATGGCTCAAAAGCGCTGATGCACGATGATCCTTAGTCAAACGCGCCACAAATGGAATTAAAATAAGTCAGCCAAAGCAATGGACAAGATCATAACATTTGAATGGGATCCAATGATTCAGATGCATCCACGTGGGGATGGTGGTGGAAACCACCATCTTCTCCGGCCAGAGAACAAACTCCGGCCACCACGCGTAGGTTTTTGCACCTCAATTAAAATGCACAAGGTACCAAAATGAAGCTGGGGTGATGTACATCACCCCTGTAACCTTGGATCTTCCTCAATGTTTCTATTTAGTGAGAAATCTGAGGTTGAAGATCAAGGTGCACAAACTGAAATGTCTCAAATCATGAAATCAAGACCACCACTGGCCTGCCTCTTGCTCGAGGACTTCAGAAAACAGTTCAAACTAGAGAAATTCACATTGTAGAGCAAGATTCAAATCAAAACAGTTGAGTGATCTACCTTTGAAGTGCAACTTTAAACAACACGATCTCTTTAAGCTTTTGCTTCCAGTTTGATCTTGAGATGATGAGGATGCAAGGCTAAGGAATTAAGACTTGAAGATCAACTAAGGATGTTGAAATTGAAGCTTGAAATTGAGCAATGAAAATTGGAATTCCTTTGAGTGAGGTTAGGTTTTGAATCCAGCAGAGTTTCAGATCACCTTGAGGTTCAAATTTGAATGAGCAAGGCCCTCTATTTATAGCTGAGCTGCAGGCAAGGCAATGAAATGCTCGTGTGCATGATCTTTGGGTCCTCCATGTATGGGCCTGTACAGGCGCTTGTGAGGCCCAAAAGTGGATGGAATTGCAAGCTGAGATCATTTGGATTTGAATTGGACGTGTAATTGGCCTGGTGTTAGCTTGCATTTCAAGTTTCAATGTGAATTGCATAATTGATCATAAACATTCATCTCTTCGAAAGTCACACATGAAAAATCCAAACATGGTCATGTGAGTAATGGTTGGAAAGCTCTTGTCATAAGTAACCAAAGCTATGTTAGGAAAAAATCCATTTGGAGTTTGGAAATTTATGAAATCTGGCCTTGAAGTTTGAGGTACAAAACATGTCTAGGTTTCCTTTGAAATATTTTGCCAAAAGTGATCAACTTCAAGCCCTTATGTTTCAACGATGCAAGCCTCAAATGGAAAAACCTCCAACATAAATGTTGTAGAGCGTTTCAGGATGATCAATTTAGACTTAAATTTTGCATCCTTTTAATTTTTTATGAGAAAGTTATTGGCACTTGAAGTTGGACATTTTTCAAATTCAATGGTTTTGGTCCAAAGTGACCTATAATGTTTTGTATTATAACATGTGTTTACTTTAGGATTATGAAATTTTGTCCAACATAAAATTTTAAGTAGACATCTTAATCTTTTTAATGCAATTGGTGTCACCTCAAAATCATAAAAAATAAGGAAGTTAGGTCCTTGGGAAGTTTACCCAAAATTAGGGTTTCAGTCAAAATGACCTATAATGTTTTGACATGAATGATGACCTTACAAGTTTCAAATGAATTTTTGGTGAACATGAAATTTGTTCATATGGTTCGTAAGAACATGTTTTCTCTTGGGGTCATCTTCATTTAACAAACACATCACAAGTTGTGTCTCAGTGATCCTCAGTTTAGTCAGATGACTTAATTGGTCAACTTCTCAAGTCCAAACTTCAAATCTTGATGAATGAATGATTTAGGATACTTACATAAGCTCATATATGCATAAAATAATGAATGAAAGAACTTACCTTGATTAAATTTGATCATAGGTTGAGGTTGCTTCATGAGCAAGGCACAGTCAAAGCACAATTGAATTAGGGTTTCCTTGGGAAACAATCCTCAAGCCCTTTGGTTTATCTTAATCAAATTGGAAAATTGAGATACTTGGGAGACATATATGATGATTAGGAACTTTGTGGACCATTGTCATGCTTGTTCTCATCTTCATCTATCCACTTCATTGAGCTTAGGAGCCTCCTAGGAGCATTGTGAGCACATGATCACTTGAGCTACAAAACAAAAGAGGTTAGTGACATATTTTTGTGCTTTTGGTTAGTAAACGAAATAAGAAAAGCAATAATATACAATTCAATCATGCTTGGTGGTCTCAAACCAACTCACACAAGTCCCAAACCTAGGGTTAAGGAGCCACACATGCTATGATCCTTGAGGCAATGCAATTAGCAACGATATGATGCCATGAGGGATCTTAGGGTCAAAAGGGTCTTACAATATCCATGGCTTTGGGATCACACCTTGACATCCTCCTTACCCCTCATTCATTGGGTTTACATTGGGAGAGGTCACCAAGCATATTTGATTGTATCATACTTTGTTTTCCTTTATTTACTAACCAAAATACCAAAAATATGTCAATGTATAGTTTACTTCCTTTGTAGGTAGTGTGTGTGTCCACCCATGCTCCATCAAGCTTACATATAGGGTTTGAGACCCTCAATGCAAGAAAAATAATCAATATATGGTTCACATTGACTCTAGGCATCATATATGGGTCCCTATGATCTTCACATATCACTGTGATCAAGAATTCATCAAGAGTTTGAAGCTTGTTTGCCTTGGAGGCCCTAATGCATCTGGGTATTTTGTGTAACTTCCTTAGCAAGTTTCTTTATCATTTGATCAAATATTTAAATTTACACTTCATATTACTTCATCTTATGCATATATGATCCTCCATGAGTCCAAAAGGTCAATATAACTTCAAGTTTGCAAGATGGTTTATGGTGGTTGACCAGAAAAAGTCAACTGGTCAAAACTGGGGTTCCCTAGACCCTATCTCCTACAATATTTGTCATATGAAAATGATTCCAAGAGAAACTTTACTCCTTGTGACATTCCAAACAACTTTCATATTGAAGTAAAGAGCTATTTTTTCTTGGAAAGTCATATTTTATGGTGAAAGATTATATGTCATTTTCTCTAAACCCTATTTAGGAGGTCAACTTCCAATTACCATAATTTGCTCAATTTTTATGAGATGAAGTCCATTAAAGTTTCATGATCAAATTCAAGATGAACTATCCAACTTTTATTCTTAGAATAAATTAAAATTCAACTTGAAAGGGCATGTTCCAAGAGGAAACATTATAGGTCATTTTGGACCATTACCATTGGACAAGTGATTTTCCCCAACTTCTAAAATACATAACTCTTTCATGCCAAATCCAAATGAGGTCAAGTTTGGTCCCAAATTGAAGAGGTAAGAAAGAGCTACAACTTTTATGAAGTAATTTCTTCCATTTGACGCCCATAGCAAACATTATTCAAGGTGGAAGAAGTGAACATTTGACTTGGTATTTAGAAAATTTTCAAATATGTTTGATTTCCCAAACTTCCACCTCAAAATTCATCATGATCCAAGCTTCAAATGGAAAAGTGTTCAACATAAAAGTTGTTCTCCTTGATCTCACATTTCCAAAAAGTTCAAGATCATCTCATTTGGCCAAGAATTGGAGGACTTGCGCATGGGTTCTTCATAAAGCTTCATTTTGATGAATTTCACTTTCACATTCACATTTCAATTACCATTGCATGATCATATGACACACTTTCAGAATTGCACATGAGGAATTTCGGACCTAATCACATCATTTCATGGGCCTATCACACTCCCATGCATCCATGCAAGAGAGATTTCTATTTTTGGCCAATTTTTGAAATGTGTAGAAAATAATTGCCTTGCCTATAAATAAGACCCTCATTGCTCAGAATTAGGGACACCCAAACTTTGAACCTGCAATCTAAACCCTCACCATTAGAGGACAATCTTGAAGATTTTCATTTGAAAATCGAGTTTCAAATCTCCTTCTATTTTGATATTGAAACTCCAAGAATCCAAACCTTTCCTTGATCCAATTCAACTTCTACAAGCTTCTGAAGCCAAGCCAAGGCCAATTAGAAGCAAGCAATTTTCAAGCTCCCTCGATGGTGATTTTCCAGAATTCTCATCTCTTTAATCCTCTCTTAATTCTTCACCATTCTTTGTGATTTTTGGTTGGTTGAAGTCCTACCAATGTAGGCAACAAGATTGAGTTGCTTTGAGGTCAAATCGAAGCAACTCAGTTCATCATCCTCAAAATTCAAATCCCTGTATCTTTTTATATACTTGGAATTGGAGAAAGTTGAGGCCATATTCATGATCCTGGGCATTTTATCTTTGAAATAGTGTCCTTGTTTTCCATTTTCCATTGATATGAAGTTGGACCAGTTCGATGGAGGTCACCAGAGCCCTAACTTCGGTGGTGTGTTGTCACGCTTCCTGGCCATCTGATCATATTTGAACGTTCTAATCTGGACCCTTGGTTTGCATTACCACCCGTACAGCATGTTGACTTGTGTCCACCATGTAACGCGTGCGTGTGGCCATCACACCTGCCACCTCAATTAATGAGGGACATCTGATGGCCCTTATTTTTTCTATTTTTATTTTAATTTCTGATTTTTTGTTTAATCCTTTTATTTTGTTTAATTCATATTAACTTCATTTTTAATCCAAAAATGGGACTTTCACCAAAAATCTTTAAATAATTTTCTCTTTCATTTTTTGAATTAAAATTAGTTTTTGGATTAATTTTGATATTTTTCATGAATTACATGTTTTTGTGCATATTTTTAATTGTTTAAAATTACTTCTGACTTTTCAAAAATCATGAAATTTTTTGTCTAAGGTCCTTTGACCTTGTACCTAAGATAAATATCTTGGCTATTTATTTGGTGTTTTGAAGAGATTTTAGGTTTTGACCAAATTAAAATGTATTTTAGTTCATTTTTAAATTGATTTTTAATTGACTAAATGTGTAAAAATTATGTTGAGTCGTTATTTTGGTCTTGTACTTTTTTACTTTCTGTTTGGGCCTTGGTTAAGGTTGATTTGACTTTTGTTGGATCAAAACCATTCGATTTAGGGGATTGATGAAATGCACATTTCATCTCCCAAAATGAATGGATGGCTTTGATTTGATGAAATTCCTCGCTTGGTAAATTTGTGTATCTATCTCCCCGTCCCTCTTCATCTTCATCCCTATTCTTTCCCATTCCCTCATTTGACCAATAAAATCTCTAATGTCTTAAGGCTAATTGGTTCATCAATGACCTTGTGTCAGATGAACCAATACAAGTATGACTGAGATAGGTCCATTCCTCTTGGTCTTCTCTTTTAGCGTATGGTATATTATTGGAGTTTGGTTATTCATACCAAATCAATAACATGCATTAACACCTAAATTTTTATTGCTTGGCCTCAAATAGTTGTGACTTCTACATAAGTCCAATTACGATTGCTTAACATAGATCTAAATTTGACCCTAAAGGCATAAGATTCTAGTAAGTGAGATTGTAAGTCTCCCATTCTTCATGGTATCATATGGAAACTTGACCTTTTTTTCCTTTCATGAGAGCTAGTGGCATATGTCGCAACCTGAAAAAGGGAATGCGAAAAAAACAACCGGCGAAAAAGAAATGACAGAAGAGTCGCCACCGTGCGTTATTTATCCCAAAGGAGGGAAAGGAAACACTCGAAGTAAACCTGGAAAAGTGAAAGGAAAAGACAAGGTCTCGCAACCAAATCTTGGGTTCGGGAGCGATTATGCGAATGGAAGGTATTAGCACCCCTACGCATCCGTAATACTCTACGGGATCCACTTTTGTTGTTCTTGTCTAGAGGGTGTGGGTTTATCTAATGTACTATTTGCTAAAAGAGGGGGTCAAAAGAAAACGACTCGCACAGATATCGCATCCACTGCATACGTATCTCATTTGGATATGAGAATCAGAGTCTTCGTAGCTCGGCCGCCTATGGGCTAAAGAGGAGTGTGCTCGCTAAGACATCGCGTCTTATGCCTACGTATCTCATCTGGAATGAGAATCAGAGCAAACCGTAGTTCGGCTAACTACGGGTTAAGGGTTGTGTTTTTTAGATGAACGATGTTACTACGCAATCTACCGGATGATCGACCTTTGGAGACTTACTCGCCTGTAGTAGAAGGAGTTAACGTGTTCTTAGGAGAAGAAAAATCAATGAGTTTGTCTGGGTTTTAGGAATGCTCATGCAAAAAAGGAAGTCCTAGACGAAGGAACAGTGCTACCTTAATTGACATGCAAACGAGAGACTATACGAAGCCTAGCAATCCTATGGGGAGACGATCACACCATACAAAACAAACATGCATAAAGTAAAATGCCAACAAGGGGGCTCAAACCTACATGGGTAGGGCTTTAGTCAAGAGGGGTCATATCAACCTCGACAAACAAGCCATGGAATAGGTAATCAAATGGGCTCTTAACCACTGACATTGAACGTCAGGGTGGGCAGATCAAAAGGGTAATGAGGATAAGACCTCATAGCTCTTAACCCTGGACAGGGTGAGCTCATGACAAAAAGTGGGGATTCAGAAAGGGGGAACCCTCTCCACTGACTGACCAGACAAAAGATCTTGGGCTTTTGTTCTGAAGCATCAGCACGTAGTGCGAGCATAAAGAACGACACACTGAATAACGGGGGATTGATTACTAATCCCTTTTATCCGTCAATTGCCTCTTCGTGGAGATCTTTAGCACTGGTGCCTCCTTTTGGAGGTCTTTGGGCACAAAAGTAAATAAACAAAAGAAAACATTGCCTCCTATCGAGGTCTTCCAGCTAAGAAAGCGGTAAAATGCGGGAAAGATAAAGGGATCAAGAGGTCTACCACACGGATAAAGATCCGAAGTAATAACAACTAAAGAAATAAGAAACCCAGAGATCTCTCGAGCTGGCACCGTCAAAGAAAGCAAGTCAATACAGGTAATCGGAATAGACCTCCAAATGGTATCCCACAAATAAAGTGGAATGCCAAGCAAGCTATCCTTTCAGGAGTCATGTGAGCCCTCACAAAAACTCAACAAACAGGTTATAGAAACAAGATGGAGTGCAATCAAGAGTTGCACCAAACAGAGAATCACATGATTCATACCATTAAAGTTCACAAAAAGCTCACAAAAAGCAACCAAGGGTAGGAGGCCTAAACCTCTTGTCAAACACATGCATCAAAAGGGTATCAAAATTCAAAGTCAGGGGGCAAGGATCCACATATCAAGGCATGACATACATACTAAAACATGTGCCCACATGCAAAACCTAACGATAATACCTCATACATTCAGAGCATTCAAATTGAAAACATAGAGTAATGGAGATAGGGCAACCTGATTGGAGAGATCGAATGAAGTTGAATTGCCCGGTTGAGTTTGCAAAGCAATCTGAGGGTTTATATGAGATGGGATTGGCTCTTTGCAGATGAGTTCCTTTCAGTCTCTGGAGGCTGCTCTGAACTCTGTTAGCTCTTCTCTCACTATCTTTTTCCAGGGTTTTTTGGGAGATGGAAGTCTAGAATTTATAACCTGATTTTCGTGGCTTTGTGGGCTCAAATGAGAGAGGTCCAAGTCCAAGATTTTTCTGTTATATTTTATTTATTTATTTATTATTTATTATTTTATTTTTATTTTTTTTTATTTTTCGTTTTTTTTATTATTATTTTTTTTTATTTTTTTTTCGTTTTTATTTATTTATTATTATTATTATTTTATTATTATTTTTATTTTTTTATTTTTTATTTTCAAAACGCGCGGGCTTCGCCTAGCGAGCATGACAATTCAAGAAATTCCTCTGAGCGTAGGTGATTCTGGTGGCTTTTCTTGGGACTCGCTAGGCGACCCATTCTGCTCGCCTAGCGAGCATGACAGCTCATGAACAAACTTTTGCTCCTTCAAGATTAACGTTTTGACGGATGAATAGACCCCATTTGAACATGTTGGAAGTATCTCAAGCCATTCCCTTGTGTTGACTGATCACCCAAATAGGACCCACAAAGTGTCTTGGATGATATTCAAGCTTCTTGGATCTAATTCCGATTGACATGATGAAATGCAATATGAAATGTTAAATGACCTAAAAATGAATGCATGAATGAGGGGGGCAAATTTTGAGGTATTACAGCATACTTGTTGAATTATCCAAGTTGGAACCCTTCTCATGGAAGATATCTTGGTTAAGGATTCATACTTATAATAGGATGGTTGAGTGTTCTCCATAGAATGACTTACTCAATTAAAAAAAACTAACACTTGACTAACCATTGACTAACATCTGACTAATTCTTGTTAATATTGCTTTACTTTCAACTCATTTACTTTATGCAATTTAAATTTCAGTCAGTTATCATTCATTGCCATTTACATTCCATTTAACTTGTTTATGTTTATGTCATATTTGTAAGACCCCAATTTTGTCCCTAAGATCCCTCATGGCATCATATCATATCATTGCATTGCCTCAAGGATCATTGGACACCTTGCTTCCTTCCCTATGGGTGGGTCATCATTTTGAGAGTGGTTCTTGATCACCAAGCATTGTTTGCATTTGTATATCATTGCTTTTCCTTTTATCACTAACCAAAAGTACAAAAATATGTCATCTAACCTTTGTCTTGCAGATGAAGCATTAACATGTCAAGGCAATCAAAGGCATTCATTGAGCAATAGATGGTGGTCATTCTTGAGATTTGGACCCCATAATCATTATCAAGAGTTCATATGAGCTGTAATGTCATTTTGAAGCAAAATCCCAAGTGGTAGAGGCTTGAATCTCATCAGAACATTCTCAAGTCATCTGAAGACCTAGAAAGTCAACTACAAAGTCAACTGTGGATTTGGAGGTGGGAAGTGATTAGAAATACTTCATTCATGTTCAAACAAGTCTCATTTGACATTTCAAACACTCACATTGAAGAATTTGAAGTCAAGTCAAGAATTTCCAAAAATAGCAAGTGACCTATAATTTGAACTTTCCAAAAATGGAAAGATCTTGGACCAACTTCAACTTAATATTACATCATAAAGAAAGCTTCAAATGAAATTTTGTTGAACATGAAAGTTGTAGATCTTTCTCTCCCATTTCCAAAATGTCCAAGATCATGAATTTCTAATGTGTGGTTGAGGAGATATGATCAAATCATGGCAAAGTATGCATGGGACTTCATAAGAGCATAACTTTTCAACCAAAGCTCCAAAATGAGTGGTTCTTCTTGCAATATTCTCCTCTTGACCTCTAATTTCCAAATCATGCATCACATTACATGAATTGTCATCACATAATCCATTGTTAATCCATTGGTTTTTTGGAGGGAAATTACAAAGTTTAAAATTGGTGCATGGTTTGAACTTTTTGCCATTACCATTGGTCTTAAAAATTGATTTTAAGTGAACATGAATGGGATTCGTGTACTGTTCACACATGCATTCCATGCATGGGGGTGAAAATCCAATTTTGCACATACACTCCATAAGTTGCTAATCACCTTTGGCTTTGGCTTAAACATGATCTAAACATGATTAGTAGGAGGTATATAAGGATAAGCATAACTGTTTTCATCATTAACCATAATTTCAGATCTATTTTCAACAAATTCTCAAAACGTTTCTCTCAAAATTTCTTCCAATTTCTTCACAAGAGAACACTTTCTCTTGATTGATTCTTGATCATGAAGCATTGTTAAGTAAGATTGGACGTGGAATAGAGAGAAACCGTGCCATATTGAAGCATACTCGTAGCTTGAAGCATCCATGGTGATTTCAAATTCTGCTGAATTCAAGTGTGTTTGAGCTTCAATTTCTCCTCCAATCATCTATACCGGCATCACAGGGAAGCTTTTGATCATTTCAAGTCTTGGATAGCACGAATTCCAGCTTCTGCACTTCAAGAGGTCACAATTCGAATCTCTTATTTTTGAAATCCTTTGCTATGTTGTTGTAGATCTAAGCATGCTGGTGAATCTGAGCTTTGAATCGTGTGAAATGATGCATTGTACATAAAGTTATGCTTGATTGAAGTTTTGATGTTGAATTTTATTTTCTTCGATCCGTGCGTGTTTTGATGTTTTTGCATGAAATGATTATGGATTCTTGATGTACATGTGATGAGGATTCGAATGCTGTGCTTGATTTTGATTTTTGGACGTGTTTTGAAAAATCTGGAAAATCCAGATGAAGATCATCATGATCTTCATCTTCAACCTTTGAATGTTCATCATTTCCAGATTAGCTACGAAACTGCTGCACATTTGCTACGACTAATTTGAATTAGCTACGAAATTTTTGGCGCGCTAGGGTTTAGGTACTAAACGGCATCGTTTTGATTGAGCGCTTAAATTTCAAATGCATACTGACTTCGATTCCTGGCTGTGCAATATTTTCATAATGCTTCATCATTTATCCACTTTCCCTCCTATTTTCATACTTTAGCTCCATTTTCGATTTCTAATTTTTTCCTTAACTTCCAAAAATCATATAAAATAGGAAAATGTACGAATTTCACTCCAATTTTTTGCTATGTCCTCCTCATGTTGTCTAGTTTTTTATGAGCATAAATTGGAAAGTTGTGCCTGCCTGAAAAATTGATTTATGCTAGGATGTTTGAGTACATATGCTTGTTTGACCTTGCCTTGCTTATTCCTTCATGAAATGCTTGTTTCTTATCCAATGAATGTGAAATTTTGCATGATGAAACTAGACTCATTGCTAGACATTTTGGTTTTGGTTTGGTATTTTTCCTATGCATCATCTCTGTTTTATGCTTGTGCTAAGTTGGTGTGACAATTTGTGTCACACCTTTGAATGTTCAACTTGTACCATGTGATTGCCATGCCAAATGATCTCTGATTCCCCTGATTTTTTGTATGTTGATCATGTTAGATGTCTTGAATATGAATGAATTTTTCCAGATTTATTTGAATCATTTATATTTTGATTTGAATTTTTCATTCATGATGATCACATATGAGCTTTGAAATTGCCTTGAACTTCACTTGATCTCGAAATGCATTTGGTGATTGATTTTGATGTGAGACCTTTTGGAATGTGTCAAGATGTGATTGAAGTTGATTCATGTTAAATTTGAGCTCATGTTTTAAATTTTTTCTCCATCTTTGACCCTAGGCTTTGACCTAGTGGTTTGTTGCTTACATTTGAGCTTTGATTTCTGGTTAAGCAATCAAGTTCCATAATTGGTGATGCTTCATCATGTGAATATTGATATTTTCTTGTGCTTGCTAACATTGTGTGTTTTGTAGGTTGATGCTAACTCATTTGTGTTTGCCTTTGGCTTATACCTTTTGTATATTGAGATTGTCTGTTGCTTATTGACTGTTGTCTGATTGTCTGAGTTTTATACTGATTTGCTTAGTTGTTTCCACAGGTACCTAAGTTGCTTTAAGTTAATTTGAACTTTGCTTTTTCTTGGTTGCTTAACCACTTAGGTATGATCTCTCATCTTCATGTCGTCTGGAAGACCTACTGTTATTGGTAGGCACCTGTCTGAAGTCCTCCTTAAGAGGCAATGCTTGTGATTGTTTAAATTTTGTGCCAAGCAGGTAAAGTCCTCTTATGAGGCAATGCTTGTGATTGTTTAAATTTTGTGCCAAGCAGGTAAAGTCCTCTTATGAGGCAATTGGCAGATAAAAGAGATGTGCAATCCATCTCCTGCTACTCAGTGTGTCATTCACCTTGCTCACACCATGTGTTGATGCATGGTGAATAATAACCCAAGATCTTATAGAGTCATTCACTTGTGGAGAAGAGTTCCTACTTTCTGAACTCCCACACTTTCCATTGATCAAAGCTCTCCCTGACCAGGGATAAGAGCCATGAGGCACACCCCTCATCTCCTTTTCATCTGCTTCACCCTAACTCTCTATTTTAGGGTTAAGAGCTCAAAATACCCCATTCCAGTTGGCTGTAAAGCCTAACCTTGCTTGAGCCTAATTGATTGTATATAGTGTGTGCTAATTGACTTGTTTGTTTGCTTACTTGATTCATCTGTGCATATTTGCTTGAGTGTGCCTTTGTGCATTTGTCATCATTACTTGTATATCATTTCATAATCATTGTTCATTATTTTGCAACATTTGGTTTTGTCCATGGAGGAGGCAAGCATAAGTCCATTGATTGGCATTTGTTTCCCTTGATATGGTAGGAGACTAGTATAAGTCCATTGATTGGCCTCTGGTATCCTTGTTTCTTTGCTTTGTGAGACTAGTATAAGTCCATTGATTGGCATCTGGTATCATTGTTTCTGTTTGTTTTGGGAGACTAGTATAAGTCCATTGATTGGCATCTGGTATCCATGTTTCATTTTGCTTTAGGAGATTGGTATAAGTCCATTGATTGGCATCTGGTATCCATTTTGTTTTGTGAGATTGGAATAAGTCCATTGATTGGCATCCGGTATCCATTTTGTCTTGTGAGATTGGAATAAGTCCATTGATTGGCATCCGGTATCCATTTGTTTTGTTCATCTGTTATTTGCATTGTTGCCTTTTCCAAAGGAATCACTTGAATCATCTACATATGATCTCAAGAGGTGAACATCTAAGAAGTTTTACTTCCTCACCCTCCCACCTTTTGTTTATTTAAACCTCCATATGCATGTTAATCCAAAACAAGAAAACTATTGTGCAAACATCTTCACTTATTTTCAAATTAGAAACCTAGGCCTTAAGCCTCTGATTTTTCAAACTTCATAATACTTCTTTTGAATTGAATTCTAATCATACTTTGACCACTTTTGTGAATAATCCTAATTGGTTAATTTCACTCACTCAATTGTTTTGTGGCTTTGTCCATTCCTGATAAGCTTTCATACATTAGCCATAGGTTTGATTTATCCTAGTTGGTTGATGTTAATCTCACCTTTTGTCCTTAGTGATTGAATTGTAAGACTTCCTTGCTTATTATAGGGTTAACCCATCACTAGCAAGTTGAAGCTTTTCTCACATAATGGACTTGTTGTTTGTATAAGGTTGAGTTTTCTCCCGTGGATAACGAAAGACCTTAGGGATTTTGTTTAAAATGAATCCACCCATATTTTTGGAAATCTTTTAGCCGAACTACGGCGTTTTGATCCTTACCTTCCATGGAAAGGTACGTAGGCAACGAGTTCATCCGTTCAAACACAAAAACAATAAAAATTATATATTCTTTCTCTCATCCCTTCAATCCATGTTTGCACAATAAATATTTCATAAACAAATAACATTTCGTACAACAAGTTGTGAAAAGGGCTCCCTAGGAGTACCTAGGACGTTTTAGGTGCCTAACACCTCCCCATTGCGTAATTAACCCCTTACCCAGATCTCTGATCTTTTCATTAGTTTTCTGTGTAAAACTTCTTAGGCTTTTGTTCGCTTTTTAGCCATTCCTTTGGATAAATAAAAGTGCGGTGGCGACTCGATTCTTTGTATGCTTTGCTTTTGATTTAGTCAATAAATCATAAAGTGACGAATACACCGCTACAGAAAAGTGGCGACTCTGCTGGGACACTCTCCTTGGTGGTTTTGCCTACTTTTCACCCCTGTTGTATGATATTGTTTATTTGTTATATGACATATTTTTGTACAATTTGGGATTACTGTATTGATTGTAATGCTTGAATTGCTTGATATAGAATTGTTGTTTGCTTGGTGGTCTCTGTGAGATGAGTTCTATACCCGAACTCGAGTGCACCTTAGGATAGGGGAATGGCATAGTCTCGTCGACTTGTGTGGAGTATTCCTTAGCAAGTTGACTTGTGAGTCCATTCACTTGGTGGAGGTCATGTTGGATTAATAATGTCACACAAGTTATTTGTGGTTAGGCATTATTCTTTCAATCATGTGCCTTAGAAGCCAAGGACCTTAGTTTACCAAGCCCATCTTGGCCTATTTTTAGGACGTAGTGCGGTGGTCGTTCAGATGTAAGATCTGATGCGATTGTTACGCGATACTACACTCATAAGAGTCTCTCTTGAGAATATTTTTGGAATACGAGTATTCGTTCCTCCGATAATATTCGAAAGATGGGATGATGCCTATGGGAACCTCTTGTAGAACATGTTCGGCAGGTTTAAACCCTAGTACACTCCCTTTGGGTGGTTCTTAACCGAGACTCCATGCTCGTGACTCTCAACAAACCCGTGATTCGTGGTTGAGTCGTTCAGACATCCTTAATATCAATGGAACTTGGGTGTCGATAAGGTGAAAACCATAATCCACCAAAATGGATGATTGATATTAAGGATGATTGAGCCGGTTCATGTATCGTTAATATCAATGGAACTTGGGTGTCGAAAAGGTGAAAACCATAATCCACCAAAATGGATGATTGATATTAAGGATGCTATGAGCTTTCCCATGACCTTTGTCTAGTGTGACTTGCTTGATCCTTGAGTGTGATTGTTGCATTCATACATTCATGCATTCATCTGCATTCATGTCATCAGAAAAATCAGAAAATTTTCAAGGAACTTAAAGGGTTTATTTGCAAAATTTTCAGACATGGAAAGACCAAAAAGGCATACAAAGAAGTACAGCTTTCGACAGCCCGATCTGAAAGAGTTAAGGAATCTGACATCTTATGTATTAGATCCGTTGGGTTTCAAAGCTCGCTATGGGAAGCTTCTGCCTCTGTTGACTACTCATGTTGACGAAGGGTTGATGAGTACTTTGGCGCAGTTTTATGATCCTCTGTATCACTGCTTCTCTTTTCCGGACTTTCAGCTGTTGCCTACGCTTGAGGAGTATGCTCATCTTGTGGGTATCCCTATTCTGGATCAGGTGCCGTTCAGTGGCTTAGAGAGTATTCCGACTTCTCGAGAGATTGCAGACTTGTTGCACATAGATGAATCCCTTATCGAAGAGCATATGACCATCAAAGGTGGAATTCAGGGTCTTCCTTCTGATTTCCTCATTGCTCAAGCTACCATTTATGGGAAGGCCATGAGTGAGGATGCCTTTGAGGCCATGTTCGTGCTGCTTATCTATGGTTTGGTATTGTTCCCCAACATCGACAAATTTGTGGATGTGAACGCCATTAGGATCTTTTCTGTTCTTAATCTCGTTCCTACTCTGTTGGGTGATACCTATTTCTTTTTACATCTGAGGAATGCAAAAGGTGGAGGAGTTATTGTGTGCTGTTTGCCTCTGTTGTATAAGTGGTTTATTTCTCACTTACCACAGACGATTGCTTTCAAGGAGAACAAGGGATGTCTACAGTGGTCTACGAGACTTATGTCTCTCACTAATGACGATATCTCTTGGTATGATCGCGTGTATGATACAGTTCAGATTATTGATTATTGTGGTGAATTCCCTAATGTGCCTCTTCTTGGTACATGTGGTGGGATCAGCTACAACCCTATATTAGCACGTCGTCAGCTTGGGTTCCCCCTAAAGGATAAACCTCATAACATTCTGTTAGAAGGTGTATTCTTTCAGGAGGGTAAAGATCCCCAAGGCCTGAAAGCCAGGATGATCCGCGCTTGGCGCAAGATTCACAAGAAGGGCAGAAGTGAGTTGGGTCCGAAGAACTGCATTGCTTTGGAGCCGTATACTTCTTGGGTCAGACAGAGAGCATCAGAGTATCTTATGCCATATGATTATCCGAGACCTACACCGTTGGTTGTGGCTGGGCCTTCAACCCTCCCTAACCAAGGCGTAGAGGAGTTGAGAGACGAAGACCTTTCACGTGCTTGGATCCGTGAAAGAGAAGAGTTGCTTCAACAGCTTAAGGAAAAGGACGCTCTGATCGAATTCCTCGAGCATCAGGTGATAGATGATCCGAATGATACCTGGACTTCTCTGCTTCCTCAGTCTTCCAAGTTCTGGAAGAGGAAGTATGATCGACTTGCTAAGGAGAAAGCGGATATGGAAGCAGCATATGAGAGAGAAATCAAGAGGCTTTGTGTATCTCGTCTTCCAGCATCTCGAGCTTCTAGGGATCCATAGGATGTTCATTTTCCTTTTCCCTTGTAATAACCAACAATGCTATACTTCTTTGTCTCAAATATATATTTGATGAGATATTTTTCCATATGCGATTTAATGTTTTAAAATTTCAAAATTTGCAAATAGAACCCTAAAAAGTTCCTTGAAATAAAAACAAAGCATATGCACAAGCATTGCATGCATCATTTTGCATAAGCAGGTGTTGTTCCAGTCTTCTTGTCTGTGGCCTAACTCTGTGCTCTTCATTTATTTTGAAGACAAGCTGACTCATCAGTACTACACCCGAGCTAATTCTGCAAGAGTGATGGATCAACTTGAACAAGAGAACCGAAAGCTGAAGGAAGAGGTCTCCAGATTGAGCGCCCTGATGGAGCAATTCTTATCTGCTTAGAATCAACCGTCTCCACCTCCTGCAACTCCTCCACAGAGGACTGTTATATCAGAGATCGCTTCATCAACTGTGCCAGCTGCTAGTGCCCATTTCATACCGAATGCCATGCCAGTCGGGTTTCCGTGGGGTATGCCTCCAGGTTTTATGCCAGATATTCCAGCTTCTACATTTTCTTCCATGCCGACATCTAGCCCGGTCCTTGCGATGCCTCCTCCTGTCGTGCATACCATTCCCAGGGTAGGCGACACCATCTATCATTCTGAGCCGTTTGAGGGCCTAGATGTTAATGAAAAGATGGATGCGATGAACGACCAATTCCTTGAGCTCCGCAAGGAATTGAAGACCCTCCGAGGGAAAGATTTGTTCGGCATGTCTGCTGCTGAACTATGCTTGGTTCCCGGTGTTAAGATACCCGTCAAATTCAAAGTCCCTGACTTTGAGAAGTATAAGGGGAACACCTGCCCGCTCAGTCACCTGGTTATGTATGCCAGGAAAATGTCTACTCAAACAGATAATGATCAGTTGTTGATTTATTATTTTCAGGATAGTTTGTCTGGTGCAGCTCTTCGTTGGTATATTAGCCTTGATAGTGCAAACATCCGTTCCTTCAACGATCTTGGCGAAGCCTTCGTTAAGCAAAACAAATATAATGTTGATATGGCTCCTGACCGTGATCAACTCAGAGCTATGTCCCAGAAGGACAAAGAGACATTCAAGGAGTACGCCCAGAGGTGGCGAGAGCTGGCAACTCAGATTACTCCTCCGCTGGAAGAGAAGGAAATAACTAAGATCTTTCTGAAAACTCTTAGTTCATTTTATTACGAGCGGACGGTCGCTAGTGCTCCCTCTGATTTCACCGAGATGGTGAACATGGGGATGCGATTGGAGGAAGGAGTCCGGGAAGGACGGTTGACTAAGGATGAAGGCTCTTCTAAACGATATGGGGCGTTTAAGAAGAAAGATGGGGAAGCACATGCTGTGCAATCCCATGCTAAACCCAGAAGACCCTCTGCCAAGAGGAAGCCTGTGCGTCATGCCAGCAACCAGCATCAGGTGGCTCACATAGCACCTATCTTCAGAGACAACAATCAGCATAATCAGCAACAACCTCAGTATCAACAGCAACATCGCCCACAGCAACAGGCTTACCAGCCTCGTGGCAACAGTAATCAGGCTAGTTTGAATTATGAGAGGAAGAAGATCACTTTCGATCCTATTCCTATGTCATACGCTGAGCTATATCCCTCTTTAATAGAGCGGAAACTGATTACCCCGAGGGATCCTCCGGCTGTGCCTGCTAACCCGCAGTGGTGGTACAAGCCCGACCAACATTGTGTTTATCATTCCGGTGCTTCGGGTCACAATATAGAGAACTGCTATCCGTTGAAGACTAAGGTGCAAGACCTTATGAGGTGCGGCATTCTGAGCTTTGAGGACTCAGGCCCCAATGTTACGAAGAACCCATTGCCCGAGCATGGGAAGTCGGTTAACATGGTCCAGGGTTGCCCTGGCAAATATAAGGTCAAATATGTAAGCCATATTCGACAGTCATTGGTTGAGTTGCATCGTCTGCTATGTGATTACAGTCATATGGAGCACGACCATGACAAATGCCGTATCTGTTCCGTCAATTGTCTGGGTTGTCGCCAAGTGCGCAGAGAGCTTCAAGAGCTGTTGGATGATGGTACTATTGAGATTCTTCAAAACAGAAATGTTGATGAAGACGAACCAGAAGTGAATGTGATTTCTCCTGTGTTCAAGATTCCAGAGCATGTTGTCATCCGTTATGATGGTAGCAAGCCGAAGGCCTCTCCTTCTTTGGTGATCAAACCTACGGGCCCTGTGCCTTATGTTTCAGATAGAGCTATTCCTTTTCGATATAATCTAGTTGCTGTGGAAGATGGGAAAGAAGTGTCGTTGCCTTCAACTTCTGTGGTAAATATTACTGATGTGAGCGGGTTGACCCGTAGTGGTCGTGTGTTTTCTGCACCCCCGAAGCCTCATGTTGTTTCTGATTCTGCTGAGCGTCCGGTTGGGACTGCAGTGAATGTTCCGAATCCGGCACCTATTGCCAAACCCTCCTCTGTACAAAAGACTCCTGCTTCTTCTATTGGCCCAAGTGGCATTGTGAATGAAGACTGTGATGAGATGCTGAGGCTCATCAAGAAGAGTGAGTACAACGTTGTAGACCAGCTTCTACAAACGCTGTCCAAGATCTCCGTGCTATCTTTGCTTCTGAATTCAGAACCCCATAGGGAGGCTCTACAGAAAGTATTAGACGTGGCTTATGTTGATCATGACGTCACTATTGAACAGTTTGATAGTATAGTTGCAAACATTACCGCTTGCAACACTTTGAGTTTCTGTGACGCTGATCTCCCTGAGGAGGGAAGAGACCACAACATGGCTTTACATATTTCCATGAATTGCAAGACCGACGCCATGTCCAACGTGCTGGTGGACACTGGGTCATCTTTGAATGTATTGCCGAAGACCACTCTTTCGAGATTGTCATATCAGGGGCCTCCCATGAGGCAGAGTGGTGTTGTTGTGAAAGCTTTCGATGGGTCGCGTAAGACCGTGATTGGGGAAGTTGATCTCCCAATCAAGATTGGACCAAGTGATTTCCAAGTTACCTTTCAGGTTATGGATATCCACCCATCTTATAGCTGTCTCCTTGGTAGACCATGGATTCACGAGGCTGGCGCCGTGACATCCACCCTACACCAGAAGCTGAAATTCGTCAAGAATAAGAAACTGGTTGTGGTAGGGGGAGAAAAGGCTCTCCTGGTTAGCCACCTGTCTTCTTTCTCATATATTGATGCTGAGGACGAAGTTGGAACGTCTTTCCAAGCTTTGTCTATAACTGAGCCGATTGAGAAGAAGTCTCCTTCTTTTGCTTCCTATCGTGATGCGAAACTGGCCATTGAATGTGGTGCAGTTGCTGGTTTAGGAAAGATGATTGAGCTTGAAGACAATAAATCCCGGGCTGGCATTGGCTATTCTTCTAGGGCATTCAATGAGAAAGGGATGTTCAAGAGTGGAGGTTTCATCCATGCTGATCAAGCTGAGGAAGCTACTGCTATCTTGGAAGAGGATGCAGAGGATTTGAGCAACTTTGTTATCCCTGGCGGGATCTGCCACAATTGGGTCGCTGTGGATGTTCCTACGGTCATTCATAAATCAGTGTAATTTGTTCACTTTGTTCAAAACCCTTCTCCCATGCCAAAAGGAGAAGTGATGACATTGTCGGCATCATATATACAATGATATTTTCATTCAATTAATGCATTGTTAAACATTTGTTTTTCCATTTGTTTTCACTTTTTGCTTTTGCATGAAATCAGTGATCACAAAAAACCCTAAAAACAAGAATAAAATCAATCTTTTCATCTGCATAATGATTTGTTTGTTTAAATTCTAAAGTTTTTATTATCCAAAATTATTATGCAGGTTGATTCTAAAACCCATTGAACATAATGATCCAACGCCATCTCCCAATTTTGAATTCCCTGTATTTGAAGTAGAGGAAGATGATGTTGAAGGGATTCCTGATGAGATTTCCCGTCTCCTTGAGCACGAGAAGAAGATCATTCAGCCGTATCTCGAAGATCTGGAAATAGTCAACTTGGGGTCTGAAGATTATGTTCGTATGATGAAGATTGGGGCACTTCTTGAAGAGTTTGTCAAGAAGGGGTTGATCGGTTTGCTACGAGAATATTCCGATATCTTCGCTTGGTCGTATGAAGACATGCCAGGTCTAGATACAGATATTGTGCAACATTTCCTGCCTTTGAAGCCTGAGTGCGTGCCTGTGAAGCAGAAGCTAAAGAGAACTCATCCAGATATGGTAGTGAAGATCAAAGAGGAAGTTCAGAAGCAAATTGATGCGGGGTTTCTGGTGACTTCTACATATCCTCTATGGGTGGCCAATATTGTGCCTGTGCCTAAGAAAGACGGAAAAGTCCGTATGTGTGTTGATTACAGAGATTTGAATAAAGCTAGTCTGAAAGATGATTTTCCTCTACCACACATTGATATGTTGGTAGACAATACAGCTAAATTCAAAGTCTTTTCCTTTATGGACGGATTTTCCGGGTATAATCAAATCAAGATGGCACTCGAGGATATGGAGAAGACAACATTCATCACACCTTGGGGAATATTCTGTTATCGAGTGATGCCCTTCGGTTTGAAGAACACTGGAGCCACGTATCAACGAGCTATGACTACCTTGTTCCATGATATGATGCACAAGGAGATAGAGGTCTATGTTGATGATATGATTGCTAAGTCCCGAACGGAAGTTGAACATGTTGAGCATTTGTTGAAGCTTTTTCAGCGTTTGAGGAAGTACAAGCTTCGTCTGAATCCGAACAAATGTACATTTGGAGTCCGTTCCGGCAAGTTGTTGGGTTTTGTTGTCAGCGAGAGAGGTATTGAGGTTGATCCTGCAAAGGTCAAAGCAATACAAGAGATGCCTGCGCCCAAAACTGAGAAGCAAGTCCGAGGTTTTCTTGGCCGCTTGAACTATATTTCCAGATTTATATCCCACATGACTGCCACATGTGCGCCAATATTCAAGCTCCTCCGGAAAGATCAATCTCATGACTGGACCGAGGATTGCCAGAAAGCTTTCGACAGTATCAAAGAGTATTTGTCTGAACCTCCGATCTTGTCTCCACCTGTAGAAGGAAGACCTCTGATCATGTATCTGACTGTTCTTGAAGACTCCATGGGTTGTGTACTCGGTCAATAAGACGAATCAGGGAAGAAAGAATCTGCTATCTACTACCTCAGTAAGAAGTTCACTGATTGTGAGTCTCGATACTCTATGCTTGAGAAGACGTGTTGTGCTTTAGCTTGGGTTGCTAAGCGTTTACGCCAGTACATGATAAATCATACAACTTGGTTGATATCCAGAATGGACCCAATCAAGTATATCTTCGAGAAGCCTGCTTTAACTGGGAGAATTGCCCGTTGGCAGATGTTGTTGTCTGAGTATGATATCGAGTATCGAGCTCAAAAAGCTATCAAAGGTAGTATCTTGGCTGACCATTTGGCGCATCAGCCGATTGAAGATCATCAGTCTATTCAGTACGACTTCCCAGACGAGGAGATTCTGTATTTGAAAATGAAAGATTGTGATGAGCCTACACTTGATGAAGGTCCGGAACCTGGTTCTAGATGGACGATGGTGTTTGATGGCGCTGTAAATCAGTATGGAAATGGAATTGGGGCGGTAATCATTACTCCTCATGGCACACATATTCCGTTTACAGCAAGGCTAACTTTCAAATGCACGAATAATATGGCTGAGTATGAAGCTTGTATTATGGGACTGGAAGAATGTATTAATTTGAGAATCAAGCATCTTGATGTGTATGGTGATTCAGCCCTGGTTGTCAATCAGATAAAGGGAGAATGGGAGACGAATCAGCCTGGTCTCATTCCGTATAGAGATTATGCGAGGAGGATTTCAACGTTCTTTACTGAAGTTGACTTTCATCATATTCCTCGAGAAGATAATCGGATGGCAGATGCTCTTGCTACGCTTGCTTCAATGATTGTAGTCAAGTATTGGAATGAAGTTCCTAATATCACCGTGATGCGCTTGGATAGACCAACTCACGTATTTGCAGTGGAAGAAGTGAATGATGATAAGCCTTGGTATTTTGATATCAAGAATTTCCTCCAGAACCAGGTATACCCGCCTGGGGCATCTGTGAAAGACTGGAAAACTTTAAGAAGGTTGTCAGGCAGTTTCTACCTCAGTGGTGAAGTGCTTTATAAGAGAAATTTTGACATGGTTTTGCTCAGATGCGTGGATAGACACGAAGCAAACCTGTTGATGACTGAGGTCCATGAGGGTTAATTTGGTACTCATTCCAATGGATATGCCATGGCTAGAAAGATGTTGAGAGCAGGCTACTTAACAATGGAGCCTGACTGCTGCAAATGCGTGAAGAAATGCCACAAGTGTCAAATTTATGCGGATAAAATTCATATTCCTCTGACACTTCTGAATGTGATTTCATCACCATGGCCTTTCTCTATGTGGGGAATCGACATGATCGGCATGATTGAACCGAAAGCGTCCAACGGACACATGTTTATTCTCGTAGCAATTGATTACTTCACCAAATGGGTTGAAGCCGCTTCGTACGTGAATGTGACCAGGCAGGTGGTCATGAAGTTTATCAAGAATCATCTTATTTGCCGTTATGGTGTGCCAGATAAGATCATTACTGATAATGGATCTAATCTGAATAATAAGATGATGGAAGAGTTGTACGCTGAGTTCAAGATTGCACACCATAACTCCTCTCCTTACAGACCGAAGATGAATGGGGCTATTGAAGCTGCTAACAAGAATATCAAGAAGATTATCCAGAAGATGGTTGTTACGTACAAAGATTGGCATGAGATGCTGCCATTTGCTTTGCATGGATATCGTACATCTGTCCGCACTTCAACAGGGGTAACCCCTTTCTCTCTTGTTTACGTCATGGAGGCTGTTCTCCCAGTAGAGGTGGAGATCCCATCAATGAGAGTCTTGATGGAAGCCAAGTTGACTGATGCTGAATGGATTCAGAGTCGTTATGACCAACTGAATTTGATTGAAGAGAAGCGATTAACTGCCATGTACCATGGTCAGTTATATCAGCAGAGAATGAAGAAAGCATTCGATAAGAAGGTCAAGCCTCGTGTGTTCCGAGAAGGTGACCTCGTGCTCAAGAAAGTCTTGTCTTTCGCGCCCGATTCCAGGGACAAGTGGACTCCAAACTATGAAGGTCCATATGTTGTTAAGAGAGCCTTTTCAGGCGGTGCTTTGATGCTTACAACAATGGATGGGGAGGATTTCACTCATCCTGTGAATTCAGATGCAGTCAAGAAATACTTTGCCTAAAAAAAAAGTATATAAACGAAAAACAGAATAACTCGCTAAGTCGAAAACCCGAAAGGGCGGCTTGGGCAAAAATGAGCGTCTCGGTGGAAAACCTGAAAGGGCTATCCAGGCAAAAATTAGAGACATAAAAGAAAAATGAATATCTGCATCCCGCTAGATTGAGTACCTCACCCTGGGGCACTCTAGGCAAAAATTAAGGATTTGGCAAGTAACTGCATCCTGACAAGACTTTCTGTTCCGCAGCCGCCTGTTCGTTAGAGATTCTCGATTCGTCGTCAACTGAAGCTTCGAATACATCAAAATTCAAATTGGTAGAGAAAGGATCATTATGTTCAATGTAGCCCTCTTCCAATATATATCACTGATTTCAAATTTGTACAGATCTATGGAGTCTTGCCATTTTCAGGCTACCATTCCATCAAATCAATTTGAGCTTTTATCCAATTATTTGCACTCGTATTTGTTTCAATTCAACAAATGTTTTGCATGTTTTAATTGATAAAATGTCATTGTTTTAAACAAATAAATTTTTCATAATTTTTGTTTTAAACAAAGTGAACATTCACGATGGTGAAAGGATACCTAAGAATTTCTCAATGCTCTCCCAAGGGTGGCATGATTTCCAACAGGGTAAGACATTTATTCATATTCCTGGCATTGGTTGTATCCTCTTTATCCAAATTATTGTTGGGGTTGTTCCCTAAGCAGAGTGTTTGTTGAGAACTCCACAATCCTCTCAAACAATATTCTCTCCCCAACATGGGTGCTTTCCTTTTGGAAAAATTCGGTAGTTGTTGGGTTGACATCCTGGTACTTCGTTTGTTTCCTCAGTAAAGTCGCCAGCGGAGTTGTTGGCATAATGTACTTCATCTATGCTATTTTTCTCCATCAGAGTGTTTGTTGAGGTTTTTACCTCATCCCTTCAGCAGAGCAGTGATTATTTCCTCCTCAGCAGTTGTTGGTTCCCTCTTGGAAGGTTCAGTATTTGGTGGCTGATCACCAGTTCTCCTTCTCATCCTCAGATAATCCCCAGTAGATTTGTGGTACGGTGGATTGTGTCTATGATGTTTCTCTGCAAAAGTTTCATGATTTCTCTGCAGTATCCCCAACATGGTTGGCTTCCTCAATAGAGTTGCTTTTGTGGCAGTTTCTGCCCGTTGTAAACTTCTGTTCCCTAGTCGGGTTGGTTGGTGATCTATCATCCATAGATTTGGTTGATTTCCTGATGCTTTTGATCCCCAGTAGAGTGGCTTGTGGCAGAATCTACTTGTGTGATCTATTTTTCCCTCAGTGGGTTTATCCCCAATGGAGTGGCTGGCAGTATCCCCAGTAGAGTTGCTTGTGCGGCTAGATTCTACTTGCGTGTTCTGTTCTCTTCGACAGTTCTTGCTTGTGCAGTGAACTCTTGTTTCCCAGTTGATACTGAGGATCCCCCTGCAGAAATCTCGGGATTTCTCCATTTCCACAACAGATTTGTTTTTGTGGCAGTTTTTGCCTGTTGTGAACTTCTGGTTCCCTAGTTGGGTTGATTGAGGGTTCATCACTCAGAGATTTTGTGATTTCTTTGATATCTCCGATCTCTTGCTTCCCCGCAGATCTTTTCTTTTTAGCATTTAGATCTCCAGCAGATTGGCTTTCTGTGGATTTTCCTCTGGAAGTGTAGTATCGGGCGTTTGATTCCTGGGCCTGTTTGTGTTAGATATGTCTGTTTTGTCAGCATTCATCAAACATAAATCACGCATATTCATGCATACTTTCAACATTCAGATATTCATGATTGCATTTTTTCCATATATCTTTTGTTCGTTGTCTCCTGCTAATGGTGATGTAGATCTCTTCAGTAGATCTTCCCAAGCAGATGTCAGGTGTCTAATCTCTCAATATAGAGTCGGCCCCATAAGCAGAAAGTGTCTGTCTTTCCTTCTACAATTCCCCACTGAGATATATCCTCGTGGATGATGGTTTTTTCCGTTTCCTCCCAACATATATATTGGGATGGATCTTCCTATTGAGTTATATCCTCATTAGGACGAGTCTTGATTCAGTTTGCCTTTTTGGTTTGATCCTGAATGGGCATTTTTCAACTGTCTCTTGTACTCCCCTGTGGAATAAATGAATGAATTGCCCAGTAACCGGTAATAGTTCATCTTATCCCCAGCGGAGTTTGGGCCTCTACCCAGTAACCGGTAGTTGTAAGTCCTATGTTCCTTTTCCCTCTTGGCGGAATGTGTGGTTATATACCTTTTATTCCCTTTTGTGGAATAGGTGTTTGTAAACATCTTTGTTCCTCAGCAAGAGTCGATGGTTTTCTACCCAGTATTCGGTAGTCGTAAATCCTATATTTTCTTGCTCCCCAGCAGCTGGTGGTTTGTTATAAACCCTATCTTGTTTCCCCGTGCGGAGTTGTGATTCTTTCATTCCCCACGCAGAGAGTTGTTGGTTTTCTACCATGTATTCGGTAGTTACAAACCCTACGTTTATCCCCTAGCAGAGGTAACCTTTGTGGTTCATTCTGGTTGATGGTGGATTTTTGTGGTTTTCTACCCAGTATTCGGTAGTTGTAAATCCTATGTTGTTGTTGTCTCCCTAGCGGAGTCTGTGCTTTCTTGTGGATAATTGTTGTATGCTAGCAATTTTATCCTCAACCATAGTTTTTGGTCTTCTACCCCGTATTCGGTAGTCGTAAATCCTAATTTCTCCCTTTTGCAGAGTTAACCTTGTTGTTCATCCTAACCGATGATGGTTACTCTTTGTGGTTATCTTCATCTAGTATTCGATGTTGATATTCCCTCTTTCTTCTGGCTAATTGCCGTATGTTAGCAATTTTAACCCAGCAGATCTTTCCTTGTGGATAATTGCCGGGTGCTAGCAATTTTATCCTCAACGGGTCCTTTCACCGTATGCCAGTGATTTGTTCCCCTGATCATTGATGTTTATCAATGCATCCCCGGTGAGTTCTCTTTCATTTACCCTTTTGGTTGGTAATGATTTGTTGCTCCCCTTGATCGGCCATCTTTATATACCTAGTTTTGGTATCCCGATGCCTTTCTTTTCGGTCGATTTATCCTTTATTAACCCAGTAACCGGTTGTGGATAATCTTCCATGCGAGTATGTTATCCACGTTCTGACGGAAATGGATAATATATCTCATGCACTCTTCGGTCGAAGCCTGTTGTGTTTCCCCAGTCGAGTAAGATTCGTATTCCTTTGTGGAATCAAATATTTGTTGTCTCCTGGATAATTGCCGGATGCTTGCAATATATCCCCTGTGAGTTATCTTTCGTTTACCCTGTTGGTGTTGGTATCGATTGTCTCTCTTTTCGGTCGGTCACCTATTATATACCTAGTAACCGGTATCCCTGGTGTTCCTTCCATGCGAGTATACTATCTACGTTTTGACGGTAATAGATAATATATCTCATGCGAGTATACTATCCACGTTCTGACGGTAATGGATATTATATCTCATGCGCTCTTTGGGTTTTTTCCCCAGTTGAGTAAGATTCGTTTTCCCGTGGCGGAGTCGAATGTCCATCCTGTAAGTCGATTTTCTTTTTCAAGCCCTCCTTTCGGATGATGAGTGTTTTGGCATATATACCAATTCACACTTTGGTGGGTCACCTATTATATACCTAGTAGCCGGTATCCCTGGTGTTCCTTCCTTTCTGCTCCCTATTATGACCTTGGTCCCCTGTGGAGTCAGATTTTCCTGAGTTGATGTACCTTTTTCAGGTCTTTCTCAGATGTTTGGTTGATTGATATCTCTCACCCTTATACCAGTCTTAGATATTCATTCTTCCTGAGCTCGTTGTTCTTTCACCCAGTAACCGGTGTTTAGATCACATGTCTCCTTGAGTTTGTTACCCAGTAGCCGGTAACACCTCATCTTGCAGATTTTTTCCAGGAGAGTCTCTTTGTTAGACATTCCCCAGTGGAGTTTCCGTTGTGATTTTGCCTTTTAGCTGTATTGGTGTTTTACCCAATATATGCAGTTTTCCCCGGCAGGGAGATTCTGTGTGAATCTTTTTCCCCAGTCCGAGTCCGGATTTTCATCCGAAGTATCCTTCGTGGATAGTTTGAGTCAACTTGAGTCTTTCCAATGGAAGTGTCTTCCTTTGGAATCTTTTTTTCCCCAATTTGAGTCCTTTACTCCCCAGTGAGGTCTCTAGTCCAGTCGTGTCCTGTTCGCGCCGCATCAGTTTCCCCTAATTCAGAGTCGTGTCCTGCTCACGCATTCTTTTTCTTTTTTTCTTATCCCCATGAGAGTCCTGTCAGAGTCTCTGTTCCTGGTGAGTGCATTACTCCGATGGTTCCTCTTTTCTTCTTTGTGGACCGGTATTCCCCACAAAGGTTGTTTCTTTTGCATGCATACATTTGCATCATGAGGTCTCTTAGGGACCAAAATTTGTCTCATTACTGTTACTTAAGCCCATTCTACCGCGTCGAGATGAAGATTTTAACCTTCACTTCTCCGGATAGAATGACCTTAAATAGGGGCATCTGTAAGACCCCAATTTTGTCCCTAAGATCCCTCATGGCATCATATCATATCATTGCATTGCCTCAAGGATCATTGGACACCTTGCTTCCTTCCCTATGGGTGGGTCATCATTTTGAGAGTGGTTCTTGATCACCAAGCATTGTTTGCATTTGTATATCATTGCTTTTCCTTTTATCACTAACCAAAAGTACAAAAATATGTCATCTAACCTTTGTCTTGCAGATGAAGCATTAACAGGTCAAGGCAATCAAAGGCATTCATTGAGCAATAGATGGTGGTCATTCTTGAGATTTGGACCCCACAATCATTATCAAGAGTTCATATGAGTTGTGATGTCATTTTGAAGCAAAATCCCAAGTGGTAGAGGCTTGAATCTCATTAGAACATTCTCAAGTCATCTGAAGACCTAGAAAGTCAACTGCAAAGTCAACTGTGGATTTGGAGGTGGGAAGTGATTAGAAATACTTCATTCATGTTCAAACAAGTCTCATTTGAAATTTCAAACACTCACATTGAAGAATTTGAAGTCAAGTCAAGAATTTCCAAAAATAGCAAGTGACCTATAATTTGAACTTTCCAAAAATGGAAAGATCTTGGACCAACTTCAACTTAATATTACATCATCAAGAAGGATTCAAATGAAATTTTGTTGAACATAAAAGTTGTAGATCTTTCTCTCCCATTTCCAAAATGTCCAAGATCATGAATTTCTAATGTGTGGTTGAGGAGATATGATCAAATCATGGCAAAGTATGCATGGGACTTCAAATGAGCATAACTTTTCAACCAAAGCTCCAAAATGAGTGGTTCTTCTTGCAATATTCTCCTCTTGACCTCTAATTTCCAAATCATGCATCACATTACATGAATTGTCATCACATAATCCCTTGTTAATCCATTGTTTTTTTGGAGGGAAATTACAAAGTTTAAAATTGGTGCATGGTTTGAACTTTTTGCCATTACCATTGGTCTTAAAAATTGATTTTAAGTGAAAATGAATGGGATTCGTGTACTGTTCACACATGCATTCCATGCATGGGGGTGAAAATCCAATTTTGCACATACACTCCATAAGTTTCTAATCACCTTTGGCTTTGGCTTAAACATGATCTAAACATGATTAGTAGGAGGTATATAAGGATAAGCATAACTGTTTTCATCATTAACCATAATTTCAGATCTAGATTCAACAAATTCTCAAAACTTTTCTCTCAAAATTTCTTCCAATTTCTTCACACAAGAATACTTTCTCTTGATTGATTCTTGATCATGAAGCATTGTTAAGTAAGATTGGACGTGGAATAGAGAGAAACCGTGCCATATTGAAGCATACTCGTAGCTTGAAGCATCCATGGTGATTTCAAATTCTGCTGAATTCAAGTGTGTTTGAGCTTTAATTTCTCCTCCAATCATCTATACCAGCATCATAGGGAAGCTTTTGATCATTTCAAGTCTTGGATAGCACGAATTCCAGCTTCTGCACTTCAAGAGTTCACAATTTAAATCTCTTATTTTTGAAATCCTTTGCTATGTTGTTGTAGATCTAAGCATGCTGATGAATCTGAGGTTTTGAATCGTGTGAAATGATGCATTGTACATGAAGTTATGCTTGATTGAAGTTTTGATGTTTAATTTTATTTTCTTCGATCCGTGCGTGTTTTGATGTTTTTGCATGAAATGATTATGGATTCTTGATGTACATGTGATGAGGATTCGAATGCTGTGCTTGATTTTTATTTTTGGACGTGTTTTGAAAAATCTGGAAAATCCAGATGAAGATCATCATGATCTTCATCTTCATCCTTTGAATGTTCATCATTTCCAGATTAGCTACGAAACTGCTGCACATTTGCTACGACTAATTTGAATTAGCTACGAAATTTTTGGCGCGCTAGGGTTTAGGTACTAAACAGCGTCGTTTTGATTGAGCACTTAAATTTCAAATGCATACTGACTTCGGTTCTTGGCTGTGCAATATTTTCAAAATGCTTCATCATTTATCCACTTTCCCTCCTATTTTCATACTTTAGCTCCATTTTCATTTTCTAATTTTTTCCTTAACTTCCAAAAATCATATAAAATAGGAAAATGTACCAATTTCACTCCAATTTTTTGCTATGTTCTCCTCATGTTGTCTAGTTTTTTATGAGCATAAATTGGAAAGTTGTGCCTGCCTGAAAAATTGATTTATGCTAGGATGTTTGAGTACATATGCTTGTTTGATCTTGCCTTGCTTATTCCTTCATGAAATGCTTGTTTCTTATCCAATGAATGTGAAATTTTTCATGATGAAACTAGACTAATTGTTGGACATTTTGGTTTTGGTTTGGTATTTTTCCTATGCATCATCTCTGTTTTATGGTTTTGCTAAGTTGGTGTGACAATTTGTGTCACACCTTTGAATGTTCAACTTGTACCATGTGATTGCCATGCCAAATGATCTCTGATTCCCCTGATTTTTTGTATGTTGATCATGTTAGATGTCTTAAATATGAATGAATTTTTCCAGATTTATTTGAATCATTTCTGTTTTGATTTGAATTTTTCATTCATGATGATCACATATGAGCTTTGAAATTGCCTTGAACTTCACTTGATCATGAAATGCATTCGGTGATTGATGTTGATGTGAGACCTTTTGGAATGTGTCAAGATGTGATTGAAGTTGATTCATGTTAAATTTGAGCTCATGTTTTAAATTTTTTCTCCATCTTTGACCCTAGGCTTTGACCTAGTGGTTTGTTGCTTACATTTGAGCTTTGATTTCAGGTTAAGCAATCAAGTTCCATAATTGGTGATGCTTCATCATGTGAATATTGATATTTGCTTGTGCTTGCTAACATTTTGTGTTTTGTAGGTTGATGCTAACTCATTTGTGTTTGCCTTTGGCTTACACCTTTTGTATATTGAGATTGTCTGTTGCTTATTGACTGTTGTCTGATTGTCTGAGTTTTATACTGATTTGCTTAGTTGTTTCCACAGGTACCTAAGTTGCTTTAAGTTCATTTGAACTTTTCTTTTGCTTGGTTGCTTAACCACTTAGGTATGATCTCTCATATTCATGTAGTCTGGAAGACCTACTGTTATTGGTAGGCACCTGTCTGAAGTCCTCCTTAAGAGGCAATGCTTGTGATTGTTTAAATTTTGTGCCAAGCAGGTAAAGTCCTCTTATGAGGCAATTGGCAGATAAAAGAGATGTGCAATCCATCTCCTGCTACTCAGTGTGTCATTCACCTTGCTCACACCATGTGTTGATGCATGGTGAATAATAACCCAAGATCTTATAGAGTCATTCACTTGTGGAGAAGAGTTCCTACTTTCTGAACTCCCACACTTTCCATTGATCAAAGCTCTCCCTGACCAGGGATAAGAGCCATGAGGCACACCCCTCATCTCCTTTTCATCTGCTTCACCCTAACTCTCAATGTTAGGGTTAAGAGCTCAAAATACCCCATTCCAGTTGGCTGTAAAGCCTAACCTTGCTTGAGCCTAATTGATTGTATATAGTGTGTGCTAATTGACTTGTTTGTTTGCTTACTTGATTCATCTGTGCATATTTACTTGAGTGTACCTTTGTGCATTTGTCATCATTACTTGTATATCATTTCATAATCATTGTTCATTATTTTGCAACATTTGGTTTTGTCCATGGAGGCGGCAAGCATAAGTCCATTGATTGGCATTTGTTTCCCATGATATGGTAGGAGACTAGTAGAAGTCCATTGATTGGCCTCTGGTATCCTTGTTTCTTTGCTTTGTGAGACTAGTATAAGTCCATTGATTGGCATCTGGTATCATTGTTTCTGTTTGTTTTGGGAGACTAGTATAAGTCCATTGATTGGCATCTGGTATCCATGTTTTGTTTTACTTTAGGAGATTGGTATAAGTCCATTGATTGACATCTGGTATCCATTTTGTTTTGTGAGATTGGAATAAGTCCATTGATTGGCATCCGGTATCCATTTTGTCTTGTGAGATTGGAATAAGTCCATTGATTGGCATCCGGTATCCATTTGTTTTGTTCATCTGTTATTTGCATTGTTGCCTTTTCCAAAGGAATCACTTGAATCATCTACATATGATCTCAAGAGGTGAACATCTAAGAAGTTTTACTTCCTCACCCTCCCACCTTTTGTTTCTTTAAACCTCCATATGCATGTTAATCCAAAACAAGAAAACTATTGTGCAAACATCTTCACTTCTTTTCAAATTAGAAACCTAGGCCTTAAACCTCTGATTTTTCAAACTTCATAATACTTCTTTTGAATTGAATTCTAATCATACTTTGACCACTTTTGTGAATAATCCTAATTAGTTAATTTCACTCACTCAATTGTTTTATGGCTTTGTCCATTCCTGATAAGCTTTCATACATTAGCCATAGGTTTGATTTATCCTAGTTGGTTGATGTTAATCTCACCTTTTGTCCTTAGTGATTGAATTGTAAGACTTCCTTGCTTATTATAGGGTTAACCCCTCACTAGCAAGTTGAAGCTTTTCTCACATGGTGGACTTGTTGTTTGTATAAGGTTGAGTTTTCTCCCGTGGATAACGAAAGACCTTAGGGCTTTTGTTTAAAATGAATCCACCCATATTTTTGGAAATCTTTTAGCCGAACTACGACGTTTTGATCCTTACCTTCCATGGAAAGGTACGTAGGCAACGGGTTCATCCGTTCAAACACAAAAACAATAAAAATTGTATATTCTTTCTCTCATCCCTTCAATCCATGTTTGCACAATAAATATTTCATAAAAAAATAACATTTTGTACAACAAGTTGTGAAAAGGGCTCCCTAGGAGTACCTAGGACGTTTTGGGTGCCTAACACCTTCCCATTGCGTAATTAACCCCTTACCCAGATCTCTGATCTTTTCATTCGTTATTTATGTGTAAAACGTCTTAGGCTTTTGTTCGCTTTTTAGCCATTCCTTTGGATAAATAAAAGTGCGGTGGCGACTTGATTCTTTGTATGCTTTGCTTTTGATTTAGTCAATAAATCATAAAGTGACGAATACACCGCTACAATATTCACTTTGCTCGTTTGAGCCATATCTTGTGATTGTATATATGTGTTTGTGCACTTTGGTTTTGTTTGTGGTCTTAGAACCTTAAAATACTTAATAACAACAAAAACCTAAAAAATATCTAGTGGATTGTTGATCTTGATCTGAACTCTTGGACTTAGAACTAGGCAACATTCCCTGTGCAAAAAGGACTTGGCAAATGCCAATATTTTGAGACCAAGCTATTATGAACTGAGCCTTCATCTGATGCAAGCCTTGGGTCTTGTCTGAGTTCATCTGCTACCCTGTCTTTGTGCTAATTATTATTTTGACCTTGTGTCTGATGCTTTATTTTGAGTTGATCAAGGAATATTTCATCTGATACATGAGAAGACAAAGAAGACTGCTAGCTATGGAAATTTCTTGCTAGGATGTGGCTATCTTTATTTGATGTCTTGATCTTCATAATGTCTACATATTGCTAATTGCTTGTTGATTATTCCTTGATTCAAAGTCCAAAGGGAAAATGGGTTTTCTATATGACATTCTTGTCTGTTGGATTGCATCCCACTGGTCATATCTTTTCAACCCTTAACTTTTAAATTTATGTTTAGGATAGCCTCTTCATCTCCTCCCACTTCTTAAATTTCAAAATTTCTCCCCCTTTTCACAACTTTCTTTGCTTATGATTTCAAACTTAGACTTTATTTTAATGATTAGAAACTTTGGCCTTATGCCAATGACTTTTCAAACTTTTTTCTTAAATCAAACTTAATCATTTTGACTTAAATTTCAAACGACAAAAAGAACTAACAACTTCATTCAAACTTTTGGGGCCTTTTGTGCATATTACTTATTAAACTTTTGTTAAAAGAAATTCACAACTTTGAAATTTTTACCACGAACTACGAGGTTTTGATCCCTCATTTTTATGTTGGTACGTAGGCACAAGTCCGAAGGTCTTGTCAAACACAAAAAATATAATCGATGATTTTTTTTCTAATCCCCGCACTCTATTTTTATCAAACATCATTTATACCAAAAACACATACACACATAAAAAAGGGCTCCCTGGGAGTACCTAGGATACTTTGGGTGTTAACACCTTCCCTCTATGTAACCAACCCCCTTACCTGTAATCTCTGGCATTTTATTAGTTTTGATTTGAAAACTTCTTATCTTTGGGTTTTGTTCGTACTTTTCCCTTTTCCTTTGGAAACAATAAAAGCGTGGTGGTGACTCTGGTTTTATTGACGTTAAGCTTATCCATAGCTTGGTGGTCATGAATTTACCGCTATAGAAATTAAGTGGCGACTCTACTAGGGAGTAGTCCTCAGTGTGTTTAGCCTACTTTTTTATGTGTATATATTTACATATTTGATGTTTGTATACTTGTTTGTGTGATATAATCTATCTGTTTTACTTGGTGATCTCTGAGTGGTAAGATACGATCTAACTCGAACTTGAGTGCAATTAAGATAGGAGGATGGTATAGTCATGTTCAACTTGTGTGGAGTAGTCCTTAACAAGTTGGCTTGAGACCCATCTACTAAGTGAAGACCCTTTTGGAGTTACTAATGTAACACAAGTTATTTATGGTTAGGCATTACTTTCTCTGATTTGGGGTCCGAGAAGCTGAGGACCGTAGAACATTTAACCCAACTTTGGCCTATTTAGGACGTAGTGCGGAGGTTGTTAAGGTGCAGACCTGATAACAGTTTTTACACGATACTACACTCAAACGAGTTTCTCTTGAGAATATTATTGGTTGATGATTCAGTAATCCTAACCTGTAATATCCGATAGATGGGATTAAGACTCTTGGAACTTCTTAGAACATGATCTACAGATTTTTATCCTTAGTACACTCCTTTGGGATGGTTCTTAACCTGACTCCATGCTCATGACTCACAACAAACCCTTTGATTCATGGTTGATCCGATCAATTCTTGTCAATATCAATGGAACTTGGGTGTTAATAAGGTGAAAACCATAATCCACCAAAATGGGTGATTGATATTAATGATGACTTGATCTATCCCTTGACCTTTGTTTGTATTTTCTTTGTGTGTGATCCCTTGTTTGTGATTGTTGCATTCATGCACACATACACATCATAATATTCATCACAGAAAAATATATTTCAAGGAACTGAGGTCTTGTTTGCAAATATTTTCAGACCATGGGTTACGGATAAAGGAACACTAAGAAGTACATTTTCAGATGTCCTGATTTGAAAGAGCTAAGGAAGTTTTCATATTTTGTATTAGATCCCTAGGACTTCAAGCAAAGTCATGGGAAACTCTTGTATGTGTTATCTACTGATGTGGCTGAAGGACTTCTGAGTGTTTTGGTTCAGTTCTATGACCCTCTCTACCGGTGCTTCACTTTTCCTGGTTATCAGTTTGTGCCTACGTTAGAGGAGTATGACTATCTTTTGGGAATACCCGTATCTAACAAGGTACCTTTCAGTGGAGTTGAGGAGATTCCCATATCTCATATCATAGCTGAAGCTCTACATCTGAAGAAATATGAGGTTGATGCTCATTTAGTGAAGAAAGGAGGTATTCTTGGGTTGACTTCTGAGTTCCTCATTGGTAAAGCTACTATCTTTTTTGAAGCCGGTAGTATGGATGCTTTTGAAGCCATATTTGTATTTCTCATCTATGGTTTATCTTTGTTCCCTAACATTGACAATTTTGTTGATTTTAATGCCGTTAGAATCTTCTTGATTGGGAATCTTGTTCCTACTCTGTTGGGTGACATGTATTTCTCTTTGCATTTGAGGCATTCTAAAGGTGGTGGGAATATTGTGTGATGTGTTCCTCTTCTTTACAAGTGGTTTATTTCACACTTGCCTCAGACACCTGTTTTCTTGGAGAACAAGCAATGTCTACGGTGGTCTTAGAGACTTATGTCTCTCACTAATAATGATATTGTTTGGTACGATTCTGAATTGAGTAACTTGGATATTATTGATATTTGTGGTGAATTCTCTAATGTACCTCTCATTGGTACACAAGGAGATATCAACTACAACCCTGCTTTGCCTCGTCGTCAACTTGGGTTGCCCTTGAGAGATAAACCTGATAACACTCAGTTAGAAGGTCTTTCCTATCAAGAGGGTAAAGATTCCCAACATTTGAAGCAGAACATGATACATGCTTGGCATAATGTGCATAGAAAAGGAAGATTCGAGCTCGGTCCGTGCAAATGTGTAGCTTTGGAAGCTTACACTATTTGGGTGAAGAAGAAAGCTTTGGAGTTGAAGATGCCATATGCTTGTGAAAGCCCTATGTCTTTGGTTATGACTGAGCCACCAACTCTCCCTAACCAAGATATAGAGGAGTTGGAAGACGCATTCATCAAGATGAAGCAAGAGAGAGAGATGTGGGAAGAGCGGTTCCATGCTTTGAGCCAAAACCATGAAGAGTTGCAGCTTGAGTCGAAAGATAAGGATGCACTTATTGATATTCTTAAAGACCGAGAAGTGAAGAGACAGAGAGAGCTAGAGGGCCTACCTTTATCTAGTATGCCTCAGCCTTCCAGTGCTTGGAAGAAGATTGTTGATCAACTAGTTCTTCAGAAGGCTCAGATGAAGACATACTTTGAGTCTGAGATTCGATGCATCTGATGGAATTACGCGCCCACAGTCAGATCATTTGATACAGTTGCTAAGGGATCCTTAGGATGATAGTTTCCTTTTCTCTTGTATTTGTACTTTGGTTTCTGAAATTGTACTCAGTGTAATCCTTCCAAATAAAAAGATATTTTATGGTTAAATTGTTATTATTATTATATATTTGCAAATAGGTTTTCCTTGAAATTGTACTCAGTGTAATCCTTCATATGTTCCTTGAAATTAAAAATAATCAAAAACATTGCATTTCATGCATCATTTGCATAATAGGTTTTCTTCCGCCAAATATCTTATCAGTTCTTCTTCATTTCTTCAGCCAAGTTGACTCACCGTTATAACACTCGTGCTAATCAACCAAGGATCATGGAGCATCTAGAGGAAGAGAACGGAGAGTTGAAGGACAAGATTGCCAGGTTAACAACGCTGATGGAATCTATCATTGCTGCCCAAAATCAATCTTCACCAACTCCCGGAACTCCTCCCCAAAGGACTGTTATTTTTGAGGTCACTACCTCAAATATTCCCGTTGCTGCTTCCAGCCAATCCGGTCCTTTTATACCTGCTGGATTCCCTTGGCGGATTCCATCCAACTTTATGCCAGAAGGATATGCGTCTGAAGATATGGAGAATACCACATTCATTACACCCTGGGGAACATTATGTTATAGAGTGATGCCTTTCGGTTTAAAGAATGTTGGTGCAACATACCAGAGAGCTATGAGCACTCTTTTTCATGATACGATGCATTAAGAGATTAAGGTTTACGTTGATGATATGATTTCCAAATCAAGTGATGAAGAAGAATATGTTGAGCATTTATTGAAGCTATTCCAGTGTTTGAGAAATTACAAACTCCGCTTGAATCCTAATAAGTGTACTTTTGGTGTTTGTTCTAGTAAGTTGTTGGGCTTTATTGTCAGTGAGAAGGGTATTAAAGTTGATCATTCCAAGGTCAAAACAATACAAGAGATGTCGGCACCCAAAACTGAGAAACAAGTCAAAGGATTTCTCAACCGCTTAAACTATATCTCAAGATTTTTATCGCATATGACTTCCATGTGCGCGCCTATATTCAAGCTTCTTCGGAAAGATCGGTCTTATGATTGGACCGAAGATTGCAAGAAAGCTTTTGATAGTATCAAAGAGTATCTGCTTGAGCCTCCGATTCTATCTCCACCTATTGAAGGAAGACCGTTGATCATGTATTTGATTGTGCATGATGAGAGTATGGGTTGTGTTCTTGGTCAACAAGATGAATATGGAAAGAAAGAGCATACAATTTACTACCTCGGTAAGAAGTTCAACGACTGTGAGACTCGGTATTCTATGCTTGAAAAGACATGTTGCGCATGGGCTTGGGCTATTAAGCATCTGCGACATGTTGCGCATGGGCTTGGGTTGATATCCAAAATGGATCCAATCAAGTACATTTTTGAGAAGTCTGCTTTAACTGGGAGGATTCCCCGTTGGCAGATATTGTTATTTGAGTATGATATTGAATATCGATCTCAAAAAGCAATTGAGGGTAGTGTCGTGGCTGACCATTTGGCTCACCAACCGAATGAAGATTACCGGTCAGTGCAATATGATTTTCCTAACGAAGAGATTTTGTACTTGAATATGAAAGATTGTGATGAACCATTGCTTGAAGAAGGGCCAAAACCTGGTTTCTGTTGGGGCATGGTATTTGATGGAGTAATTAATTCGTATGGTAATGGCATTGGGGAAGTGATTATTACTCCTCAAGGCACTCATTTACGTTTACATATAGATTGACTTTCAAGTGTACAAACAATATGGCTGAGTATGAAGCTTGCATTATGGGGCTTGAAGAGGCCATTGATCTCATAACTAAATATCTTGACGTCTATGGAGATTCGACTTTGGTTGTGAATCAGATCAAAGGCGAATGGGAGATGAATCAACCCGGTTTGATACCATATAGAGAATATGTGAGGAGGATTTCAACTTTCTTTACAAAGGTTGAGTTTCATCATATCCCTCAAGATGAAAATCGGATGGCAGATGCTCTGGCAACGTTGGCTTCAATGATTATGGTGAAATTTTGGAATGAAGTTCCCAATTTGACTGTAATGCGTCTTGATAGACCAACTCATGTGTTTACTATTGACGAAGTTAAAGATGAAAAGCTATGGTATTTTGAAATCAAGTGTTTCCTCCAAAGTCATATTTACCCACCTAGGGCGTCTTTGAAAGATATGAAGACTTTGAGAAGATTAGTTGGCAACTTCTACCTGAATGGTGATGTGCTTTACAAGAGAAACTTCGATATGGTTCTGCTAAGATGCGTGGATAGACACGAAGCAGACATGTTGATAACTGAAGTCCATGAAGGTTCCTTTGGTACTCATTCCAATGGACATGCTATGGAAAATAAGATGTTGAGAGCAGGTTATTATTGGTTGACAATGGAATCTGACTATTGCAAGTTTGTGAAGAAATGCCACAAGTGTCAAATTTATGCAGATAAGATTCATGTTCCTCCGACACTGTTGAATGTCATTTCCTTTCCATGGCCCTTCTCCATGTGGAGAATTGATATGATTGGTATGATTGAGCCCAAAGCTTCGAACGAACATCGTTTCATCCTAGTGGCTATTGATTACTTCACAAAATGGGTTGAGGCGGCATCGTATGCAATTTGACCAAGCAAGTTGTTGTGAGGTTTATCAAGAATCAGATTATATGTCGTTATGATGTGCCAAGTAAGATCATTACTGATAATGGATCGAACTTGAACAATAATATGGTGGAAGCTCTTTGCAAAGACTTCAAGATTGCAGATCATAATTCTTCTCCCTACAGACCTAAGATGAATGTGGTTGTTGAATCTGCGAATAAGAATATCAAGAAGATGATTCAGAAGATGGTTGTAACATACAAAGATTGGCATGAGATGTTCCCATTTACTTTGCATGGGTACCGTACATCCGTCCACACTTCAATAGGGGAAACCCCTTTCTCTCTCGTTTATGGCATGGAAGTTGTGCTCCCAATAGAGGTTGAGATCCCGTCATTGCGTGTGCTAATGGAGGCCAAGTTGATAGAAGCTAAATGGTTCCAGACCAGATATGACCAGCTGAATTTGATTGAAGAGAAGAGATTGACTATCATGTGTCATGGTCAGTTATATCAGCAGAGAATGAAGAAGGCATTTGATAAGAAGGTCAAACCTCGTGTGTTTAGAGAAGGTGACCTCGTGCTCAAGAAGATTTTATCTTTCAAACCTGATGCTAGGGGAAAATGGACTCCTAATTATGAAGGCCTATATGTTGTTAAGAGAGCCTTTTCAGGCGGTGCTTTGATTCTACAACTATGGATGGTGAAGATTTCACTCGTCCTGTGAATGCCGATGTAGTCAAGAAATACCTCTCCTAAAAAAGAAAAAAGAACATCTCACAAAGTTGAAAACCCGAAAGGGCGGCTTAGGCAAAAATGAGCGCCTCGGTGGATTGAAAACCCGAAAGGGCGATCCAGGAAAAACTTAGAGACATAAAATAGAAATTTATCCCGATAGATTGAGTACCCCACCTTGGGGAAATCTAGGCAAAAATTACGGATTATGGCAAGTAACTGCATTATGTTGATCCTAGTCATGGAGACCATTTTGAGCAATTCGTTTGGGTCTGATTCCTTATTGTCAACTGAAGGCAAGAGCATAATTGATATTGAAGTTGGTAGGGAGAGTAGTGATCATTGTATTCAATGTAGACCTTTTCCATGTAAATTACCATTTTTCAACTTTGTAAAGATCTATGGAGTCTTGTCATTTACAGACTACCATTCTATTAAATAAAGTTGAGCTTTTTATCCAATTGTTTCAACTCTTATTTATTTCTGCTAAATAAAATTGAATTTTTATGATGATAATTTTGAAATAAATTAATAAATAAAAATTATTTTTCTTAAAATAATAGTAACAATCACTTTAAGAATAATCGATTTCAGCAACGAATATCAGCATCAATTTAAGAGCAGGTGTAAGACCCCAATTTTGTCCCTAAGATCCCTCATGGCATCATAACATTGCACTTGCATTGCCTCAAGGATCATAAGCATCTTGGTTCCCTTTGCCTTTGGGTGGGACCTCTTGTGAGTGGTTTGAGATCACCAAGCATGCTTGAATTGTATATCATTGCTTTTCTCATTTTGTTTACTAACCAAAAGCACAAAAATATGTCACTAACATCTTTTGTTTGTAGCTAGAGAAATCACAAGGTTCAAAATTTCTAGGAGATCATCTGTGCAATGACATGGCCAAGAGAAGATGAAAGCAAGCATGGTATTGGTTCCCAAAGCTCTCATCCATCAAATATTCCTCACTAGCATCTCAATTCATCATTTTGATCAAAGCAAGTCAAAGGGTTTGAGGGTGGTTCCTCAGGGAAACCCTAATTCATCTGTGCACCATAATGCCTTGCTCATGAAGCAACCTCAACCCATGGTCAAATAAAATAAAGGGAAGTTCCTTAATTCATCATTTCATGCATATTTGAACTTGTTTGAGTATCCTCAATCATAAATTCATCAAGAATTGAGTCATGGACTTGAGAAGTTGATCAGTCAATTCATCTGACTATTTTGAAATGCACTGAGACCTAACTTTCTATGTGTTGGTCAAATGGAGATGGTTCAAAAAGAAAAAATGTTCTTAAGGACAATATGAACAACTTTTATGTTCATCAAAAATTGATTTTAAGCTTGGAAGGTCATCTCCCATTCCAAGACATTATAGGTTATTTTGACTGAAACCCTAATTTTGGTCAACTTCCCAAGGACATAACTCATCCATTTTTTATGATTTTGAGGTGGGATCAAATTCATTGGAAGTATTACGATGTCTAATTCAAATGTTATGTTGAACAAAATTTCAAAATCTCAAAGGAAATACATGTGATAATGCAAGACATTATAGGTCCTTTTGGACCAAATGCATTGAAAGGCAAAAAAGTCCAACTTCAAGTGCCCATAAATCTTTCATAAAAAATCCAAATGATGCAAAATTTAAGTCCATTTTGATTGTATTGAAAATAACTACAACTTCGATGTTGGAGGTCTTTTCATTTGAGGCTTGCATCATTGAAACAGAGGGGCTTGAACATTGGCCAAATTTAGAAACTTTGCCTATATATGTTTTGCACATTACACTTTAAACTCAAAATTCACCAATTTCCACACTTCAAATGGATTTTTGCCCAACATAACAATTGTTTCTCACATCAAAACCTTTCCAACCATTACTCACATGACCATTTTTGGATTTTTCATGTGTCAATTTCGAAGAGGTGAACATTTAGGTTCAATTATGGAACTCACATCATAACTTCATGCACAAGCCAATACAGCTCTAATCACACGTCCAAACCATTGGCATTTAAGTTCAGCTTGCATTTTCATCCACTTTTGGGGTTTGCACGCGCCTGTACAGGCCCATGCATGAAGAGTCCAAGTTCCATGCACACGAGTTTTCTCCTTGCTTGAATCAGCCTTGGCTATAAATAACATGCTCCATTCTCTTCAAAAACCAACCTAATGGTGCCTGAAGCTCTGCACAAGTGAAATCCCAACCTCCATTAAAGGAATTCTGAGATTTCCATTTCAATTTTACAGTTCATATTTTAACTTCATTTGTTGATCTCTGAATTCAAATTCCTAAGCCTTGCTTCCTTGTTACCTCAAGAACACATTGCACAAAAGATTTGGAGTGGATCAAGACCTGTAAAGCTGCACTTCAAAGGTTGTTGTTCAAACTTATTTGCTTCGAATCTCTCATTTCTTTGATCTATTTGCCTCGCCAAAGTATTTTCTGAAGTCCTCACTTGAGAGGCAAGCTAGTGGTAGCTTCAATTTTGTTTCTCTTTGATCTGCATTTTTCTTACCTGAATCTTCCATCTCAGATTTCTCAACCTATAGGAATCTTGAGTGTGATTCAAGGTTACAGGGGTGATGTACATCACCCTAGCTTCATTTTGGTATAAGGATCGTGCAAAATGGTGAAGGTTTGAAAACCTGCAAATCTGGCCGGAATTTGGAAGCTCACCGGAGAAGAAGGTGGCTCCGGTGGCCGTCCATTGCCAGTTTGAATCTGGATCGTTGGATCTCATCTTCAGATTCAATCTCAACCTTTAGATGTTATGACTTTTTTTAATTCTTTGTGTGACGCGTTTGACCAAGGTTCACCATGAGCGCGCGCTTCAGGACCATCAGATTGGCCACGTCAATTAATGAATGTGATCCAACACTTTCTGATTTTCCACATTTTTTTAATTTCTGATTTTAATTTCTTTAATTCCCTTTTATTTAAAAAAATTCATAACTCTCTCATTTTTAATCCAAAAAATATGGGACCAATTGCATTAGTTTCCAATAATTTCTAATTTCTTAAAATGATTTTTAATTTTTTTTTATTTTGTCATTTGATATTTTTTCTGAATTTTCTCTTTTCTGGTTATTTTTAATTCATTTTAAATAGTTTTTGATATTCAAAAAATACAAAAATATTTTCCTAACCTATTTGAATGATGATGAATCTATGAAAAATATTCTCATCAATTTTTTAATTGATTTGAGATTTATTTGAGATTTTTGTTCAATTAGGTTATTTTTATTCATTTTTAATTGATTAAAAATAGTTTCTGACTTTTAAAAATGCTGAAATTTTTTGTCAAACTTTGTTTGACCTTGTTGAACTTGGGATAAATTACTTGGACCTTTCAAGGTTGATTTGAAGTAATTTTGAAGTTTGACCTTTCTTTTATTTTTAATTCAAGTTTAATTTTAAATATTTAAAAATGCCAAAATATTTTGTTCATTTCTTGACTTCCAATCTTCATCCCACTTCTGTTTTTGATTGTTTGACTTTGACTTTCAATGTTATTGGTCAACATATGATGATTGGTACATTGTACTTCATTTAATGCATTTTAAGTTTTGCCATTTTTATTTCCATTATTCATCTCCTTCTTCTTCTTTTTTTCTTTTTTTCTTTTTTTGATCAATGAGTTGAAGGTTGATAAGTTAGCATTGATTAGGGAGACTTAATCTTCTTTGATCCAAATCTAATTCATCTTGATCAATTGATCAAGTGAATGGCTTTGCATTAAGGATAGGTTGTTTCTTAAATCATGCAAAAGGCTTAAACCAATACAAGATCATTTCTCTTCTTCTTTTTGGCATGACAAGTTGTTGGAACTTGGTTCACTAATCAAGACTTCTAACTTGTGTTGTTGCCTACATTATTATTGACCGGCCTCAGATAGTTGTGACTTCTATATAAGTCCAATTACTATTGCTTAACATAGCGCTAAATTTGCCTTATGGCACACTAACTATTAACTACTAACTATTAACATTTATTTTATGCACTTTGCCTTTATGCAATTTACCATTCTTGCACATATTATTCATTTACTTTTTCCTTTGCTCATTGGAGCACATGTTTATGTTAATGCCATTTGCCTTTTGCACACTTGGGTATATAATTGTGTATATATCTTTTGTGCTTGTGTTTGTCTGTTTGGTGTGAATCAAATGTAAAGAATTGGACAAAATGGACTTAGAATTTAGGACCTTACCCAAGCAAATGGAATTTGAAGAGCAACTAGACCTCATGCCTTTAGAGTGCTTAAATGTCAAAGAGCAACTAGGCCTCCTGCCTTTAGAATGCTTAAAGCTTAAGGATGAACTTTGAAAGGACCATATTCTAAAACTCCCTCTTGTCCATTCTTTGATTGATCATAGAACTTTTTGATGTGTGTTTTCTTGTGCTAGGATTTCCAACTTGAGCTTAATTGAGGAACCATTACCATGAGCTTCTGAAAGAGAGAAATCCAAGATACATTGAGGAGACTTCCAAGAGTCCATATGATTGTTGATTGCTTGAGTCTATGCTTGTGATTGCTTATTCCAAGGGATGAGAGCTACTTGGATCATCAATATGATTTCAAGAAAGGAAATCCATTTGTGGTTTTGTTTCTTATTCCTTACCTCTTGTATGCTTAGGACTTTAGCCCTTCTTCTTCTTCTCTCCACTCTAACCCAAGCCAAAACGTTTTGTGCAAACATTTAACCCTTGTTTTCAAACATTAGAAACCTAAGCCTTAGGCTTTTGATTTTCAAACCTTCGTTTCATAACACTTATTTTGAATTGAATCTTTAAGTCAACTTTGACCATTTTTGTATATACTTCTAATTGGTAAATATAACCCATTCAAATGTCTTTTTGTGGTTCCAATGGCCATTTTCTTAATCAAATTTTCCATAACCTTTAGCTATTAGGTTTGAGTTATCCTTGTGGTAAATGTAATATTCACCTATATCCTTAGTGATGGACAATGAGTCTTCCATGCTTATTATAGGGTTACCCCCTCACTAGCATGTTGAAGCTATCCTCACATGGTGGATTTGTGGTTTTAGGTTGAGTTTTTTCTCTTTGATAACAAAAGACCTTAAGGCTTTTGATTAAAACCAATTCACCAATCTTTGAGATTTTTACCCCGAACTACGAGGTTTTGATCCTAATCTTTTTTAAGATGATACGTAGGCAATGGGTTTATCCATCCAAACACAAAATGTAAAGGAGCTTGTATATTCTCCTCTCATCACTTCAATCATGTTTGCACAAATAAACTTTCACAAAACAACAACCTTGCAACAAGTATGAAAAGGGCTCCCTAGGAGTACCTAGGATGTTTTGGGTGCCTAACACCTTCCCATTACATAACCAACCCCCTTACCCAGATATCTGATTTCTCTTTTACTAGTTTTTGTTAAAACTATTAGGTTTTTGTTCGCTTTCTAACCATTCCTTTGGATAAATAGAAGTGCGGTGGCGACTCGACTTGTATGATTTACCTTGGATTTAGTCAATATCTCTAATGGTAACGAATACCCCGCGGCAGAAAAGTGGCGACTCTGCTGGGGAAGTCCCTAGTGTGTTTTGCCTACTTTTCATATTTTGTGGTATTGTATTGTATTATTTTGTGACATATTTTTGTGCAATTTGGGATTACTGTATTGTATGTAATGATTGAATTATTTGAATATTAATTCCTTGTATGCTTGGTGATCTTTGTGAGATGAGTTCTATACCCGGACTCGAGTGCCCTTAGGATAGGAGAATGCCGTAGTCTTGTTGACTTGTGTGGAGTTATTCCTTAGCAAGTTGACTTGCAAGTCCATTCACTTGGTGGAGGTCAAGTTGGGATCAATAATGTCACACAATTAAGTTGTGGTTAGACATTACTCTTTCCAATATATACCTTAGAAGCCAAGGACCTTAGTTTACCAAGCCCATCTTGGCCTATCCTTAGGATGTAGTGCGAAAGTCGTTCAAGTGTAAGATTTGATACGATTGTTACGCGATACTACACTCATAAGAGTCTCTCTTGAGAATATTTTTGGAAAACGAGTAGTCGTTTATCCGATAATATCCGAAAGATGGGATGATGACTATGGGAACCTCTTGTAGAACATGTTTGGCAGGTTTAAACCCTAGTACATTCCCTTTGGGTGGTTCTTAAACAAGACTCCATGCTCGTGACTTGCAACAAACCCTTGATTCATGGTTGATCCGTTCATGTATCCTTAATATCAATGGAACTTGGGTGTTGATAAGGTGAAAACCATCATCCACCAAAATGGATGATTGATATTAAGGATAATATGATCCATCCCATGACCTTTGTGTGGTGTGATTTGCTTGATCCTTGAGTGTGATTATTGCATTCATGCATTCATGCATCCATTTGCATCCATGTCATCAATAATGAAGAAAATTTTCAAGGAACTTGAGGGGTTTAATTGCAAAATTTTCAGACATGGAAAGACAAAGAAGGAATACAAAGAAGTACAGCTTCAGATAACCAGACTTGAAAGAGCTAAGGAATTTGACATCCTATGTATTAGATCCCTTGGGTTTCAAGGCTCGTTTTGGGAAGCTTCTTCCTCTTCTGACTACTCAGGTGGACGAAGGGTTGATGAGTGTATTGGTGCAGTTTTATGATCCCTTGTACTGCTGCTTCACATTTCCAGATTTCCAGCTTTTGCCTACACTTGAGGAGTATGCCTACCTTGTGGGTATACCTATTCTAGACCAGTTGTCGTTCAGTGACTTGGAGAGTACTCCTACTTCTCAAGAGATAGCCGACATGTTGCGCATAGATGAATCTCTGGTTGGTGCTCATATGACTACCAAAGGTGGAATTCAAGGTCTCCCTTCTGAGTTCCTCATTGCTCAAGCTACTATATATAGGAAGGCCATGAGTAACGATGCCTTTGAGGCCATATTTGTACTTCTCATCTATGGGTTAATGTTATTCCCCAACATCGACAAGTTTGTGGATGTGAACGCTATTAGGATTTTCTCTACTCTTAATCCCGTTCCGACTCTGTTGGGTGATACCTATTTCTCTTTGCATATGAGGAATGCAAAGGGTGGTGGTGCCATTGTGTGCTGTTTGCCTCTGTTGTATAAGTGGTTTATTTCTCACTTACCGCAGACGGTCGCCTTCAAGGAGAACAAAAGATGTCTACGGTGGTCCACGAGACTTATGTCTCTCACTAATGATGATATCTCTTGGTACAATCGTATGTATGATGGTGTGTAGATTATCGACTCTTATGGTGAATTCTCCAATGTACCTCTTTTTGGTACATGTGGTGGGATTAACTACAACCCTGTTTTAGCACGTCGTCAGCTTGGGTTCTCCCTAAAGGATAAACCTAATAACCTTCTGTTAGAGGGTGTGTTCTTTAAGGAGGGTAAAGATCCCTAAGGCTTGAAAGCTAGGATGGTCCGCGCTTGGCGCAAGATTCATAGAAAAGGAAGGAAAGAGTTGGGTCCTAAGAATTGTGTTGCTATGGAACCTTACACTGCTTGGGTTAGGAAGAGAGCGTCTGAGTATCTCATGCCTTACGAGTATCCAAGACCTACACCTATGGTTATGGCTGGGCCTTCAACCCTCCCTAAACAAGGAGTAGAGGAGTTGAGAGACGAAGACCGATCACGTGCTTGGATCCGTGAACGAGAAGAGTTGCTTCAGCAGATCAAGGAGAAGGATGCTTTGATAGAGTTCCTCGAACATCAGGTTATTGATGATCCTGATGATGCATGGACTTCTCTACTTCCTCAGTCTTCCAAGTTTTGGAAGAGGAAGTATGATCGACTCGCCAAAGAGAAGGCGAATATGGAGGCAGCCTACGAGAGGGAGGTGAAGAGGCTTCGTGCATCTTATCTTCCTGTGTCTCGAGCTTTAGATGATTGTTTCTAGGGATCCATAGGATGATTATTTTCCTTTTCTCTTGTATATAGTTAACAATGCTGTACTTCTTTGATATAAAATATTTCCCAGATATTATATAAAAGTGTTTAATATTTCCAAAATTTGCAAATAGAACCCTAAAGTTCCTTTGAAATAAAAGAAAAAACCATATTCACAAGCATTGCATGCATCATGTGCATAAGCAGGTTTTGTTCCCGACTTCTTGTCATGTGGTATAACTCTGTGTTCTTCATTTACTTCAAAGATAAGCTGACTCACCGGTACTACACCAGAGCCAACATTTCAAGACTGATGGATCATCTGGAACAAGAGAACCGCGAGCTGAAAGAGGAAGTGGCCAGATTAAGTGCCTTGATGGAATCATTCATGGTTGCCCAGAGCCAGTCTTCTCCGACACCTTCAACTCCTCCCCAGAGGGCAGTCATCTCTGAGATTGTCTCCTCGACTGTGCCTGCAGCCAGTGCACACTTTGCTCCAACGTCCATGCCAGCCGGGTTCCCGTGGGGGATGCCTCCCAATTTCATGCCTGAGGGTCCTGCTCCCACCTTTGCTTCTATGCCGACATCTAGCCCGGTCCTTGTTGTTCCTCCTCCTGTCGTGCATACTCTGCCCAGAGTAGACGACACCATCTATCATTCTGAACCGTCTGAAGGCCCAAATGTCTATGAGAAGATGGACGCTATGAACGATCAATTTCTTGAGCTTCGTAAGGAATTGAAAACTTTTAGAGGAAAGGATCTTTTCGGCAAGTTTACTGCCGAACTCTGCCTGGTTCCTAATGTGAAGATTCCTGTGAAATTCAAGGTCCCTGACTTTGAAAAGTACAAGGGAAATACTTGTCCTCTCAGCCACCTGGTCATGTATGCCAGAAAAATGTCAACCCAGACCGACAATGACCAATTGCTCATCCACTACTTTCAAGACAGTCTGTCCGGTGCCGCTCTGCGTTGGTACATGGGTTTAGACAGTGCGAACATCCGCTCCTTCAACGATCTTGGCGAGGCCTTCGTCAATTAGTACAAGTACAATGTGGATATGGCTCCCGATAGGGATCAATTGAGGGCCATGTCCTAGAAGGACAAGGAAACATTCAAAGAGTACGCCCAGAGGTGGCGAGAGTTAGTAGCACAGATCGTGCCTCCGCTAGAAGAGAAAGAGATGACTAAGATCTTTTTGAAGACCTTAAGTTCTTTTTATTATGAGCGGATGATCGCTAGCGCTCCTTCTAACTTCACCGAGATGGTGAATATGGGGATGCGTCTAGAAGAAGGGGTTAGAGAAGGACGTCTGACCAGAGAAGAAGGCTCTTCTGCCAAATGTTATGGGTCGTTTGCAAAGAAGAAAGATGGAAAGGCACATGCTGTGACTTCCCATGTGAAACCAAGAAGACCCTCTGTGAGGAGAAAGACCGTGCGTCCCGCCGGTAACCAGCACCAGGTGGCTCACATATCACCTGTCTTCAGAGATAATCAGCAGTATCAGCAACATAACAACAATCAGCAATCGCATCCGCAATATCAACATCAACAACACCGTCCGCAACAACAGGCCTACCAGCCTCGAAACAGTAATCAAACCAGCACGAGTTACGAGAGGAAAAGGGTCACCTTCGATCCTATTCCGATGACGTATGCAGAGTTATATCCCTCTTTGATAGAGAGGAAGTTGATTACTCCACGAGACCCACCGGCTATACCTGCTAACCCCCAGTGGTGGTATAAGCCCGAATTACACTGTGTTTATCATTCTGGTGCTCCCGGCCACGACGTGGAGAATTGTGACCCTTTGAAGACCAAGGTTCAAGACCTTGTGAGGTGTGGAATTTTGTGTTTCGAGGACGTAGGTCCTAATGTAAAGAAGAACCCATTGCCCGAGCATGGGAAATCTGTCAACATGGTCCAGGGTTGCCCTGGCAAATACAAAGTCAAATATGTCAGTCATATTCGACAATCTCTGGTCAAGATGCATCGTTTACTATGTGATTATAGTCATTATGAGCATGACCACGATAGATGCCGAGTCTGTTCGGTCAATCAAAGAGGTTGTCGCCAGGTGCGCAAAGATGTTCAAGAAATGCTGGATGAAGGAGTTATTGAGATCCTTCAAAACAGAAATGTTGACGAAGATGCTGATGAGGTCAACGTAATTTCACCAGTGTTTCGGATCCCCGAACCTGTTATCATCAAGTATGATGGTAGCAAGCAGAATGTTTCTCCCGCATTAACCATTAAGCCAGCTGGCCCAGTACCATACTCTTCTGAGAAAGCGGTCCCCTATCGCTACAATGCTATCACAGTAGAAAATGGGAAAGAGGTGTCCTTACCATCTCATCCGTTGTCAATATTGCTGATGTTAGCGGTCTGACACGTAGCGGTCGTGTATTTTCAGCACCTCCAAAGCCCCAAACTAATGATTCTGTTGAACGCCCGATTGGGAATGCGGTGAGCACTCCGAATCCGGAACTTGTTGTTAACCCCTCCTCTACATTGAGAACTCCTGCTTCTGTTGGCCCAAGCGGCAATGTGAAAGAAGACTGTGATGAGATGCTGAAGCTCATCAAGAGAAGCGAGTACAATGTTGTAGACCAGCTTCTACAAACGCCATCCAAAATATTGGTGTTATCCTTGCTTTTGAATTCAGAACCACACCGAGAGGCTCTGCAGAAGGTTTTAGATGTGGAATATGTGGATCACGATGTCACAATAGAACAATTCGATAGCATTGTTGCAAACATTACTGCTTGTAACAACTTGAGTTTTTGTGACTCTGATCTCTCCGAGGAGGGAAGAGACCACAACTTGGCACTACATATATCTATGGGTTGCAAAGACGACGCCATGTCCAATGTGCTGGTGGACACTGGGTCATCATTAAATGTATTGCTAAAAACCACTCTTTCAAAACTGTCATATCAAGGGCCTCCCATGAGGAAGAGTGGAGTAGTTGTGAAGGCTTTCGATGGGTCTCGCAAAACTGTGATTGGGGAAGTTGATCTCCCAGTCAAGATCGGACCAAGTGATTTCCAGATTACCTTCCAGGTTATGGATATTCACCCATCGTATAGCTGTCTCCTAGGCAGACCATGGATTCACGAGGCAGGCGCCATGACATCCACCCTACACCAGAAATTGAAATTTGTGAAGAACGAGAAGCTGGTGGTGGTAGGGGGAGAAAAGGCTCTCCTGGTTAGCCATTTGTCTTCCTTCTCATACATAGATGCTAAGGATGAAGTTGGAACTCCTTTCCAAGCTTTATCTATTGCTGAACCGCTTGAGAAGAGAACTCCTTCATTTGCTTCCTACAAAGATGCAAAGTTGGCCATTGAGTGTGGTGCAACCGCTGGTTTAGGGAAGATGATTGAGCTAGAAGACAACAAGTCCCGGCTGGCATAGGTTTTTCTTCTGGGGTCTTCAATATGCAAGGGCTGTTCAAGAGTGGAGGATTCATCCACACCAGTCAAGACAAGGAGGCTGCTGCCATCTTGGAAGAGGACGGAGAGGATTCTGGCAACTTCGTCATCCCTGGGGGAATCTGCAATAATTGGGTCCTGTGGATATTCCAACAGTTTTCCATAAGTCAAAGTAATGTTCATCGTGTTTAAAAACCCTTCTCCCATGCCAAAAGGACGAGTGATGACCTTGTTGGCGCATAAATACAATGATATTTTCATTCAATAGATTCATGTTAAATGTTTGTTTTCCAATTGTTTTCCCTTTTCGCTTTTTGCATGAGATTGGTGATCACATAAAACCTAAAAATAAAATAAAATCAGTATTTTCATTTGCATAATGGTTTTCCTTGTTTGAATTCTAAAGCTTTTCATATCCAAAATCATTATGCAGGTTGATCAAACCCATTGAACATAATGATCCAACACCATCTCCCAACTTTGAATTCCCTGTATTTGAGGCGGAAGAAGATGATGTTGAAGAGATTCCTGACGAGATTACCCGTCTATTTGAGCATGAAGAGAAGATCATTCAGCCGCATCTCGAGAATCTGGAAACAGTCAACTTGGGGTCTGAAGATTGTGTGCGAGAAGTAAAGATTGGGGCACTCCTGGAGGAGTCTGTTAAGAAGGGGTTGATTGATTTGCTACGAGAATATGTTGATGTCTTCGCCTGGTCATATGAAGACATGCCTGGTCTAGATACTGATATTGTGCAACATTTCCTACCTTTGAAGCCTGAGTGCGTGCCTGTGAAGCAGAAGCTCAGAAGAACTCATCCTGATATGGCAGTGAAGATCAAAGAGGAAGTCCAGAAGCAAATTGATGCGGGGTTTCTGGTGACTTCTACATATCCTCAATGGGTGGCCAATATTGTGCCCGTGCCTAAGAAAGATGGAAAAGTCCGAATGTGTGTGGACTATAGGGACTTGAATAAAGCTAGTCCAAAAGATGATTTTCCTCTACCACATATTGATATGTTGGTAGATAATACAGCTAAATTCAATGTCTTCTCATTTATGGATGGATTTTCCGGATATAATCATATTAAGATGGCACCCGAGGATATGGAGAAGACAACATTCATCACACCTTGGGGAACATTCTGTTATCGAGTGATGCCCTTCGATTTGAAGAACGCCGGAGCCACGTATCAACGAGATATGACCACCTTGTTTCATGATATGATGCACAAGGAAATCGAGGTATATGTTGATGACATGATCGCTAAGTCAAGAACGGAAGTTGAACATGTAGAGCACTTGTTGAAGCTTTTTCAGCGTTTGAGGAAGTACAAGCTTCGTCTGAATCCTAACAAGTGTACATTTGGAGTCCGTCCCGGCAAGCTATTAGGCTTTATCGTCAGTGAAAGAGGTATTGAGGTTGATCCTGCAAAAGTCAAAGCAATACAAGAGATGCCTGCGCCCAAAACTGAGAAGCAAGTCCGAGGTTTTCTTGGTCGCTTGAATTATATTTCCAGAATTATATCCCACATGACTGCCACATGTGCGCCGATATTCAAGCTCCTCCAGAAAGATCAGTCCCATGATTGGACCGAGGATTTCCAGAAAGCTTTCGATAGCATTAAAGAGTATCTGTCTGAGCCTCCGATCCTGTCTCCGCCCGTGGAAGGAAGACCTTTGATTATGTATCTGACTGTTCTTGAAGACTCAATGGGTTGTGTCCTTGGGCAGCAAGACGAATCAGGAAAGAAAGAATATTCTATTTACTACTTGAGCAAGAAGTTCATTAGATGTGAGTCTCGATATTCAATGCTTGAAAAGACATGCTGTGCTTTGGCTTGGGCTGCTAAGCGCTTACGCCAGTATATGATAAATCATACGACCTGGTTGATATCCAGAATGGATCCAATCAAGTATATCTTCGAGAAGCCTGCGTTAATAGGGAGGATTGCCCGTTGGCAAATGTTGTTATCTGAGTATGATATAGAGTATCGAGCCCAGAAGGCTTTTAAAGGTAGTATTTTGGCTGACCACTTGGCACATCAGCCGATTGAGGATATTCAGTAAGTTTAGTATGACTTCCCAGATGAGGAGATTCTGTATTTGAAAATGAAATATTGCGATGAGCCTACACTCGATGAAGGGCCAGAGCCTGGTTCCAGATGGAGTATGGTGTTTGATGGCGCTGTAAATCAGTATGGAAATGGTATTGGGGCAGTGATTATTACTCCTCAGGGCACACATATCCCTTTTACAGCAACGCTTACTTTCAAATGCACGAATAATATGGCTGAGTATGAGGCATGTATTATGGGATTGGAAGAGTGCAATGATCTAAGGATCAAGCAGCTTGATGTATATGGTGATTCGACCCTCGTTGTTAATCAGATTAAGGGTGAATGGGAAACGAATCAGCCTGGTCTCATTCCATATAGGGATTATGCGAGGAGGATTTCAACATTCTTTACTGAGGTTGACTTCCATCATATTCCACGAGATGAGAATCGGATGGTAGATGCTCTTGCTACACTTGCCTCGATGATTGTGGTATAACTTTGGAATGAAGTCTCCAATATCACTGTAATGCGCTTGGACAGACCAGCTCATGTATTTGCAGTAGAAGAGGTGAAAGATGATAAGCCGTGGTACTATGACATCAAGTGCTTCCTTCAGAACCAGGTTTACTCGCCTGGGGCATCTGTGAAAGATAGGAAGACTCTGAGGAGATTGTCAGGAAGTTTCTACCTCAATGGTGATGTACTTTATAAGAGAAATTTTGACATGATTCTGCTCAGATGCGTGGATAGACACGAAGCAAACCTGTTGATGACTGGGGTCCATGAGGGTTCCTTTGGTACTCATTCCAATGGACATGCCATGGCTAGAAAGATATTGAGAGCAGGCTACTATTGGCTAATAGTGGAGTCTGACTGTTGCAAATACGTGAAGAAATGCCATAAGTGTCAGATTTATGCGGATAAGATTCATATTCCCCCGACACTTCTGAATGTGATCTCATCACCATGGCCTTTCTCTATGTGGGGAATTGACATGATTGGCATGATAGAGCCGAAAGCGTCTAATGAACACATATTTATTCTCGTAGCAATTGATTACTTTACCAAGTGGGTTGAAGCGACATCATATGCAAATGTGACCAGGCAGGTGGTCGTGAAGTTTATTAAGAATCAACTCATATTCCGTTATGGTGTGCCAGATAAGATCATTACTGATAATGGATCTAACTTGAACAACAAGATGATGAAAGAACTGTGTAGTGAGTTCAAGATTGCACACCATAATTCTTCTCCTTACAGACCCAAGATGAATGGGGCTGTTGAAGTTGCTAATAAGAATATCAAGAAAATTATCCAGAAATTGGTTGTCACGTATAAGGATTGGCATGAGATGCTGCCATTTGCTTTACAGGGATATCGTACTTCTGTTCGCACTTCAACAGGGGCAACCCCTTTCTCTCTTGTTTATGGCATGGAGGCTGTACTCCCAGTAGAGGTGGAGATCCCATCAATCAGAGTCTTGATGGAAGCCAAGTTGACTGACGCTGAATGGGTTCAGAGTCGTTATGACCAATTGAACTTGATAGAAGAGAAGAGATTGACTGCCATGTGCCATGGTCAGTTATATCAACAAAGGATGAAGAAAGCTTTTGATAAGAAGGTCAAGCCTCGTGTGTTCCGAGAAGGTGACCTCGTGCTCAAGAAAGTCTTGTCTTTCGTGCCCGATTCTAAGAGCAAGTGGACTCCAAACTATGAAGGTCCATATGTTGTTAAGAGAGCCTTTTCAGGTGGTGCTTTGATACTTACAACTATGGATGGGGAGGATTTCACTCGTCATGTGAATTCAGATGTAGTCAAGAAATACTTCGCCTAAAAATAAAATAAAAACAGAATAGCTCGCTAAGTTGAAAACCCGAAAGGGCGGCTTAGGCAAAAATGAGCGTCTCAGTGGATTGAAAACCCGAAAGGGCAATCCAGGCAAAAGTTAGAGACATAAAAAATGAATATATGTATCCCGCTAGATTGAGTACCTCATCCTGGGGCAATCTAGGCAAAAATTAGAGATTTGGCAAGTAACTGCATCCTGACAAGATTTTGTTCTACAATTGTCATCTGTCAGAGATTCTTGCTCATGCGTCATCAACCAAAGCTTCAAATACATCAGATTCAGAATTGGTGGAGAAATGGTCATTATGTTCAATGTACCCCTTTTCCAATATATATCACCAATTTCAAACTTGTAAAGTGTAAGGGCAAACTGTCATACAACATACGATCATAAGTTTCGATGATGACAAATTACCACCATGGATGAATCGGCATTGTCGAATCCACCTCTACAAAGCAAATGCAATATATCACCTATCATATCCTTTTCTATGTTCATCTAAACTGTTATATTTCATACAACATATGTGGATAAAATGTGGTCATGACAAAATGCATGAAAACCACAAAAATCTGAATTTTTGCAGATTTGCAGGATTTGAGTCGACCGCAGGGTCGGCGCATAACATAGTGCAGTTTGTCACGAGTCAGCGCACGGAGGCGTGAGTCGACCGCAAGGTCGGCGCATGAAGTTTTCAATTTCCCACGGGTCAGCGCACGCCGACCTATGGTCGATGCATACTGATGTGTTTTTCAGTTTGTCCAAAACTGCAGGCTATACGTCGACGCATAGACCTGCTATGGTCGATCGTTCGCGCGCAAATACTGTTTTTAAGCAATTCCCATCTTGTTTGAAAAGCTGTTAAGTGGGTTGGTTGGTTTGTTACTATGAATAGAACTTCAGCTACTTGTATCAAAGTAACATTTGACAAATTGATTCAAGTGTACAAAGAACAAGAAAAAGTGAAATAGGTGTCCAAGATTCTTCATCTTCATCTTCAACATCTCACAACATATCAATTACACACAACCATTTTTGAAGTGCTTTGTGATTGGTTAAAGGTGATAACGTTCGAAGCCGAGATTGGGGAATCCGGTTCGGGTTGAAACTTGCGACAGGTTTTTTCTTGAATAAAACCTTTAGGGTTTTGTCCTCCAAGACTGGTTTGATTTTTGGGGGTTTTTGGACGACTTCTTCATCAATTTTCAGTTGAGCGAAGGTGATTGAGAAGAGGAAGTCTTCATCAATCTAGTAGCGAATTCAGTGACATTGAAAGGAAGATTTCGGGTTCGATTTGTTGTAGTTGAGATCAGTCGGGCCGAGGGTTTGAAGAACTGAGAGTTATTCAAGAAAGGGGATGGAATCGGAGGTCTATCAACAAAAATCGAAGGACTTGATTCACCTTGAATCAAGGAACAAGGAGTGGAAGCAACATTCAACGTCTTGAGAATTCTATTGTATATTTGCTTGTCAATCCTTGTATAAACTGTTATACTCAACAGGTGATATCTATTAAAGCAATCTCAATTCTAGTTTTAGAATTGAGGGAAGACGTACCCCGAAGTGAGAACGACGGGGGAACTGCCTCATCAAACCTTTGTCTTCTCTATTTTTCAGCATATTTGTTTTGGCTTAAAAATAAGTGATTTTTGTATAAGCACTTTTATCAAACCTTGATATTAATTGAGTAAGAAGTGAAAAATCTGTTTTTGAATCCAAAGTACAATAAGATATTGTACTAGACTAATTGGAATCACTTACTCAACATAAATATCACTTGGAGTGTTTTTACACACCAAGTGTTTGATAATTTGCCTAAACCAAAATTATCTTAGTTGTGTATCCAGTTTGGTTTGCTCTTTGAATCATTGGAACTAGGAATACTAGCAAGTGAAATAAATCATTTTAATTGACTAGTGTAGTGATTCTTATTCTACATTATCACTAATCCATAGGCTAGACGCATATCCGGTTTTCCAATAACCGTTTGTTTTAGACTATATTTTCCTCGGCCGCTTCCGCACTTAAAACCAATTTTAATTGGTAGCGCCGACTCAAATTTTAATTGGGATCTATTCAACCCCCCCCCCTTCTAGATCCGTGCCATAGTCTAACAAGTGGTATCAGGAGCATCGGTTCACTCCGTGCTTCAAAATATAACTTTGATAGAAAATGGCTAACGAACCTAAAGGGGCTTATAATAGAGCTCCCGTTTTCAATGGTGAAAATTATAGTTATTTGAAAGACTGTATGCGGGTGCACATAAATTCCATAGATAGAAAAATATGGAACGTTATTTTCAATGGTCCAATTGAAATAACCATGACCAATGAGAATAATGAATTAGTGCCAAAGCCCGAAGCACAATGGACCGATGATGATGAAAGAAAATACAATTATGTTTGGAAAGCCAAAAATATCCTAATCTCCTCATTGGGTGTAGATGAATACTATCGTGTATCCCATTGTCCTACTGCTAAGGCCATGTGGGATTCACTACAAATCGCCCATGAGGGGACGAACGATGTTAAGTTGGCAAGAATCAACACACTAACACAAGAGTTTGATCTTTTTTTATGGAGCAAGGGGAAACCATTGCTGACATGCAAAAGATATTTACTCATCTCATCAATCGATTACATTCATTAGGTAGGCCGGTTTCCAATGATGTTGCTACTAATAAGATCTTGAGATGTCTTAGCAGGGAATGGCAGCCGAAAGTGACCGCCATCAAAGAAGCAAATGATCTCACTGTATTAGACTTGACAACATTATTTGGCAAACTACAAGAGCACGAACAAGTACTCTTGAGCCTAGAACAACATGAAAAGAAAGAAAAGAAGGACAAAACAAAGGTGAGTGAAAAGAAATCTATAGCTCTTAAGACTTCCTCCTCGAAGTCTCAAGAAAAAGAGCAAAGTGATTATTCCTCGAGCGACGAAGAAGAAGAGGACAAGAGCGAAGATATGGGGTTGTTCGTTAAACGTTACAATCGTTACGTGAGAAAGAACGACATCCAACATTCCGAGAAGAACTTGGTAAACTTCCGGAAACAATCGAGGTACTCTAAAAATGATGACTCAAAAGGTAAAAAGACTAGAGGGTCGTGCTACACTTGTGGGAAGCCCGGTCATTACAAACCGGACTGTCCAATGAACAAGAAGACAAAGGAAAAGGAATCATCCAAATCACACAAGAAATCATCAAAGCCAAGGAGAGCATACATAGCTTGGGAAAGCGATAACGACTCCTCCGATGATGAATGTTCTAGTGATGAAGAAGAAGCTGTAAACCTATGCCTCTCTGCTCATCAAAAGAACAAAAAGAAACAGGTACGACATGCTAAATATGAAAAATCCTCTAGTATGTCTCATCATGAATTACAAGCTGCATTTGATACTTTACACTGTGAAGCTAAAGAGGCCTTTAAAAGGCTTGCCTCAAATAACCAAATTTTTATCCATTTGGAACAAAAAATTCGAGAATCCGAAAGGAAACTTGAGGCACTCAAAGCTTCTATGGTAGAAAGCAGAAAAGCAGGTTGTGAGGACCTTAGAAATACGATAATTTACTATGGGTGTGATACTTGTTATATTTGGCAAGGTGAAGTAAGAAACCTAAAGACCAAACTTGACAAGGCTCTTGAGCCCAAGATTACCTTTGCAATCGATAAATTAAACTTTCGAAAAAGTATGGTTAATCCATATCAAAAATATAAATATGTTATAAAGGATGAAGATAGCAAAGGCAATCAAAATGTCAATTTCTCTTGTCTTTATTGTTACAAGAAAGGCCACTCCATTGCTAAATGCAGGTTTATGAGATTCTTAGTTCCTAAAGGAATTTATCAATGGCTGCCAAAATGCAACCATCTCGTTACTAACTATTCAGGACCCAATAAGCCATTGGGTACCTTCTCGTGTTAATTGCTTTTCCATAGGTACAATGCCTCGAGACCACCGAGAGAAGATGGGTTCTCGACAGTGGATACTCAAGGCACATGTCAGGAGACATATCACTCTTCATTGACTTCGTGGCTAAGAAGAAAGGATATGTAACCTATGGTGACAACAACCGTGGAGCAATACTAGGTAAAGGTAGTGTAGGTAACCCTTCTTCCACTACTATTTCTGATGTATTGCTTGTCGAAGGTCTTAAACACAATCTACTTAGCATCAGTCAATTATGTGACAAAGGATACAATGTATCTTTTTCAAAAGCTTGTTGCAAAATTGTACATAATGATGATAAGAAGAGTATGTTTAATGGCCTGCGAGTGAAAAATGTCTATATGTTAGACTTCAACGAAGTATCGTTAACAAGTGACAAATGCCTTGTAACAATGAGTGAAGATTCATGGTTATGGCATAGGCGTTTAGCACATGTTAACTTTGACTTACTAAATAAAGTAGTCTCAAAAGATCTAGTCTTAGGTCTCCCCAAAATAAAGTTCACCAAGGTTCACCTTTGTGATGCTTGTCAAAAAGGGAAGCAAACGAGGATCTCATTTAAATCCAAAAATATCGTTTCAACAACGAGACCTCTCGAACTTCTTCATATGGACTTATTTGGGCCGTCTAGGATTAAAAGTCTAGGAGGAAATTATTACGGTTTCGTAATAGTGGACGATTTTTCTAGATTTTGCTGGACTATCTTTTTAGTAAGCAAGAGCGATACGTTCGCCTCCTTTGAAAGGTTTGCTAAGCTTTCCCAAAATAAATTAAATACAAACATTGTTTCAATTAGAAGCGACCATGGGGGTGAGTTTGAAAACCATTTATTTGAAGAATATTGCGGTAACCATGGTATCGATCATAACTTCTCCGCTCCACGTACTCCTCAACAAAATGGGGTTGTGGAGCGTAAAAATTGAATTTTGGAAGAATTGGGAAGAACAATGATTAAAAAAAGTGGTTTACCGAAATATTTTTGGGCCGACGCCATTAGTACGGCGTGTTATGTTTTGAATAGGGTGCTCATTCGCCCCATTCTAAATAAAACACCGTATGAGATTTTAAAAAGGCGAAAGCCAAATGTTTCTCACTTACATGTTTTCGGTTGCAAATGTTTTGTATTAAATAATGGAAAGGAAAACTTGGGCAAATTCGATTCCAAGGCCGACGAAGGTATGTTCCTCGGATACTCTCAATCGAGTAAAGCATATAGAATATATAATAAACAATTACTTGCTGTGGAAGAGTCTGTGCATGTCACTTTTGACGAATCCTATCCGAGAAACGTCGGAAAGGGTAGTGTTGTTCATGATGCAGGTACATCTACGGAAGACATACTCAAGGGTGGTGAGCCGGGGATTGATCAACCCGACAAAGTCAAAGTTGAGGAGGATAAAGATGTACATTATGAGGAAATCGAGGTAGCTCATCCGCCTTCAAACGATGATCTCCCTCAAGCTTGGAAGTCTCCCAAAGACCATCCAATTGACAACATTCTCGGAGATATCTCAAAGGGTGTTACAACTCGATCGAAGCTAAGTAATTTCTGTTATCACTTCGCTTTCGTTTCACAAATGGAACCTAAAAACCCTGAAGAAGCCCTACTTGATGAACACTGGTTTTTGTCAATGCAGGAGGAACTAAATCAGTTCACTAGAAATAAGGTTTGGGACCTTGTCCCTTCTCTGCGAGGTCGTCGAGTAATCGGCACCCGATGGGTGTTTAGGAACAAGTTGGACAAAAATGGGGTAATAGCCCGTAACAAGGCGCGTTTAGTCGCGCAAGGGTATAACCAAGAGGAAGGCATCGACTATGAGGAAACTTATGTGCCGGTTGCCCGACTCGAGGCTATACGCCTTCTCCCTGCCTTCGCTTGTGCGAAAGAATTTAAACTATTCCAAATGGATGTTAAGAGTGCGTTCCTTAACGGTTACATAAATGAAGAGATCTACGTCGCACAACCTCCGGGTTTTGAATCTCATGAGTATCCCGATCATGTTTACAAACTAAAAAGGGCTTTATATGGTCTCAAACATGCTCCTAGAGCTTGGTATGAGCGACTACGTAAATTTTTACTTGATTAAGGTTACTCAAGAGGAAAGGTTGACACAACTCTCTTTATTAAACGTCAAGGAAAGCACTTGATATTAGTACAAATTTATGTTGACGATATTATATTTGGGTCTACTAACATGAATCTTGTGAGAGAGTTTTCGGATCTTATGCAGGGTGAATTCGAGATGAGTATGATGGGGGAGCTCACATACTTTCTCGATTTGCAAATTAAACAACTCAATGAAGGAACATTCGTGAGTCAAACAAAGTATTGTTTGGACCTTATCAAGAGATTTGACATGGCAAAAGCCAAGGCCATTGACACCCCCATGCCAACATGTGCAAACTTGAATAAAGATGAAAACGGTAAGGACGTAGAGGTAAAAAGGTATAGAGGTATGATTGGATCACTTCTCTATCTTACGGATTCTCGTCCCGACATTATGTTTAGCGTGTGTATGTGCGCAAGATACCAATCATGTCCCAAGGAATCCCATCTAAAAGCTGTCAAACGAATACTTCGATACCTATCTGGTACTCCGAAGTATGGACTATGGTATTCCAAAGGTAATGATTGCTCATTGGTAGGTTTCTCTGATTCCGATTTCACCGGTTGCAAATCGGATAGGAAAAGCACTAGTGGTACTTGTCAGTTATTTTCAAATTCCTTGGTCAGTTGGCATAGCAAGAAACAAGTTTTAGTTGCTTTGTCAACCGCCGAAGCGGAATACATTGCCGCCGGTAGTTGTTGTGCTCAAATCCTATGGGTTAAGCAACAATTATTGGATTTTAATCTCAAACTCGAACGTATTCCCATTTTCTGTGACAATACAAGTGCCATTAATCTTACCAAAAATCCTGTGTTGCATTCTCGCACCAAACATATCGAAATTCGACACCATTTTCTTCGGGATCATGTAGAGAAATGTGATGTTGTATTTGAACATGTTAACACTAAAAATCAACTAGCGGACATTTTCACAAAGCCGCTAGCTACTGAGCCTTTCTTTCATATTCGCCGAGAACTTGGTATTCTCGACATTTCGGAACGGGCGTTATAAATTGCTTGCTTTATCTTATTTCATTTAAAACTATAATCTTGTACTTCTAACAAGTTAATGTTGTTGCAAGCACAAGTATATTGTTCATCAAGTTATTCCGGCATCGAGGTGATATTGTTCTTTTACCCTTCTCTCTCTCTCCCAACCTTCATGGTTAAATAGTTGTATTACTTGATAATATTGTGTATATATATGACTTGTTTCTTATACCATATCTGTTTGGATGTTTAATGTTGTGTGGCATTCTATTTATGCATCAAACATGTGAGCGTATGTACATAACAGTGAAAATATTCAAAATTTGCCTGTATGAGTCGACCATATCAGGGCAATGGTCGACGCACACCTTAAAAATTTTCTTTTTTCAAAAAAAAAATTCAAACAGTATGCGTCGACGCATGCAGAGGGTATGGTCGACGCATCGCACGAAAAATCAGTTTTTCTGCATAAAATGTTCAAACTTCCCATGCATTTGCATTTCAAATTCTCATTAAGTGTGCATTTAACCCACTACATTGTGAGTTGCATCTACCTAGTGCCTATTGTCTCTTGGCCTCTCCTCTTCCCAAAACCCTAAATCTTCATCTATAAAAAGGGCAAACCTCCTTCTTGCAAATCATTCTCAAAATCTTACACCAAGCTTCACTCTCTACCTTTACAAAAAGCTTCAGAATCATTACCAATGGCTTCCTCATCCCGCAAACCTACCGGTAAGAGATCAAGGGGATCATCCTCTGCCTCCCTACCCATTACCGCTGTCTCATTAGTTCCACCGGCTCTTGTCGACACCTTCAACAACAACATTGGTCAAAGAGGAGTTGTAAGGCAACATGCCTTCTACAAACTCACAGCAGAACGCATGCATCTCGTAGACATCATGTCTCTGCTACAATATCACGGTATTGTTAAATTCCTGGAATGCAATGCCAAATATAGCAAAGACCTAGTGTAGGTGTTTAAATTGGCTGCATTATATGGTAAAACACTAGCTGGATTCTAATGTCTTGACTGATGTCATGACATGGTGTGTATGTGTGACTGCAATTGTAGGTTAGAATATCTAACTGTACTCTGATGTCTTGACTGATGTCATGACACACTTGAGTAGTTACTGCAGGTTTAGCTAATACAGGATTTATTGAATGTCAAACTGGATACTGTGACATTCATCCCTGTCAGCAGATACTGAGGAATAAAACAGTTGGTGTTCTGTTAGAGCTCAGTATTCATTTGCAGTCTGGTTATCAAGGAAGAACCAGACCTGGCATAAGGCCTACTGTATGAATGTCAAACTGGATGTTATGACATTCATCATGGACAGTATATATTGAATAATAGACAGAGTGGTGTTCTGCTACACTTCAGTATGTTTCTTAGTTTGTTCTTCAAGAGGATAACAGAACTAACTTAAGGCCAAATGTGTAGTTGTCAAATTGGATACTTTGACATTTATTAATGTAAGCTGTTACTGTAGTATGGTCATTTTGGTCATGTACAGGTCAGCAAAATTGTACAGTCTGTTTTCTGGAAAAACAGACTCAGCATATGATCCTTGATGTCTAGCTGAATGTCGTGACATTCATTCCTGACAGCATATGCTATATTGTAAGTTGTTCAGTTTTCTGTTTCAGCTTTTTCTTAGGCTATTCTTCAGGAAGTCAACAGCTTAGAGAAAAACCAGGAAATCAACAACCAAGTTACATTTAATGAACCTAACAAATAGCTTATTTGTTAGTAACCTAGATATTGAATTTATGGGAACTCGCGTGACCTTAAATTCAGGAGAATACAAGTGCAAAAGCCCAGGTACTGCAATATAAACGGAAGTCGTTCCTTCATTCAGTTTCGGGGATTTTGAGGCGTGAAGATTTAGTGTGTCCATCATACTTCACTGCTGTATTTTTGTGAGTCTTGTATTAGACATATCTTGTAAGCCAAGCCATTATCAAATTGATGATAGTTTTGGTATAGGGTGTTCATTGAGTTGTAAGTGTTGTGTCGCTCAAAGCTTTTAAGCGTGAGTGCTGTGTATCTTGATTAAAGCTGTTAAGCACAATCAAGAGTTGTTTGAAGTGTGACTTCAAAAGTGTCTTTAATATTGATTAAAGGTAGTAATCACTGAGGTGATTGAGGGGGAGTGAGTAGGAACTCTGATCTTAGAGTAAGATTGAAATTGCATTGGGTAGGGATTAAGTGACAAGTTGTAAACGGGTGAGTTTAGCTTTGAATTAATACTATTGATAGTGGATTTCCTCCCTGGCTTGGTAGCCCCCAGATGTAGGTCATGTTGGACTGAACTGGGTAAACAATTACTTGTGTTATTTACTGCACTTACTGTTAAGTTCTGCATAATTCTTGTCTCTGCAGAATTGGATGTCATAACAACCCGTGTGACATCGAAAGTCTGATAACTAGAATTTCACCTAGTCTGTGTGTTCTACACTTACCTTCATGACAAATTTCGTGGTCAAAAGTTTCACTCCAGGATCGGCACAATAAAGGTATTGTTCAAGTCTGATGTTTGGAATAAATATTTTGATCTGACATTGGCTGCTGATGAAAATCCTCTTGCTGAGGTAACTGATTCTCACACAATAGAAGGATATGAGTTTAAGAGCGCTTTGAACGCTATGCTGAAATGACCTTACCCAGACCACATTGTGAACAGTGATGCATTCCCACGAACTGTCACTGTCGGTAAGCTGAAAACAGGTGAGCGCATTCTTTAGTGGATTGTGGCGCGCATCCTGCGACCTAAGAAGGGTGGCCTTTCCCGAGTTGAACAGGCTGAGGTTCATCTCATATATATCCTGAAAAATCAGCGCAAAACAAACTGGCCTTACTACATTGCTAGTAGGATGTTCAGTTTACGAGACTCCAGATGAGGCACTGCTCTTGCCTATGGATCTCTTATTCAAGAGGTTCTTACTGCAGCCGACGTTGATTATCCGTCCTTTCCTTATACCTCCATTTCCTCAGATAAAGAATTCAGCCCAAAAACTCTCTCTATGATGGGATACTTTTGGTCTGATGAGCGAAAAGCATACAGATTTGTTCGCAGGGGGTATATTCCTATGACTGTTGAAGAATATGATGAAAGTGATGAAAGTGAAGAAGAAGACCAAGAGGAAAACAAATAAGAAGGAGCGGGACAAGCATTTGAGCAGCATGATAGTCCTCCACAAGCAGACACACACGACTACACAAACACCGCTTGGGTTCAGAATACCTATTCAACTGAAGAAGATGCCCCCAACCATGGTGGCTGGGGTGAATGGCAACATATCGGCTGGTCAACACAACGCCAATTCTATCAGCCGTATCAATATGGTGCTGAAGAATCTCCACTGTCTCCTCCGCAGCAAGAAAATTCTTCTGAACTTTTAGATATGATGCGAGATATGCAGCTAGCTCAACAATCATTCATACAAACTCAGGATGAGCGCTATGCTCATATAAGCAACCAGCTTCAAGCACAAAATGAGAGGCTCGATAGCCTCTCAACCAACATGAATGAACGATATGCAGCATTCACCGAAACATTTGCACGACATGAGCGGTCTGTCGATGTGGGCCTCAAATATCTAAGTAGTGTTGCTGACCAAATGACTTCTTTGGCAGATCCTGACAGAAACCCGGATGTTTATTACGGTCGAGGACGAGGCTATTAGGGCATAAAACTGCATGTGCATCTGTACTTTTGTTGTTTGAATGAACTTATTATCTGTTATGCTTGTTTGTTAATCTAGTTTTATGTTATCTCCTTTTCAATTTGTTCAGTAATAATATTTGGTGTGGTATTGTTACATGATTTGCTATCTCCTGTTGAATATCATGTTATGTTGAATTATAGTTCTACTTCTCTTTTTGATGTTGTCAAAGGGGGAGAAAAGCATGTACCAAAGCCAAGAAAGAGCATGTACCAAAGCCAAGCCAAGATATTCACAACAATTAACAGTTTGTTGTTTTGAAGCCAGTCTTAGATTACAAAAGAAAGGGGGAGCGCGTGTAAATATTGCATGTTGTTTTTCTTTGGTTTCACACAGGTTGTCATCATCAAAAAGGGGGAGTATGTAAGGGCAAACTGTCATACAACATACGATCATAGGTTTCGATGATGACAAATTACCACCATGGATGAATCGGCATTGTCGAATCCACCTCTACAAAACAAATGCAACATATCACCTATCATATCCTTTTCTATGTTCATCTAAACTGTTATATTTCATACAACATATGTGGATAAAATATGGTCATGACAAAATGCAAGAAAACCACAAAAATCTGAATTTTTGCAGATTTGCAGGGTTTGAGTCGACCGCAGGGTCGGCGCATAACATAGTGCAGTTTGTCACGGGTCAGCACACGGAGGCTTGAGTCGACCACAGGGTCGGCGCATGAAGTTTTCAATTTCCCACGGGTCAGCGCACGCCGACCTATGGTCGACGCATACTGATGTGTTTTTCAGTTTGTCCAAAACTGCAGGCTATACGTCGACGCATAGACCTGCTATGGTCGACCGTTCGCGCGCAAATACTGTTTTTAAGTAATTCCCACCTTGTTTGAAAAGCTGTTAAGTGGGTTGGTTGGTTTGTTACTGTAAATAGAAGTTCAGCTACTTGTATCAAAGTAACATTTGACAAATTGATTCAAGTGTACAAAGAACAAGAAAAAGGGAAATAGGTGTCCAAGATTCTTCATCTTCATCTTCAACATCTCACAACACATCAATTACACACAGCCATTTTTGAAGTGCTTTGTGATTGGTTACAGGTGATAACGTTCGAAGTCGAGATTGGGGAATCCGGTTCAGGTTGAAACTTGCGACAGGTTTTTTCTTGAATAAAACCTTTAGGGTTTTGTCCTCCAAGACTGGTTTGATTTTTGGGGGTTTTTGGACGACTTCTTCATCAATTTTCAGCTGAGCGAAGGTGATTAAGAAGAGGAAGTCTTCATCAATCTAGTAGCGGATTCAGTGACATTGAAGGGAAGATTTCGGGTTCGATTTGTTGTAGTTGAGATCAGCCAAGCCGAGGGTTTGAAAAACTGAGAGTTATTCAACAAAGGGGCTGGAATCGGAGGTCTATCAACAACAATCGAAGGACTTAATTCACCTTGAATCAAGGAACAAGGAGTGGAAGCAACATTCAACGTCTTGAGAATTCTGTTGTATATTTGCTTGTCAATCCTTGTATAAACTGTTATACTCAACATGTGATATCTATTAAAGCAATCTCAATTCTAGTTTTAGAATTCAGGGTAGACGTACCCCGAAGCGAGGACGACGGGGGAACTGCCTCATCAAACCTTTGTCTTCTCTATTTTTCAGCATATTTGTGTTGGCTTAAAAATAAGTGATTTTTGTATAAGCACTTTTATCAAACCTTGATATTAATTGAGTAAGTTAAAACTCTGTTTTTGAATCCAAAGTACAATAAGATATTGTACTAGACTAATTGGAATCACTTACTCAACATAAATATCACTTGGAGTGTTTTTACACACCAAGTGTTTGATGATTTGCCTAAACCAAAATTATCTTAGTTGTGTATCTAGTTTCGTTTGCTCTTTGAATCATTGGAACTAGGAATCCTAGAAAGTGAAATAAATCATTGATAATGTGACTAGTGTAGTGATTCTTATTCTACATTATCACTAAGCCATAGGCTAGACGCATATCCGGTTTTCCAATAACCTTTTGTTTTAGACTATATTTTCCTCGGCCGCTTCCGCACTTAAAACAAATTTTCAAAACCAATTTTAATTGGTAGCGCCGACTCAAATTTTAATTAGGATCTATTCAACCCCCCCCCCCCCCCCTTCTAGATCCGTGCCATAGTCTAACATAAAGATCTATGGAGTCTTGCCTTTTGCAGACTATCATTCCATCAAATAAATTTGAGCCTTTTATCCAATTATTTGCACTCTTATTTGTTTCTATTCAACAAACATCTTGCACGATTTAATTGAGAAAATATCATTGGTTTGAATAATTAAATTTTTCATAACTTGTTTTTAAACAAAGTGAACATTCACAATGACGAAAGGATACTTAGGAGATCCTCAGTGCTCTCCCAAGGACGGTATGATCCCCAACAGGGTAAGACTTTTGTTCATGTTCCTGGCATGACTGTATCTTCTTCCTCCAGAGCCTTTTGTGGTTTTCCTACTGTTGGAGTGTTTGGTGACTCTTCCCTTCAGCAGAGTAGCAACCTTTCCTACTCAGCAGATGTGATCTCTTTGGTGAGTACGGTACTGGGTGTTTGATCCCCAGAATCTCTTTATCCCTCGGATAGATTCCCCAGTAGAGTTGCTTATGTGGTGGATTTCATCTGTGCGATAACTCCTGTCCCCAGATGGAATGACTGATGATTGTCCCCTACAGGGATCTTTGCAACCTGACTTTCTGTCTTGAGATGTAGTACCGGCTGTTTGAGTGCTTATTCCTTGGAGCTGTCTGTGTTAGAAATGTTTGTTTGTCAGCATTCATCATACATAAACCACGCATACGTGCATATAATTTTCAAACATTCGCATATTCATATTGCATTCTTTGCCATATATCTTTGCTTGTTGTTCCTTGCTAGCTGGTAATACATTTCCCAAGCAGGTGTCGGTGTCTGATCCCTCAATATAGAGTCAGCCCCTTAAGCAGAAAGTGTTTATCTTTCCTGCCACATTCCCCACTGAGTTATATCCTCGTGGACGACGGTTGTTTTTGCTTCCTCCCTAACACATGTATTGGGATGGGATTCCCTATTGAGTTATATCCTCATTAGGACGAGTCTTGATTCAGTCTGCCTCTTTAGTTTGATCCTAAATTGGCTTCTTGGGATTTTTTTCCTATTTCCCCGTGGTATAAAGGAATAATTGCTCAGAAGTTAGTAATCATTCATCTTACCCTCAGTGGAGTCTGTGGTTTTCTACCCTTATACCGGTAATTGTAAACCCTATTTTCTCCCCTTTGCAGAGTTAACCTTTTTATTCATCCTAATCGGTGACGGTTACTCCTCTGTGGTTTTCTACCCAGTATCCGGTAGATTTAATCCCCTCATTGACGGTTATCATTATCCAATATTCGGTGTTGATATTCCCTCTTTCTCTTGGATAATTGCACAGAGTATTACTATTTGCATGCATACATTTGCATCATGAGGTCTCTTAGGGACCAAAATTTGTCTCATTACTGTTATTTAAGCCCATTCTACCGCGTCGAGATGAAGATTTTAACCTTCACTTCTCCGGCTAGAATGACCTTAAATAGGGGCATCTGTAAGACCCCAATTTTGTCCCTAAGATCCCTCATGGCATCATAACATTGCACTTGCATTGCCTCAAGGATCATAAGCATCTTGGTTCCTTTTGCCTTTGGGTAGGACCTCTTGTGAGTGGTTTGAGATCACCAATCATGCTTGAATTGTATATCATTGCTTTTCTCATTTTGTTTACTAACCAAAAGTATAAAAATATGTCACTAACATCTTTTGTTTGTAGCTAGAGCAATCACAAGGTTCAAAACTTCTAGGAGATCATCTGTGCAATGACATGGCCAAGAGAAGATGAAAGCAAGCATGGTATTGGTTCCCAAAGCTCTCATCCATCAAATATGCCTCCCTATCATCTCAATTCATCATTTTGATCAAAGCAAGTCAAAGGGTTTGAGGGTGGTTCCTCAGGGAAACCCTAATTCATCTGTGCACCATAATGCCTTGCTCATGAAGCAACCTCAACCCATGGTCAAATAAAATCAAGGGAAGTTCTTTAATTCATCATTTCATGCATATTTTAACTTGTTTGAGTGTCCTCAATCATCAATTCATCAAGATATGAGTCATGGACTTGAGAAGTTGATTAGTCAATTCATCTGACTATTTTGAAATTGACTGAGACCTAACTTTTTATGTGTTGGTCAAATGGAGATAGTTCCAAAAGCAAAAATGTTCTTAAGGACAATATGAACAACTTTCATGTTCATCAAAAATTTATTTGAAGCTTGGAAGGTCATCTCCCATTCCAAGACATTATAGGTCATTTTGACTGAAATCCTAATTTTGGGTCAACTTCCCAAGGACATAACTCATCCATTTTTTATGCTTTTGAGGTGAGATCAAATGCATTGGAAAGCTTACGATGTCTACTTAAAATTTTATGTTGAACAAAATTTCAAAATCTCAAAGGAAATACATGTGATAATGCAAGACATTATAGGTCTTTTTGGACCAAATGCATTGAAAGGCAAAAAAGTCCAACTTCAAGTGCCCATAACTATTTCATCAAAACTCCAAATGATGCAAAATTTTAATCCATTTTGATTTTCTTGAAAAGGTCTACAACTTTGATGTTGGAGGTTGTTTCATTTGAGGCTTGCATCATTGAAATAGAGGGGCTTGAACATTGGCCAAATTTAGAAACTTTGCCTTGACATGTTTTGCACATTACACTTTAAGCTCAAAATTCACCAATTTCCACACTTCAAAAGGATTTTTGCCCAACATAACAATTGTTCCTCACATCAAAACCTTTCCAACCATTACTCACATGACCATTTTTGGATTTTTCATGTGTCAATTTCGAAGAGGTGAACATTTAGGTTCAATTATGGAACTCACATCATAACTTCATGCACAAGCCAATGCAACTCTAATCACACGTCCAAACCATTGGCATTTGAGTTCAGCTTGCATTTTCATCCATTTTTTGGCTTTGCATGCGCCTGTACAGGCCTATGCATGAAGAGTCCAAGTTCCATGCACACGAGTTTTTTCCTTGCTTGCATCAGCCTTGGCTATAAATAGCATGCTTCATTCTCTTCAAAAACCAACCTAATAGCGCCTGAAGCTCTGCACAAGTGAAATCCCAACCTCCATTAAAGGAATTCTGAGTTTTCCATTTCAATTTTACAGTTCAGATTTCAACTTCATTTGTTGATCTCTGAATTCAAATTCCTAAGCCTTGCTTCCTTGTTACCTCAAGAACACATTGCACAAAAGATTTGGAGTGGATCAAGACCTGTAAAGATGCACTTCAAAGGTTGTTGTTCAAACTTATTTGCTTCGAATCTCTCATTTCTTTGATCTATTTTCCTGGCCAAAGTGTTTTTTGAAGTCCTCACTTGAGAGGCAAGCTAGTGGTAGCTTCAATTTTGTTTTTCTTTGATATGCATTTTTCATACCTGAATCTTCCACCTCAGATTTCTCAACCTATACGAATCTTGAGTGTAATTAAAGGTTACAGGGGTGATGTACATCACCCTAACTTCATTTTGGTATAAGGATCGCGCAAAATGGTGAAGGTTTGAAAACCTGCAAATCTTGCCGGAATTTGGAAGCTCACCGAAGAAGAAGGTGGCTCTAGTGGTCGTCCATTCCCAGTTTGAATCTGGATCGTTAGATCTCATCTCCAGATTCAATCTGAGCCTTTAGATGTTATGACTTTTTTTAATTCTTTGTGTGACGCGTTTGACCAAGGTTCACCATGAGCGCGCGCTTCAGGACCATCAGATTGGCCATGTCAATTAATGAATGTGATCCAACGCTTCCTGATTTTCCACATTTTTTTAATTTCTGATTTTAATTCCCTTTTATTTAAAAAATTCATAACTCTCTCATTTTTAATCCAAAAAATATGGGACCAATTGATTAAAAATAGTTTCTGACTTTTAAAAATGCTGAAATTTTTTGTCAAACTTTGTTCGACCTTGTTGAACTTGGGATAAATTACTTGGACCTTTCAAGGTTGATTTGAAGTAATTTTGAAGTTTGACCTTTCTTTTATTTTTAATTCAAGTTTAATTTTAAATATTTAAAAATGCCAAAATATTTTGTTCATTTCTTGACTTCCAATCTTCATCCCACTTCTGTTTTTGATTGTTTGACTTTGACTTTCAATGTTATTGGTCAACATATGATGATTGGTACATTGTACTTCATTTAATGCATTTGTATTTTTGCCATTTTTATTTCCATTATTCATCTCCTTCTTCTTCTTCTTTTTTCTTTTTTTGATCAATGAGTTGAAGGTTGATAAGTTAGCATTGATTAGGGAGACTTAATCTTCTTTGATCCAAATCTAATTCATCTTGATCAATTGATCAAGTGAATGGATTTGCATTAAGGATAGGTTGTTTCCTAAATCATGAAAAAGGCTTAAACCAATACAAGATCATTTCTCTTCTTCTTTTTGGCATGGCAAGTTGTTGGAACTTGGTTCACTAATCAAGACTTCTAACTTGTGTTGTTGCCTACATTATTATTGACCGGCCTCAGATAGTTGTGACTTCTATATAAGTCCAATTATGATTGCTTAACATAGCGCTAAATTTGCCTTATGGCACACTAATTATTAACTACTAACAATTAACACTTATTTTACGCACTTTAATTTTATGCAATTTACCATTCTTGCACATATTATTCATTTGCTTTTTCCTTTGCTCATTGGAGCACATGTTTATGTTAATGCCATTTTCCTTTTGCCCACTTGGGTATATAATTGTGTATATATCTTTTGTGCTTGTGTTTGTCTGTTTGGTGTGAATCAAATGCAAAGAATTGGACAAAATGGACTTAGAATTTAGGACCTTACCCAAGCAAATGGAATTTGAAGAGCAACTAGGCCTCATGCCTTTAGAGTGCTTAAATGTCAAAGAGCAACTAGGCCTCCTGCCTTTAGAATGCTTAAAGCTTAAGGATGAACTTTGAAAGGACCATATTCTAAAACTCCCTCTTGTCCATTCTTTGATTGATCATAGAACTTTTTGATGTGTGTTTTCTTATGCTAGGATTTCCAACTTGAGCTTAATTGAGGAACCATTACCATGAGCTTCTGAGAGAGAGAAATCCAAGATACATTGAGGAGACTTCCAAGAGTCCATATGATTGTTGATTGCTTGAGTTTATGCTTGTGATTGCTTATTCCAAGGGATGGGAGATACTTGGATCATCAATATGATTTCAAGAAAGGAACTCCATTTGTGGTTTTGTTTCTTATTCCTTACCTCTTGTATGCTTAGGACTTTAGCCCTTCTTCTTCTTCTCTCCACTCTAACCCAAGCCAAAACTTTTTGTGCAAACATTTAACCCTAGTTTTCAAACATTAGAAACCTAAGCCTTAGGCTTTTGATTTTCAAACCTTTTTTTCATAACACTTATTTTGAATTGAATCTTTAAGTCAACTTTGACCATTTTTGTATATACTTCTAATTGGTAAATATAATCCATTCAAATGTCTTTTTGTGGTTCCAATGGCCACTTTCTTAATCAAATTTTCCATAACCTTTAGCTATTAGGTTTGAGTTATCCTTGTGGTAGATGTAATACTCACCTATATCCTTAGTGATGGACAATGAGTCTTCCATGCTTATTATAGGGTTACCCCCTCACTAGCATGTTGAAGCTATCCTCACATGGTGGATTTGTGGTTTTAGGTTGAGTTTTCTCTCTTTGATAACAAAAGACCTTAAGGCTTTTGATTAAAACCAATTCACCAATCTTTGAGATTTTTACCCCGAACTACGAGGTTTTGATCCTAATCTTTTTTAAGATGGTACGTAGGCAATGGGTTTATCCATCCAAACACAAAATGTAAAGGAACTTGTATATTCTCCTCTCATCACTTCAATCATGTTTGCATAAATAAACTTTCACAAAACAACAACCTTTCAACAAGTATGAAAAGGGATCCCTAGGAGTACCTAGGATGTTTTGGGTGCCTAACACCTTCCCATTACATAACCAACCCCCTTACCCAGATCTCTGATTTCTCTTTTACTAGTTTTTGTTAAAACTATTATGTTTTTGTTCGCTTTCTAACCATTCCTTTGGATAAATAGAAGTGCGGTGGCGACTCGACTTGTATGGTTTACCTTGGATTTAGTCAATATCTCTAATGGTAATGAATACCCCGCGACAGCAGGTAAGTCTTGAAGTGCGAAGCCTTGTTGGTCTTCACCAAAACAGTTTTGTTTGGTAACTTTTCCCCAATAGTTCGTCATTCATCCCCAACTTGGTTGATAAGTTTCTCCCCGAGTAATTTATCATCCTCAGTAGAGTTGAGATGATGATCAATCCCTATCCCACAGTTGTGGTACTCCTCTTTTGAGATCCTCCAATTTGTGACATCGGAGATCCGAAACCTTTATTTGGTTTCCAGTTAGCATATTTTTGTGTTGCATAACTTCAGCAGTTCATCAGATCTGGTTATCTTTTTTCTTGGAATTGGTTTATTTCGCAATTCCCTAGGGAAATTTGATGATTTTTTAGGAATGCAACGATCTTGGTCATAGCATCCCCAACAATTTGCTCAAATTCCCATGTAGAGTTTTACCTCTTGTATTCCCCAGCGGAGTTTATCTTCTGATATTGAAGTTCCCTTGTTCCCGACAGTTTTGGATTCTGAGCAGTATTTTGGTTTTGTCCCCTGCAAGGTTGTCTCCCATTTGATATGGTGTTGACCTAAAATTCCCCGTAGAGTTGACAATTTAGATCCTCAGCAGATCTTTTCTCTGTCCCTAGCCAGGATTTGGTTAGTAAGAGTTGGATGACTTATGTTCATCCCTAGCATTTTCTCCAATTGGTATTTCCATCTTGTTGAGATTAGCTGAGTATTGCAGTGATGATTCAAATCTGTGATATTTGTATCCTTTGTGTTGCTTTATCAACATAATCATAATCATATACATGGATATTCATGCATAAAACACAACATCAGATATTTCATGATGCATTTTTTATTGCATTTGATTTCTTTATCCTGATCCCCTGCTTTGGTGACATTATCACCCCATGCAGATTTGGTGCGTCTGTCCTCCTTCAAATTGTAAAGGGCCAACCCCCTTAAGCAGAAAGAGTTTAACCTTTCTGAGTCCCCACTGAGTTATTTTCTCGTGGATGATCATTATTTCAGTTTCCTCCCCAATTAATTATCTGGATGGAACCACTCCCCTTGAGTTATATGCTCATTGGGCTGAGTCTTTGTTTGACCGTTTCTTTCTAGTTACTAACTATATGGATACTTTGGTCCCCTGAGAGTCTATTACCCAGTAACTGGTAATATTCTTCTCAATTTGTGAGTACTGTACTTTTTCCCAATATCCAGTAAAAGTAATCTACTTCCTTTTTGTCCCTAGCGGATTCATTTTCACGTTTCCCCAGGCAATATATCCTTGATATGTTCATTCTAACCGGTGATAGATATTCTTCCTTTGTGGTGTTCTACCCAGTAAAAAGGTAGTTGTAATCCCTGCTTTTATTCCCCAGAGAAGCTAATCCTTGATATGTTCACTCTAATAGGTGACAGATTTTCTCCTCTTTGTGGTCTTCTGCCCAATAACCGGTTGTTGTAAATCCTACTTTCCCATCAGAGTTAATCCTTGATATGTTCAATCTAACCAGTGACGATTTTTTTTTTTTTGGGTTTTTCTGCCCAGTAATCGGTAGTTATAAATCCTAATTTCCCCTCCGACTTTATCCTTGATATGTTCATCCTAATCGGTGACAGATATTCTCTCTTTGGTATTCTATCCAGTAACTGATAGACATAATTCCTATTTTCTCCCCGACAGTCTATCCTTGATATGTTCATCCTAACCGATGATGGATATTCTTCCTCTGAGTTTATCCTTCATATGTTCACTTTAACCGGTGACGGATATTCTCTCTTTGATCTTCTGCCCAATAACTGGTAGTTATAAATCCTATTTGATCATTTTTTATAACAGGCTATTCTTACCCGGTAACAGGTAACGAATACACGTCTTTTTCCTCAGCGAGCCATCCTTGATATGTTTACCCTAACCGGTAACGGATGTCCCTCTGTCGAAATATATTATATTCCTACCCAGTAGTCGGTAATAGATAATATATTTCTGGTACTCCTATGTTGAAGATCATTCTTCCCCAATTGAGTTTGATTCAGGTGTTTCTGCTTTGTTTTGATCTACCCATTTCCCTCGCAGAGTTTCCCTTATCCCCAATCGAGTCCTTCCATCGATTTATCTTCATGGAAATTCCCCTCGTGTCTCCAGCAGTTTTCAAGTCATGATCTGGCCTATGCACAACTATTATCCTCAGAGTTTTTGTCTCCATAGTGAGTTTTCCTTACGGAATGCAATATGCTCCTGTGAATTTTCAGTCACTCTAGATTCTTTTTCTTTGTGGTAATATTCCCCACAAAGATTATTTTTAACATTTCATATCATATGCATCACGAGGTTTCTTAGGGACCAAAATTTGTTTCTATGTTGTTATTTAAGTCCATTCTACTGAGTTGATACGAAGATTTTAACCTTCACATCCTCAATTAGAATGTCTTTAAATAGGGGCAACTGTAAGACCCTAATTTTGACTCTAAGATCCCTCATGCTATCTCATCATATGCATTAGCTTTGGGATCACACCTTGGCATCCTCCTTACCCCTCATTCATTGGATTTACATTGGGAGAGATCACCAAGCACATTTGATTGTATCATACTTTGTTTTTCTTTGTTTACTAACCAAAATACCAAAAATATGTCAATATATATTTTACTTCCTTTGTAGGTAGTGTGTGTGTGTCCATCCATGCTCCATCAAGCTCACATCTAGGGTTTCAGACCCTCAATGCAAGGAAACTAATAAAGAGATGGTTAATATTGACTCTAGGAATCATATATGGGTCCCCATGATCTTCACATATCATTGTGATCAAGAATTGATCCAGAGTTTGAAGCTTGTTTGCCTTGGAAGCCCTAATTCATCTGGGTATCTTGTGTAACTTCCTCATCAAGCTTCTACATAATTTGATCAAATATTTCAAGGGATAGTTTATATTACATCATATTATGCATATATGATCCTCCATGAGTCCAAAAGATCAAGAGAACTTCGAGTTTGCAAGATGGTTCATGGTGGTTGACCAGAAAAAGTCAATTGGTCAAAACTGGGGTTCCCTAGACCCTATCTCCTACACTTTTTGTCATATGATAATTATTCCAAGTGCAGAGTTACTCCGTATGACATTCCAAATAACTTTCATGTTTAAGTCAAGAGCTATTTTTGCTTGGAAAATCATTTTTTTATGGTGAAATATTATAGGTCATTTTGTCTAAACCCTAGTTAGGAGGTCAACTTCCAAGGACCATAACTTGCTCAATTTTTATGATATGAAGGCCATTCAAGTTTCATGATCAAATTCAAGATGTCTTATCCAACTTTTATTCTTGTAAAAAATTCAAATTCAACTTGAAAGGGCATGTGCCAAGAGGAAACATTATAGGTCATTTTGCACAATTTCCATTGAACAAGTGATTTTCCTCAACTTCTAAAATGCATAACTCCTTCATGCCAAATCTAAGTGAGGTCAAATTTGTGACCAAATTGAAGAGTTTTGAAATAGATACAACTTTGATGAAGTAATTTCTTCTATTTGAAGCCCATAGCAAAAGTTATTCCAGGTGGAAGAAGTGGACATTTGACTTTGTACTTCAAAAATTTTCAAATATGTTTGATTGCCCAAACTTCAACCTCAAAATTCATCATGATCCATGCTTCAAATGGAAAAGTGTTCAACTTTAAATTTGTTTCCCTTGATCTCAACTTTCCAAAAAGTCTGAATTCATCTCATTTGGCCAAGAATTGGAGGACTTGCGCATGGGTTCTTCATAAAGCTTCATTTTGATGAATTTCACATTCACATTTCAATTACCATTGCATGATCACATGACACACTTTCAACATTGGACATGAGGAATTTTGGACCTAATCACATCATTTAATTGGCCTATCATATGCCCATGCATCCATGCAAGAGAGATTGTTATTTTTGGACAATTTATGAAATGTGTAGAAAGCAATTGCCTTGCCCAAGCTTTGAACCTGCAATCTAAACCCTCGCCATTAGAGGACAATCTTGAAGATTTTCATTTGAAAATCGAGTTTCAAATCTCCTTCTGTTTTGAGATTGAAACTCCAAGAATCCAAATCTTTCCTTGATCCAATTCAACTTCTGCAAGCTTCTAAAGCCAAGCCAAGGTCAATTGGAAGCAAGATCAATCAAGTTTCAAGCTCCTTGAGGCCAGATTCGGGATCCTGAGCATTTTCTCTTTGAAATAGTGTCCTTGTTTTCCATTTCCATTGAGATGAAGTTGGACCTGTTCGGTGGAGGTCACCGGAGAAGATGATCGGAGCCGTAACTCTGGTGATGTTTTGTCACGCTTCCTGACCATCTGATCATGTTTGAATATTCTAATATGGACCCTTGGTTTGCATTACCACGCGTACCACACGTCGACTTGTGTCCACCAAGGAACGCACGCGTGTGGCCATCCGATCTGCCACCTCAATTAGTGAGGGAGATCTGATGGCCCTTGTTTTTTCTATTTTTATTTTAATTTCTGATTTTAAGTTTAATCCTTTTATTTTGTTTAATTCATATTAATTTCATTTTTAATCTAAAAAATATGGGACTTTCACCAAAAATCTTTAAATATTTGTCTCTTACATTTTATGAATTAAAATTATTTTTTGGATTAATTTTGATATTTTTCATGAATTAAATGTTTTTGTGCATATTTTTAATTGTTTAAAATTACTTCTGACTTTTCAAAAATCATGAATTTTTTTGTCTAAGGTCCTTTGACCTTCTTTGACCTAGGATAAATCTCTTGGCCATTTATTTGGTGTTTTGAAGTGATTTTAGGTTTTGACCAAATTAAAATGTATTTTAATTCATTTTTAAATTGATAAAATGTGTAAAAATTATGTTGAGCCATTATTTTGGTCTTGTGATGTTTGACTTTCTGTTTGGGCCTTGGTCAAGGTTGATTTGACTTTTATTGGATCAAAACTATTGGATTTAGGGGATTAATGAAATGTACATTTCATCTCCCAAAATGAGTGGATGGTTTTGATTTGATGAAATTCCTCACTTGGTCAATTTGTGTATCTATCTCCCTCTCCCGCTTCATCTTCATCCCTATTCTTTCCCATTCTCTCATTTGACCAATGAAATCTCTAATGTATTAAGGCTAATTGGTTCATCAATGACCTTGTGTCAGATGAACCAATACAAGTATGACTGAGATATGTCCATCCCTCTTGATCTTCTCTTTTAGTGTGTGGTATGCTTTAGGAGTTTGGTTCTTCATACCAAATCTCTAACATACATTAACACCTATATTTTTATTTCCCGACCTCAGATAGTTATGACTTCTACATAAGTCCAATTATGATTGCTTAACATAGAGCTAAATTTGACCCTAAAGGCATAGCATTCTAGTAAGTGGGATTATAAGTCTCCCATTCTTCATGGTATTGTGTGGAAACTTGACCTTTTTTTCCTTTCATGAGAGCTAGTGGCATACATCGTGAGGTCTCTTAGGGACCAAAATTTGTCTCTCTGTTATTATTTAAGCCCATTCTACCTCGTCGAGACGAAGATTTTAACCTTCACTTCTCCGGCTAGAATGACCTTAAATAGGGGCATCTGTAAGACCCTTATTTTGACCCTAAGATCCCTCATGGCATCATAACATTGCATTTGCATAGCCTCAAGGATCATGAGCATCTTGGTTCCCTTTGCCTTTGGGTGGGACTCCTTGTGATTGATTTGAGATCACCAAGCATGCTTGAATTATACATCATTGTTTCTCTTACTTTTGTTTACTAAAAAAAAAAAAAAAAAAGAAAGAAAAAACAAAAAGAAAAAAAAAAGAAAAAAAAAACTAAAATTAAGAAAAAAAAAACTAAAAAAAAAAATTGGACTTGGGCCTATCTCATTTGAGCCCACAGGTCCACAAAAACCAGGTTATAAATTCAGAGTTTCAGTGAAACAAAAGGACATGTCATTCCTATTACCCTGGCAGGAAAAAGAAAGTGAGAGAAGAGCTGACAGAGTTCAAAGCAACTTCCAGAGGCAAACCCTCAGATTGCTCTGCAAACCTCATGGGTGCAACTCAATTTCAATCGATCCTCCCCAATCAGGTATGCCCTATTTCCACTACTTTATACTTTCAACCTGAAATTTTTTGATACCCTTTTAATGTATGTGTTTGACAAGAGGTTTAGGCTTCCTACCCTTAGTTGCTTTTTGTGAGCTTTTTTGTGAATTTTAATGGCATGATTCATGTGGTTACATTTTAATTTGGGGGCAACTCTTGATTACCCTATCTTGTTTCTCTAACCTGTTTGTTGAGTTTTTTTTTTCGTGAGGGCTCACATGACTCTTGCAGAGATGGCCTGGTGTTCCACTTTATTTGTGGGATACCACCTGGAGGTTTATTCCGATTACCTGTGCTTAATGGCTTGAGATATTTGTTTGTGACTGCTTATTCCAAAGGATGGGAGCTACTTGGATCATCAATATGATCTCAAGAGGGGAACTCCTAATGTGGTTTTATTTTCTTTTCCCTTATCTCTTGTATGTTTAGGAATTTAACCCTTCTTTTTTTTTGTTTTTTTCCCCATTCTAACCCAAGCCAAAACTTTTTGTGCAAATAATAACTTTTGTTTTCAACATTAGAAACCTAAGCTTTATGCTTTTGATTTTCAAACTTATTTTTCATAACACTTCTTTTGAATTGAACCTTTTAATCCACTTTAACCATATTTTTTGTAAATACTTTTAATTGGTAAATATAACCCATTCAAATACTTTTTGTGGTTTCAATGGCCACCTTCTTAATCAAACCCTTTTTTTTATAACCATTAGCTATTAGGTTTGAATTATCCTTGAGGTAGATATAATACTCACCTTTATCCTTAGTGATGGACAATGAGTCTTCCATGCTCATTATAGGGTTAACCCCTCACTAGCATGTTGAAGCTATACTCACATGGAGGATTTGTGGTTTTAGGTTGAGTTGTCTCCCTTTGATAACAAAAGACCTTAAGGTTTTTGGACCAATCAATTCACCAACTTTTTTTTGAATTTTTTTACCCCGAACTACGAGGTTTTGATCCTAATCTTTTTTTAAGATGGTACGTAGGCAATGGGTTCATCCATTTAAACACAAAATGTAAGTAAATTTGTATATTCTTTTCTCATCCCTTCAATCATGTTTGCACAAATAAATTTTCACAAAAAAAAAAACAACAACCTTAAAACAAATGTGAAAAGGGCTCCCTAGGAGTACCTAGGATGCTTTGGGTGCCTAACACCTTCCCATTGCATAACCAACCCCCTTACCCAGATCTCTGACATTTTTACTAGTTTTTGATTCGATAAAACTTTTAGGTTTTTGTTCGCTTTCTAACCATTCCTTTGGATAAATAGAAGTGCGGTGGCGACTCGACTTGTATGATTTACCTTGGATTTAGTCAATATCTCTAATGGTGACGAATACCCTGCTACACATATAACCAGTCACATGTTCCCCTTTTTCAGATGTTTGGGCCATCATGACTTTCTCTTCCTTGAGGTTAGGTCTTAGCTTCTAGTGTAACATCCTTGTCTGGCATTTCCCATTGACTTGTCTTTCATCACCCTTGAAGGTTCTTCTAGCAACTGTACTCATCTTAGAGGAGTCATCCATTTGAGAGCTCCACATGTAACAATTATCTTTGGTCCTGATTCCTTCCATAATTACTTCATTGTCTTTGTTAATAATTAGACATTCAATTTTAGTGAAGATGATATTCAGACCTTGATCCCCTAGCTGACTGATGCTTATTAGATTTGAAGTCAAGCCCTTGACCAGTAGAATATTGTCAAGTTTAGGAGCTCCAGGACACTCAAGCTTGCCTATCCCCTTTATTTCACCTTTTGCTCCATCACCAAAGGTTACATAGCTTATGTCATGAGGGTGAAGATCAGTTATCAAGTCTGAGTTTCCAGTCATGTGTCTAGAACATCCACTATCAAAATACCACTCTTCTTTGAGGGGAATGTGAGCTTTTAGACTTGTAAAATTAGTCTTAGGAACCCATTGCTTCTTGTTGATAGGCATGTGTTGTTTGGGTCTGGGTTGATAGTGAGTCTGTTGATGGACAGGGGTAGGGTAACCATACAGCTTATAGCAAAAGGGCTTTGAGTGACCAAATTTCCCACTATAATGACATCTCCATCTTCGGTGTTTGCCTTTCTGCTATTTTCTCTTCTGATGATGTGACATATGATGTGACATCTCAGGACTGCTCTTACTATTGCTGCATTTAGGTTTAGCTTGAGGTTTGCAACAGGTGTAACTGCTTTCAGCCTTAGATTTATGGTACCCTATTCTAGATTTGGCTCCTGTGATTAGTCCAGTTTGGAGAATCTTGTCTAAGGAGTCAGATCCATTATTTAGCATCCTTACATACTTGGTTATCTCTTCTAGTTTTGAGTTTAAGAGCATAGCTTCAGTTTTTAGCTTGGAGATGGTTTCCACATGTTCTGCCTTTTCATTCTCCAGCTGTACTATCTTCTGGCTTTCAACTTGTTGACTTTCATCTAGCTTGAACTTCAGAGCCACATCTTCTGTTTTCAATTTGGAGATGGTTTCCAATTGTTTTCCCTTCTCATTCTCAAGTTGAGTTATCCCCTTCTTCTGGCTTTCAACCTGTTTACACAGCTCTACACTTTTGTAACACAGCTTTTTGTAGGTGGAGGCCAATGCTTCAAAAGTCACTTCTTCATCACTTGTGTCTTCATCAGAACCCAGTTTTCCTGTTAGTGCAGTCACCCGATTTGCAGCCTCTTCTGTATCATTCTCATTTGACTAGGTGGCAGCAAGACTCATCTTCTGCTTCTTGAGGTAGGTTCCATATTCAGTTCTAATGTGTCCATACCCATCACATTCATAGAACTTTACTTCTTTTCCTTCTTTGGGCTTCTCATCTGACCTTACTCTTCTTCCATTACTGATGTCAGGTGAGATGTTCTTGACATTTGCCTTGGATCTTACATCCATTTTCTTTAACAATCTGTTGAACTGTCTCCCCAACATTGCAACTTAATTGGCCCACTCTTCATCCACATCTTGACTGTTTTCTTCTTCTGTGTTTGATATGAAGGCAATGCTTTTGGTTTTCTTTTAAGTTCCATCATTCAATCCCATCTCAAAGGTTTGGAGGGAACAAATTAGCTCATCTACCCTCATGTTGGAAATGTCTTGAGACTCTTCTATGGCAGTCACCTTCATTGCAAATCTCTTAGGGAGTGACCTGAGTATTTTCCTTACCAGTTTTTCATCTGTCATCTTCTCTCCCAAGGCTCCTAAAGCATTAGCAATTTCAAGGATACTCATGGGAAATTCATGAATGTTTTCATCTTCTTTCATCCTTAAGTTTTCAAACTTGGAGGTGAGCAGTTGAAGTCTAGACATCTTTACCCTAGAGGTGCCTTCATGAGTGGTCTTGAGAATGTCCCAAGCATCTTTGGCCACATCACAGTTGTTTACCAGCCTGAAAATATTCTTGTCTACCCCATTGAATATTGCATTCAATGCTTTAGAGTTTCCAAGAGCAAGATCATCCTCCTCCTTTGACCATTGTTCTTCAGGCTTCTTCTCAGTAGTGGCTTCTCCTTCTTTAGTAATGATAGGATGCACCAAACCTATTAACACAACTTTCCAAGCCTTGTTATCAAGAGATTTCAGAAAAGCTACCATTCGAGGTTTCCAATAGTCATAGTTAGAACCATCCAAAATTGGTGGCCTATGAACAAATCCTCCATCTCTCTCCATTGTACCAGAAAGTATTGTCCCTTGATCTCACCCCGAACCAGAGTAGGATGCCTGCTCTGATACCAAATGAAATTCTGGTATCAGATATAAGATGTCGAAGGTAATGTCACGGAACTAATATATGTTAACACACATAGGATGATGATACATAATGGTAAAGCAAATGACACAAGCAATTGTTAACCCAGTTCGGTCCAACTCACCTACGTCTGGGGGCTACCAAGCCAGGAAAGAAATTCACTAAAATAGAATTAGTTCAAAGACTCTCCGTACACTTCAATAAGTTACAGTCTTTCTCACCTAATCTCTACCCGTGCAATTTCTACCTAAGCACTCTTAGATATGAGAACCCACTCACTTCCCTACAATCACACCTGTGATCTTAAACAACAATCCCTTGAGAAAAGAAAACACTTTTCAATTACACACTCTTGATTTTACTTCACAGTTTCAATCAAGAAGACACACTCTTGATCTTGCTTCACAACTTTGATCAAGTAGACACACTCTCTTGCCTAACAACTTTGGAGTGACAAATTACAACCACAAATTAGTCCAATTCAATCATCAATGGATGACTTGAATGGCTTACAAGTCTCACCACTAAACATACACAAACCCTAGCTCTATCTCTATATTTCGCTCAGTATTGGTTGTGTGTTCAAACAGGTTTTCTAAGTCCCTTTTTATAGAAGCATCCAGCTGGGCTTGGACATCTTGAAAACCCTAAATCTATTTTCCAATCAAATCTTTTTATAACAGCTGGTTATATCTCCTTGGAAAATAAGTAAATATGGTTGTAATCCATGATTGAATGCGCCAGCTAATCAGATCTTCAATCATACAAAGATTGCCATTAATTGTGCAATCACAAAACACCAGACACTCACACTGAATATTCTGTGTACAGGATGTCATGACATCGGGTCTGACATCCTGGAAAAATCCTGCATAATCCAATAATTCCTTTTATAACTTCCAGCAGGTACAACCATATCAGATGCCATGACCTTGTGTATGACATCTTGAAACAATCCTGCATGAACATGTCTTTCATTTAAGCTCCAACAGGTACATCCAATATCAGAAGCCATGGCATTGTATATGGTATTCTGAAACAATCCTGCATGAAAATGTTCTTGAACTCCAGCAGGTACATAGGATATCTCATGTTAATACATCACACATAACATCTTGTGAACACTCTTTGTTTTACCAAAATTGCTGCCAACACTTAGAATCAACACAGATCAAATGAGAATGGGAGACAAATCAACCCGGTTTAGTACCATATAGAGATCATGCGAGGACGATTTCAACTTTCTTTATAAAGGTTGAGTTCCATCATATCCCTCGAGATGAGAACCGGATTGCAGATGCTCTTGCAACATTGGCGTCAATGATTGTAGTAAAGTATTGGAATGAAGTTCCCAATTTATCTGTGATGCGTCTTGATAGGCCAGCTCATGTGTTTGTTGTTGAAGAGATTAAAGACGAGAAGACATGGTATTATGACATCAAATGTTTCCTCCAAAGTCAGATTTACCCGCCTGGGACATCTTTGAAAGATAAGAAGACTTTGAGAAGATTAGCTGGAAATTTTTACTTAAATGGTGATATAGTGTACAAGAGAGACTTCAACATGGTTTTGCTCAGATGCGTGGATAGACACGAAGCAGACTTGTTGATGACTGAAGTGCATGAAGGTTCCTTTGGTACTCATTCCAATGGACATGTAATGGCGAAGAAGATGTTGCGAGCAGGTTATTATTGGCTGACAATGGAATCTGATTCACTAGTACAAAAAGAATAATATAATTTGTAAATTTACACCCGTTTTACAAAAAACGGGTGTAAAAAGCAAATGCGGTGGCAGTTTTGTAAATAAAGTCTTATTTTGAATTTTAGTACGTAACAATAGACACCCTATTTTTAAATAACGGGTGTAAATTCAAGTATTATTTATTATCAACTCTATATTACACCTGATATTCAAAAAAAGGGTGTAAATTTAAAAATAAAAATAAAATATTCGTGCCTTAAACAATAACTTTTATTATTCTTATTTGTTTAATCTTAAATTTTCTTTAAAAAATAATAAATTTTAATATTAATATATAACAATAGACACCCTATATTTAAAAATAGGGTGTATAATTATAACAATATAAATGACTAAATTTATATTAAACCCGTTATATTAAAATAGAGTGTAAATTTTGGAATATTAATATAACAATAGACACCCTATATTTAAAAATAGGGTGTATAATTATAACAATATAAATGACTAAATTTATATTAAACCCGTTATATTAAAATAGGGTGTAAATTTAGGAATCCCTAAGTACAATTTATCATTACCGCCTAAAATATAACCATGACTTCTCATGTTCCAAATTTTCTTTTCATTTCACATTTTAGAAATTTTTCATCATCGATGAAGTGCAAGAAATAGTGAAAAAGGAACAAAGAACGTGATTGCTCGGAAATCTTCACAACCCACAACGGCTTCATCATTCTTCTTTACCGTTTTCTATACTCTCTTTTACGCTGCTTTGGATATTAAAGTTGATTCATTCGTTGTTGTTCTTACTTTTCTTTGCTGGGTTTCTTCTAGTTTCATCGTTAATTCCATCAGTTTCGAACTCGCTTGGAAGGTACTTTATTCATTTATTCGTTTGTTTTCATTCATCTACTCATCAAAATTGATTCGCTGACGGTGAATCATCCACGTGCTTGACGGTTTACAAAAACGGCGGTGCTCCGGCGGTGTTCCAATCCCCGAAATGCCCTCGCTGGAGACTCTTCGATTACGATTCTTCTCCTCGAACTGCAACGCGTTGTCAATCTTCGATGCTCCAGGGTCGAAGAAAATCACAAGAGGATCGCACTCTCTGTGTACTCGATGTTCGCATTCCATTCCCCGGTAAACTATTCACTATTCCAATTTCCTTTCTGTTTCGTGTTCCAGAGGCTTCTTCGGAAGATTTATTTCTGATTCTATGTGTTTGTTGCTGGAGCAGGTACGATGGGGATCAGGGAGGTTGTAGTTGGAATTGTGGCGGTTTTCGATGGACATAACGGTGCTGAAGCTAGTGAGATGGCGTCAAAACTTTTGATGGAGTATTTTGTTTTGCATACTTATTTTCTTCTTGATGCAATGTATTCTGTTGTATCAAAGACTTCCACAGGAAAATTGCTTCACAGGCGAGACCATGATCACGGAAACTTATTGCATAGGTGGAAAGAGATTTTAGGTTGGCAATGGCATGAACTGCATTCTGAAAGGTGGTTTTGCAATTGCATTGCAGCTATAGTTCTACATTTTATTAATAGCTAGCACTAGAGAGGTGTTTTTGCATCTCTAGTATTGTTGATCAAACCTCGAGTATAGTTTATCATGAATGGTTGGTCTTATGTAAGCTGTGAATGTAAATGTGGCATATTGGTGCTTTCTTTTTAAGAATTTATAAGGAATGCGTATCAGTTAGAAATGTGTTATTTACAAAGTGATTTTTGTTTGGCATATTGGTGCTTTCTTGTGTGTCTGTATCTCATCTAAAATTACTTTTCCAGGTTGCAGAATGTATTTTCTGCTAATTTTGATGATTCTTTTCACTTGGAAATTTTGAAGGAAGCATTGTTGAGAGCAATCCATGATATTGATGTAAGGTTTTCTGAGGTGAGATTGAATTTTTGTTCACTAGAAATAACATTCATTCAGGATCTACAGCAACAGTTGTATTGGTTGCAGATGATAAGTTTTTGGTTGCCAATATTGGGGATTCTAAGGCTTTCTTGTGCTCTGAAAATTTTCAGTCTCCTAAGGAAGCTAAAGGTGAGAAAGATTATGAAATACAGTATAACCAAACTTCCATTATTAAAGATATAAGTTTATCATGTCTTTATTAGGATATCGCATAAAGATTATATTGTTTCTCCTTGCTTCTGTCTAAACTTTAGACATAAAATATAAATATAATATTGTGTGTGGTTATGATAAGGTGACCGACATACTTTTTATTTAAAGAAAACATGACTATTGTTGTTAATTTTAATATATATTTCTGTAGCCTCCTTATTAGAGCTATATAGGCAGACAGAGCGTGATGGTTCTGTTTCTGTGTGGGATCGTGAAAAGTATAGATTAGCTTCTTCCCATGGGCTCAATCATTTTGCAGTGAAGGAATTGACTAGGGATCACCATCCAGACAGAGAGGATGAAAGAACTCGGGTGGAAGCTGCTGGTGGTCAAGTTCTAAATTGGGGTGGTTTGCCTCGCGTAAATGGTCAGCTGGCCATTACACGAGCTATTGGTGATGTGTTATTTAAAAGGTAGGTTCAGTTGAAATTATTTTCGTAAACTCCAAGCTTATATCAACTTATCAAGTGTATATGCCTTATGTCATGTGCAATGTGGTTCATGTTGAAGATTGTTGGAATTCTTTTCTCACGAATGTGATGAGAGAATTCTCAACTGAATTCTCTTGATTTCTGTATTGTATTTTTGTTAACTGTGATTACAAAGGATTTAGATCTATTTAAAGAACCATAGATTTCAGGGTGACTGGTTTCTTTACAATTATGTATTGAAATTTAACACATTTCTTATAATGAAATTTCAACAGTTATGGAAGAAGAGCTGCCTGCACCTACTGATGAAAATGTTGATGAGAGATACCATTTTACGTCTCTTATTCTAAACTTGGTTAACACATTTTTGTATATGGTCAATACATATATCATTGTCCCTACAGCTGATGATTACTCTATGCACCTTGGGGCTGCACCAACGGTCTGTGGTATTGTGATCGGCGCAATGGCCGTGGCTCAGCTGTTTTCCTCTGTATATTTCAGTGCATGGTCAAATAAATCATACTTCAGACCTCTTGTATTCAGTAGCATAATTCTTTTTCTCGGGAATACCATGTATGCCTTAGCGTACGATTTTAATTCAATATGGATTCTCCTAATTGGCCGTCTTTGCTGTGGGTAAATAGTCTTCTACCTCTTACTTGCTTTCAATATTACTTGATGAGCATAGGTTTTCATGTTGTATCTTACCATTTCACTTTAGATAAATATTATTACATTAAGACCTCATTTGGTTTATAAACTTGTATTATAACTGCAGATTTGGTTCTGCCAGAGCCGTAAACCGGCGCTACATCAGTGATTGTGTGCCTTTGAAAATCCGCATACAAGCATCGGCAGGTTTTGTTAGTGCCAGCGCTCTTGGAATGGCCTGTGGTCCTGCATTAGCTGGCTTACTGCAGACGAATTTTAAGATTTACAATGTTACATTTAATCAAGATACTTTGCCAGGGTGGGTTATGACTATTGCTTGGCTTATTTATTCAATATGGCTGTGGATCTCTTTTGTGGAACCTTCTCGTGAATTTGAAGAGGACCGTAAAACAGATAAATCTCAGAAATCTAATGCTGGTACCTCTACTGATGACTTTTACTTTTTCTATTGTGATCTAGCAAGATAGTTAATCTGTATCATGCCATCTCATTGTTAATCATTATAGAAAATCATCTATGACTGCAATATATCCTTGCACTATTTTCATTCTGTAAAGCATCATACAAGTAATAGAAAATGACACTTTTTCCCTTACTAGTAGAAGACAGTGATGCACTTGAAAAGGGGCTACAGCAACCATTGCTGATTACTTCGGAAGATAAGGTAGATGAAGATGCTGATCAGGATAATGATGATAGCGAGGAAGCTCCAGAGGAATCTCGTCAGCCAGCCACTTCAATTGGATCGGCATATAGACTCCTTACACCTTCTGTAAAGGTTTGTGAGCAACTCTAAATGTCATACTATCAATCCACTAGATGTTTTGCAAGTTATTTATGTTCTAATTGTTTGATCTTGCAATTCACAAAGTTCCAATTGAATTCAAGATAAACGGTCCTGACCAAGTTTACTTAACATCTTCAGGTTCAATTATTGATATATTTCATGCTCAAATATGTGATGGAGATTTTACTAGCAGAATCTAGTGTCATCACAACATACTACTTTAAGTGGTCAACTGGCACAGTTGCCATTTTTCTTGCTGGCCTTGGTTTGACAGTTCTTCCTATAAACATTATTGTTGGAAGCTATGTAAGCAACTGGTTTGACGACAGGTAACATATAAGAAAAACTCATGTCTCATTTGATTGCACCCTTAGAAGCTTATCTAGATTTTGTAGTAAGATGCATGATAGTAAATTTTGAACTTCAATAGACAAAGCAATATAAAGATCCAAGTGATTATGATTTTCAATATAGATTTCTTTTGCAAGATCAATTTAGAACCTTAAATTTGTTGAAAATTGAAATATTATCCTTAAGAAGCTAAAGATATAACAGCTTTCTATTGATCTATTTGTAGGCAAATTCTGTTGGCATCAGAAATCATGGTTTTAATTGGCATAGTCTCGGCCTTTCATGTAATCATTCCATACTCTGAGCTGCAGTACATCTGTTCAGGTCTTCTCATGTTTGTTTCTGCTGAAGTACTTGAAGGTAACATTTTACTAGTAATTTTCTTTTCTATTTTTGGTAACTGCCGAAATTGAAAAAGAAAATTCCGATTTTATAATTGCAAGTGATATATTTGTAAGTTATCATTATAAACATGTAGTATATTTATTACTGAATTGCACTTATGGTGATAAAATTATAGTTGTACTTGCTCTGAACCAACTAAAATTGTATGTGTTTCTATGTCGAGTGAAGAAAGTTAGTGTTGGTACAAATTTTGTGAAAAAGGAAAAAAGTTTGTGATGTTGTTGTTTTTGGTGGCTTTAATGTAACTAGGAGTTTATATGCAGGGGCATCAACAAGATAACGGATGGGCATGTGGATATTATGTCATGAAAAATATGTTTGACATTATTGATGCTTGTATTGTTGAAAGATTCAATGAGGTATTTTATATTACATATATTTAATGAAAAACATGTAAATTATTGTTTTAACATGTAGTTGTTTAATTTATTATATGTTTGAACTTGCAGATATTCACAGACACCTCATCATATGAAAAAGAGTCAATTGATCACATCTGACAACTTTGGGCTCAATTCTTTTTGCAAAAGGTTGAAGAGCAAGAGAACCAGGAAAAGAAAGATTTAATGACAAAACAGAAGCGATTAAAAAAACTTATATATAGATATATTTTTGTTCCATGAATGATTTATTGGTACAAGTTACATGAACAAAGTGGTTGAATTTTTTTCTTACATGAATACAATTTTTGTTGATGTATGACTTGGTGCAAGATTCTAAAGATTAGAGAAATGTTTGTTTTGGTTATTTTTGTTTTTTATTGAATATCCAGGAATATATAAAAATATTTGGTTTAATGAAATTTCAAATAAAATATTTTTAAAAAAATTGAGATATTTTACACCCTTCATACACAAAATAGGGTGTAAATGTGTTAAAATTAAATGTAATTATAAGATATTTTACATTTGATATATCAAAAATAGGGTGTAAATATTTGTCATTTTACACCCGTTTGAATTATAATAGGGTGTAAATTCGTTTAACTTCAATGTATGTAGGTGACAATTTACACCCGTTTTATATTAAATAGGGTGTAAATGTCCTAAAATTCAATGTATATATCTACCAATTACACCTTTTTTTATCTAAAACAGGGTGTAATAGGTGACAATTTACACCCGTTTTATATTAAATAGGGTGTAAATGTCTTAAAATTTAATGTATATATCTACCAATTACACCCTTTTTTTAAATCTAAAATAGGGTGTAATATATTCTCTTTTTACACCCGTTTTAAAACGGGTGTAAATTCTTCATACATATCTCACCCTTTGAATTTACACCCTATCATAACGGGTGTAATATGTATAAAAAACGGGTGTAAAATCTTCTTTCTGCACTAGTGATTGTTGCAAATTTGTGAAGAAATGCCACAAGTGTCAAATTTATGCTGATAAGATTCATGTTCCTCCGACACTATTGAATGTTATCTCTTCCCCATGGACCTTCTCCATATGGGGAATTGATATGATTGGGATGATTGAGCCCAAAGCTTCAAATGGACATCGTTTCATTTTAGTGGCAATGGACTACTTCACAAAATGGGTTGAAGCGACATCATATGCAAATGTGACCAAACAAGTTGTTGTAAGGTTTACCAAGAATCAGATCATATGTCGTTATGGTGTGCCAAGAAAGATTATTACTGATAATGGATCGAACTTGAATAACAATATGGTAAAAGCCCTTTGCAAAGACTTCAAGATTGCACATCATAATTTTTCTCCCTACAGACCCAAGAAGAATGGGGCTGTTGAAGCTACGAATAAGAACATCAAGAAGATTATTTAGAAGATGGTTGTCACATATAAGGATTGGCATGAGTTCTCCCTTTTGCTTTGCATGGGTATCGTACATCCATTCGCACTTCAACAGGGGCAACCCCTTTCTCTCTTGTTTATGGTATGGAAGCAGTGCTCCCCGTAGAGGTTGAGATTCCTTCATTACGTGTGCTCATGGAATCCAAGTTGACTGAGGCTGAATGGTGTCAGACCAGGTTTGATCAGTTGATTTTGATTGAAGAGAACAGGTTAACTGCCATGTGTCATGGTCAGTTATATCAGCAGAGAATAAAGAAAGCTTTTGATAAGAAGGTCAGACCTCGAGTGTTCAGATAAGGTGACCTTGTGCTCAAGAAGATTTTGACGTTCAAGCTAGATTTCAGAGGAAAATGGACTCCTAATTATGAAGGCCCGTATGTTGTTAAGAGAGCCTTTTCAGGCGGCGCGTTGATTCTTACAACTATGGATGGTGAAGAGTTCACTCGTCCAGTGAACGCAGGTGCAGTCAAGAAATACTTCGCCTAAAAAAGGAAAAGAACAATTTGCTAAGTTGAAAACCCGAAAGGGCGGCTTGGGCAAAATGAGCATCTCGGTGGATTGAAAATCCGAAAGGGCGATCCAGGAAAAAATTAGAGACATAAAACAGAGAGAATTTCCCGATAAGTTGAGTACCCCACCTTGGGATAACTTATGCAAAAATTAGGGATTATGGAAAGTAACTGCGTTCTGCTGATCTTCAGTGATTTTGAAGACTTGTTTGAGCACAAGGGTTAACATCAGTTCGTCCCCAGCAGCGGTCAAGAGCCCAGTGGATATCGAGAGTTAGCAGAAGGATTAAGGATCATTTGTATTCAATGTAACCCTTTTCCATTATAAATTACCATTTTCAACTTTGTAAAAATCCATGGAGTCCTGTCATTTACAAACTACCATTCCATTAAATAAAGTTGAGCTTTTATCCAATTATTTCTGCTCTTATTTATTTCAGCCAATAGTTTTAAATTTTTATTATGATCATTTTGAAATAATTTTTTTTAATAAAAATCAGTTTTTTAAAATATATAAAAGCAAGATGAATATCAACAACATTTCGACGAATAGCAAATCCTTAAGTGTGAAACATCAGAGGTTCCCCAAACAGTTAACCCTTCGGGTATCCCTGAACGTTTGTGTTGATTCAGTTCCTCGGCGGACTCTTTGACCCTCAGTGGAATTCCTTTCCTCGTCCCCAGCTGATTTGCTTGATTCAGATACCCTGCGGCGTGTTGTTTTCCCCAACAAAGTTTCTGCCTTCCCTAGCAAAGTTCGTATTTCCCCAGTAGGGTTGATCTTCAGAGATGGTTGATCTTCCCCCCAGTAGATCGCTTTGGTTTCCCCACCAATCGCCATTCAACTTGCTCCCAGTCAGAGTTTCCTTCTGGTTTCTGAGCAGCTTTTATTATGATTTTTCTCTGTAGGGTTGTCTCCCATTTTTATGGTGTTGACCTAAAATTCCCCACAGATTGGATGTTCTGTCCTCAGCAGATCTCCTCCTTCCCCAACTAGGATTGAGCCTTTGGGGTGTTGATCTCTCTGTTCTCCAGCAGTTGTCTCCATATTTTGTGGATTGACCGAGGATTGTACCGATAATTCAAGTTCTTTACGACACCTTTGTATCCTTTGTGGTCGTTTTGTCAGCATAATCATCATATATACATATACATATACATTCATATAATTTCATAATTTGCATATCCTACATCTTCATATTTAATTTGTTTGAAATTCTTATTCTCTGTTATGGCGGTATTTTATCCCCATACCAAATTTGGTGTCTGTCCTCCTTCAATTGTAGAGTGTCAGCCCCTTAAGCAGAAAGACTTTAACCTTTCTCTGTTTCCCCACTGAGTTTGTTTCCTCGTGGATGGTTGTTATTTCAGTTTCCTCTCTAGTGGATTTTCTGGATGGAATTACTCCCCTTGAGTTATGTCCTCATTGGGTTGAGTCTTGATTGACCATTTTCTTTCTAGCTCTTACCTAGATAGATACTTTGGTCCCCCTAAGAGTCTATTACCCAGTAATTGGTAATTTTCTTCTTAGTTTGTTACTTCTTACCCAATACCCGGCAAAAGTACCGTTATTTTTCCCTTAGTAGAGTCCCTAGTGGATTTATTGCCCAGGAAGTGTATCCTTGATATGTTCATCCTAACCGGTGACTGATATCTTTCTTTCCCCTGCCTGAGTCTATCCTTGATATGTTCACTTTAACCAGTGACGGATATTCTCATTCTTGTGGTATTCTACCCAGTAAAAAGGTAGTTGTAATCCCTATTTTGTTCCCCAGAGAGTTAATCCTTGATATGTTCATTTTAATCGATGACAGGTTTTCTTCTCCTTGTGGTTTTCTGTGAGAGAATTCTTTACTTGAATTAATTTTGAATGATAGCAAATTGTGTGATCATCATACAAATGTTGGTTGTGCATTACATCACTTGATACACTTGTGTTTTTATTGTGTTTCTATCCTATTCTATTGTTGCATAACTTTACATAAAAGACCTACATTGACACATCTCTTAAAATAACACATAAAATCCATTTTATGTCAGTATGCATCAACACATAAGCCTCTGCATCGATACATACTGCATGTGGTATATCACAAAACTTCTTTTGTTCAGTATGCATCGATGCATACGAGTCATGCATCAATACATGAAAGGCAAAAGGCTCCATGTATTGATCCATACGATCCCTGCATCGATACATGATCAATTGAAACAGACTGTGTATCAATGCATACGCATTAGGCATCGATACATGACAAATTGAAACAGCCTGTGTATCAATACATACGCATTAGGCATCGATACATGCTAGTGAAAAAGGAGCATGCATCAATACATACGAATTGTGCATCGATACATGATTAATTCATTTCACCAAATACTCACTTATATTACAGTATGCATCGATGCATACTCTCATGTATCAATGCATAAAGCTGTTTTTGTTTTATAACAGTTCCTGTGGTTGCATATATAAGACAGGTTATGACAGCAGCAAAAGGCACGAATTCATTGAGGGAAAACAATTGAACACAAGATCAAAAGCAGTGTTGGAGCAATTGTTTGAGAGCAATTAGAAACCTGAAAGAGACTTCATCTTCTTCATCTTCTCAATCACTTTTCTTCAAGAACATTTACACATAACCATTCTTGTTCTTTGGATTAAAGAAGCATCGAGATAACGTTCAGTGGTACGATCAAGGATCTAGCTGTGGTTTGCAGTGGAACGATCGAGGATCTAGCTGAGTTGAAGATTGAAGGGGGTTTCTAGGAAAAACCTACTGGTTTGTCCTTCAAGAACTGGAGTGTTCTTGAGGGTTTGGGAGTCACGTTTGCAGAACATATTCAGCCGCAGCGTTGCGTTTGGAGATCGGGGGATTTCGCAAGCTGGTCGTGGAACCGGTGAATTGTTTGCAATTTCGTGCAGGAAAATCTTGATCGTGCTCAGATCAAGTGAAGGTTCATACAAGAAGAGGTTCTTAGAGTTTAGAATTCTGTCTTTGTATCATAACCTTGTATCAACGGATTCGGCAAAAAATGATAATCAAAGTTCTCAATTTCATTTGAAATTAAGAGGGAGACGTACCCACACGCGAGGACGACGTGGGGAACTTCCTTACCAAATCTCTGCGTATCGTATTCTTACCTTACTCCTCTTTACGTTTTAAAACTATTTTCGCAATTTTAGTTAGTGTGTGGTGATTGTTCCTGTTGCAAGACAGCAGTGGCAAGAAAACTTTTAATCAAACTCCATTGTTGTTTATCATCGATCACATACACACCAACTGTTTGACAAAACGGTTAGCTAGATTTTATTCATTGGAAATAGACTTTAATGATAAGTGCATTCAATTAGTTAAAATTCTGGTGTGAATTGTTTCTGTCATTCTCATTAAAATCCAGCAATTAAACTTGTGTGTCCGGCTTTCTAGTATCGGTTCAGAATAGACGGAAGTCGATTCGGGACTGATTTTTCCGCCAACTTTGAAAACTCTGATAAAATTTCAAATCCGTTAAATTTCAAAGAGGTGATCTATTCACCCCCCCTCTCGATCACTAGCCACACCGTCTAACATTTTCTACTTTGTCCCCTCACAGAGTCTATCCTTGATATGTTCATCCTAACCGGTGACGGATTTTCTCTCCGACGGTTTTCTATCCAGCTTTCGATAGATGTAATTCCTACCCTTTTTGTTCAGTTGGTATATCCTTGATATGTTCATCCTAACCGATGACGGGTATCCTCCTTGGCATTTCCAGGCAAGTCTATCTTTGATATGTTCATCTTAACCGGTGATGGATTTTCTTCCCTGTTGAGTTTATCCTTGATGTGTTCATCCTAACCGATGATGAATACTCTCACCCTTAGTCTTCTGCCCAGTAACTGGTAGTTGTAAATCCTATCTTTTCTACATTTTTCCCAGCAAGGCTATTCTTACCCAGTAACCGGTAATGAATAGTCCCTTCTGGCCATTCTCAACAAGTCATCCTTGATATGTTCATCATAACCGATGATGGGTGTCCTCTCTGTCAGATCTTTATTATCTCCTTACCCAGTAACAGGTAGTAGATAATGGATTTCTGCCCCTCCTATGTTGAAGTTTATTTCTTCCCCAGTCGAGTTGAGTGTGCATTTCCTTAGTGAAATCGCTTTTCCTGCATGAGTCAAGTAGCTCAGTTTTATCCTGACTTACTCGTACCCCTATAGATGTTGTTGTTCCCCGGCTGAGTCTTTTCCATTTTTGTATGGAATTCCTCGAGTTCCCCAACAGTTTTAAGTCGTAGCCTGGCCTACGCATAACTCCTTTATTTCCTAGAGTCTCTATCTCCCTAGTGAGTTTTCCTTATGGAATGCACTATACTCTTGTGGACTTTCGGTCTCTGATTTCTTTTTCCTTTGTGGCAATATTTCCCCACAGGGCATTAACTTTTGCATTCATATCATATGCATCATGAGGTCTCTTATGACCAAAATTTGTTTCTATATGTTGTTATTTAAGCCCATTCTACTGAGTCGACATGAAGATTTTAACCTTCGCCTCCTCAGTTAGAATGTCCTTAAATAGGGGCAGCTGTAAGACCCCAATTTTGAACCTAAGATCCCTCATGCAACTTCATCATAAGCATTAGCATTGGGATTATACCTTGGCATCCTCCTTACCCCTCCTTCATTGGGTTTGTGTTGGGAGAGATCACCAAGCACTTTGTGATTGTATCATACTTGTATATTATCATTTTACTAACCAAAATACAAAAATATGTCTTTGCATTTGCCTAACTCTTTTATCGGTAGGGCATGATCACCATTGATCTATCAAGTTCATATCTAGGGTTTAAGACCCTCATGATAAAGAGCACAACCATGAATTTATCCAAGAGTTGTTATGAGCATCATATATGAGTCCCAATGATTCCTACATGTCATATTGATCAAGTTTTCTTCAAGAGTTTGAGGGTGATTTGCCTTGGAAACCCTAGTTTGACTAGGTATCTTGAGTAACTTCTCCAACAAGCTATCTTGCCATTTGATCAAATTTCTCAAGGGGAACTTCAAATTAATCATATTATGCATATATTATCTACCATAAGCCAAGAAAATCCAAATAATTGAAGGTTAGCAAGTTGGTTGATGGTGGTTGGCCAGATGAATTCATCTGATCAAAACTGGGTCTCCCTAGCCCTATATCCTACAATTTTCACCATATGAAAATGATTTCAAGAGACAACTTACTCTAAATGACATTAAAAACAACTTTCATGTTGAGACCTAGAGCTACTTTTGCTTGGAAAATCATTTTCTATGTTGAAACATTATAGGTCATTTTGTCTAAACCCTAATTTGAAAGTCAACTTCCCAAGGCCATAACTTGCTCAATTTTTATGAGATGAAAGATTTCCAAGTTGCACAATCAAATCAAATGTGTCTAATTCAATGTTTATGTTTGGAGTAGGAGCTAATTCAACTTTTTTGAGCATGTGATATGAGGTTACATTATAGGTCACTTTTGACCTATACCATTGATCAAGTGATTTTTCCAACTTCAAAAATGCATAACTCTATCATTTCCAATCCAAATGACATGAAATTGGTGACCATTTTTAATTTCTTTGAGAGAGATACAACTTTGATGAAGACACTTTTCTCATTTGAAGCTCATATAAAAAGTTAAGCAAGGTGGAATATTGAGACATATGGCTTGACACTTAGAAAAATTTTGATATGTCAAAAATTTCCAAACTTCCACCTCAAATTTCTTCATGATACAAACTCTAAACGGAAAAGTGTTGAACATGAAAGTTATTCCTCTTGATCTCACCTTTCCAAAGAGCTCAATTTCATCCATTTTGGTCAAGGAATGAATAGGTTGTGCATGGCATGAACATGGTGTCATCACTTGGCAAGGATCAAACTTCAAATCAAAATGTACACTTGCCTTGCAATCCAAGCTGAATTCAGACTATCTCACACTCATTTGTGGAGTTATGGCAATGATTTTATGGGCCTAGGCGCGCCCATGCACCCATGCATCATCAATGACCAAATTTGAAAAGTGAATTCAAGTGTGCAAAAATTAATGGATTCAGCTATAAATAGAGCCTCATATGCTTAGCATTTCACACACATTCGCGCCAACTTTGATCCCCTAACTCTAACCCTCACATTGCAAAGGATAAACCTGAGAAATTCACTTGAATTTGAGTTTGAATTTCCATTGTTTTGAAATTCAAATCTCCAGGAATCCGTAGCCTTTTGAGCATTCAATCCTTCTGCTGCAAGCATTTGGTGTGAGATCAAGCATGAGCAAGAGCAAGATCAGTTGTATCAAGACCTTCATTGAAGGTATTTTCCAGAAAATTTGATCTTTTCGATTCTCTCTAATTCTTGCTCAATTCTATTGATTCTTTGGTTGTCTGAAGTCCTTCCAATGTAGGCAAGAAGATTGAGTTGCTTAGAGGCCAAATCGAAGCAACTCAGTTCATGTACCTCAAATTTTAACTCCATGTAGCTATCAATACACTTGGAGTTAGAGTGAATTGAGGCCAGATTCAAACTCAGTGCCATTTTTACTTTGAAATCATGTCCTTGTTTTTAATTTTGGTGATGGTTGAAGGTGGACCAGTCCGGTGAGGTCCACCGGAGAAGAAGACCGGAGCTACAGCTACGGCGATGTGTTGGCATATCTCACAACCATAGGATCCATCTAATTTGTTTTAATCTTGAGCGTTCTTTCGGATTACCAATGTTATGGCGCGCTGACTAATGTCCATCGTGGATAGCGTGTTTTCCACAACTTGGTCTACCACCTTAATTAATGAGGGAGATCAAATGGCCCACATTTTTTTTGATATTTTAATTACTTTATTTTCAATAATTCATATTAAATTTAATATTGATCCAAAAAGTATGGGACTTTCACCAAAAAATTTCAAATATTTTTCTCCTTCATATTCTGAATTAAAATTATATTTTTTATCATTATTAATATTTTTCATGAATTAATTGATTTTGCATTTCTTTTTAATTGTTTAAAAAAAATTTAAATGTCTAAAAATTATGAATTTTTTTCTCCAAGGTCCTTTGACCTTGTTTGACCTATGATAAGTCGCATGGTCATTTCTTTGGTGTTTTGATGAGATTTTAGGAATTGGACAAACCATATGTAATTTAAATGCACTATTTTAGTATTTTAATTTTGAATAAATGCCAAATAAATTTGTTGACCAATTGTGATGACTTATTTATGTTTGACTCTTGTTGTTGGGCCTTGGTCAAGGTTGATTTGACTTTGTCAAATTAATATCATTGGATTTAGGGGATTGACGGAATGTACATTCCATCTCCCAAAATGAATGGATGATATTAATTTGGTAAAAGTCCTCCTTTGACCAATTTGTGATTTGGTCCATCCCCCTCCCACTTCATCTTATTCCATTTCTTCATTCATTCAATCCATTTGGCCTATGATATCTCATAATCCTAAGGCTAGTTGATTGATAAATTGACATGAGTATGGATGAGATTAGGCCACACCTTTTGCATATTCTTTTTGTGTGTGGTATGTTTCATGCGCATAGTCCATTATACTATGTCTCTAACATGCATTAACACCAAAATTTTATTGCCCGGCCTCAAATAGTTGTGACTTCTACATAAGTCCAATTACAATTGCTTAACATAGCACTAAATTTGTGACATAAATGGCATAAGCATTCTAGTTAGTGAGATTGTAAGTCTCCCCTCTTTCATGGTATTGTGTGGAAACTTAGCCTTTTTTCCTTCCTTTGGAAGATGTCTTGGTTCAAGGATCCATGCTTGTGATAAGTGTGTTGAGTGTTCTCCAAAGAATGACTTCAATTTAAAAGCAAAAGCAAAACAATACTAATTTCTAACCTATTAACTACTAACTTTTAATTTCAAGCCCTTTACTTTAATGCCATTTAATTCTAACTTTTATACATTTGCCATTGTTCATTTCATTCTAATTGTTTATGTTAATGCAATTTTCACTTTGTCCATTTGGACCATATTGTGTGATATATTTTATTTGTGTATACTTTGCTTGTTTGTGTGGTCTTTGACCATTAATGTACATAATAATAACAAAAACCCTAAAAGAGTTTTGTGTGGATTGTTGGCTTGATCTTGGACAAATGGACTTAGAATCTAGGCAACCTTCCTATGCTAAAGGACTTGGCCAATGCCAACTTGTTGAGAAACCAAGTGCTTGCAATTTGAAATTCATCTGATACATCTTTGAAGACCTCTCTATGTTTATCTGCAACATGATCATTATGAAGTTGTTATTTTTGAACTTGTGACTTGTGGAATTCATCTGTTACATGGGTTATTTTGGAGAAGATCATGGAATGGATACGCTTGGATGTGGCCATCTTTATTTGATGCCTTGCTCTTCAAGATAATATAATTGTGCATTTGTGTGTTTCTTGATTCTAAAAGTCCAAGGGAATTATGGGTTTCTAGTGACATTCTTGTCTATTGGATTGCTACCCATTTGGTCAGATATTTTCAACTCTAAACTTTTAATTTTGTACATAGGATAGTCTTTTCATTTTCTCCCCATTTCTTTAATTTCAAAATCTCTCCCTCCATTTTTCAAAATCTTCTTTGTGTGAACTACTTTTGTTCTAAACTTTGACCACTTTGCAAAAAAGGATAGAAACTTTGGCCTTATGCCATTGCATTTTCAAACTTCGTTTCTTAAATCAAGCTTGTAAATAAATTTAACTATACTTGACCTAAACTTTCAAAAAGCCAAAAAGAACTAACTCATTCAAACCATTTTTAGGCCTTGGTGCCTTTCAAACTTAAATTTTGTTAAAAGTAATGCATCCATTTTGAAATTTGTATCACGAACTACGAGGTTTTGATCCCTCATTTTTATGTTGGTACGTAGGCACAAGACCGAAGGTCTTGTCAAACACAAAAATATAATTAATGAATTCTTTTCTCATTCCCCAATTCTATTTGTTTGTAAACATCACTTTATACCAAGTACATATGCATACAAAAAGGGCTCCCTAGGAGTACCTAGGACACTTTGGGTGCTAACACCTTCCCTCTGTGTAACCAACCCCCTTACCTGTAATCTCTGACATTTATTAGTTTTGATTTGAAAACTTCTTACTTTTTGGGTTTTGTTCGTACTTTTTCCCTTTTCCCTTGGAAACAATAAAAGCGCGGTGGCGACTCTGGTTTTGTTGATCTCTAGCTTATCCATAGCTTGATGGTCATGAATTTACCGCTACAGACACGTCTCTAAGTGGAAAGGGTTGGTCTTTCAAAAGAATTCTTTAATTCATCAGAGTCTGAATGAAGGCCTTCATTGTCTCACACAAATGTGGGTTCATTAAACAATGTTGACAAGTCTTGGTACAAACTGAGAATGCATCACTTCTCATTAGTCCGTTTTTTATTTCAATGAGCGGAGTCTTTAATTCACTGACAAAGGTTATCACTTTCCTTATATCGTCCAACGCTACCATATTCACATTTTCTTTATTGTGCGGAGGCATAAGGTTATTGTTTACATTTGGGTCGTTGGATGCGAACGTAATTTCCTTTTAATCAATTAGATCTTAGACTTTGTACTTCAAAGTTTTGCAATTCTCGATGGAATGTCCAGGAGCGCCGGAATGGAACTCGCAATGGGCATTTGTATTATAACCGGGAGGAAGAACCGCAAGTGAGGATCCCAACTTCCTTAGTTGTACAATGATCCTATTAATAAGTATGGTAGAATATGGATGTACGACATAGGAACCGGGCCAAACCTTCTTTTAGGCCTTCTTACTCTTTGTTGTTGTTGTTGTTGATATTATGGTTGTGGTTGCTGTTGTTGTGGTTGATAATGTTGCTAACGTTGTTGTTGTTGGTAGCGTTGTTACTGTTGCTGTTGAGGTTGAACAGGAATAATGAAAGGTTGTTGTTGAATTGGCTGAATGGGGGCCACAGTGGCCACTTGTTGATATGGAACTTGATACGTTGGAGTCCTTGTTTGGATGACCGTTGTTGTGTTAGTCTCGCCTTATCTTTTCTTGCCATAGGAAACTAAAGGATTATTTGCTATGTCGGACGTACTCATAGAGTTCTAAATTTTTCCCATTTTGATCATGTTCTCGATTCTTTCACCAGCCAAGACCAAATCGGAAAAGTCGGAGGATGTACTTCCCACCATTATATCGAGGTATGAGCCTTATAAGTTTCCCATGAACATGTCTATCAATTCTCATTCCAACAACGATGGTTTTACTCTGGATGCTAGCTCCTTCCATCTCTAAGCGTACTCTTTAATGGTTTCCTCAGATTTTTATGCTAAATTCTACAACTGTGTGCGGTTCGACGCCTTATCAGTGTTGTACTGATAATGTATGAGGAAAGCTTAGGCCATATCTTTGCAAGTACGAATATGAGTACCTTCCAATTACATGTACCAATCTAGGGACTCCCCACTTAGTGAATCTTGGAAAAAATGCATTAAGAGTCGGCCATCATTGGAATAGGCGGCCATAATCCGACAGTAGGCTCTGATGTGGGTTCGGGGACCATTGGTTCCCTTATACTTCTCAAAGTCGGGGACTTTGAATTCGACCGAGATAACCACGCCAGATACCAAGCACATTTCATCTGCATAAAGACCTAATGCATCCATATTCTCCATTGATTTTAGTTTTTCCTCAATGGCCCTTACCTTCTTCTGAACTTCATTGGTTGTGGGATCAAAAGCATCGTATTGGGAGGCAGCCCTAGGGATGAAGAATGCATTGTATTAATCATCTATCTCGATGATCGGAGGATGGATATTGACTGGTGGGACACCACCGGGTGCGCCTATATAGACCAGAGGGTCAACTTGAGGAGGAGGGATTAGAGTCTCAACTACCGGAGAAATGGGAGGATTAACAGCATTAGCACGCCAGTTCATGTCTTCTTGCATCATTGCCATAATCTCTTGGCCCCTAGCGATCGCTTGGATCGTCTCCATTAGTTTCTCCATCTGAGACCTCACTTGAGATACTTATTCTAGGAGTGCAGCTTGGTTTTGCTGGAGTTACTCCATGACGACTTGTTGGTGTCTTTGCATATTGTACCGGAAAGTAATATTTGAAGTGTGGTTCTGATCAAGAAAAGGGTGGATGGATGAGTTTTTTTTGTTTTTTTGTTTCTTTTGAAAGATGTAAATGATGCATGAATTTTTGTTTTTATATTAATGCAAATCTCTTTAGTTAATCACGTTTATTCATTGCAAGAAAACACACAATGATTTACATTTGCAATTAAAGATAAAGGAAAGCATATTAGAGTGAATCACGAGGATTTATTCATCCTTTGAAGGGAAATCACGAAGATTTATTCATCCTTTGAAGGGAAATTTCAAAGTACAAGTAGCTGAGACAAATAAACTAACTAGATGTCAACCCTAAAAGTGACCCCTTGAGACTTGTGGAGAGCCTCAATGTCGGTGATAAGTTCGGTCATCATATTCTTGTAGAATTTAACGAATTAGTAGATCTCGTATGGGGTATTATCTAAGCACATAACTAGATCCTCCTCCTTCAACTTGTCGGGATATTCTTGGAGGGCGTAGTTAGTCAGTACCACCATGCTGGCATATTCGTCTCTCCACTCGTTAAGGGTTTGGAGATTGTGGATGATTTCATCCCTTTGAGCAATGGCAGCTTAGGCTCGATGGCATCGCTCCTCCTAATATCTACAGTTATTTTGTAACTCCACATATTCTTGATCATAGATTCCCATCTTCAGATTCTTGATTTTCTCGCAAGCTCGTCCAAGGTTGAAATGCTTATGCAAGAAGCTTCGGTGAATCTTCTCTCTCTTTCTCTCTCTCTCTCTCTAATTATTCATTAGCTAAGAGGTCCTTACACTCCTTTAAAGTGGTCCTAAGCTCGAGGATTTGGGCTTCGTAGTCGTCCCTCGCTTATTTCTTCATAGCATTAGACCTCTCAACAGTCTTCTCAAGGTCCTTGATAGTTCGGTACGTTTGATCCAACTTGTCGTTGCGAAATTGTAGCTAGGAATTAGCTCCTTCTAGAGCTCCACCAACCCAAACTCTTTGACCCTCGGCTACTAGGAGTCTCTTCTTGCTATCCTAGAACTTCTGACAAACTTGCTTACCCTTGTCTTCCAAGACGTGGTTGCGTTCCTTGGCACGGTTGAGTTGGACTCGTAATTGAGTGTTTTCCAACTCAAGCTCTTTGATTTGGATGGTAAGCTTGTCCGTGTCCTCTTACAGGATAGGCTTAGGCTCGGGCATCAACGGGAATGAAGAAGGGTCAAACAGGAATGACATCTTAACAACCCTAGCCCTCTCTTCTTACCCCATTCTTGGTCAATATGTACTATGTTTATCCAAGCTTTTCACATTCTCTTCACGTTTGAATCGAGCGGCTCTACAGTATTAACGACAAAAGGAATGAAGTGTCTTTCCTTGGGAGGACTCAACATGTCGTACCCCAATTGTCTTTTGAGTAAAGTGGGGTTGTAGTTGATACAATCTTGCGTTCCTATTAAGGGTACGTTTGGGAACTCTCCACATCTTGTAATGACTTCTTTTGTATCCCATTCTCTCTTGTACCATAGAATTGAACTGGCGGAGAGAGATGCGAACTATTGAGGAAGGTACCTCCTTTCTTCTCATGCCTTGTATGGAAGGTATGATAAATGTCAGCAAGCAGAAATGGCACCGGATTCTTTGTTAGAAAGACTTCAACCGCCAAGTGATCCACAAACTTGTCTACATTTGGGAATAGAATAATTCCATGAATCAGAAGTGCTAAGGTTGCCCCAAGCATGGGCTTCGAGGAATTTTTGAGTCAAACCGTTGACGGAACCTTTAGTGCCCCAATTGGCCACTAGCTTGTTAGCGTTGATACCCAAAACAATTGAGAGCTCGATCAAGTAGATACCTTTTTATAATTTGGGAAAGGGGTTGTATTCCTTTATTAATTGGTTGAGAAGTATCTCAAGGTATTCCATGGTTAGAGAGATTTGGAAATCGGGGAAAGTGAAGCATCTCAGAGGGACGTCATAGTATTGGGCCATTGTAGTGATAACACCATAGTCAACTTTCTCGGTTAGAAGATCTATGATGTTCCCAAAATTGGATATGAACTTGTTATCCTTAAGGGTTGTTACTTTTGAGCAAAAAAACTTCAATGTGTTGATGTCGGGACTCTTGAATCTGAAGGCAATAGTGTTTTTCCTTGTTGAGGAATCCATGATTGTGTTGGTAAAAAGTCTTGTAATTCTGCATTTGAAGAAAATGAAAATATTAAGAGCTTTTCTTATTAGTTTTATGACGAATGAATGAATGTATGGATGAATGATTGGTCTTTATTAATTAATTTCCATGGAACTTAGGCATGGGTTCAAAGTTTTGGACCATCGTGACGAAGCATGATGTTTAATAATGATTGCTTTGTAAACCAAGGTTCTTGCTTTGTATGATCTAGGGATTTTGAGAAATTGGGTGTAAGACACTACCCTTAGACTCATGGACTTCCTGGACGGTCAGCCGCTTATGTCAATTTACTTGCCAGGAAACTGCTCCATCAAGGTCATATACTCTAAGTGAGATCATCATATAAACTCCTATGAGGAAGGAACTTAAACTACACGACCATCGGTCTAGGCTGGCCATGGTTAAATGTTCTAAAAGGGGGTCTTAAGGTCACATACTCTAAAAAAGGAAAGGATGCTTACGCTGAAAGCACAACGATCATCAGTCCCCTTAAGAGAGTCTACCACTAAGTGAGGTTCTCGTATGAACCTTACGAGGAAGGCACCTCGGTGACCAATACTACTCAACCTATCCTACCTCAAGCAAGCTCTTAGACTCACATAGGGAGAGTCTTTCACACAAGGTTTTCTTTGCATTCATTATTGCCTCCAAATTTCTTCGTCACAGAGTCAAGGTTTCGGACCAACAAATAAACAAAGAAAATAAACACAGGTAAGCAATAAAAGTAATATATACAGAAAAAACAAATCACCGATAAATTTCCATGTACGTAAAAGGAAAACAACCCAAACTAGGCTAGAATCGCTCAGGAAAAAACTAGGTCCCCAATAGAGTCGCCAGCTGCCGCTTCCGGGGTTTCACACGATAACGAGAACCGGGACTTTAAATGAACTTCCTATCGAAGGAAAAATCAGAAGAGTCGCCATCGAATTTTATTTGTGTGCCTCTGTCAGAGAGGCGAGGGCAAATTATCGATAAAACCCTCGAAAAGGATAAGCGCACGGGAAGCTAAAAGGGGATAAGGAATCAGCCTCACAACTGAGATTTGGGTTCGAAAGTCAATTATGAAAGGGGAAGTTATTAGCACCCTTCACGTCCATGGTACTCCATGGGAGCCATTTAGATTATTTACGTACACAGGGATTTATCTCATTATTATTTTTATTTTTCAAAAGAATGTGTGTGAAAGAGAGGAGTTTGGTTTTTTTATTATTATTGTGCTCGCCAAGGATTGTGGCCCTTGTGCCTATGTATCACTCATCGAGGATGAGGAATCAGAGCTCCGTAGCTCGGAGTAGAAAATGTTTGTATGTTGATTGATTTTACCTTTGAGAAAAGTGTTTTCGGGATGGGTGCCTTAAGGCCCAAAAATTTGGTTTGATGAGTTTTGTTTTTTTACCTTGAAAAAGGATTTATGAAAAAGATGTTTGTGATTAAATTGCACTAAAGTTTAGGGGCAGAGGTGAATATTCTAGACAATAAGTCAAGCGTCTTCCGTCCAAATTAATCAAAGTGAGGATATGAATGCTCCATTCTCACTCATTCTCCACCACTTAAGGCTCGTGATGTACAATATGAATTGTAGTTTGTTAAGTATATTAAATCTTATTAGGAAAATGCCACTTGACGTTGAATTAAGGATTTGTTTATTTGATTATGAAATTTGGCTAATGCAACATAAATGCAAAGTAACCAACAAGAAAATAAAGGGTCTCATTGTAAGGTAGCCCAAGAGAAATCCTTGTGTGTGCAAAAGTGACCTAAGCTAAACAAAGGATAATGGTCTTACAAACATGTCCCCCTAAGGTGGTGCCATGATGCCATTATTACAACCGAAATGTAAGTACAGATGAAACCCAAAGTTCGCAAAGTATCACAAAAAGAGTAATGGAAAAGGCCTTCAAGCAAATGTCCTAGGATGAGATCCTCTAAGTCCAAGTGGATTAAGCGCAATGGGTTGTTTTTAGTCTTATAATATTATCATGTTTTTGTTATTTTTAAAATGTAATGATAACAATAAAGTAAGGACAAATGAGTAAACATGCATGATGAAGTTTATACAATGATGATGATAATGAGTACTTGAATGTAAAGGACGTAGGAGTAAATAACAATGAATAATAACAATGATAATAATAATAAAAGGTTAGTAAAGTTAGGTTAAATTATATGGACAAGGAATGATATTAACAAGGTAATAAAGGTTAGTGTATGGTATAAGAAAATGAGTATAAACCAAAAGGAAACATAATGTATCAGATGAATTCATAAGTTAACAAATGAAAGGCTTCATCTACATGTCTAATGACCTAGGTTGGTTAGTGTAGGGGCAACTTATCCATGATTCAAAGTACCATAGATGAACATTTGATCATCCATTAGTAGATTTGAAACAAGGAAGATTCAATCAACCCTAACCAAACCAACATCATGACATAAGTAGATCTCATTGGTCCTAAGGCTCAAGACCTCATAAGTCCATCAAAAATGATTCAAATGAATTGAAATTAAATTAAATCAAATACTAGAGACAAAAATAACATGAGTCTATGTTGGACATTTTTTCAGAATAATAAAATAAGTGATGATAAAAAATAAATCAAAATGGAAAGAAAATGAGAAAATAAATGACTAAAAATAAAACAAGTGAAAAGGGAAATAAGGATTTTCACACGTCGGGGGTTGAACCCCTTACCTTAGGGTCATGGGGGGATCAACCCCCTCTCCCACTGGGCCACTGGCTCGGTGGTGTCAAGACACATACTGAAATGAATAAATAATAAACAAAGTGGTTAAATGGAATGTGCACGCTGAAAGTACAATCAGAACACGACACGACTTTGATTCAAATTCAAAATTTTACGCGAGGTAACGACTCAGGGTCATCTTAAACCTCCAAACATCAAAAATATGACTCCAGAAATCAGTGTTTTTGATAAGATTTTTTCATGGAATCTCATTGCATAATCATAAACAAATCATCCTCCACACTCTTGAGCCATTGATTAACTCTGAGTGTGGAGTTTTCTCTCACGAACCAGAAATATGAACTTGACCTAATCTAAAAATTAAATTGAAATATTTAGTAATCAAATATGGGAGCTTAGGGGAAATGATCAGAGGATCATTTCGAGGTGAATGGTCACTTGTTTGGATGGTGGGGATGAAGAAAACTACCTGATCAGAAACAACTCAGGGAGGTTTTATGATGACACAACTCAACTCAGGTGAGGCTTGGAGAAGGTGAGTTAGGTGTTTGGAATGTTTGAATGATGGTTAGTGAAGGTTTCTGGATGGTTGTTTGAAGTTAAAACACTTTGAAACTCAAAACACAATGTTCTATTTTTGAAGCTTGAGGTGAAAAGTTCAGCAGATGTTTTAGGGGATTTGAAGCTTGGAAAATGAAGGGGACATATTCCCCTATTTATAGGGAAGGTGCGTGGATGCTTTTGGAGGGAGAATGTGGAGTTTTGATCAGAAATGGGGAGTGGCTCGAAGCATGCTTGGGATTGACTTGGGGGAACATGAAATGACAGTGTTCTGACCTTGCTTATAGCTCAGATCAATTGGTTTTGGTCCTTATTATTGTTTAGGAACATACAAAGGGTTTGAATCAGAGCTATGTTGGTTTTGCTTTTTGTGATTTTGGGAAAAAATCTACTTTTCACATGGGGTCGAGTTTTCTGATTTGGCATGTTTTAGCTTGCAAGTTGACCTTCAAACACACCACAATACCATATGCAATATGTTTGGGGACCATTGAGATCAGATTGAAATGGTTTGGGGACTTGGTGAATGCATTTGCAAAATCTTACTGGTGTGGTATGGTCTTGCACATCAGGATGAACCTCCATGTTTGAACCAAGACCAAATAAATTTGGCTCGTGCATTCTTTTCTAAATTTTGGGCCATTTGTTCCTTGCCATGATTTTGATTGAATGCAAAAAGAACCAGGACAAAAGGTTTTGTTGTTTGGAAATGGCAATGTGTCAAAGTAGTGGTCATGACATGATTTAGGGCATGGTGGGCATGTTGGACCAACTTGGCCAATAGAAAAATTGAACCTCTTCCTGAATGAATTAGGTCTTAATTCTTGAAACAAAGTGGGAGAGAAAGTTATTTAGGACATTTGGATCAAAGGGGAGTTAAAAACACTTGAAACATGAGAAAGTTATGGTCTTTGGAACTTCCCATAGGCCATTCTTGCCAAAATGTGACCAACCAACATGACCTAAAAATGGGATTTTATGATTCCTTGATTTCCAACGCACAATGGTTGATATTTTGAGTTCATATGATCATACCATGATGGGAAGTGATATTTTTGGACCTTTGTGGAATGATTTCAGGTCAAATTGATGGGTGGATCAAGGCGTGGAAAGATGAAAAATCATGAACAAACCAACTACTTGTAACATGGATTAAATGGATATTTAAATGGTGGATTTTGGTTGTAATAGGCATAGAATAATGTTGAATGAATGGTAGGGTGATTGATGGTAAAAAATTAGCAAGGTCAATGATCAAGGGATCCTCAAACTAGGGTTTCTTGAGCCACAATTTTCATCAAGAACCAAAGGAAAATGAATTAGAGTTTGAGATGCAAGGATCAAATTGAGATGTTTAAAGGGTATGGGGTGTGAAAAAACTTTGGATCTAAGGGGTCCTAATGGCATAGTCATGATCCATGGTGAATCATGACTTGTACAAGCCAAAGGAGGGGTCAAGAACTAGGGTTTGGTTCTTAGGTGACCAGATGAACCTTGAAGCTCCTTCAAAGGGGACTTACCACCCAAATTGGGTTTGGGGAACGACTGAGATGTCTTGAGTGATCCTCCAAGATTTGTGGGATGTTTGAGGATGAGATTAAGGTTAAGGTGGATTGGGCACACCTCAACATGACTAGAGGATCTTAGGGCTTTGCAAATGAATCCCATGCCTTGGGATTATGGTATATTGTGATCATTAAACACAAATGCATATGAGATGATGTGTATGGGATGTGTGCTTAGGGTTTAGGGCTTCAGACGATTATATCGGGTAGGGAAAATTTGAGGGTATGACACCTATTCCCGAGCCTAAGCTCACTCATATCCCTATTGAGCAAGCTGAAGAACTCATAGCTACCATAGCGAGACTGGGAAAGGAAAATGAATAGTTGCACTTAAATCTTCAACAAGTCACGAATGAGAAAAATAAGATAAAATGGGAACTCGAGCGGGAGAATGCATAACCTCAGGCAAATAAGGAAAATGTTGATAAAGAAGAACATAAGAGGAAAAAAGTTAAAGTAGGTATAAAGCAAGCTGAACTTTGTTTGGATACCATTAAGGATCACTTAAAGCAAACCCATAATGAATGTCAAAAGAATGAGCATTGGTGGTATCTTGCTACTAAGAAGAACAAGACAACAAGATATACACTTGGAGAACAGATAAAAGAGATCACTATTTCTCTCCTCCATGTAAAAGAAGGGGCATAACGAGAGCGTCGACTTAAAGAAATAGCTATAGAAGCTTCTCGAGTAACACATAGAATTTGGGAGGAGAAATGTTAATAAGTAAGGGATGTTAAGGAGTATTCCAGTTATTGTATAAAGATAAGTCAATATGGTTGAAAGAAAGAGAATATGTGATTGAGGATTATGAATCCTTCAAGATAACCATTGACTTTCTACAAGGGGATATGGATAAGTACCGTGCAAAGCTCAACGGGTTGATAAAGTTCTGCAGGTGGGCAACTAAAGACATGTCATGGAAACTAAGAGATGCAATGGAAGAATTGAATGAAGACAACACCCATCCTGCTGCGGTTAGCTTCATCTTGCTTTGTAGAGAATTGTTGAGAAGATTCAAAAAGGAGTTGGAGGAACTCCAAGCAAGGAAGCCTATAGTCTGATTTTTCATATTATGCTTTTATTTATTTGGTTTGTATTTGACTTTTGCCTTTTAGAACTTTGTATTATGTACTTGAATGATTGATGTTTAAGTTGCTTCATTATTATCTTATTTTGATATTTCTTACCTCTCTGAATAATTAAACAACTAACGAATTCAGACGATTCCCTGAAAATAAAAATACGCATATCATTTGCATCCCCATACACATCACTCACCATAAAATGTAAAACTTACACCATCTTCTACCCTTTGTCCAATAACGCTGACTAATCAATACCGATATGAGACGCACAACAACTACAGGACGATGCTGGAACAAGTTGAGGCCAAACAGGTCATCATGACTACATATATCACTTCTGTCCAAGAGAAAATGGATCAGTTTCTCAAGACTGTGTTGTCAATTTCTTAGAGGGATAAAGCTTCTAAAACGGAGGCTGGCGCTAAAAAGATTGCAAACTGTAGCGGGAAATTCATGATCATCAAGCTATTGACAAGCTAGAGATCAAATAACAAGAGTCGCCATCCCGCTTTTATTGTTTCCAATGGAAAAGGGAAAAAGTACGAATAAAACCCAAAATCTAAGAAGTTTTCAAATAAAAACTAATAAAAGTCAGAGATCACATGTAAGGGGGTTGGTTACACAGAGGGAAGGTGTTAGCACCCAAAGTATCCTGGGTACTCCTAAGGAGCCCTTTTTGTGTGCATATGTATTTTGTACAAAGTGATGTTTACAAACAAATAGAATGGGGGGATGAGAAAAGAATTTATGAGTTATACTTTTGGGTTTGACAAGACCTTAGGTCTTGTGCCTACGTACCAACATAAAAATGAGGGATCAAAACCTCGTAGTTCGTGATACAAATTTCAAAATGAGTGTCTTGATTTTAACAAAATTTAAGTTTAAAAGGCACAAAAGCCTAAAATGGTTTGAATGAGTTAGTTCTTTTTTGGCTTTTTGAAAGTTTAAGTCAAGTATAGTTAAGTCTATTTACAAATTTGATTTAAGAAAAGAAGTTTGAAAATGCAATGGCATAAGGCCAAAGTTTCCATCTTTTGCAAAAGTGGTCAAAGTTTAGAACAAAGTAGTTCACACAAAGAAGATTTTTAAAAGTGGAGGGAGAGATTTCGAAATTAAAGAAATGGGGAGAAGATGAAGAGATTATCCTATGTATAAAAATTAAAATTTTAGAGTTGAAAAGATCTGACCAAATGGGTAGCAATCCAATAGACAAGAATGTCAATAGAAACCCAGAATTCCTTTGGACTTTTAGAATCAAACAACACACAAATGCACAATTATATTATCTTGAAGAGCAAGGCATCAAATAAATATGGCCTCATCCAAGCTTATCCATTTCATGATCTTCTTCAAAATAGCCCATGTAGCAGATGAATTCCACAAGTCACGGGTTCAAAATGACAGCTTCACAATGACCATGTTGCAGATGAATTTCAAATTTGCAAGCACTTGGTTCTTCAACAAGTTGGCATTGGCCAAGTCCATTAGCAAAGGGAGGTTGCCTAGATTCTAAGTCCTTTTGTCTCAGATCAAGCCAACAGTCCACTCAAATTTTTTTAAGGGTTTTTGTTATTATTATGTACATTAATGGTCAAAGACCAAACAAGCAAGCAAAGTATATAAACAAAATATATTACACAATATGGTCCAAATGGACAAAGTAAAAATTGCATTAACATAAACAATTAGAATGATATGAACAATGGCAAATGAAATAGAGTGCTAAAAGTAAATTGCATCAAAGTAAAAGCTTGAAATTAAAAGTTAATGGTTAGTAAGTTAGAAGTTAGCATTATTTTGTTTTTCATTTCAAGACATTATTCGGAGAACACTCATCCCACTTATCACAAGCATGGATCCTTGAACCAAAACATCTTCCAAAGGAAGGAAAGAAGGCCAAGTTTCCACACAATACCATGAAAGAGGGGAGACTTACAATCTCACTAACTAGAATGCTTATGCCTTTTATGTCACAAATTTAGCCCTATGTTAAGCAATCATAATTGGACTTATGTAGAAGTCATAACTATTTGAGATCGGGCAATAAAATTTTGGTGTTAATGCATGTTGGAGACATAGTATTATGAACTATGCTCATGAAACATACCACACACAAAAAATATGCAAAAGGTGTGGCCTAATCTCATCCATACTCATGTTAATTTTTCAATCAACTAGCATTAGGATTTTGAGATATCATAGGCCAAATGGAAATGAATGAATTAAGAAGAGGAATGAGATGAAGTGGGAAGGGGATGAATGAAATCACAAATTGGTCAAAGAAGGACTTTTACCAAATTAATATAATTCATTCAATTTGGGAGATGGAATGTACATTCCATCAATCCCCCAAATCCAATGATATTAATTTGACAAAGTCAAATCAACCTTGATCAAGGCCCAACAATAATAAGCAAACTCAAACAAGTCAATACAAGTGGTCAACAAAATTTAATTGGCACTTATTCAATTAAAAAATAATAAAATAATGCATTTAAATCAAATATGTTTTGTCCAATTCCTAAAATCTCATCAAAACACCAAAGAAATGGCCATGAGATTTATCATAGGTCAAACAAGGTCAAAGGACCTTGGAGAAAAAATTTCATAATTTTTGGACATTAAAAAATATTTTTAAACAACTAAAAACAAATTCAAAATCAATTAATTCATGAAAAATATTAATAATGATCCAAAAAATAATTTTAATTCATAATATGAAAGAGAAAAATATTTGATATTTTTTGGATCAATATTGAATTTAATATGAATTATTAAAAATAATGCAATTAAAAATAAAAGTCAGAAATTCAAAAAAACGTGGACCATCTGATCTCCCTCATTAATTGAGGTGGCAGATCAGATGGCCAGGAGCGCGCGTTCCACATGTTCATTAGTCAACAGCGCTGCAACATTGGTATTCAAGACTAACGCTCAGGATTAAAACGTGATGGATGGATCCTATGGTTCAAAGCCTTACCAACTCATCGCCAGAGCCAGAGCTTCGGTCATTTTGGTCCATCATGAACCATCACCAAAATGAAAAACAGGGACATGATTTTAAATAAAAAATGGCACTGAGCTCGAATCTGACCTCCATTCACTCCAATTCCAAATATATTGAGAGATATATGGAATTGAAATTTGAGGTACATGAACTGAATTGCTTCGATTTGGCCTAAAGCAACTAATTTTCTTGCCTACATTGGTAGGACTTCAGACAACCAAAGAATTAATATAATTGAGCAAGAATTTGAGAGAATCAGAGAGTTCAAAATTTCTGGAAAATACCTTCAATGTAGGTATGGATTCGATGGATCTTGATCTTGCTTGTGCTTGGTCTCACTCTACTTGCTTGCAGGAGAAGGATTGAATGGTTAGAAAGCTATGGATTCCTGGAGAATTGAATTCCAAAACAGTGGAGATTCAAGCTCAAATTCAAGAGAATTTATCAGGCTTATCCTTTGAGAATTGAGGGATTGAAGTGGGGGATCAAAGTTGGCGCCAAGGTGTGTCCAATTCTGAGCAATTGAAGCTCTATTTATAGCTGAAATGGTTGATAATTGCACACACTCATTCAGTTTCCAATTTTGGCAAATAGTGATGCAATGGTGCATGGACGCGCATAGGCCCATGAAATGATTGTTTCAGGTCCACAAATGCACATTAGATGCTCTGAAGTAAGCTTGGATTGCAAGGCAAATTCACATTGATGTTTGAAGCTTGATCGTTGCCAAGTGATGTCACCTTATTTAAGCCATGTGCAGCCTATGCATTTCATGTCCAAAATGAATGAATTTGAGCTCTTTGGAAAGGCGAGATCAAGAGGAACAACTTTCATGTTCAAGACTTTTTCATTTGGAGCTTGGAACTTGGAGAAATTTGACGTGGAAGTGTAGCGGGGTATTCATTACCATTAGAGATATTGACTAAATCCAAGGTAAACCATACAAAGTCGAGTCGCCACCGCACTTCTATTTATCCAAAGGAATGGTTAGAAAGCGAACAAAATCCTAAGAGTTTTAACAAAAACTAGTAAAAGAAACAGAGATCTGGGTAAGGGGGTTGGTTATCCAATGGGAAGGTGTTAGGCACCCAAAACATCCTAGGTACTCCTAGGGAGCCCTTTTCATACTTGTTGTAAGGTTGGTATTTTGTGAAAGTTTATTTGTGCAAACATGATTGAAGGGATGAGAGAAGAATATACAAGTTTATTTACATTTTTTGGTGTTTGGATGGATAAAACCCATTGCCTACGTACCATCTTATAAAAAGATTAGGATCAAAACCTCGTAGTTCGGGGTAAAAATCTCAAAACAAATGAGTGCATTGATTGGTCCAAAAGCCTTAAGGTCTTTTGTTATCCAAGGGAGAAAACTCAACCTAAAACCACAAGTCCACCAGTGAGGATAGCTTCAACATGCTAGTGAGGGGTTAACCCTATAATAAGCATGGAAGGCTCATTGTCCATCACTAAGGACAAATGTGAGTATTACATCTACCACAAGGATAACTCAAACCTAATAGCTAAAGGTTATGAATTTTTTTTATTAAAGAAGTGGCCATTGGAACCACAAAATAAAATTGAATGGGTTATATTTACCAATTAGAAGTATATACGAAACGGTCAAAGTTGATTTAGAAGTTTTATTCAAAATAAGTGTTATGAAAAGAAAGTTTGAAAATCAAAAGCATAAGGCTTAGGTTTCTAATGTTGAAAACAAATGAAATGTTTGCACAAAAAGTTTTGGCTTGGGTTAGAGTGGGGAGAAGAAGAAGAATGGCTAAGTCCTAAGGAAAATAAAAGGGAAAGGGAAAGAAATGAAACCACACTAGGAGTCCCTCTCTTGAGATCATATTGATGATCCAATTAGCTCCCATCCTTTGGAATAAGCAACCACAAAGTATAAGCAATCAGACAAGTCTCAAAAGAGATCCTCAATGCATCTTGTTTCTTCCACTTAGATGAACATGGCAATGGTCCTCCAATTAAGCTCAAATGGAAACTCCTAGCACAAAAGCACACACATCAAAAGCTCCATGAAGTAAAACAAGAATGGACAAAAGAGTTTAGAGATTTGGTCCTTCTAATTCCATTTTCATCATTTAAGATCCTTTTACTCCAATTTTGCATAAGGAAGGTCCTAAAAACTAAGTCCATTTCTTTGCATTTGGTCCTAGAAACTAAGTCCAATTCTCCATTTCTTTGCATAGGGAAAGTCCTAGAAACTAAGTCCATTTCTTTGCATTTGGTCCACAACAATCAAAACAAAAACACAAGCACAATAATATATACACAATTATGTGCTCAAATGAGCAAAAGGCAAATGGCATTAACATAAACATGTGCTCAAGTGAGCAAAGAGAAAATCAAATGGATAATATGTGCAAGAATAGTAAATTGCATAAAAGTAAAGTGCATAAAGTAAAAGTTAGTTGTTAGTGGTTAATAGTTAGTATGCCATAAGGCAAAAATTTAGCGTTATGTTAAGCAATCGTAATTGGACTTATGTAGAAGTCACAACTATCTGAGGCCGGTCAATAATAATGTAGGAAAAAAACACAAGTTAGGAGTCTTGATTAGTAAACCAAGTCCCAACAACTTGCCATGCCAAAAAGAGGAAGAAAATGATCTTATATTGGTTCAAGCCTGTAACACCTCAAAATTTGCCCTCCTCTCTTGGGACTAGCTTAGCATATTGCATTTCATTTTTTAGGTCATTAGTCATTGCATCTTTGCATATCATGTGGTAACATTGAACAAGTCATCCTCCTAAGTCTTGCTCAGAAGATAAAGAGGTTAAAGGATCCAAGCCTGAGGGTTTCATTGGATTTATCACTAGCCATCTGAGGGTTTGTGATTCAATTAGGGTTTATTGGTTCCTCAAGGAGGTTGATCATTATCTTGGTGGAAATGGTACATCATCATCATCATGGTTTTATTATCACCAAGAGATTCATTGAGCTTGATCATTTTCCTTGGGATTAGGGTTTTGACTCCTGGTCAACCCTAACCAGTTGTATTGTGCCAATCAGGGCTTGTCAAGGAGATGAGGTTTTCATTGAGATGGGAGATAATCATATGGTTATATGGAGTTTATGGAAGCTAGGGTTTCATGTTTGAGCCATTTCATCAGGAGATTGAGGCTCAAGTTCATCTATGCATAGCCAATTCATCTATTAGTCAACAAAAGTCAACCACAAGTCAACTGTTGGATTTGGAGGTGGGAGAGGGTTAGAGAGACTTCATTCATGTCCAAACAAGTTTCATTTGACATTTCAAACATCAACATTGAAGAAAATAAAGTCAGATGAAAACTTTCCAAAAATAGAAAGTGACTTGTAATTCAAAATTGCCAAAAATGGAAAGGTTTTCTCCTCAAGATTACATGTCCAAAAATGCTTCAAATAAAATTTTGTCCAACATAAAAGTTGTAGATCTTGTTCTACCATTTCCAAAAAGTCCAAGAACCTGAATCTCTCATGTGTGGTTGGCAAGTTATGGATCAATCTTGGTCAAGAAAATTTGAATTTCAAAAGTGCATAACTTTTGAACCAAAAGGCCAAATGGAGTGGGATTTTTTGCCACATTCTTGTCTTGACATGCTCTATCCAATTCAAGCATCAAAATCCATGAATTTCCATTGCAAAAAAAATGGACTTTCCATTGGAATTTTGGAGGGAAAAATGCAATTTGAAAATTATGCTTTGAATTCACTTGATTCCACTTGCCCTGGCTTAGAAACCGCATTTTGAAGTGAATTGGTTCCGAAACCTTGCACTGTTACATTGGTTATTTCATGTACAAGGCAATTTGCTAATGTGCACTAAAACTTGCATTTCACTTAAACCTTTGCATTAACCTAATCATGATTAGTGAACATCATTAACAACACATATAAAACCATAATCATAACTGTTTTCTTGCTAATCATAACAGAATTGTGAAATTGAGATCTAGATCCAAAAGTTCTTCAACTTCTTCTCTCAACTTTTCTCAATTTTTCTCTCATTTCCTTCAAGCAATTTGCATTGTTCTTGCTCTGTTCATCATCAAGCATCATTGCTGAGCAACATTCAAGCAAGATTCAATTGAAATTCGTGCAAATTAAAGCTCCTCAAAGCAAGAATGTCAACAATGGTGAAGTCTTGAAACTGTAGAATCGTGCATGGCTGAGCTTCGATCTTCCTTCTAAATATCTCCATAAGCATTGTAGAAGATTCTCCAAGCATCACAAGGCCTATTTCCAGCTGAATCTGCTTCTGTTGCTACAAGAGGTCACAAACTAATTCTCATAATCTTGCTTTTTCTTATGTTAATGTTATAGATCCTTTATTGCTGAGTTGATTGAGCTTTGAATCGTGTAAAACCATGCCAAAATGAGAGAGAACGGTTGATTTGAAGTTTGATGGATGATTTTTGTTTTGATCGATTCATGCTTGATGTAGTGTTTTTGGATGTGTTAATTGTTGATTCTTGTTGCCTAATGTTAGATCTACATGATGCAATGCACGATTTGTGTTTCTGGAACCTTTCAATTTTTCTGGAAAAATTATGGATGAAGATCATGAAGATCTTCATGTGTTCTTGATCGTTGGAAATTTCCTGCGGATTTATCCGTGACCTTCATAGCGTTTGTCGCGTCTTTTCCTGCGGATCCATATGCTTTTTCTGCGGATTCACGTTGCCCAGCATGCATGCATGCGCCTAGGGCTTGGCTGAAACGACCTCGTTTTGGTCTTGGCACCTTGGATATTTGAATGTGTGGCGCGCTCGATCCTGGCCTCCGGCATTTTCTTTTTTTGCTTTTGCATTTTTCACTTTTAACCATGCTATTCCATGTATGCTTCCATGTGCATTTTTTATTTTTTTCTTCCATTCAAAAATTCATATCTCAATCAATATTAATCCAAATGACATGAGGTTTTTTTCACAATGTTCATCATGATCTCTACTATTTTTTGATGATTTTTCCAGAAATTGGGCACTGGTGGATAATTATTTTGGCTAGGGATTGTATGTACATGTGTTTTTTTGACATGCCTTGCCATTTTGATTGTGAAATGATGAGATTCTATCCAAAATTCTTGAAATTTTTCATGCTTAAAATATACATCCTTAGGGACCTTTTGGTATGGAGTTTGTATTTTTAGCATGCCTGGTTGTTGAGATATGAGCTGATCATTAGAGGTGTGACAATGTGTGTCACACCATTTCTTGTCCAATTTGCTGATTTTATTTACCATGCCAAATAAATGTCAAATGATCTTAATTTTTGCATGATGATACTTCTGGATGTTAGGATTGCTCTTGATTTTTTGTGTATTTTTTGTATGCATTTCCAATTTGTTTGAGAATTTCTTTTCTGTTTGACCATTTGTGGACTTTTTGTGAGTCATGATCTTAAATGATTTGGGAAATTCTTGATGTTTACTGGATGAACCTGAAATTTTGCACATGTGTTCTAGACTCTTTGCAATTTATCTTGGCTTTGGATTGAGACATTTATCATGTGTGGATTCTGTTTTATGCTTGTGTGAAGTTGATGTATGAAATTGTGCTTCCTTTGAGCTTGTTTTGCCTTGCTTTGTCTTATGGAATTTAATTGCCTTGCTTCCACTTGTCCAAATGGCTTGAATTTTGGTATGATGATCATGTGATGAGTGCTATTTAGCCATGATTTTTCTTGAGATTTACTGAATTATTTTTGAGTGGATTTGGATTGATTCATTCTGTTTGCTTCAATGAGCTTTGAAATTGCACACTTTGCCTTAGATGCTTTGTGAAATGAAATTGATGTATGATATGAATGTGAGACCACTTGGACATTGTTATTAATTGATTGAACTTGATTTGTGCCAATTTTCATGTTCTGTTTTGAATTATTTCTCCCTCTTTGACCCTAGGCCTTGTCCTAGGGGTTTGCTTCTCATGTTTGAGTTGTGTTTTCAGGACAACAAGCATATGGCCTTGAGGAGTTTGATTCATTTGCTCATTTGGATTGCTATTTGGTTGATGTTGATTAACATTAAGTTGTTTTGTAGGTGGATTAGCTCCTTTGAGTTGAGCTTGTGCTTTGCCTTGATGCATAGCTTGATGTTTGCTTGTTTGTACAATTAACTGTTGACTATTAGCCTGTCTGTTTGACTGTTTGAGTTGAATACTAACTGAGCTAGATTGTTTTCAGGTACATTAGTTGCTATAGTTCATTGTGAACTTGCTTTTGCTGTTGCTTGGTTGCTTAACCAATTGAGGTATAACCCACTGACTCCATGTAGTCTGGAAGACCTGGCCTGTTATTTGGTCAGGCACCTGTCTGAAGTCCTCCTTAAGAGGCAATGCTTGTGATTGTTTATCTTTGTCCCCAAGCAGGAAAAGACCTTTGATAAGGAAATTGGCAGATACAAGAGATGTGAAATCCATCTCCTGCTATTCAGTTGAGTCATCCCTTTGCTCACACAACTGGTGTTGATGCATTGTGGATATTAACCCAAGATCTGTGTTGAGTCAGTCATAAGTGTAGAAGGGTTCCCACTTTCTGAACCCACACTTCCTTTGTCTAAAGCTCTCCCAGGCCAGGGATAAGAGCTGTGAGGCACACCCCTCACTTCCTATTTCATCTGCTTCACCCTAACTCTCAATGTTAGGGTTAAGAGCTAACATCACCTGATACAGTTGGCTTGCTTTTGCAGCCTAACCCTTGTGTGAGCCCACTTTGCTTGTATATAGTGTGTGCTAATTGTGTATATGATTGTTTATTATGCTTGTATGCTCTGCTTTGCCTGTTTAAGATAGCTTGCTGCCTGTGCAAGTTAGACAGAAAACTCAACCTAGGACCATTGTGGAATACATGATAACTATTAGGCTCGAGTCAGGCTCCCTTCTAGTTAGTGATTTCCCAGTCTCTGGTTAGGAGAAAGTTTCTCCCCTGTTCAGGGGAACTACGTTGCCCTGATCCTCATACCAGATGAGGTACGTAGGCAGGAGATCGCACGAGATCTCTCCGGGCACCCTTTTTCTTTTTGTGTGTGTTTGCTTGACAGTTGCTAGGCTCGAGTGCCAGACTCCTTAGCAACTTGTTGTTTGTATCCTTCTTGTGTGTGTAGGAGATGGATGTAAGCCCAGCGATTGGCATTCCATATCCTATTGTTGTGTGCTTGGAGTCCGATATAAGTCCATCAATTGGCATTTGGTTTCCAGTGTGGGTTTGTTTGGTTCGGAGTCTGATGTAAGTCCAGCGATTGGCATTCGGTTTCCATGTTTGCCTGTTTGTGTGTGTTCTGTTTCGGGTGCGTGTGCCGAACTACGGTAGCTCTGATTCTCATTCCAGATGAGATACATAGGCATAAGATGCGATATCCTAGCGAGCCCTCTCCCCTCTTCCTCCACGTGTGTTGTCTTCAGTGTGTGTGTGTGATGTTTGTTTTAGAAACCTTTGTTCTATCTTTTGAGCGTGGATCCCGTCGAGTACAACGGATGCGTAGGGGTGCTAATACCTTCCCTTCGCATAACCGACTCCCGATCCCATTCTCTTTGGTCGTGAGACCATGTCTTTTCCAGGTTTACTTCGAGCGTTTCCTTTCCCTCTTTTGGGATAAATAACGCACGGTGGCGGCTCTGTTTGTTTTGTTTTAGCCCGCCGGTTGTTTTTCGCGGATGCGACAGCTGGCGACTCTGCTGGGGACTGAGAAGTTGATCTATTGCTGGTCCATCTTCCCTAAGCGAGTCTCTCCTAGCGTTCTAGGATAGTTTAGGTTGCTTGTGCTTCTATTTATTGCATTTATTATTATTCTGTTGTGTATATATTTGCATAAATATTTGCATGCATCATACTATCATGTTGCTGTCCTCTGTACAGGTGGTTCCTCTATTTTGGGGTGGGTGTTCTGAGTGGGGCTAAAACCCAGGCCCGAGTATACACTTAGGATTAGTGTGGTCTCACGTTCCTCATTTGCTTTATCAGCATATTGTTGCAACGTGACATACCACAAGCCGGACGAGGTTCATCTGAGGGAGCTTTTCCATTGTGGAGTACTCCGCTTTGGTCTAGTTAACTCTTGTGAGCTATTGACTTTGGTGACCGGTCTTTCCCGGATCTTTGGTTTAAATGATCTTAAGAGAGCTACAACGACACACCCGAAAGGGCAAACCCGTTGAGTATCTTTGCCCGATTGTCGAGACTATTATCCGCCTTAGGATAACCTGATTAGAATTCACCTGTGAGGGGAGGGTTGATTCATACAGATGCATGTTCAGATGGTGACTTTGTTGGTGACTAATGGTTCCGTTGATCAGAGTCGTATTTATAAGTCGGATTTATGGACATTTATTTCCGAGACGCCGGAGTTCAGTCCGTGGTATTTATCAGTGGGGATCCGTTTATTTCAGGATTCCCTGGGCTGGTTCAGAGGTTCTCGTGGTCGTCTGCTCAGAGATTTTCTGGTGATGATGGTGATGTACCTTTCAGTTTCGTTTATTTCGGAACCCTTGGGTCGGATTTGTGATTGCTCAGTATCGCAGATGGTTGTGATCAGTTCAGAGATCAGGCTTCAGTGAAACAGATGCTCAGAGGACTTGGAGGATGGCACAGTGCATTGCATTCATTCATCAGCATCATCCACATTTTGCATTCATCGGCATATAACTCATGTCTATCCATACTCAGGGTACATTCTCGATTAAGATTCTGGTTGAGAGACATCCTGATGTCAGAATGTTATTGTCGAAATATTATCTGTCTCGATGAAACCAGGATCAAAAGACAGAAGCTTCCTCGTATGGACAGACGTTGCATTCATGCATATTAACCTGTTTGCTATTTTGCAGGTGTCGGGTTCTAACGTGCTTGATTGTTTCAGGAATCATTGCTCGTGCTCGTAGAGTTGTACCTTTGCACTCAACACGTCCTCACAGATACTTCACCAGACGCAACACTCCAAGACTGATGGATCTCCCTAACACAGATGTTCTCGAACTGAAAGAGAAAATGAACGAACTGATCAATATTATGCAAGGGTTTGCTGTGGGCCGGAAGGCACTGGCTGATAAAGTTGAGAAGCTCGAGCGGGCTTCAGCTGCCAATAATGGTGTCAATCTGGATGGTGTCTCTAACCATGGTCTTGGTGGTTCTAGGGACGGTGGAAAGAGGACAATTGTGGGTGTAGTGACTAACAATGCCGGTGGGTTTGGTGCTGCCATAGGTGGTGGACCCGGTCAGATGGGTAATAATAGGAAAGACAGTCTGTTTCCTCCGTTCTTTGGGGCTGAGGATGATAGGGAGGAAGACAGAGAAGCTGATCAATTCTCCATGCATAATGAGCCGTTTGGTCAATACGGTGTCCAACCACCAAACAAAGAGATTCAGTTGCTGGCAGAAAAGATCAGGGCTCTGGAAAACCTTGCTACTCTGGGGGTTGTCAATATGTCGAACATGGGGCTGGTAGAGGGGATTGTGATCCCACAAAAGTTCAAAGCGCCTGCGTTTGATAAATATAATGGGAGTTCTTTCCCGGAAACTCATCTCCAGGCCTTTGTCCGGAAAATTTCTGCCTATACAACAGATCAGAAGCTCTGGATGTACTTCTTCCAAGACAGTCTGTCTGGGGGGTCTCTTGAATGGTATAACAAGTTGAAGTCTTCGGATATCAAGAGTTGGCAGGATCTCGGAGATGCATTCTTTAAACAGTATCAGTTCAATACTGACATGGCTCCTAGCCGTACTCAGCTGCAGGGTATGTCTCAGAAGCCGAGTGAAGGGTTTAAAGAATACGCACAGAGATGGAGGGAGCTGGCTGCCAGGATCCAACCTCCGTTGGTGGATAGAGAGATGTCGGATCTGTTTATGGGTACCCTGCAGGGGGCTTTTGCTGAAAGGATGGTGGGTTGTCCCGTAACTGGCTTTGTAGACATTGTAGTGGCTGGTGAGAGAATTGAAAGTTGGCTGAGAATGGGGAAAATACAGGGAAATGCTCCGTCATCTGGAGTAAAAAAGCCATTTGGGAACGGTCAGCGCAAAAATGAGGGTGAATCAAGTGTTGTGTATGCCTAGAGAGGACACGGTAGGGATCGTTACTACCAACACACTGCTGCGGTAACCACCCCTGCTGGTAATCAGTCGGTACGACAGCAACATCAGCCACCTCAACAGAGAGCACAGAGAGCCGGGTACCAAGTGAGGGGAAAAGGGATTGATCGTCAGTTTGATAGGCCACCCGCGACATATGCGGTTCTGTTTAAGAAGTTGATGGATCTTGGGTTGGTTCAGCCAAGGACGATGGTTCCGTTAAGATCAGATCAGAGGCCTCCTAACTACGATGAGAACGCCCAGTGTGAATTCCATTCTGGTATACCAGGACATCACATTGAGGGCTGTAGAGCTTTTAAGCATGTTGTCCAGGATCTGGTAGACTCCAAGGCCATCAATTTTGCACCATCTCCGAATGTTAATGCCAATCCCATGCCGGCACATGGTCAGGCGATGGTGGGTGCAATTGCTGAAAATTCGGATCACGCCTTTGCGGTAGGTGAAGAGACTGACAGTAACTGCGAGTTTGATGGTTGGATAAAGCCGTGCGCACCAGGGATGGAAGTCCTGAACTGGAGGGCCTAACAAGATCATCACTGTCGCTCTACCTGAAGAGTAATATTTCCTGTTTTCAATTCTGTTCGCATGAAAGCCATACGTTTTGCCCGTAACGTAATGGTCCATTGTAAGGGCCACCTCATGTGTTTCATTGTGCGATATTTTGCATCATTAATAAATGGATGTTTTTCACATTAAAAGCGGTGTTCCCTGTTTTTCATTTATTTTTGCAGTTTAAAAACAAATAAAAATGGCAATGCCCGTTTTCATTTTTTCCCTTTTTGATTTGTCTCGTTCCGACTTCAAAAAAAAAAAACAATAATCCTCCGGATCTCGTTGATAACAATTCGGTTACACCTCTGTATGACTTCGACAATCCGATCTATCATGCTGAAGAAGAAGGCGAAGAAGATTGTGATCTACTGGAAGATTAGCCAGGTTGTTGAAACAAGAGGAGAAGGTGATTCAGCCGCACGAGGAGCGATTCAAGATTGTTATTTCAGGCACCGCCGAGGTCAGAAAGGAAATGAAAAATTGGAGCCGCTTCAGAGGCGAGTCGAGAGCAGAATGGTAGCCCTGTGGAAAGAGCATGTAGATACCTTCGCCTGGTCGTGTCAGGATATGCCAGGGTCGGATACCGATGTCGTTGTACACAAGCTACCATGGAGAGAAGATTGTCCTCTAGAGAAGCAGAACGCCAGTGCTCGTATCAGAGAGCCAGGGTGACTTTGTTTCATGATATGATTCATCATGAAATTGAATGCTACGTTGATGATATGATAGCAAAGTCCCAAACAGAAGAGGGGCATCTGGCAGATCTGGCCAAGTCGTTTGACCAGTTGAGATACTTCAGACTGAGATTGAATTCGAATAAGTGCACTATCAGAGTGGGGTCCGGTAAGCTACTGGGGGTTCATTGTAAGTGAAAAGAGGAATCGAGGTCGATCCTGCTAAAAAAAAAAAAAAAAAAGAAAAAGGAAAAAGAGAAAAAGTAATACGAGAAATCCTTGAACCGAAAATAGAAAAAAAAGAGGTTTGTGGTCTCGTAGGTGGATTGAACTGCATTTCACAGTTCACGTCTCATCTAACAGCCACAAGTGAACCCATATTCAAGTTGGAAAAAAGGGAGGATCAAACGGTCAGGTGGATAATGAGTGCCAAGGGGCATTGAGAAATAAAAGAATGAGTTGCAGGAGCCTCTGATTCTGACGTCTCCCTGTGGAGGGACGACCATTAATTCTGTACTTGACGGCCTTCGAGGGGTCTATGAGGTGCGTATTGTGTCAGCATGACGAGTCTTGTCGAAAAGAGCATGCAATTTACCTTTGCAAAAAGTTTACCGACTGTGAAACAATACATTCACTGTTCGAGAAAACTTGATGTACTTTGGCATAGGCTGCTCGCCGACTGAGATAGTATATGCTGGTTCATACCACTTTGTGGATTTCCAAGATGGATCCGATCGAGTATGTGTTTGAGAAGCCAGCATTGACCGGACGGGTTGTGAGAGTGCAAAAGAATATTGACTGATTTGTGATGCTCTCAGAAAGTGATCAAGGGGAGTGTATTGTCTGATTACCTCGCCTAGCAACCCATTGAGGATTATCAACCAAGGAAGTTTGAGTTCCCTGATGAGGACATCTCGAGGTGCTCAAATCGAAAGATTGTGAGGAACCGATCCCGGAGGAGGGGCCTGGCCCTAAATCCGAACGGATTCTGATGTTTGATGGGGCCATTAACATGAATGGAAGCGGAGTTGGTGCCGTTCTGGTTGCGCCGAAAGGACCCCACATTCCTTGTGTTGCTAGGCTAACATTTGAATGCACCGACGATGTGATTAAGTATGAAACTGGTATCCTGGGTATCGAACTTCGGTGCGTGAGCCTACTGGGGCAAAAGCCTTTCTCGTTGGTATATAGAATGGAAGCTGTGCTACCGGTTGAGGTTCAGATTCCCTCTTTGAGAGTCCTGATGGACGTGAAGTTGCAAGAGGCGGAATGGGTAAGGACTCGGTATGAAGAATTGAGCCTAATTGAGGAAAAGAGGCTGGCGGCCATCTGTCATGGACAGTTGTACCAGCAGCGGATGAAGCATGCTTTCGACCGAAAGGTACGACCTCGTGTGTATCACGTAGGTGATATGGTGCTGAAAAGGATCCTTCTTCCTCAAAACGATTGAAGGGGCAAGTGGACACCCAATTATGAAGGTCCATTCATGGTCAAGAAGGTCTTCTCTGGCGGAGCCTTGTTGTTAACGACCATGGATGGTGAGGATTTTCCATCCCCTGTGAATGCGGACGCAGTTAAAAAATACTTCGTATAAGAGACCCGCTGGACAAAAAGAATAAAATAGTCCAGGCAAAAATGGGCATCCCGGCGAACCGAAAAAAAAATGAAAAAAGGTTCGGGCAAAAATTAGGGATAAAAGGAAAGAACTGTACACCCGGCAATTCGAAAACCTGAAAAGGCGGCTTGGGCAAAAAGGGGTATCCCGGTGGACTGAAAACCCGAAAGGGCGGTCCAGGCAAAAGAGGGATTGAAACGAACAACTGCGTCTGGCATGATCGTTTACGCTTTGGTTAAGGCACTTGGATAATACCCGGTAAGGGATCAGTCGGAAGCGTCTTGTTCAGAAGGCAGAAAGCACGGAAAGTCTGAGGACATATGGGGTGTAACCGAGTTGGAACTCGATGAGATCACGGTTTCACATTTCCATTAGGATAGATTTTCCTTTTGTGCGCAATTACCTCTTTTCAGGAATTGCTTCCTTTGTATTGCTCAATTTGAGCCACACTTTTTTCAATCAATAAAATGCATATTCAGTCAAATAATTTTATTTTTGTTTTCATTACCGCTTTGATTGCAAAAACATCCAATTGTTTGTGATAAAGAATCTTTGCATTTTAAGACATACAGGTCCCCTCCAATAAATGTTTATAAGATTGAAACTTGAAATCTTATTCGGAAGGTTGAGTGACCCAAGTGTTGAAATCTTGGCATACCTGGGGCACGTTTTTGTCTAACGATCTCTTTTGCAGGTGCTGTTAGATTATTTTCACTCACTTGCAGGTTGTGATATGGAAGCTTTTGACAAAGGATCCCCACGGAGTCCGATCAGGGACGAGAGATGGAAGAATGGTGAAAAGACGACGAGACGTACGACGATCCTGGATATTAATCAAGAAGACTCTTCAAAGTCTGAAGATTAGAAAGTTTGCGTGAATCCGTCGAGTACGGAGGAGGCGAGAATACAAGGTGATGAATCAGAAAAGTCCAGACGAGTCTGGGAGCTCTCAAAAGTGGAAAGCTGACACTGGATTTGGATGATGAATATCAAGGTTCGAAGAGTCGACGGGTGTTCGGTAACAGACTTTCCTGGTTTCCCCAAGCAGAGTTGGGATTGTTACCTCCTCAGCAGATTCGAGGTTTGTGCCTCCCCTAGCAGGGTCGGGATGGTTATCTCCCCAGCATGTTTGAGATTTTAATTTCCTCAGCAGCTAGGCCTGAAGGTTGTTATTTCCCAGTGGAGGTATCTATTGGTAGGGGTCCCTCCAAGCAGAGTCGGGAGTGTTGTATCCCCAGCAAGTCAAAGACAATTGTTTCCCCACAGAGTACGTTGGTGGATTCTTCCCCAGCGATGTCCCCAAGCGGATCGGGTTCAGTGTAGGTTATTCCTGGTAAGGGTGGCCTATTTCCCAGCAGCAGTGCTATTCCCCAGCAGGGAGGAGATCGGAGTGTTGTCGAGTTCCTCAGCAGAGCGCCTCGAGCTCCCCAGAAGAGTCCCTTGAGGGGGATACTTTTTTATGCATTCATCATTTAAGAGATCATAGCATATTGCATAATAAATCGCGTAGCATTTTTATAATTATAGAGCATTGCGCTAAAAATCATCATGCATCATCATTGCAAGCATCAGCTAGTCTCAAGCCGAGGTTGGCGTTTGAGATTTGTGTTTCGCCAGTGGGTGAAGGTGCTACTCAAGCCATGGTTACCGTTTGAGAGGTGGTTTCGCTGGGTGGAAGAGCAACATTAGCATTGCAAGCATAAGTTAACCCCAAGCCGTGGTTACTATCCAAGAATGGGTTTTTCCGGTCAATGAAGATGATACTCTGAGGAGTTTGGCATCGTGATTTTGGGGCAACAGTATTTCCCAGTTATTCCCCGGCAAGCGTCTGCCTGGTGTTGACATTTGTCGATGTCATCCCTGCGATACCAGTAAGTGTCATGTCGATCCCTGTAATATCCTTTTTTGGTGTCAAGTAAACATCATTGTTCGATGTCAAGTAAACGTCGAGTTCCCTCCCAGTCATTGGTCAATGTCTGGTCGAGTTTTCTTTGGTGTCGAGTAAACATCATCGTTCGATGTCATGTAAACGTCGAGTTCCCTCCCAGTCATTGGTCAATGTCTGGTCGAGTTTTCTTTGGTGTCAAGTAAACATCATCGTTCGATCTCAAGTAAACGTCGAGTTCCCTCCCAGTCATTGGTCAATGTCTGGTCGAGTTTTCTTTGGTGTCAAGTAAACATCATTGTTCGATGTCAAGTAAACGTCGAGTTCCCTCCCAGTCATTGGTCAATGTCTGTTCGAGTTTTCTTTGGTGTCAAGTAAACATCATTGTTCGATGTCAAGTAAACGTCGAGTTCCCTCCCAGTCATTGGTCAATGTCTGGTCGAGTTTTATTTGGTGTCAAGTAAACATCATTGTTCGATGTCAAGTAAACGTCGCGTTCCCTCCCAATCATTGGTCAATGTCTGGTCGAGTTTTCTTTGGTGTCAAGTAAACATCATCGTTCGATGTCAAGTAAACGTCGAGTTCCCTCCCAGTCATTGGTCAATGTCTGGTCGAGTTTTCTTTGGTGTCAAGTAAACATCATTGTTCGATGTCAAGCAAACGTCGAGTTCCCTCCCAGTCATTGGTCAATGTCTGGTCGAGTTTTCTTTGGTGTCAAGTAAACATCATCGTTCGATGTCAAGTAAACGTCGAGTTCCCTCCCAGTCATTGGTCAATGTCTGGTCGAGTTTTCTTTGGTGTCGAGTAAACATCATCGTTCGATGTCAAGTAAACGTCGAGTTCCCTCCCAGTAATTGGTCAATGTCTGGTCGAGTTTTCTTTGGTGTCAAGTAAACATCCTTGTTCGATGTCAGTCGACGTCGAGTTCCTTCCCAGTCATCAGTCAATGTCTGGTTGAGTGTCCTCTGATATGTCGCCATCGGGGTGTTTTGGTGTTATTTCCGGCGTTGCCAGTGGGATTATCACAAGTTTCTGGAGAGCGGGGTTCAAATGGAGAAAAGGAAGTGTTGAGGCATTTTCTGGAGAACGGGGTCCAAATGGAGAAAGGGAGACACGGGGTGTTTTTTGGAGAACGAGGTTCACAATGGCGATCACAAGTTATCGTCAGGCGACTGGAGTTCGAAGGGAGATCGAGGTTCATTATTTGGCAAACAAGACTACTATGAAGTTGTCGGGGTTCAACTATGGCGATCCGGGATCATTTGCGCAAAAGAAAATCTGTTCGGGGTTCAAGAAAAACGAAAAAGATTATCAATCAAAAAGTTTTAGGGTTCAAGAAAAGCAAACAAAAAAGGTAATAATAATCCCCAGCGGATAAGTGGTGTTCAGACCATAGGTATCCCTGTGTTACCATTTATTTTGGTATCCAGGTCGACATTCTGTTTCGGTATTCAGGCCGACTTTCTCCGTACCAGACGGATGTTTCTTTGTGAGATTGCTTCTTTGCCGATTCTGACAGGCATTGTTAATTGTTTCCCATCAGAGTGCAAATTGTTCGTCTGTTCTTGGTATTCAATCACTCTCCATCCTGATCATCTGAAAGCCGAGGCTATTCATATCGACAGGTTCACAGTGGATTGAATAGGGGCAGCTGTAACACCTCAAAATTTGCCCTCCTCTCTTGGGACTAACTTAGCATATTTCATTTCATTTTTTAGGTCATTAGTCATTGCATCTTTGCATATCATGTGGTAACATTGAGCAAGTCATCCTCCTAAGTCTTGCTCAGAAGATAAAGAGGTTAAAGGATCCAAGCCTGAGGGTTTCATTGGATTTATCACTAGCCATCTGAGGGTTTGTGATTCAATTAGGGTTTATTGGTTCCTCAAGGAGGTTGATCATTATCTTGGTGGAAATGGTACATCATCATCATCATGGTTTTATTATCACCAAGAGATTCATTGAGCTTGATCATTTTCCTTGGGATTAGGGTTTTGACTCCTGGTCAACCCTAACAAGTTGTATTGTGCCAATCAGGGCTTGTCAAGGAGATGAGGTTTTCATTGAGATGGGAGATAATCATATGGTTATATGGAGTTTATGGAAGCTAGGGTTTCATGTTTGAGCCATTTCATCAGGAGATTGAGGCTCAAGTTCATCTATGCATAGCCAATTCATCTATTACTCAACAAAAGTCAACCACAAGTCAACTGTTGGATTTGGAGGTGGGAGAGGGTTAGAGAGACTTCATTCATGTCCAAACAAGTTTCATTTGACATTTCAAACATCAACATTGAAGAAAATAAAGTCAGATGAAAACTTTCCAAAAATAGAAAGTGACTTGTAATTCAAAATTGCCAAAAATGGAAAGGTTTTCTCCTCAAGATTACATGTCCAAAAATGCTTCAAATAAAATTTTGTCCAACATAAAAGTTGTAGATCTTGTTCTCCCATTTCCAAAAAGTCCAAGAACCTGAATCTCTCATGTGTGGTTGGCAAGTTATGGATCAATCTTGGTCAAGAAAATTTGAATTTCAAAAGTGCATAACTTTTGAACCAAAAGGCCAAATGGAGTGGGATTTTTTGCCACATTCTTGTCTTGACATGCTCTATCCAATTCAAGCATCAAAATCCATGAATTTCCATTGCAAAAAAAATGGACTTTCCATTGGAATTTTGGAGGGAAAAATGCAATTTGAAAATTATGCTTTGAATTCACTTGATTCCACTTGCCCTGGCTTAGAAACAGCATTTTGAAGTGAATTGGTTCAGAAACCTTGCACTGTTACATTGGTTATTTCATGTACAAGGCAATTTGCTAATGTGCACTAAAACTTGCATTTCACTTAAACCTTTGCATTAACCTAATCATGATTAGTGAACATCATTAACAACACATATAAAACCATAATCATAACTGTTTTCTTGCTAATCATAACAGAATTGTGAAATTGAGATCTAGATCCAAAAGTTCTTCAACTTCTTCTCTCAACTTTTCTCAATTTTTCTCTCATTTCCTTCAAGCAATTTGCATTGTTCTTGCTCTGTTCATCATCAAGCATCATTGCTGAGCAACATTCAAGCAAGATTCAATTGAAATTCGTGCAAATTAAAGCTCCTCAAAGCAAGAATGTCAACAATGGTGAAGTCTTGAAACTGTAGAATCGTGCATGGCTGAGCTTCGATCTTCCTTCTAAATATCTCCATAAGCATTGTAGAAGATTCTCCAAGCATCACAAGGCCTATTTCCAGCTGAATCCGCTTCTGTTGCTACAAGAGGTCACAAACTAATTCTCATAATCTTGCTTTTTCTTATGTTAATGTTATAGATCCTTTATTGCTGAGTTGATTGAGCTTTGAATCGTGTAAAACCATGCCAAAATAAGAGAGAACCGTTGATTTGAAGTTTGATGGATGATTTTTGTTTTGATCGATTCATGCTTGATGTAGTGTTTTTGGATGTGTTAATTGTTGATTCTTGTTGCCTAATGTTAGATCTACATGATGCAATGCACGATTTGTGTTTCTGGAACCTTTCAATTTTTCTGGAAAAATTATGGATGAAGATCATGAAGATCTTCATGTGTTCTTGATCGCTGGAAATTTCCTGCGGATTTATCCGTGACCTTCATAGCGATTGCCGCGTCTTTTCCTGCGGATCCATATGCTTTTCCTGCGGATTCACGTTGCCCAGCATGCATGCATGCGCCTAGGGCTTGGCTGAAACGACCTCGTTTTGGTCTTGGCACCTTGGATATTTGAATGTGTGGCGTGCTCGATCCTGGCCTCCGGCATTTTCTTTTTTTGCTTTTGCATTTTTCACTTTTAACCATGCTATTCCTCGTATGCTTCCATGTGCATTTTTTATTTTTTTCTTCCATTCAAAAATTCATATCTCAATCAATATTAATCCAAATGACATGAGGTTTTTTTCACAATGTTCATCATGATCTCTATTATTTTTTGATGATTTTTCCAGAAATTGTGCACTGGTGGATTTTTATTTTGGCTAGGGATTGTATGTACATGTGTTTTTTTGACATGCCTTGCCATTTTGATTGTGAAATGATGAGATTCTATCCAAAATTCTTGAAATTTTGCATGCTTAAAATATACATCCTTAGGGACATTTTGGTATGGAGTTTGTATTTTTAGCATGCCTGGTTGTTGAGATATGAGCTGATCATTAGAGGTGTGACAATGTGTGTCACACTATTTCTTATCCAATTTGCTGATTTTATTTACCATGCCAAATAAATGTCAAATGATCTGAATTTTTGCATGATGATACTTCTGGATGTTAGGATTGCTCTTGAATATTTGTATATTTTTTGGATGCATTTCCAATTTGTTTGAGAATTTCTTTTCTGTTTGACCATTTGTAGACTTTTTGTGAGTCATGATCTTAGATGATTTGGGAAATTCTTGATGTTTACTGGATGAACCTGAAATTTTGCACATGTGTTCTAGACAGTTTGAAGTTTATCTTGGCTTTAGTTTGAGACATTTATCATGTGTGGATTCTGTTTTATGCTTGTGTGAAGTTGATGTATGAAATTGTGCTTCCTTTGAGCTTGTTTTGCCTTGCTTTGTCTTATGGAATTTAATTGCCTTGCTTCCACTTGTCCAACTGGCTTGAGTTTGGGTATGATGATCATGTGATGAGTTCTGTTTAGCCATGATTTTTCTTGAGATTTACTGAATTATTTTTGAGTGGATTTGGATTGATTCATTCTGTTTGCTTCAATGAGCTTTGAAATTGCACACTTTGCCTTAGATGCTTTGTGAAATGAAATTGATGTATGATATGAATGTGAGACCACTTGGAAATTGTTCTTAATTGATTGAACTTGATTTGTGCCAATTTTCATGTTCTGTTTTGAATTATTTCTCCCTCTTTGACCCTAGGCCTTGTCCTAGGGGTTTGCTTCTCATGTTTGAGTTGTGTTTTCAGGACAAGAAGCATATGGCCTTGAGGAGTTTGATTCATTTGCTCATTTGGATTGCTATTTGGTTGATGTTGATTAACATTAAGTTGTTTTGTAGGTGGATTAGCTCCTTTGAGTTGAGCTTGTGCTTTGCCTTGATGCATAGCTTGATGTTTGCTTGTTTGTACAGTTAACTGTTGACTATTAGCCTGTCTGTTTGACTGTTTGAGTTGAATACTAACTGAGCTAGATTGTTTTCAGGTATATTAGTTGCTATAGTTCATTGTGAACTTGCTTTTGCTGTTGCTTGGTTGCTTAACCAATTGAGGTATAACCCACTGACTCCATGTAGTCTAGAAGACCTGGCCTGTTATTTGGTCAGGCACCTGTCTGAAGTCCTCCTTAAGAGGCAATGCTTGTGATTATTTATCTTTGTCCCCAAGCAGGAAAGGACCTTTGATAAGGCAATTGGCAGATACAAGAGATGTGCAATCCATCTCTTGCTATTCAGTTGAGTCATCCCTTTTCTCACACAACTGGTGTTGATGCATTGTGGATATTAACCCAAGATCTGTGTTGAGTCAGTCATAAGTGTAGAAGCGTTCCCACTTTCTGAACCCACACTTCCTTTGTCTAAAGCTCTCCCAGGCCAGGGATAAGAGCTGTGAGGCACACCCCTTACTTCCTATTTCATCTGCTTCACCCTAACTCTCAATGTTAGGGTTAAGAGCTAACATCACCTGATACAGTTGGCTTGCTTTTGCAGCCTAACCCTTGTGTGAGCCCACTTTGCTTGTATATAGTGTGTGCTAATTGTGTATATGATTGTTTATTATGCTTGTATGCTCTGCTTTGCCTGTTTAAGATAGCTTGCTGCCTGTGCAAGTTAGACAGAAAACTCAACCTAGGACCATTGTGGAATACATGATAACTATTAGGCTCGAGTCAGGCTCCCTTCTAGTTAGTCATTTCCCAGTCTCTGGTTAGGAGAAAGTTTCTCCCCTGTTCAGGGGAACTACGTTGCCCTGATCCTCATACCAGATGAGGTACGTAGGCAGGAGATCGTACGAGATCTCTCCGGGCACCCTTTTTCTTTTTGTGTGTGTTTGCTTGACAGTTGCTAGGCTCGAGTGCCAGACTTCTTAGTAACTTGTTGTTTGTATCCTTCTTGTGTGTGTAGGAGATGGATGTAAGCCCAGCGATTGGTATTCCATATCCTATTGTTGTGTGCTTGGAGTCCGATATAAGTCCAGCAATTGGCATTTGGTTTCCAGTATGGGTTTGTTTGGTTCGGAGTCTGATATAAGTCCAGCGATTGGCATTCAATTTCCATGTTTGCCTGTTTGTGTGTGTTTTGTTTCGGCGTGCGTGAGCCGAACTACGGTAGCTCTGATTCTCATTCCAGATGAGATACGTAGGCATAAGATACGATATCCTAGCGAGCCCTCTCCCCTCTTCCTCCACCTGTGTTGTCTTCAGTGTGCGTGTGTGATGTTTGTTTTAGCAACCTTTGTTCTATCTTTTGACCGTGGATCCCGTCGAGTACGACGGATGCGTAGGGGTGCTAATACCTTCCCTTCGCATAACCGACTCCCGATCCCATTCTCTTTGGTCGCGAGACTATGTCTTTTCCAGGTTTACTTCGAGCGTTTCCTTCCCCTCTTTTGGGATAAATAACGCACGGTGGCGACTCTGTTTGTTTTGTTTTAGCCCGCCGGTTGTTTTTCGCGGATGCTTGTCGCATCCGCGAAAAACAACCGGCGGGCTAAAACAAAACAACACAGAGCCGCCACCGTGCGTTATTTATCCCAAAGAGGGAAAGGAAACGCTCGAGTTCCCTCCCAGTCATTGGTCAATGTCTGGTCGAGTTTTCTTTGGTGTCATGTAAACATCCTTGTTCGATGTCAAGTAAACGTCGAGTTCCCTCCCAGTCATTGGTCAATGTCTGGTCGAGTTTTCTTTGGTGTCAAGTAAACATCATTGTTCGATGTCAAGTAAACGTCGAGTTCCCTCCCAGTCATTGGTCAATGTCTGGTCGAGTTTTCTTTCGTGTCAAGTAAACATCATCGTTCGATGTCAAGTAAACGTCGAGTTCCCTCCCAGTCATTGGTCAATGTCTGGTCGAGTTTTCTTTGGTGTCAAGTAAACATCATTGTTCGATGTCAAGTAAACGTCGAGTTCCCTCCCAGTCATCAGTCAATGTCTGGTCGAGTTTTCTTTGGTGTCAAGTAAACATCCTTATTCGATGTCAGTCGACGTCGAGTTCCTTCCCAGTCATCAGTCAATGTCTGGTCGAGTGTCCTCTGATATGTCGCCATCGGAGTGGTTTTTTGGTGTTATTTTCGGCGTTGCCAGCGGGATTATCACAAGTTTCTGGAAAGCGGGGTTCAAATGGAGAAAAGGAAGTGTTGAGGCATTTTCTGGAGAACGGGGTCCAAATAGAGAAAGGGAGACACGGGGTGTTTTCTGGAGAACGGGGTTCACAATGGCGATCACAAGTTATCGTCAGGCGACTGGAGTTCGAAGGGAGATTGGGGTTCATCATTTGGCAAACAAGACTACTATGAAGTTGTCGGGGTTCAACTGCGGCGATCCGGGATCATTTGCGCAAAAGAAAATCTGTTCGGGGTTCAAGAAAAACGAAAAAGATTATCAATCAGAAAGTTTCGGGGTTCAAGAAAAGCAAACAAAAAAGGTAATAATAATCCCCAGCGGATAAGTGGTGTTCAGGCCATAGGTATCCCTGTGTTACCATTTATTTTGGTATCCAGGTCGACATTCTGTTTCGGTATTCAGGCCGACTTTCTCCGTACCAGACAGATGTTTCTTTGTGAGATTGCTTCTTTGCCGATTCTGACAGGCATTGTTAATTATTTCCCATCAGAGTGCAAATTGTTCGTCTGTTCTTGGTATTCAATCACTCTTCATCCTGATCATCTGAAAGCCGAGGCTATTCATATCGACAGGTTCATAGTGGATTGAATAGGGGCAGCTGTAACACCTCAAAATTTGCCCTCCTCTCCTGGGACTAGCTTAGCATATTGCATTTCATTTTTTAGGTCATTAGTCATTGCATCTTTGCATATCATGTGGTAACATTGAGCAAGTCATCCTCCTAAGTCTTGCTCAGAAGATAAAGAGGTTAAAGGATCCAAGCCTGAGGGTTTCATTGGATTTATCACTAGCCATCTGAGGGTTTGTGATTCAATTAGGGTTTATTGGTTCCTCAAGGAGGTTGATCATTATCTTGGTGGAAATGGTACATCATCATCATCATGGTTTTATTATCACCAAGAGATTCATTGAGCTTGATCATTTTCCTTGGGATTAGGGTTTTGACTCCTGGTCAACCCTAACAAGTTGTATTGTGCCAATCAGGGCTTGTCAAGGAGATGAGGTTTTCATTGAGATGGGAGATCATCATATGGTTATATGGAGTTTATGGAAGCTATGGTTTCATATTTGAGCCATTTCATCAGGAGATTGAGGCTCAAGTTCATCTATGCATAGCCAATTCATCTATCAGTCAACAAAAGTCAACCACAAGTCAACTGTTGGATTTGGAGGTGGGAGAGGGTTAGAGAGACTTCATTCATGTCCAAACAAGTTTCATTTGACATTTCAAACATCAACATTGAAGAAAATAAAGTCAGATGAAAACTTTCCAAAAATAGAAAGTGACTTGTAATTCAAAATTGCCAAAAATGGAAAGGTTTTCTCCTCAAGATTACATGTCCAAAAATGCTTCAAATGAAATTTTGTCCAACATGAAAGTTGTAGATCTTTTTCTCCCATTTCCAAAAAGTCCAAGAACATGAATCTCTCATGTGTGGTTGGCAAGTTATGGATCAATCTTGGTCAAGCAAATTTGAATTTCAAAAGTGCATAACTTTTGAACCAAAAGGCCAAATGGAGTGGGATTTTTTGCATTTTTTTAAGAAAAGGCCAAATGGAGTGGGATTTTTTGCATTTTTGAACCAAACAATCAAAAACAGAAGTGAGATGAAGATTGGAAGTCAAGAAAAGAATAAAATATATTTGGCATTTTTTAATATTAGAATAAACTTGAATTAAAAATAAAATGGAAAGGTCAAACTTCAAAATCACTTCAAATCAACCTTGAAAGGTCCAATTGATTTATCCCAAGTTCAACAAGGTCAAACAAAGTTTGACAAAAAAATTCAGCATTTTTTAAAGTCAGAAACTAGTTTTTATCAATTAAAAATGAATAAAAATAACCTAATTGAACTAAAATCTCAAATAAATCTCAAATCAATTCAAAAATTGATGAGAATATTTTTCATAGATCCATCATCATTCAAATAGGTTAGGAAAATATTTTTGTAATTTTTGAATATCAAAAACTATTTAAAATGAATTAAAAATAACCAGAAAAGAGGAAATTCACAAAAAATATCAAATGATGAAATAAAAAATATTAAAAATCAGAAATAGAAACTAGAATTTATTTGGGAAATAATGCAATTGGTCCCATATTTTTTGGATAAAAAATGAAAGAGATATTAGTTTTTGAAATAAAATGGAATTAAAGAAAATAAAAGGAAAATAAAACAGAAAATGGAAATTGGAAAAAAGCGTGACCGTCTGATCTAAGCTCATTAATTGAGCTGGCAAATCATGAGGCCAAGAAGGACGCGCCTATGGTGATCCACGGTCAATGCACGCGTATGGGAAAGAATTAAAAGTCATAACAATGAAGGGACGAGATCAAATCTGGAGAATGGATCCAACGGCCAAGATTAAAACTGGACTTGATGAAGCCACCGGAGCCACCGTCTTCTCTGGTGAGCTTCCCAGATTCCGGCCAAGTTGCAGAAAATAAAAAGGCAACCAAAACGTGCGATCTATACATCAATAGAAAGCTGGGATGATGTACATCATCCCTATACCATCCATTTTCATTCTAGATCTCTATGATTTGAGAAATCAGAAGTTGAAAATTCTGGTGTTCATCATGAACTCAATGAATTGCAAAAATTAAAAGCATAAACATGATGCCTCCATTGAGAGGACTTCAGCCAACACAAAATCACAGCCAATAGGTCAAAGGATGAAGAGAATCGAAGCAAATACCAGTTGGAGTTCAAGTTTGAGTTCTGGTGATTTGAGCTTGGAACCTTGCTTGCTTTATCAAAACAAAAGTTCAATGGAGTGTGGAGTGAAGGTCTAGAAGCATTAGATCTATGAAAACAACCAGATGAAGTTGAATTCAAGATCTGATTTGTTTTGAAGAAAATGCAATTGCTTCTTTAGTGATGGTTAGGGAACGATTTCAGCAGCATTTCAGGTTGAAATTGGTTGTCCAAATGGAGGGAATGAAGCATATATTTATAGCTGAATTGGCAAGGGAAGTGTGAAGGAAACCGTGTGCATGAATTTGGATATCACTTGCATGGGCTTGCATGATCATGCATAAGGCCCAAAAGCAATGCCAAATGAACTCTGAGTAATGACCAAGGGGAGATGGACGTGTAATTTTCCTTGCAATAGCTTGCATTTCAAGATTCAATGTGAATTTCACAATTGGTCACATATATTCAGCTCTTCGAAAGTCACTCATGAAAAATCCAAATATAAGCATATGAGTAATGGTTGGAAAGGTATTTGTATAAGGAACAAATGTGATGTTGGACAAAAACTCATTTGAAGTGTGGAAATTTATGGAATTTGAGTTTAAAGTGTGATGTCCAAAACATGTCAAGGCAAGGTTTCTAAAATTGGCCAACTTTCAAGCCCTTCTGTTTTAATGATGCAAGATTCAAATGAGAAAATATCCAATGTCAAAGTTGTATATCATTTCAAGACAATAAAACTGGACTTAAATTTTGCATCATTTGGATTTTTTATGAAGAAGTTATGGGCACTTGAAGTTGGACATTTTTTGACTTTTAATGCCTTTGACCCAAAGGGACCTATAATGTCTTGCATTATCACATGTATTTGCTTTGAGATTTTGAAATTTTGTTCAACATAACATTTGAAGTAGACATCTTAAGATTTCCAATACATTGGATATCACCTCAAAATCATAAAAAATGAGTGAGTTATGTTCTTGGGAAGTTGACCCAAAATTAGGGTTTCAGTCAAAATGACCTATAATGTCTTGGAATGGATGATGGCCTTCCAAGATTCAAATCAATTTTTTATGAACATGAACGTTGTTCATATTGTCCTTAAGAATATTTTTGCTTTTGGGATAACCTCCATTTGACCAACACATCAAAAGTTAGGTCTCAGTGCATTTCAAAATAGTCAGATGAATTGACCGATCAACTTCTCAAGTCCATGACTCACATCTTGATGAATTGATGATTGAGGACACTCAAATAAGTTCAAATATGCATGAAATGATTAATTTAGAGAACTTCCCTTGATTATATTTGACCATGGGCTGAGGTTGCTTCATGAGCAAGGCATTGTGATGCACAGATGAATTAGGGCTTCTCTGGGGAACAACCTCAAGTCCTTTGACTTGCCTTGATAAAAAATGATGAATTGAAACACTAGGGGGCATATTTGATGGATGAGAGCTTTGGGAACCATTACCATGCTTGCTTTCATCTCCTCTTGACCATGTCTTTGAAGCTTTTGATCTTGTGATTGCTCAAGCTACAACCAAAAGATGTTAGTGACATATTTTTGGGCTTTTGGTTAGTAAACAAAATGAGAAAAGCAATGATATACAATTCAAGCATGCTTGGTGATCTCAAACCATTCACAAAGAGTCCCACCCAAAGGCAAGGGGAACCAAGATGCTTAAAGATCCTTGAGGCTATGCAATGCAATGCTATGATGCCATGAGGGATCTTAGGGGCAAAATTAGGGTCTTACAGGAAGTTTGGAAATTTTTGACATATCAAAAATTTTCTAAGTGTCAAGCCATATGTCTCAATATTCCACCTTGCTTAACTTTTTATATGAGCTCCAAATGAGAAAAGTGTCTTCATCAAAGTTGTATATATCTCAAATACCTTAAAAATGGTCACCAAATGGTCATTTGGATTTGAAATGATAGAGTTATGCATTTTTGAAGTTTGGAAAAATCACTTGATCAATGGTATAGGTCAAAAGTAACCTATAATGTAGCCTCATATCACATGCTCAAAAGAGTTGAATTAGCTCCCACTCCAAACATAAAAGTTGAAGTAGACACATTGAATTTGATTGTTAAACTTGGAAATCTTCCATCTCATAAAAATTGAGCAAGTTATGGCCTTGGGAAGTTGACTTTCAAATTAGGGTTTAGACAAAATGACCTATAATGTTTCAACATAGAAAATGATTTTCCAAGAAAAACTAGCTTTAGGTCTCAACATGCAAGTTGTTTAGAATGTAGTTTAGAGTATGTTTTCTTAAGGAATCATTTTCATATGGTGAAAATTGTAGGAGATAGGGTCTAGGGAGACCCAGTTTTGATCAGATGAACTCATCTGGCCAACCACCATAAACCAACTTGCTAACTTCCAATTCTATTGACTTTCTTGGCTCATGGTAGATCATATATACATAAGATGATGAATTTTGAAGTGTTCCTTGAGAAATTTGATCAATTGGTGAGATAGCTTGTTGGAGAAGTTACTCAAGATACCCAGTCAAACTAGGGTTTTCAAGGCAAATCACCCTCAAACTCTTGAAGAAAACTTGATCAATATAACATGTAGAAATCATTGGGACTCATATATGATGCTCATAACAATTTTTGAATCAATTATTGGTTGTGCTCTTTGTTCATGAGTGTAGCGGGGTATTCGTTACCATTTGAGATATTGACTAAATCTAAGGTAAATCATACAAGTCGAGTCGCCACCGCACTTCTATTTATCCAAAGGAATGGTTAGAAAGCGAACAAAAACCTAAAAGTTTTATCGAATCAAAAACTAGTAAAAGAGAGTCAGAGATCTGGGTAAGGGGGTTGGTTATGCAATGGGAAGGTGTTAGGCACCAAAAACATCCTAGGTACTCCTAGGGAGCCCTTTTCATACTTGTTGTAAGGTTGTTGTTTTGTGAAAATTTGTTTGTGCAAATATGATTGAAGAGATGAGAAGAGAATGTACAAGTTATTTACATTTTTGTGTTTGGATGGATAAACCCATTGCCTACGTACCATCTTAAAAAAAATATTAAGATCAAAACCTCGTAGTTCGGGGTAAAAATCTCAAAACAAGTTGGTGAATTGATTGGTCCAAAAGCCTTAAGGTCTTTTGTTATCAAAGGGAGAAAACTCAACCTAAAACCACAAATCCACCATGTGAGGATAACTTCAACATGCTAGTGAGGGGTTAACCCTATAATAAGCATGGAAGACTCATTGTCCATGACTAAGGATATAGGTGAGTATTACATCTACCACAAAGATAACTCAAACCTAATAGCTAAAGGTTATGAAAAAGTTTTTATCAGAAAGTGGCCATTGAAACCACAACAAGACATTTGAATGGGTTATATTTACCACTTAGAAGTATATACAAAATGGTCAAAGTTGACTTAAAGATTCAATTCAAAATAAGTATTATGAAAAGCAATTTTGAAAATCAAAAGCATAAGGCTTAGGTTTCTAAGGTTGAAAACAAGTGTTAGATGTTTGCACAAAAGTTTTGGCTTGGGTTAGAGTGGAGAGAAGAAGAAGAAGGGCTAAAGTCCTAAGAATGCAAGAGGTAAGGAGTAAGAAACAAAACCACAATGGAGTTCCTCTCTTGAGATCATATTGATGATCCAAGTAGCTCCCATCCTTTGGAATAAGCAATCACATAAGCATAAACTCAAGCAATCAACAGTCAAATGAACTCTTGGAAAGATTCCTCAATGTATCTTGGATCTCTCTCTCTTGGAAGCTCATGGTAATGGTTCCTCAATTAAGCTCAAGTTGGAACTCCTAGCACAAGAGAACACACATCAAAAGTTTCTATAATACAATCAAAGAATGGACAAGAGGGAGTTTAGAATATGGTATTTTCAATGTTCATCTTCAAGCTTAAGCATTCTAAAGGTCCAATGCCTAGTTGCTCTTTGACTTTTTATAGCACTCTAAAGGTCCAATGCCTAGTTGCTCTTTGACTCCAAATTTGCATAGGGAAAGTCCTAAAGTCTAAGTCCATTTGTCCAATTCTTTGCATTTGGTTCTCATCAATCAAAACAAAACACAAGCACAATAGTATATATACAATTATGTCCTCAAGTTAGCAAAAGGTAAATGGCATTAACATAAACATGTGCTCAAGTGAGCAAAAGGAAAAGCAAATGGATAATATGTGCAAGAATAGTAAATTGCATTAAAAGTAAAGAGCAAAAAGTAAATGTTAATTGTTAATGGTTAATGTTAGTGGTTAGTGTGCCATAAGGCAAATTTAGCGTATGTTAAGCAATCGTAATTGGACTTATGTATAAGTCACAACTATCTGAGGCCGGTCAATAATAATGTAGGCAACAACACAAGTTAGAAGTCTTGATTAGTGAACCAAGTTCCAACAACTTGCCATGCCAAAAAGAAGAAGAGAATTGATCTTGTATTGGTTTAAGTCTTTTGCATAATTTAGGAAACAACCTATCCTTAATGCAAAGCCATTCACTTGATAAATTGATCAAGATGAATTAGATTTGAATCAAGGAAGGTTAAGTCTCCCTAATCAATGCTAACTTATCAACCTTCAACTCATTGATCAAAAAAAAGAAAAAGAAGAAGAAGAAGAAAGAGATGAATAATGGAAGATGAAAATGGGAAAATAAAGTGCATAAGATGAAATAAATGTACCAATCCATGTATGTTGACCAAATGACATTGAAAGTCAAAGTCAAACAATGAGAAATCAGAAATGAGATGAAGATTGGAGGTCAAACAATAAGCAAAATATTTTTGGCATTTTTAATATAAAAATAAACTTGAATTAAAAATAAAAGGAAGGTCAAACTTCAAAATCACTTCAAATCAACCTTGAAAGGTTCAAGTGATTTATCCTAAGTTCAATAAGGTCAAACAAAGTTTGACAAAAAATTTCACAATTTTTAAATGTCAGAAACTATTTTTAATCAATTAAAAATGAATAAAAAATAACCTAATTGAACTAAAATCTCAAATAAATCTCAAATCAATTAAAAAATTGATGAGAATATTTTTCATAGAACCATCATCATTCAAAAAGGTTAGGAAAATATTTTTGTATTTTTTGAATATCAAAAACTATTTAAAATGAATTAAAAATAGCCAGAAAAGAGAAAATTCACAAAAAATATCAAATGACAAAATAAAAAATATTAAAAATCAAAATTAGGAACTAGAATTTATTTGGGGAAGAATGCAATTGGTCCCATATTTTTTGGAATTAAAATGAAGAAGATATGAATTTTTGAAAATAATGGGAATAAAAGAAATAAAATCAAAAAATCAAAAAATCAAAAAAACAAGGAGCGTCTGATCAAGCCTCATTAATTGACGTGGTTGATCAGACGCTCCACATGCGCGCTTCCATGGTGTACCAAAGCCTCAAATTTGCAGAAGAGCAAATGTGCGCCAAAACACGCGATCCAGGCATCAATCGAAAGAGGAAGTGATGTACATCACTCCTATACCATCCACTTCCACTCTAGATTTCTATTAAGAGAGAAATCAAAGATCGAAGCTTGATGGTGTTCATCATGAACTTCATGGATTTCAACAATTGAGCATTCAAAACAATTTCCTCAATGAAGAGGACTTCAACCAACACAAAATCCAAGCAAATAGATTAATAAATGGTGAGTTTCGAAGAAAAAATCAATTGAGGAACAACCTTGAATTCTGGAGATTTGAGCTTGCTTCCTTGCTTCCTTTGGCCAAACAGAAGATCAATGGAGTATGAGAGAGAGGTCTAGGAACTTTAGATATAGAAATTCAACCTGATTTAGTTGAATTTCAGATCTGAGAAATTGAAGAAAATTGGAATAGTTCCTTTAGGTGTGGCTCGGTTTTCAGTTAAGCAGCATTTCAAATTGATTCATGGATCCAATTTCAATGGAGTGAGGCTCTTATTTATAGATGGAAAGGCAAGGTAAGTGTGATCAAAGTCGTGTGCATGGAATTGGAACTTCCTTACATGGGCTTGCATGATCATTCAAAAGGCCCAAATTCAATGCCAAATGCACTCTAAATCATAACTGAGCTGAAATGGTCGTGGAATTAGCAATGCACAAGCTTGTATAATGAGTTTCAAAATGTCATGCATAATCATGCCTAAAACTTCTCCTCTTCGAAAATGCCATTTGCCAAATCCAAACATGAGCATGTGAGTAATGGTTGGAAAGGTTTTGATGTAAGGAACATTTGTTATGTTAGGCAAAAATCCATTTGAAGTATGGAAATTGGTGAAATTTGAGTTTAAAGTGCAAGGTGCAAAACATGAAAAGGCAAAGTTTCTAAATTTGGCCAATGTTCAAGCCCCTCTGTTTTGATGATGCAAACTTTAAATGAAAAAACCTCCAACTTAAAAGTTGTATATCTTTTCAATACAATAAAAATGGACTTAAAATTTTCATCATTTGGATTTTTGATGAAAGATTTATGGGCACATGAAGTTGGACTCTTTTGCCTTTCAATGCATTTGGTCCAAAGTGACCTATAATGTTTTGCATTATCACATGTATTTCCTTTGCGATTTTGAAATTGTGTTCAACATAACATTTTAAGTAGACATCTTAAGATTTCCAATTCATTTTATTACATCTCAAAATCATAAAAAATGAATGAGTTATGTCCTTGGGAAGTTGACCCAAAATTAGGGTTTCAGTCAAAATGACCTATAATGTCTTGGAATGGGATATGATCTTCCAAGCTTCAAATCAATTTTTGATGAACATGAACATTGTTCATATTGTCCTTAAGAACATTTGTTCTTTTGGGATCATCTCCATTTGACCAACACATAAGAAGTTAGGTCTCAGTGCATTTCAAAATAATCAGATGAATTGACTGATCAACTTCTCAAGTCCATGACTCATATCTTGATGAATTGATGATTGAGGACACTCAAATAAGTTCAAATATGCATGAAATGATGAGTTAAAGAACTTCCCTTGATTGTATTTGATCATGGGCTGAGGTTGCTTCAAGAGCAAGGCATTGTGGTGCACAGATGAATTAGGGTTTCTTTGGGGAACATACCTCAAACCCTTTGACTTGTTTTGATCAAAATGATGAATTCAGGTGCTAGGGAAGCACATTTGATGGAGGGCAGCTTTGGGAACTATTACCATGCTTGCTTTCCTCTTCTTTTGACCATATCTTTGTACCAATGATCTCCTTGAAGCTTTTGACCTTGTGTTTGCTCAAGCTACAAACAAAAGATGTTAGTGACATATTTTTGTGCTTTTGGTTAGTAAACAAAATAAGAAAAGAAATAATATACAATTCAAGCATGCTTGGTGATCTCAAACCACTCACAAGAGGTCCTACCCAAAGGTAAAGGGAACCAAGATGCTTATGATCCTTGAGGCTTTGCAAATGCAATGTTATGATGCCATGAGGGATCTTAGGGTCAAAATTAGGGTCTTACAGATGCCCTTATTTAAGGTCATTCTAGCCTGAGGAGTGAAGGTTAAAATCTTCGTTTCGACGAGGTAGAATGGGCTTAAATAATAACAAAGAGACGAATTTTGGTCCCTAAGAGACCTCTTGATGCAGATATATGCATGCAAAATGGTAAAACTCTGTAGGGATATGCATCCACAAAGGCAAAGATCAGGAGGAAATCGACAATTCCTATGAATAATTCATTCTATAAGGGAGAGACTCTATCGGGGAGTAAATGGATGAAAACGCGTGAGCAGGTCACGACTTGAAACTTGCTGAGACACGGCGAGAATCCATGAAATAAATCAATGGAAAGACTCGAGTTGACTCGAAGATGCACGTATTGGGGAATATGCCAATACAGCAAAGATTATCCATAACGGATACTTCGGATAAAGATCCGGACTCAGGTGGGGATGTCCACTAAGGACTCAGCTGAGGAAATAACAAATGAGGTATTACCGGTGTAGCGGTGTATTCGTCACTTTATGATTTATTGACTAAATCAAAAGCAAAGCATACAAAGAATCGAGTCGCCACCGCACTTTTATTTATCCAAAGGAATGGCTAAAAAGCGAACAAAAGCCTAAGAAGTTTTACACATAGAAAACAAATGAAAAGATCAGAGATCTGGGTAAGGGGTTAATTACGCAATGGGAAGGTGTTAGGCACCCAAAACGTCCTAGGTACTCCTAGGGAGCCCTTTTCACAACTTGTTGTACGAAATGTTATTTGTTTATGAAATATTTATTGTGCAAACATGGATTGAAGGGATGAGAAAAGAATATACAAGTTATCATTTTTGTGTTTGAACGGATGAACCCGTTGCCTACGTACCTTTCCATGGAAGGTAAGGATCAAAACGCCGTAGTTCGGCTAAAAGATTTCCAAAAAATATGGGTGAATTGATTTTAAAACAAAAGCCCTAAGGTCTTTCGTTATCCACGGGAGAAAACTCAACCTATACAAACAACAAGTCCACCATGTGAGAAAAGCTTCAACTTGCTAGTGAGGGGTTAACCCTATAATAAGCAAGGAAGTCTTACAATTCAATCACTAAGGACAAAAGGTGAGATTAACATCAACCAACTAGGATAAATCAAACCTATGGCTAATGTATGAAACTTATCAAGAATGGACAAAGCCACAAAACAATTGAATGAGTGAAATTAACCAATTAGGATTATTCACAAAAGTGGTCAAGATATGATTAGAATTTAATTCAAAAGAAGTATTATGAAAATGAAGTTTGAAAAATCAAAGGCCTAAGGCCTAGGTTTCTAATTTGAAAACAAATGAAGATGTTTGCACAATAGTTTTCAAGCTTTGGGTTAACATGCACATGGAGGTATAAATAAACAAAAAGGTGGGAGGGTGAGGAAGTAAAACTTCTTAGATGTTCACCTCTTGAGATCATATATAGATGATTTAAGTGATTCTTTTGGAATAGGCAACAATGCAAATAACAGATGAACAAAGTGAATGGATACCGGATGCCAATCAATGGACTTATTCCAATCTCACAAAACAAAAATGGATATCGGATGCCCATCAATGGACTTATACCAATCTCCTAAAGCAAAGAGCAAACATGGATACCAGATGCCAATCAATGGACTTATACTAGTCTCCTAAAACAAAGAGAAAACATGGATACCAGATGCCAATCAATGGACTTATACTAGTCTCCTACCATATCACAGGAAAACAACTGCCAGTTAGTGGACTTATAATTGATTCCTCAATGATCAACACAAAGATGTTGCAAAGTAATGAACAATGTTTATGAAATGATATACAAGAAATGATGATAAATGCACAAGGGCACACTCAAGAAAATATGCACAGATGAATCAAGTAAGTAAACACACAAGTCAATTAGCACACACTATATACAATCAATTAGGCTCAAGCAAGGTTAGGCTTTACAACCAACTGGAATGGGGTATTTTGTGCTCTTAACCCTAACATTGAGAGTTAGGGTGAAGCAGATGAAATGGAGATGAGGGGTGTGCCTCATAGCTCTTATCCCTGGTTCGGGAGAGCTTTGATTAATGGAAAGTGTGGGAGTTCAGAAAGTTGGAACTCTTCTCCACAAATGGACTCTATAAGATCTTGGGTTATTATTCACCATGCATCAACACATGGTGTGAGCAAGGTGATTGACACCCTGAGTAGCAGGAGATGGATTACACATCTCTTTTATCTGCCAATTGCCTCATAAGAGGACTTTACCTGCTTGGCACAAAATTAAACAATCACAAGCATTGCCTCTTAAGGAGGGCTTCAGACAGGTGCCTACCAATAACAGTAGGTCTTCCAGACTACATGAAGATGAGAGATCATACCTAAGTGGTTAAGCAACCAAGCAAAAGCAAAGTTCAAATGAACTTAAAGCAACTTAGGTACCTGTGGAAACAACTAAGCAAATCAGCACAATACTCAGACAAACAGATAACAATCAATAAACAACAGATGATCTCAATGTGCAATGTGTGTAAACCATAAAGCAAACACAAATGAGTGAGCATCAACCTACAAAACACACAATGTTAGTAATCACAAGCAAACATCAATATTCACATCATGAAGCATCACCAATTATGGAACTTGAATGCTTAACCTGAAGTCAAAGCTCAAATGTAAGCAACAAACCATTAGGTCAAATCCTAGGGTCAAAGATGGAGAAAAATTTTAAAACAGGGGCTGAAATTTAACATGAGGCAACTTCAAACACTTACTGACAAGTCCTAAAAAGGCTCACATCAAAATCAATCACCAAAAACATTTCATGGTTAAAAGAAGTTCAAGGCAATTTCAAAGCTCATATGTGATCAACATGAATGAAAAATTCAAATCAAAACAGAAATGATTCAAATAAATCTGGAAAAATTCATGCACATTCAAGAAATCTAACATGATCAACATACAAAAAATCAGGAGAATCAGAGATCATTTGGTATGGAAATCACATGGTACAAGTTGATCATTCAAAGGTGTGACACAAATTATCACACCAAGTTAGCACAAGCATAAAACAGCAATGGAGCATAGGAAAAATACCAAACCAAAAACAAAATGTCAAGCAAGGTGTCTAGATTCATCATGCAAAATTTTACATTCATTGGATAAGAGACAAGCATTTCATGATAGGATAAGCAAGGCAAGGTCAAAGTAAGACCTATGATCAATCATTCTAGCACAAAATAATATCCAGCCAAGCACAACTTTGGAAATTATGATGATAAAAAAGTAGACAAACCAAGGAGCATTGTGCAAAAAATTGGAGTGAAATTGGTGCATTTTTCAATTTATAATGATTTTTGTAAGTTGATGGAAAAATTTGAAGTCAAAAATGAGCCAAGGCATGAAAAATGGGAGGGAAACAAGAAAATGGCAAGGCATTTGAAAAAACTCGCTCGGCAGGAATCGATCCATTGCCAGATTCAAATATGCGCGCGCCATCTAAAACGACCTCGTATTGGTCACAAACCCTAAGCGCTGCACATTTCCAGAATTGTAGCAAATGGATGCATTTTTCGTAGCAAATTCCTAGCAAAACCGTGGCTAACCAGGAAATGATGAATGTTCATAGGTTGAAGATGAAGATCATGATGATCTTCATCTGGATTTTCCAGATTTTCACAAAAATGTCCAGAAATTAACAAGACATATACCATTCGATTCATCATGACATGTACATTCAAGATCAACAACCAAAACACACAAAAACATCAAAACAAACTCGGATCGAAGAAAAATATTTCAACATATCAAATGTTCAAACATCCATAACTAACTCAAAACAGCACCAAATCACACGATTTAAAGCTCAGATTTATCAGGACAACACGATCTACAACAATATAGCCATGGATTTTAAAATTAAGAGATTCGAATTGTGACCTCTTGAAGTGCAGAGCCTTTGAATTCACACGATCTGCAACTTGTAATGGTTCAAATCTACTCCACAGTGCTTGAAATGAAGATTGATGAAGTAATTGAGGCTTGAATGGATCCAGATCTAGCTCAAAACAGAAATTCCATTTGCACCTTCATGAACATGAATTGCACTTTTCTTCCACGAATTCAGCACAACAAACCTTGATCTCTACTAAATCCACTTAAAATCATTTTCTAAAACCAATGGCAATGGCAAAAAGTTCATACAATGCACCAATTTTGAATTTTGTAATTTCCCTCCAAAAAAACCATGGATTAACAAATGATTATGTGATGACAGTTCATGTAATGTGATGCATAATTTGGAAATTAGAGGTCAAGAGGAGAATATAGCAAAAAGAACCACTCATTTTGGAGCTTTGGTTGAAACGTTATACCCATTTGAAGCCTTCTTGATGATGTAATATTGAGTGGAAGTTGGTCCAAAATCTTTCCATTTTTGGAAAGTTCAAATTATATGTCACTTGCTATTTTTGGAAATTCTTGACCTGACTTCAAATTCTTCAATGTGAGTGTTTGAAATGTCAAATTAGACTTGTTTGAACATGAATGAAGTATTTCTAATCACTTCCCACATCCAAATCCACAGTTGACTTTGCAGTTGACTTTCTAGGTCTTCAGATGTCTTGACAATGTTCTGATGAGATTCAAGCCTCTACCACTTGGGATTTTGCTTCAAAATGACATCATAGCTCATATGAACTCTTGTGAATTATTGTGGGGTCCAAATCACAAGAATGACCACCATCTATTGCTCAATGAATGCCTTTGATTGCCTTGACCTGTTAATGCTTCATCTGCAAGACAAAGGTTAGATGACATATTTTTGTACTTTTGGTTAGTGATTAAAAGAAAAGCAATGATATACACATGCAAACATGCTTGGTGATCAAAAACCCCTCTCAAAAAGATGACCCACCTACAGGGAAGGAAGTAAGGTGTCCAATGATCCTTGAGGCAATGCAATGTTATGATATGATGCCATGAGGGATCTTAGGGACAAAATTAGGGTCTTACAGATGCCCCTATTTAAGGTCATTCTAGCGGGAGAAGTGAAGGTTAAAATCTTCATCTCGATGCGGTAGAATGGGCTTAAATAACAGTAATGAGACAAATTTTGGTCCCTAAGAGACCTCATGATGCAAATGTATGCATGTAAAAGAAACAACCTCTATGGAGAATACCGGTCCACAAAGAAAAGACGATCCATCAGAGTAATACACTCACCAGGAACCAGAGACTCTAACAGGACTCTCATGGGGATAAGAAAAAGAAAAGAATGCGTGAGCAGGACACGATTCTGAATTAGGGGAAACTAGAATTAGACACAGCGTGAGCAAGACACGACTGGACTGGAGACCTTACTGGGGAGTAAAGGACTCAAACTGGGGAAAGAAATTTCCAAAGGAAGACACATCCATTGGAAGGACTCAAGCTGACTCAAACTATCCACGAAGGATACTTCGGATGAAAATCCGGACTCGGACTGGGGAAAAATTCACACAGAATCTCCCTGCCGGGGAAAACTGCATATATTGGGGAGAACGCCAATACAGCAAAAGGGCAAAATCACAACGGAAACTCCACTGGGGAATGTCTAACAAAGAGACTTTCCTGGAGAAAAACTGCAAGATGAGGTGTTACCGGCTACTGGGTAACAAACTCAAAGAGGCATGTGATCTAAACACCGGGTACTGGGTGAAAGAACAACAAGCTCATGAAGAATGAATATCTAAGACCGGTATAAGGGTGAGAGATATCAATCAACCAAACATCTGAGAAAGACCTGAAAAAGGTACATCAACTCAGAAAAATCTTACTCCACAGGGGACCAAGGTCATAATAGGGAGCAGAAAGGAAGGAACACCAGGGATACCGGCTACTGGGTATATAATAGGTGACCGACCAAAGCGTGAATTGGTATATATGTCAAAACACTCATCATCCGAAAGGAGGGCTTGAAAAAGCAAATCGACTTACAGGATGGACATTCGATTCCGCTACGGGAAAACAAATCTTGCTCAGCTGGGAAAAAAAAACCCAAAGAGCACATGAGATATAATATCCATTACCGTCAGAACGTGGATAGTATACTCGCATGAGATATATTATCTATTACCGTCAGAACGTAGATAGTATACTCGCATGGAAGGAACACCAGGGATACCGGTTACTGGGTAGATAATAGGTGACCGACCGAAAAGAGAGACAATCGATACCAACACCAACAAGGTAAACGAAAGATAACTCGCAGGGGATAAATTGCAAGCATCCGGCAATTATCCAAGAGAACAACAAATATTCGATTCCACAAAGGAATACGAAACTTACTCGACCGAGGAAACACGACAGGCTTCGACTGAAGAGTGCATGAGATATATTATCCATTACCGTCAGAACGTGGATAACATACTCGCATGGAAGATTATCCACAACCGGTTACTGGGTTAATAAAGGATAAATCGACCGAAAAGAAAGGCATCGGGATACCAAAACTAGGTATATAAAGATGACCGATCAAGGGGAGCAACAATCATTACCAAACAAAAAGGGTAAATGAAAGAGAACTCACCGGGGATACATTGATAAACATCAATGATCCGGGGAACAAATCACTGGCATACGGTGAAAGGACCCGCTGAGGATAAAATTGCTAGCATCCGGCAATCATCCACAAGGAAAGATCTGCTGGGGATAAAAATTGCTAGCATACGGCAATTATCCAGAAGAAAGGGGGAATATCAACATCGAATACTGGATGAAGATAACCACAAAGAGTAACCATCATCGGTTAGGATGAACAATAAGGTTAACTCTGCAAAAGGGAGAAATTAGGATTTACAACTACCGAATACGGGGTATAAGACCAAAAACTCTGGTTGAGGATAAAATTGCTAGCATACGGCAATTATCCACAAGAAAGCACAGACTCCGCTAGGGAGACAACAATAACATAGGATTTACAACTACCGAATACTAGGTAGAAGACCACAAAAGCCACCATCAACCAGAATGAACCACAAAGGTTACCTCTGCTAGGGGATAAAAGTAGGGTTTGTAACTACCGAATACATGGTAGAAAACCAACAACTCTCTGCGTGGGGAATGAAAGAATCACAACTCCGCACGGGGAAACAAAATAGGGTTTATAACAAACCACCAACTGCTGGAGAGCAAGAAAAATAGGATTTACGACTACCGAATACTGGGTAGAAAACCATCGACTCTTGCTGAGGAACAAAGATGTTCACAAACACGTATTCCACAAAAGGGAAAAAGGTACACATGATTTACAACTACCGGGTACTGGGTAGAAAACCAAAACGAATTCCGCTGGGGATAAGATGAACTATTGCCGGTTATTGGGCAATTCATTCATTTATTCCACAGGGAAGCACAAGAGACAGCTGAAAAATGCCAATTCAGGATCAAACCAAAAAGGCAAACTGAATCAAGACTCGTCCTAATGAGGATGTAACTCAATAGGAAGATCCACCCCAATATATGTGTTGGGAGGAAACGGAAAAAACCGTCATCCACGAGGATATATCTCAGTGGGGAATTGCAGAAGGAAAGACAGACACTTTCTGCTTATGGGGCTGTCTCTATATTGAGATTTAGACACCCGACATCTGCTTGGGAAGATCTATTGGAGAGATCTACATCACCGTCAGCAGAAGACAACAAACAAAAGATATATGGCAAAAAATGCAATCATGAATATCTGAATGTTGAAAGTATGCATGAATATGCGTAATTTATGTTTGATGAATGTTGACAAAACAGACATATCTAACACAAACAGGCCCAGGAATCAAACGCCCGGTACTACACTTCCAGAGGAAAATCCAAGGAAAGCCAATCTACTGGAGATCTGAATGCTAAAAAGCAAAGATCTGCGGGGAAGCAAGAGATCAGAGATATCAAAGAAATCACAAAATCTCTGAGTGATGGATCATCAATCAACCCAACTAGGGAACAAGAGTTCACAACAGGCGGAAACTGCCACAAAAAACAAATCTGTTGGGAAATGGAGAAATCCCGAGATTTCTGCAGGGGGATCCTCAGTATCAACTGGGAAACAAGAGTTCACTGCACAAGCAAGAACTGCTGAATAGAACAGAACGTGCCAGTAGAATCTAGACGCATAAGCAACTCTACTGGGGACACTGCCAGCCACTCCATTAGGGATAAACCCACACTGAGAGAAAATAGATCACACAAGTAGATTCTGCCACAAGCCACTCTACTGGGGATCAAAAGCATCAGGAAATCAACCAAATCTATGAATGATAGATCGCCAAACAACCCAACTAAGGAACAAAAGTTTACAACAGGCAGGAACTGCCACAAAAGCAACTCTGTTGAGGAAACCAACTCTGTTGGGGATACTGCAGAGAAATAACGAAACTTCTGCAGGAAAACAAACACAATCCACCGTACCACAAACCTACTGGAGAATTATCTGAGGAAGAGAAGGAGAGCTGGGGATCAACCACCAAATGCTGAACCTTCCAAGGAGAAACTACCCACTGCTGAGGAGGAAATAATCACTGCTCTGCTGAAGGGATAAGAGGTGAAAACCTCAACAAGCACTCTGATGGAGAAAGATAGCATAGATGAAGTACCTCATGCCAACAACTCCACTGGCGACTATACTGAGGAAACAGACGAAGTACCAGGATGTCAACCCACCAACTACCGAATCTTCCAAAAGGAAAGCACCCATGCTAAGGAGAGAATATTGTTGGAGGGGATTGTGAAGCTCTCAACAAACACTCTGCTTAGGGAACAACCCCACCAACAATCTGGATAAAGAGGATACAACCATGCCAGGAATATGAACAAATGTCTTACCCTAATAGAAGTCACGCCACCCTTGAGAGAGCACTGAGAAATTCTTAAGTATCCTTTCATCATTGTGAATGTTCACTTTGTTTAAAACAAAATTTGAAAAATTTACTTGTTTAAAACAATGATATTTTATCAATTAAAACATGCAAAACATTTGTTGAATTGAAACAAATAAGAGTGCAAATAATTGGATAAAAGCTCAAATTGATTTGATGGAACGGTAGCCTGCAAATGGCAAGACTCCATAGATCTGTACAAATTTGAAATCAGTGATATATATTGGAAGAGGGCTACATTGAACATAATGATCCTTTCTCTATCAATTTGAATTCGATGTATTCGAAGCTTTAGTTGACGACGAATCGAGAATCTCTGATGAAAGGACAGCTGCGGAACAGAAAGTCTTGTCAGGATGCAATTACTTGCCGAATCCCTAATTTTTGCCTAGATTGCCCCAGGGTGAGGTACTCAATCTAGCGGGATGCAGATATTCTTTTTTTCAATGTCTCTAATTTTTGCCTGGATCATCCTTTCGGGTTTTCCACCGAGACGCTCATTTTTGCCTGGATCACCCTTTCGGGTTTTCCACCGAGACGCTCATTTTTGTCTAAGCCGCCCTTTCGGGTTTTCAACTTAGCGAGCTATTCTGTTTTTCTTTTACTCTTTTTTTCTTTTTTAGGCAAAGTATTTCTTGACTGCATCTGAATTCACAGGACGAGTGAAATCCTCCCCATCCATTGTTGTAAGCATCAAAGCTCCGCCTGAAAAGGCTCTCTTGACAACATATGGACCTTCATAGTTTGGAGTCCACTTGCCCCTGGAATCGGGCGCGAAAGACAAAACTTTCTTGAGCACAAGGTCACCTTCCCGGAATACACGAGGTTTGACCTTCTTATCAAATGCTTTCTTCATTCTCTGCTGATATAACTGACCATGGCACATGGCAGTCAATCGCTTCTCTTCAATCAATTTCAGTTGGTCATAACGACTCTGAATCCATTCAGCATCAGTCAACTTGGCTTCCATCAAGACTCTCATTGATGGGATCTCCACCTCTACAGGGAGAACAGCCTCCATGCCGTAAACAAGAGAGAAAGGGGTTGCCCCTGTTGAAGTGCGGACAGATGTACGATATCCATGCAAAGCAAATGGCAGCATCTCATGCCAATCTTTGTATGTAACAACCATCTTCTGGATAATCTTCTTGATATTCTTGTTAGCAGCTTCAACAACCACATTCATCTTCGGTCTGTACGGAGAAGAATTAAGGTGTGCAATCTTGAACTCAGCGCACAACTCTTCCATCATCTTATTATTCATATTAGATCCATTATCAGTGATGATCTTATCTGGCACGCCATAACGGCAAATAAGCTGATTCTTGATAAACTTCACGACCACCTGCCTGGTCACATTCGCATACGAAGCGGCTTCAACCCATTTGGTGAAGTAATCAATTGCTACGAGAATAAACCTGTGTCCGTTGGACGCTTTCGGTTCAATCATGCCGATCATGTCGATTCCCCACATAGAGAAAGGCCATGGTGATGAAATCACATTCAGAAGTGTCGGAGGAATATGAATCTTATCCGCATAAATTTGACACTTGTGGCATTTCTTTACATATTTGCAGCAGTCAGACTCCATTGTCAGCCAATAGTAGCCTGCTCTCAGCATCTTTCTAGCCATGGCATGTCCATTGGAATAAGTACCAAATGAACCCTCATGGACCTCAGTCATCAACAGGTTTGCTTCGTGTCTATCCACGCATCAGAGCAGAACCATATCAAAATTTCTCTTATACAACACTTCACCGCTGAGGTAGAAACTGCCTGACAACCTTCTTAAAGTTTTCCTAACTTTCACAGATGCCCCAGGCGGGTAGACCTGGTTCTGGAGGAAATTCTTGATATCAAAATACCAAGGCTTATCATCATTCACTTCTTCCACTGCAAATACGTGAGCTGGTCTATCCAAGCGCATCACGGTGATATTGGGAACTTCATTCCAATACTTGACTACAATTATTGAAGCAAGCGTAGCAAGCGCATCTGCCATCCGATTATCCTCTCGAGGAATATGATGAAAGTCAACTTCTGTAAAGAACGTTGAAATCCTTCTCGCATAATCTCTATACGGAATGAGACCAGGTTGATTCGTCTCCCATTCACCCTTGATCTGATTGACAACCAGGGCCGAATCACCATACACATCAAGATGCTTGATTCTCAAATCAATACATTCTTCCAGTCCCAAAATACAAGCTTCATACTCAGCCATATTATTCGTGCATTTGAAAGTTAGCCTTGCTGTAAAAGGAATATGTGTGCCATGAGGAGTAATGATTACTGCCCCAATACCATTTCCGTACTGATTTACAGCGCCATCAAACACCATCGTCCATCTGGAACCAGGTTCTGGACCTTCATCAAGTGTAGGCTCATCACAATCTTTCATTTTCAAATACAGAATCTCCTCGTTTGGGAAGTCGTATTGAACAGACTGATGATCTTCAATCGGATGATGTGCTAAATGGTCAGCCAAGATACTACCTTTGATAGCTTTCTGAGCTCGATACTCAATATCATACTCAGACAACAACATCTGCCAACGGGCAATCCTCCTAGTTAAGGCAGGCTTCTCGAAAATATACTTGATTGGATCCATTCTGGATATCAACCAAGTCGTATGATTTATCATGTACTGGCGTAAACGCTTAGTAGCCCAAGCCAAAGCACAACACGTCTTCTCAAGCATAGAATATCGAGACTCACAATCAGTGAACTTCTTACTGAGGTAGTAGATAGCAGATTCTTTCTTTCCTGATTCGTCTTGTTGACCGAGTACACAATCCATCGAGTCTTCAAGAACAGTCAGATACATGATCAGAGGTCTTCCTTCTACAGGCGGAGGCAAGATCGGAGATTCAGACAGATACTCTTTGATACTGTCGAAAGCTTTCTGGAAATCCTCGGTCCAATCATGAGATTGATCTTTCCGGAGGAGCTTGAATATCGGCGCACATGTGGCAGTCATGTGGGATATAAATCTGGAAATGTAGTTCAAGCGGCCAAGAAAACCTCGGACTTGCTTTTCAGTTTTGGGCGCAGGCATCTCTTGTATTGCTTTGACCTTTGCAGGATCAATCTCAATACCGCTCTCGCTGACAACAAAACCCAACAACTTGCCGGAACAGACTCCAAATGTACATTTGTTCGGATTCAGACGAAGCTTGTACTTCCTCAAACGCTGAAAAAGCTTCAACAAATGCTCAACATGTTCAACTTCCGTTCGGGACTTAGCAATCATATCATCAACATAGACCTCTATCTCCTTGTGCATCATATCATGAAACAAGGTAGTCATAGCACATTGATACGTGGCTCCGGCGTTCTTCAAACCGAAGGGCATCACTCGATAACAGAATGTTCCCCAAGGTGTGATGAATGTTGTCTTCTCCATATCCTCGGGTGCCATCTTGATTTGATTATATCCGGAAAATCCGTCCATAAACGAAAAGACTTTGAATTTAGTTGTATTATCTACCAACATATCAATGTGTGGTAGAGGAAAATCATCTTTCGGACTAGCTTTATTCAAATCTCTGTAATCAACACACATACGGACTTTTCCGTCTTTCTTAGGCACTGGCACAATATTGGCCACCCATAAAGGATATGTAGAAGTCACTAGAAACCCCGCATCAATTTGCTTCTGAACTTCCTCTTTGATCTTCACTGCCATATCTGAATGAGTTCTTCTGAGCTTCTGCTTCACAGGCACGCACTCAGGCTTCAAAGGCAAGAAATGTTGCACAATATCTGTATCTAGACCCGGCATGTCTTCATACGACCAAGCGAAGATATCAGAATATTCTCGTAGCAAACTGATCAACCCCTTCTTGACAGACTCTTTAAGAAGTTCCCCAATCTTCACCATACGAACACAATCTTCAGACCCCAAGTTGACTGTTTCCAGATCTTCGAGATGCGGCTGAATGATCTTCTTCTCGTGCTCAAGGAGATGGGAAATCTCATCAGGAATCCCTTCAACATCATCTTCCTCTGCCTTAAATACAGGGAATTCAAAATTGGGAGATGGCGTTGGATCATTATGTTCAATGGGTTTTAGAATCAACCTGCATAATGATTTCGGATAATAAAAACTTTAGAATTTAAACAAGCAAATCATTATGTAGATGAAAAGATTGCTTTTATTCTTATTTTTAGGGTTTTTTGTGATCACCGATTTCATGCAAAAGCAAAAAGTGAAAACAAATGGAAAAACAAATGTTTAACAATGCATTATTTGAATGAAAATATCATTGTATATATGATGCCGACAATGTCATCACTTCTCCTTTTGGCATGGGAGAAGGGTTTTTGAACAAAGTGAACGTATTATGCTGACTTATGAATGACCGAAGGAACATCCACAGCGACCCAATTATGGCAGATCCCGCCAGGGATAACAAAGTTGCTTAAATCCTCCGCATCCTCTTCCAGAATAGCAGCAGCTTCCTCAGCTTGATCAAAATAGATGAAACCTCCACTATTGAACAGTCCTTTCTCATTGAATGCCCCAGAAGAATAGCCAATGCCAACCCAGGATTTATTATCTTCAAGTTCAATCATCTTCCCTAAACCAGCAACTGCACCACATTCAATGGCCAATTTTGCATCCTGATAGGAAGCAAATGAAGGAGACTTCTTCTCAATCGGCTCAGCTATAGACAAAGCTTGGAAAGGCGTTCCAACTTCATCTTCAACATCAATATATGAGAAAGAAGACAGGTGGCTAACCAGGAGAGCCTTTTCTCCCCCTACCACAACCAGTTTCTTATTCTTGACGAATTTCAGCTTTTGTTGTAGGGTGGATGTCACGGCGCCAGCCTCGTGAATCCATGGTCTACCAAGGAGACAACTATAAGATGGGTGGATATCCATAACCTGAAAGGTAACTTGGAAATCACTTGGTCCAATCTTGATTGGGAGATCAACTTCCCCAATCACGGTCTTACGCGACCCATCGAAAGCTTTCACAACAACACCACTCTGCCTCATGGGAGGCCCCTGATATGACAATCTTGAAAGAGTGGTCTTCGGAAATACATTCAAAGATGACCCAGTGTCCACCAGCATGTTGGACATGGCGTCGGTCTTGCAATTCATGGAAATATGTAAAGCCATGTTGTGGTCTCTTCCCTCCTCAGGGAGATCAGCGTCACAGAAACTCAAAGTGTTGCAAGCAGTAATGTTCGCAACTATACTGTCAAACTGTTCAATAGTGACGTCGTGGTCGACATAAGCCACATCCAAAACTTTTTGTAGAGCCTCCCTATGGGGTTCTGAATTCAGAAGCAAAGATAGCACGGGGATCTTGGACGGCGTTTGTAGAAGCTGGTCTACAACGTTGTACTCACTCTTCTTGATGAGCCTCAGCATCTCATCACACTCTTCATTCACAATGCCACTCGGGCTAACAGAAGAAGCAGGAGTCTTTTGTACAGAGGAGGGTTTGGCAACAGGTGCCGGATTCGGAACATTCACTGCAGTCCCAACCGGACGTACAACAGTATCAGCAACATCAGCTCTAGCCTGAGGCTTCGGGGGTGCAGAAAATACACGACCACTACGGGTCAACCCGCTCACATCAACAATATTAATAACGGAAGATGAAGGCAAAGGCACTTCTTTCCCATCTTCAACAACAACTGGATTATATCGGAAGGGAATTGCTCTATCTGAAGCATAAGGCACAGGGCCTGCAGGCTTGACCACCAAGGAAGGAGAGACCTTCGGCTTGCTACCATCATAACGGATGACAACAGGCTCAGGAATCTTGAACACAGGAGAAATCACGTTTACTTCTGGTTCGTCTTCATCAACATTTCTGTTTTGAAGAATCTCAATAGTCCCCTCATCCAACAGCTCTTGAAGCTCTCTGCGCACTTGGCGGCAACCCAATCTATTGACGGAGCAGATACGGCATTTGTCATGGTCGTGCTCCATATGACTGTAATCACACAGCAGACGATGCAACTCAACCAATGACTGTCGAATATGGCTTACATATTTGAGTTTATATTTGCCAGGGCAACCCTGGACCATGTTAACCGACTTCCCATGCTCGGGAAATGGGTTCTTCGTAACATTGGGGCCTGAGTCCTCAAAGCTCAGAATGCCGCATCCCATAAGATCTTGAACCTTAGTCTTCAACGGATAGCAGTTCTCTATATTGTGACCGGGAACACCGGAATGATAAACACAATGCTGATCGGGCTTGTACCACCACTGCGGGTTAGCAGGTACAGCCGGAGGATCCCTCGGGGTAATCAGTTTCAACTCTATTAGCCTGATTACTGTTGTGGCGAGGCTGGTAAGCCTGTTGCTGTGGGCGATGTTGCTGTTGATACTGAGGTTGTTGCTGATTATGCTGATTGTTGTCTCTGAAGACAAGTGTTATGTGAGCCACCTGATGCTGATTGCTGGCATGACGCACAGGCTTCCTCTTGGCAGAGGGTCTTCTGGGTTTAGCATGGGATTGCACAGCATGTGCCTCCCCATCTTTCTTCTTATATGCCCCATATCGTTAAGAAGAGCCTTCATCCTTAGTCAACCGTCCTTCCCGGACTCCTTCCTCCAATCGCATCCCCATGTTCACCATCTCGGTGAAATCAGAGGGAGCACTAGCGACCATCCGCTCGTAATAAAATGAACTAAGAGTTTTCAAAAAGATCTTAGTCATTTCCTTCTCTTCCAGCCGAGGAGTAATCTGAGCTGCCAGCTCTCGCCACCTCTGGGCGTACTCTTTGAATGTCTCTTTGTCCTTCTGGGACATAGCTCTGAGTTGATCACGGTCAGGAGCCATATCCACAATATATTTGTACTTCTTGACGAAGGCTTCGCCAAGATCGTTGAAGGAACGGATGTTTGCACTATCAAGGCTCATATACCAACGAAGAGCTGCACCAGACAAACTATCCTGAAAATAATGAATCAGCAACTAATCATTATCTGTTTGAGTAGACATTTTCCTGCCATACATAACCAGGTGACTGAGCGGGCAGGTGTTCCCTTTATACTTCTCAAAGTCTGGGACTTTGAATTTGACGGGTATCTTAACACCGGGAACCAAACATAATTCAGCAGCAGACTTGCCGAACAAATCTTTCCCTCGGAGGGTCTTCAATTCCTTGCGGAGTTCAAGAAATTGGTCGTTCATAGCTTCCATCTTTTCATTAACATCTGGGCCCTCAGACGACTCAGAATGATAAATGGTGTCGTCTACCCTAGGAATGGTATGCACGACAGGAGGAGGCATTGCAAGGACCGGGCTAGATGCCGGCATGAAAGCAAATGTAGGAGCTGGAATATCTGGCATAAAACCAGGAGGCATACCCCACGGAAACCCGGCTGGCATGGCATTCGGCATGAAATGGGCACTGGCCGCTGGCACAGTTGACGAAGCAACCTCAGAAATAACAATCCTCTAGGGAGGAGTTGCAGGAGGTGGAGATGGTTGATTCTGGGCAGCTAAGAATTGCTCCATCAGAGCGCTCAATCTGGCAACCTCTTCCTTCAGCTCACGGTTCTCTTGTTCAAGTTGATCCATCACTCTTGCAGAATTGGCTCGGGTGTAGTACCGATGAGTCAGCTTGTCTTCAAAATAAATGAAGAGCACAGAGTTAGGCCACAGACAAGAAGACCAGAACAACACCTGCTTATGCAAATGATGCATGCAATGCTTGTGCATATGCTTTGTTTTTATTTCAAGGAACTTTTAGGGTTCTGTCGCATTACGCGAGAAACCGGCGGGAAAACGAAACAACAGAGCCGCCACCGTGCGTTATTTATCCCAAAGGAGGGAAAAGGAAACGCTCGAAGTAAACCTGGAAAAGACATGGTCTCGCGACCAGAGAGAGATGGGATTGGGAGTCGGTTATGCGAAGGGAAGGTATTAGCACCCCTACGCATCCGTCGTACTCGACGGGATCCACGCACAAAAGAAAGGATAAGGTTGCTAAAAACTGATCACAAACTGCACACAAGGCTGGAAGGAAACACAAAACAAGAGAAACTAACTCGGCAGGATATCGCATCTTGGGCCTACGTAGTCTGTAAGGCACAGACATCAGAGTCGACGTAGTACGGGACAGGGGAAACGTGCTCGCTAGGACGTCGCATCCTATGCATACGTATCTTCTCTAACCGGAGAAGAATCAGAGCACTCGTAGCTCGGCTAACACACGCCAAACGAAACACAAACAGGAAACCGACGGCCAATCGCTGGACTTATGTCAGACTCCACACAAACAGGCAAACATGGAAACCGAATGCCAATCGCTGGACTTACATCAGACTCCGAACCAACAAACACACACACAGGAAACCGACTGCCAATCGCTGGACTTATGTCAGACTCCTAACAAAACAAACACACGCAAAGGGGTTGAAAAAGCAAAAGGTTGCCCGGAGAGATCTGCTCATCTCCTGCCTACGTACCTCATCTGGTATGAGGATCAGGGCGACGTAGTTCCCCTACGCAGGGAAAAAACTTCTAACCTAACCAGAGACTGGGAAATGATAAACTAGAACGGAGACTGACTCGAGCCTAATAGTTATCATGTAAATTCACCATGGTACTAGGTTAAGGTTCCTACCTAACTTGCACAGGGAGCAAGCTATCCTAAACAGCACAGGCAAATACATACAAGCACACACACTATATGCACACAATTGGGCTCATACAAGGTTAGGCTGTGAAACACAAGCCAACTGGAATCGGGTGTAGTTAGCTCTTAACCCTAACATTGAAAGTTAGGGTGAAGCAGATGAAATGGGAAGTGAGGGTGAGACCTCACAACTCTTATCCCTGGCCGGGGAGAGCTTGACTCAAAATAGAAAGTGTGGGAGTTCAGAAAGTAGGAACTCTTCTATCCACATATGACTGACACAACAAAGATCTTGGGTTAATATCCACAATGCATCAACACAAGGCGTGAGAAAAGTGAATGACACACTGAATAGCAGGAGATGGATTACACATCTCTTTTATCTGCCAATTTCCTCATAAGAGGACTTTTCCTGCTTGGCACAAAGATAAACAAACACAAGCATTGCGTCTTAAGGAGGACTTCAGACAGGTGCCTGCCCACATAACAGGACAGGTCTTCAAGACTACATGCAGTCAGAGAGTTATACCTTAATGGTTAAGCAACCAAGCAAAGCAATAGCAAGTTAAAAAGAACTCAAAGCAACTTAGGTACGTTAAAAAATCTAACCCAATCAGTATGCAATTCAAACAATCAACCAGACAACAGTCAATCACAATTAGACAGATAAGCAAGCAACAGTGTGCAAGGCACAAGCCAATAGGCACAACACAAACAACTTGGCATCAACCTACAAAACAACATAAGGTTAGCCAAGATCAACCAATTAATCAATCCAAATGAGTGAACCACTTCAATCATGGCATTGTGCTTCTTAACCTGAAATCCACAATCCAAACAGTGAGTCCAAACCACTAGGTCCAAGCCTAGGGTCAAAAGAGGGTCAAACATCCAAAACAGAACATGAAATTTAACATGAATCAAATTCATACAATCAAGAACACATTCCAAAAGGTCCCATATCAATATCATTAAACAAAAGCATTTCATGAATCAAACATGGAAAGGTATGCAAATTGTGACCATATTGTGACATCAGAAGCAACAAATAATATCAAAAATGATTCAAATAATCTTGGAAAAATTCATGAGTAAACAGGACATACAACATGATCATCACACAAAAAATTAGAGGCATTGGACATCATTAGGCATGGCAATCACATTGCATAAGTCAAGGCAAGCATAACAAGCACATGTGTGACACAAATTGTCACACCAACTTAGCATAGGCATAAAACAGAGATGGATTATGGTAAAAACCTCAAACCCAAGCCAAAACAACACTTAACATGTCTAGAAATAGTGTGCAAAATTTCACAAGCAATGGATAATCCACAAGTATTTCACAATCAAATGAAATTCAAGACAATTTAAAAGCTCAAATGTGACCATCCAAAAAGGAAAATCTCAATTAAATCAGAAATGATCTCAAAAATTCCAACAAAAATCATGAGCAATCAGAACATCAATAGCATGCATCATACGAAAAATCAGGATAATTGGATATCATTTGGCAAGGCAAACACATCACATAAGATGAACAAGCAAAGGTGTGACAGAAATTGTCACACCTACCTTAACATGATCATAAAACAGCAATGACACATGATAAAAACACCAAATCAACACCATAACTTCAAGCAAAGTGTCTAGTTATGGCATGCAAAATTTCATGAGCATTGGATAAAATCTCAGCATTTCACAAAGGATATGGCAAGGCAAGGTCAAGAATACATGCATGTTCACATTCCCTAGCACAAAAACAATTTCCAGCCATGCACAATTTATGGAAAAATGGTGATAAAATAGTAGACAAAAAATGCAACACAATGCAAAAAATCTCATAATTTTTAGATCATTATTCAATTATACATGAATTTTAGAAGATGAAGAAAGAATAAAAAAATGTAATGAGAAGCATGGTATGAAAATAGGAGAAAATGAATGAAGCAATGGAAATATGGCACGGATGAGAATCGAATAGGGGACAAATTCAAATAATGGCGCGCCAGGGATCGAAACGCTGCGTTTCATTAATCCCAGTGGCAGTCAACGCGCAGTCAAACCAATGTGGACGAATCAAAAGGCCAAACAAGCGGTGACATGGACCAATAGATGTTGAGATACGGACAAACACATGCAAGCGCAGAATTTTTTTCCAGAAAGATCAAAGCATGGCCTGGAGATGAACTTCATCATCTTCAACGTGTTCATCATGAGCAGTGCAAGGCATCAAGAACAATTTTCTCATAAATCACAATTAAACATATCATCATGTAGATCTTTCATCAAGGATCATGAATCAAGCATGGATCATCATATATTCATAGAATCGAGCAAATGAACAATCAACCATGAAACTTTAACCTAGCATATCTAACTCAATTTTGCATGAAAGTCAATGGTTTAAAGCTCAGAATACTCAGCATCCTAAGATCTACAACAATGACATAACAAATTTGAGAAATAAGGAGATCGATTTTGTGACCTCTTGAAGTGCAGAATTGAAATTGTGCTGATTCAAGCCTTGCAATGCTCCAAACTTCTTCTATAACACTTGTATGGATGATTGGAGGAAGAATTGAGGTTCAATTGTACACGATCTCATCAAAATCTGAATTCACCATTGTAGCTTCCATCTTCAACAATGCTTCAAAACTGCACCAAATCTCTTGATTCTTCCTTCAAACTTGCTCAATGATGCTTCAGAATCATGAATGGATCAAGAAAAGTGGATCGTGTTTGAAGAATTTGAAAGAAAAAAGTGAGAGAAAATTTGATAATTTTGATCTAGATCTGAGAATTGTGATTGTTCTTAGCTGAAAACAGTTAGGTTTAGGCTTACATAGGTCATGTTAATCCAGTTCTTAATCATGTTTAGCCAAATGTTAAGTGAATTAGCAAGAATGTGGTGCTTATGCAAATTAGCAATTTCACCCTATGCATGAAAATGCATGGTGAATAGTGCACGGGAGTGCTTCAAATTCACTTCAAATTCTGTCTTGGAGCCAATGGAAGTGATGAAATGTTCAAATAATGCATCATTTTTAAATTCCATAATTTCCCTCCAAAAATCAAGTGAATTGGCAAATGATTATATGATGACAATTGGTGTAATGCAATGCATGATTTGGAAAGTATAGGTCAAAATAAGAACAATGCAAAAAGAACCACTTGAATTGGAGTTTTGGTTTGAAAGTTATGCCTATTTGAAGTTCAAACCACACTTTGCCAAGTTTTGATCATATCGCCTCAACCACGCATTGAGAAATCCATGATCTTGGACTTTTTGGAAATGGGAGAGAAAGATCTTCAACTTTCATGTTGGACAAAATTTCATTTGAAGCTTTCTTGATGATGTAATCTTGAATTGAAAACCTTTCCATTTTTGGCAAATTCAAATTACAGGTCACCTGCTATTTTTGGCATGTTTTGATCTGACCTCAAATCCTTCAATGTTGATGTTTTAAATGTCAAATGAGACTTTTTCCCACATGAATGAGGCATCTCCAACCATCTCCCACCTCCAAATCCATAGTTGAACTGACAGTTGACTTCTGTTGACTTTTTAGGGTTTCAGATGATTTGCACATTGACTGATGATCTCTGAGCCTCCAACACTTGGTCAATCATCTTCAAAATGATCCTTGGGTCACATGAACTCATTGTACCAACTCTAGGGCTTTGATTCCATAGAAAATGCACTTGCTTGCTTGCACAGTTAAATCTCCTGACCAGTCTTGCCTGATGACTTGATGGACTAATGCAATGAACAATGCAATGTTAATGACCTAAACATGAAAATGTATATACAAATGGGAGGTACAAATTTGAGGTGCTATAGCTGCCCCTATTCAATCAGCTGGGGACCCGAACGAATGAGAGCAACGGCTGTCAGACCTTCAGGGTAAACAGGGATTGAATACCAAAGAACCGTAGAAATTTGCACTCCGCAAGGGATAATACAAGGAAAATCCAAGTAACCAGACAAGACATTTACCAACGACTCCTAGGGATTCTGATTTTGTATCAAAGGAAAGGTACAACCAAACGTCAACGGACGAATGGGAAAAACTCAACCTTTATCGACACCAATGGAGAGGTGACCAGACATTAACGAATGAATGGGAAAGACTCGACCAGTCGTCAACGGACGAAAGGGAGAAGCTCGACGTTTATCGACACCAACGGAGAGGTGACCACTTCACTGGGGAAGGAAAACAAATACTTGCAGCTGGAAACCAAATAGGACGTTTACCGACGACTCTACTGGGAATCTCTGGCTGGGGAACAACCAGACATTTACCGATGACTGGGGAAAATACTCGACGTTTACCGACATCGAAAGATGATGTTTACCGACATCAAAGAAAGAAGACCAGGCATTTACCGATGACTGGGATGAGACTCGACGTTTACCGATATCGAAAGATGATGTTTACCGACACCAAAGAAAGAAGACCAGACATTTACCGATGACTGGGAAATAAAATGTGCAACCAGGCGTCAACGGACGACAGGCAAAAACTCAACGTTTATCGACACCAACGGAGAGGTGGGCTTACTGGGGAAATAATCACAACCAAGCGTCAATGGACGATCGGGAAAAACTCAACGTTTATCGACACCAACGGAGAAGTGAACAGACATCTACGGATGACCTGTGGGGAGGATACAACTAGACGTCAACGGACGAATAGGAAAAAACTCATCGTTTATCGACACCAACGGAGTGGTAGGCACTTCACTAGGGAAGGAAAAAATGTTACGAACATCGAAAGATGACGTTTACCGACATCAAACAAGGACGACCAGACATTTACCAACGACTGAGGGTGTGACTCGATGTTTACCGACACCGAAATAATGGTGTTTACCGACACCAACAAAAGAACACATGCGGGTGCAGACATGACACCTACCGGTATCACAGGAATGACATCTTCAACATGTCAGGGCAAGGCTAAACACTTGCTGGGGATCTCACGGGGAGAATCAGGCTTTCCTTTCATGGACGAGTGAGGAAATAAACCTCTTCGGGGAAATATCAATCCTGACTGCTGTCAGGAGCCACTATAGCAAACGTGCTATACAGGTGCTGAACAATGATCCGCCTCTGCCGGGGATATGGTCCAATTAGGTTTGACATATGAATGCATATGTTTGAATTGAATTTTTTTATTTATTTTTATGGCGTAATGCTCCATATTGAATGGAAATGCTACGCGTTTTGAGGATGCAATGATCACTACATGAAAAATGCAAATGACGAACTCCGGCTGGGGAGCCAACTGACTAGATATTCCAACTCTGTGGGGATACTCTGTCTGAGGACTACTCCGCGGGGAGTAATACCAACTTCTCACTCCTGCTGGAGAATAGCACTACTGCTGGGGAAAGGATCCCAATCCACTCGGGGACTGTGCTAGGGAAGCAACCAATAGAGACTTACTGGGGAGAGCTGCCAATCCAATCAACAAGTAGGATAAACTCTGCTGGAGATAATTTTCACCAGACCTGACCCACTCGGGGAACCTGCTGGGCAAAACCATCAACACAAACCTCTGCTCGGGAGATCTGCTAGGGGAACACATCAACATCCTGATGGGGAAAGGCATTCACAACTCTGTTGAGGAAAAGCATAACTCTGTTGGGGAAATAATATACCAGACCACACTGGGGATAGACATCCACAACCCTGTCGGGGACAAGCATTCACGACCACGTTGGGAATAGCAGTACTTCAAACCAAACTGCTGGGGAATAAAACCACTCCACTAACACCTCCGTTGGGGATACAACATCCTTCCAATCCGGTGGGGATTAACAATCTTTAGCTCTGTGGGGAAATGCTAGCTTTCAGCCTAGCTGGGGACTTAACAATCTTTAGCTCTGCTGGGGATAGAAGGCACTATCCACAGACGTCTCTGCAGGGGATAAGAATAGCCCTGATAGCTTTTAGACCTGTTTGGGGAAACAGCCACTTCCAAGCCTGCTGGGAAATCATCCGTGGCTTAACTGCTTCAGCCAGGAAATCAAAAGGTAACAACCTGCAAAACAACACGACATACATGCCCCAGGGGTTGCATGGACAAGATACACTCAAGTGTCCTCAACATTCCAAAATGATTTTCAAATGTTTTATCTTTCTGCACATTATTGTTCAGCCTTCATGTTTTCATATGCAATGTTTATAAAAAATTCGGACGTTTTTGCAAACAAAACAGTAAAATAAAAACAAGAGAGCAATTTATCTGAATAACGACTTTTATTGATTGAAAAAGTGCCTGAAAAGGCGAATACATCGGGAAGCAATTCCTAGAAAGAGGCAATTGCGCACAAAAGGAAAAATCTATCCTAATGGAAATGTGAACACGGCATCCACTATTTCCCAATTCTGTTATAACTCACAGATCATCAGTTTTCCTCCCAACTTCCTTGCTTTCTGAGAAGAATGATTGGACCGATCACATCCTTCGAGATGGTAGACCATGAAGCGTGATGAACTACAGATAACTCAGACTGTAGTCTTCGCTTTAATCCCTCTTTTTCCTGGATCGCCCTTTCGGGTTTTCAATCCACCGGGATACCCATTTTTGCCTAAGCCGCCCTTGCGGGTTTTCGACTTACCGGGTGTACAAATTCTTTTCATTTTTATCCCTAACTTTTGCCCGAACCTTTTCTTCTTTTTTTCTTGGTTCGCCGGAATGCCCTTTTTTGCCTGGACTCTTTTATTCTTTTTGTCCAGCGGGTCAATTTATGCGAAGTATTTTTTGACTACATTTGAGTTAACAGGGGACGGAAAATCTTCACCATCCATAGTTGTAAGCATCAAGGCTCCACCGAAGAAAACCTTCTTCACAACATATGGACCTTCATAATTAGGAGTCCACTTGCCCCTGTTATCTGTACCAGGAGGAAGGATCCTCTTCAAAACCAGATCACCGATCTGATAGCTGCGAGGACACACTTTCTGATCAAAGGCTCTCTTCATCCTTCTCTGATACAACTGCCCATGGCACACAGCTGCTAACCGTCTCTCTTCGATAAGGCTCAACTCGTTAAACCTTGTTCGAATCCATTCGGCTTCATCAAGCTTGGCGTCTAACAAGACTCTCAGAGAAGGAATCTCCACTTCAACTGGTAGGACATCTTCCATACCATACACAAGGAAGTAAGGGGTTGCCCCGGTCGACGTACGTACTGAGGTACGGTACCCATGCAAAGCGAAAGGCAACATCTCATGCCAATCCTTGTACGTCACGACCATCTTCTGCACAATCTTCTTAATATTCTTGTTTGCCGCCTCTACAGCACCATTCATCTTCGGTCTGTAAGGAGAAGAATTGTGATGTTCAATCTTGAAATCTCTGCAAAGCTCTTGCATCATCTTGTTATTGAGATTCGAACCATTATCAGTAATGATTCTCTCAGGAACTCCATAACGACAGATGATTTCCTTCTTGATACACCGGGCAACCACTTGTTTAGTCACATTAGCATAGGAAACTGCTTCTACCCACTTGGTGAAGTAATCAATTGCAACCAGGATGAAGCGATGTCCATTCGAAGGAGTAGGCTCAATCTTCCCAATCATATCAATCCCCCACATGGCGAACGGCCAAGGCGAATTCATGACATTCAGAGGGCTTGGTGGTACATGCACCTTATCAGCATAGATCTGACACTTATGGCACTTTTGGGCGTATTTGAAACAATCGGATTCCATAGTCATCCAATAATAACCGACTCTCAACAATTTCTTAGACATTGCATGACCACCAGCATGGGTACCAAAAGATCCTTCATGCACTTCCTGCATCAACATGTCTGCTTCGTGTCTATCCACGCATCTGAGCAGAACCATGTCAAAGTTCCTCTTGTACAGCACGTCATCCTGATTCAAATAAAAGCTTCCAGCTAGCCTTCTCAGGGTTTTCTTGTCATTCTTTAACGCTCCTTCAGGATACTCCTGACTCTTGAGGAAGTTCTTGATATCATAGTACCACGGTTTCTCATCAACAACAGACTCGGCTGCAAACACATACGCAGGCCTCTCGAGTCGATTCACCGCAACATGTGGCACATGATTCCACCAATGAACTTTGATCATAGAAGACAAAGTAGCCAAGGAAACAACCATCTGATTCTCATCCCGGGGGACATGATACAACTTCACCCTTTTGAAGAACGTCAATATTCTCCTGGTTTAATCTCTATAAGGAATCAAATGCGGTTGGTTAGTATTCCAATCTCCATTGACCTGATTAATCACTAGAGCGGAATCTCCATAAATGTCAAGAGTTTTGATCCTCAGGTCGATGGCTTCTTCTATCCCCATTATGCAAGCCTCATACTCAGCCTCATTGTTGGTGACGTCGAAAGTCAACCTGGCAGAAAAAGGTATATGAGCACCTTTTGGATTGATAAGCACTGCCCCAACACCGTTGCCGTTCATATTCACAGCCCCATCAAACATCAATGTCCACTTGTCATCAGGATCCGGTCCTTCCTCGACAAGAGGCTCTTCACAATCTTTCATCTTCAAATACATTATGTCTTCATCAGGGAATTCAAACATCATCGGCTGATAATCATCAATCGGTTGCTCGGCAAGGTAGTCTGACAGAATACTACCTTTGATGGCCTTCTGCGACGTGTACTGGATATCATATTCTGTTAAAATCATCTGCCAACGGGCAACACGTCCGGTGAGAGCCGGCTTCTCAAAGATGTATTTCACTGGATCCATCTTAGAAATCAACAAAGTGGTATGGTTCAACATATACTGCCTCAGTCGGTGAGCAGCCCAGGCCAAAGCACAACAAGTTTTCTCAAGCTGTGAATATTTGATTTCACAGTCGGTAAACTTTTTGCTAAGGTAGTATATGGCATGCTCTTTTCGACCAGACTCGTCATGCTGTCCCAATACACACCCCATCGAGTTCTCAGTCACTGACAGGTACATTATCAGAGGTCTCCCAGGAACGGGAGGAATGAGGATTGGAGGTTTCTGTAGATACTCTTTTATCTTGTCAAAAGCGTTCTGACAGTCATCGTTCCACCTGATTGCTTGATTCTTTCTTAGCAATTTGAATATTGGTTCACACGTGGCAGTTAGGTGAGATACAAACCGTGCAATGTAGTTCAATCTCCCTAAAAACCCACGAACCTACTTTTCTGTTTTCGGTTCAGGCATTTCTTGAATAGCTTTGACTTTCGCTGGATCAACCTCAATCCCTTTCTCACTGACAATGAAGCCTAACAGCTTACCAGATCGCACGCCAAATGTACACTTGTTCGGGTTCAGCCTCAGTTTGAACTTTCTCAATCTATCAAACAACTTCTGCAAATTGACCAGGTGCTCCTCTTCTGTCTGCGACTTCGCAATCATATCATCCACGTACACTTCAATCTCTTTGTGCATCATGTCATGAAAGAGAGTCGTCATAGCTCTCTGATAGGTAGCACCGACATTCTTCAGCCCAAATGGCATCACCTTATAACAGAACGTGCCCCAAGGTGTAATGAATGTCGTCTTTTCCATGTCTTCTAGCGCCATCTTAATCTGATTATAACCAGAAAAACCATCCATGAAAGAGAAAACCGAGGATTGAGCCGTATTATCCACCAATACATCAATGTGAGGTAATGGGAAATCATCTTTCGGACTCGCTCTGTTCAAATCCCGGTAATCGACACACATTCTAACTTTGCCATCTTTCTTCGGCACGGGAACGATGTTGGCCACCCACGGGGGATAAGTCGTAACTGACAAGAAACCCGCATCAAACTGCTTCTGAACCTCTTCCTTGATCTTAACAGCCATATCAGGACTCGTTCTCCGAAGCTTCTGCTTGACTACACTCTTCTCTGAGAGGTAGTCTATGCACCACAATATCGGTATTCAACCCACGCATATCTTGATACGACCAGGCGAATATCTCCACATACTCTCTCAGCATCTCAATCAACCTGCTCTTGATATCTTCTTTCAAAGCAGCCCCGATCTTAATATCTTTTCTGGCGTCCTCAATACCAAGATTAATAATCTCTAACTCCTCCTGATGAGGTTGGATGACCCTTTCCTCCTGCTTCAACAATCTGACCAATTCTTTAGGGAGTTCACAGTCTTCCTCACTCTCCTCTTCAACTTGGTAGATGGGATTATTGAAATCATACTGAGCCATAACAGAACTGTTCATAGTGGGTTCCGTGAGATCACATCTGCATGTTTAATGCTTTATTTTAGAAAAAAGAATTCAAGAAAGCCACAAAAAACAAAAACATTGCCATTTTTTATTTTTGAAAAATGAAAACAAAAATAGAAAGACAGGGATCACAAAATTGTTTGCAAAACGTCCTTTATTAATGATATCATTGAAAAAACATGATGAGGCCCTACAATGAACCACTACGCCTTGGGCAGAACGCAGGGTTTTGTGCAAAAATGAAAAACAAAAGAAAATTACTCTGTTTGAAGAGTAACTTGGACCACATCTTCTGTTGTCCAGTTGTTGATCAACTCCCCTGGTGCACACGGGCGAACCCAGTTGTCCAGATCACAATCACTGTCACCGTCTTCACTATCAGCTGCAAAGACATCACCGTGATTCATCAGCCCAGCGCTGGTAAAGGTACTCGGACCTGTCTGCACTCCCTGCTCGGCCTGCATAGGTTGATAACAGATTCCGAACTTGTCTTCTTTAATAGGAAAATCCACCATCTTGCCCCAGCCTTCTGCTTTACCAGAGTTGACAACTTCCACTGCTTGCTTATACGATGCAATTGAGGCATTTGGCTTCTTCTGTTCAGCAAAAGCCACCCTCTCAAGAGCAACAGTCTCGAATGCCTGACATAAAGTTTCATGGATCTCACCATCCACCTCCACATATTTGAAAGAGGATAAATGACTCACCAGAATATCTTCTTCACCACACACAGTCACAATCTGACCGTTCCAGACATACTTCAACTTCTGGTAGAGAGTTGACGAAACTGCCCCAGCTGCGTGAATCCAAGGACGCCCCAACAAACAACTATATGCTGGCTGGATGTCCATCACATAGAAGATAATGTCAAAAACCTCCGGGCCAATCTTTACCGGCAAGGTGACTTCACCAAAAACAAACCGTTTGGATCCATCAAATGCACGCACAATCAGGTCACTCGGAGTAAGGACAACCCCTTCAACATCAATCTTACCCAGAATCTTCTTAGGCAGCACATTCAACGACGAGCCAGTGTCTACCAACACATGAGACAACACTGCACCCTTACACTCCATGGTGATATGCAAGGCCTTGTTATGGTTACGTCCTTCATGCGTTAAGTCCAAATCGATGAACCCCACACCATACCTGGTACTGACATTAGCAATGACACCCTCCAACTGGTTGACAGATATCTCTTGAGGCAGGTAAGCCAGATTCAGCATCTTCAACAAGGCATTACGGTGTGCCTCAGAGCATAAAAGCAATGAGAGGATAGAAATCTTGGACGGAGTCTGATTCAGCTGATCTATAATCTTGTAGTCACTCTTCTTAATTATCTTCATGAACTCCTCCACGTCTTTCTCGAATGAACCCTCAGGCGCCTCCTTCTGAGCAGGTTCTTCATCAACCACAGCCTGTTTACCCTTAGCTTTGGCGAGAGCCTCAGCATCGGTATCTCTCAGAGGTTGTGGAGCAAACAAGCGACCGCTTCTGGTGAAACCTCCTGGTCCCCCAACATTGTCCATAATTGGACTTGCAATCACAGGAGTTCTACCAGGCACACCAATAGTCACAGGAGACTGATTCACTGGCCTGATCTGACTCTCAGCCCTTCGGTTACTGCGATAAGCGTTGTCGTATTTCCATGGCACAACCCTACTATCAACAGCCCTTCTATCCGAAGCAACAATAGTAGTTGGAGCACCGACGGTTACAGGAGCGGAAATGGTAACAGGAGTACCACTAGTTGTAGGCGCATTAACAGTCCTCTGGCCACGTCCCTCGGACGGTTTGAAATAAATGGTGACAGTTGACACCACCCCACGATCTCTAGCAGCCCGAGCAAACTGTAAACAGCCCTCATCAATCAAATTATGAATACCAGCCCTCAACTGATCACAACCATTCTCTGAACCAGCACAATCTGAGCAGTCTCGATCACAAACCGGGAATACTCCCCCATTCAACAAAAGGTCTTTCACAACAAACAGTGATGCCTGGACATCCTCAACACTGACCACCAAATCTTCAGCTTTACCATCTTCAACATTGTTCACTCTGTGTGCACCATGCGGCGGCATAGGGTTATTTACAACATTCGGCACAGGAGCAAAATTGTTAGTTTTAGCGTCAATTAGGTCCTGGACCTTATGATGAAAAGCCCGACAATTGTCAATATGGTGCCCCGGTGCACCAGAGTGGAAATCACAACGCACGTTGGCATCATACCCAGGTGGTACTTTTGTCAACGGAGCCATAGTACGCAACTCCATGAATCCCAATCCGAGCAGTTCAGGCAACAACTCAGCATAGGTCATCGGTAACGGGTCAAAACGTCGATCAGGCATCCTCTGTCTAGGCTGATACGGACGTTGCTGTTGTTGTTGTTGTGGCGGTTGTTGAACCCTCGGTTGTTGCTGTTGACGAGGTTGAGGTGCTGGAATAGTCACAGCAGCAACTTGGCGATACTGATTTCTGTTTACATTTCTCCTACCGTGTTGCACCGCGTTGGTTTCACCCTCTCTCCTGCGAGGTGCCCCAGCAAACGGTTTCTTCGACGACGAGGACCCTGCATCTTGAATTTTTCCGGCTTTGATCAGACTTTCAGTCCTCTCACCACAGATTACGACGTTTGAGAAACTACCGAATGGGCAACTCCCCATTCGATCCATGAAAACCCCTTGTAATCTACCGATGAACATATCAGTTAACCACCTCTGGGCGTACTCCTTGAAGCTCTCTCCAGATTTTTGACAAAGACTCTGCAACTGAGTCCGGCTCGGCGCCATGTCCATATTATGTTTATACTGCCTCAAGAAGGCCTCCCCCAAATCTCTCTAATTTCGGATAGAATCTCTCTTAAGCTCCATGTACCAATCCAAGGAAGCCCCAGACAAGCTATCCTGGAAGAAGTACATCCACATCTTCTCGTCATCTGTATAAGCAGAGATCTTCCGGTAATACGCCTGCACATGGGTGCGAGGGCATGATGTACCATTGTATTTATCAAATGAGGGCGCTTTGAATTTATAGGAGATTCTCAAACCTTCCACCAGACCCATGTTAGTCACATCAAACCCAAGGGAGTTCTGACATTCCATAGCTCTAATTTTCTCAGCAAGGGCATCAACTTTACGGTCCCTCTCTTCAACTCTCACCACATCATCATCTTCACTAAGCAATGTGAACATATCCTCCTGCCTGTCAACCAAAGGAGCAGGATGGCGAATCGGAGCCCGGGTAGCTCTGGCATTAACAGTCTCTGCAGCAAGAGGCTGTCCATTGATTCTGATACCCCTCAATTCATCCCCTACAGCGTAGTCATTGGCGGGAGCAGCAGCAGCAACATTCTCATGAACGGGTACACCCACTGGTGAAACACGGTTGGACGGCGGAATCACAGCTTCCTGTCTCTGGGCTAAGGCACGCAACTCCTCTTGCCCCTGAACAACCCCTTGCATCATTGTCATAAATTGGGCCATGTTAGCCCTCATCTCAGCCAATTCTACTTGAACCTGGTCCATACTCCTCTGATGATTCAATCTGGTTGAATAACGGTGCGGTCGTTGATCAACTATTCTGCCTGACACAGGAACCAGAGTGAGAAGTCACGAACAAGAACACCTGTTATACAAAATGATATGTGTATGATGCTAATGATGCGTATGATGCACATGATATGTTCATTTCTCAAGCATTCAAAGAGCCTAATTCATCTTCAAGAAATGGCAACCTGCAGCAAACAACAAGGAAGCAACACAAGATAACTGAGCACCAGGTGAAACATCAACAACCAACTCATCTATAAATATGAGCAACAAGGATCATACAACAAAGTTAACAAAGATCCAAATAATCGGAGTACAACAATGAATCCCATCCAACAAGCCTAGAGGTGATTCTCAACATAAACAACAGAGATACAAGCTAAGACAAATGGCTTCCAGGAATGAGAGTCTTCAGGTACTGACACTAGTCTATCAACAGGACACACTCTGAACTTTCTGGCAAGGGAGTGAGCTTCTCCTTCAATTGTCTTCTCAGCTCCACAACTTCTCCTCCAAGTTGGCTCTCTGATGCACGTCTCAATTCTACTTCCTTCTTCAACTGGACATCTTTGTCTCTGAGTTGCTTCTCCAAGTCTCTTATCTTCTTCTGATAATTGGCTTCAGCTCTCTGCAACCTCAAGCATTCCGGTGTTCTGCATTCAACAAGGCCTCCATCTCCTCATAGGATCTCTTCTTGCTCTTCACTCTAGCAACATCTTCACCATGCATGCCTTTGAGTTGATGAGCTAAGTTCAACTTATCAGCTTTGGCTTTGTAGAGCTCCATCTGGGTATCTTGCTCTTTCTCTTTCAACCGGCAATTCTCCATCAGGGCTTGCTTGTACTGCTCAGCAGGTACACTCTCAGCAAGGATCAAAGGTGGTTGTTCTTGCAAGGGCTTCATCCTATCATAGGGCAACAACAAAGTTTCCACTCTCTTCTTGACCCACTCAGTGTAGTCAGGCATAGCAATGGCAAACTTCTTTCCTAGAACAGCTCCATCCTTAACACCAATGGTCTTCCAAGCTCTTCCCACTTGCTCCAATCTAACAGGGTCACTCCGATTCTCAAAACACACACTCTCAGCTATCTCAGCATCAAGTGGTCTTCCATTCATCACAAACCCCAACTGGCGAAGAGAAAGAACCGGGTTGTAATTGATGCAACCCTTAGTCCCTACAAGTGGTACATTACGGAACTCTCCACAGCTCATGATGACATTACGCACATCCATCCGGTAAGATTGCCACCTGATATCATAAGAGGTAAGAGACATAACCCTCTGAGTCCACTTATGAGTGCTCCGAGCATCCATAAAAGGTCCACTGGCTGGCAGGAGAGACAAGAACCATCTGAGCAAAAGTGGGAGACAGCACCTGATAGCTCCACCCTTACCATGCCTACTGTGGATAACATAGTAAGTGTCAGCTAACAAGGTAGGAACCGGGCTTCCTCCAATGAAGATAGTGACTGCAGCATAATCCACAAAGTTGGGCATACTCGGGAACAAGACAATCCCATAAATCATGATAGCCAACTGAGCATGAAAAGCTTCCCAATTTCCCTTCTCTGCTTCTTCTCTAGCAATCCTCAACAGGAACTTCAAAGGCAAACCCACAACATCCCCACTGGACTTCCAATTATTACTGACTTCCTTGACACCCAAATGGAGAGCTCTGGCAACAACTCTGAAATCCACCTCCTTAGGCACCTCCAGGAAAGGAATCTGATACCGGATCGGGACATTCAACAGAATGGAGTACTCCTCAAGAGTAGGCGCCAACTGATAATCCTGGAAGGTGAAGCAACGCAGCTCTGGGTCGTAGAACTGTAGAAGAGTCTGCAACGGCACTGGATCTACCACTATCTTCAACAGTGTCAACAAATCCCCATACTGATCAATAAACCCCTTCTGGTTACCACTGGTCACAAAGTTGCTCAACTCTATCAGGGATGTCAAAGGCTCACGGTGAAAACTGTAGGAGCAAGTCTTCCGCTTCAACTCGGGACCAGTTGCCATCTCTCACAATGAATAGACTCCTGAATGAACCTGAGAAATGATATGCATGCAAAGATTAGCTTTTTTTCTTTCTCTTTCTTTTTTCAGTGATTTTTCATTTTTTTATTGCATTATTTTTTTTGGAAATAAACATGCTATGATGCAAATGATGCAGACACGACTAGCTGGCTGTGTATCTCGGAGCACAGGATCAAAGCTTCGGCTTGAACTCGGAATCATAAATTCATATGAAACCCAAAGTCATCTGAGACCCCAAAATTTTGAACCAATAGTCACCAACAGGACCACAAGTCACCAACAAGTCACCGACAAGTCACCAACTGTACCTGTAATAATGATCATTCCCTCCCCACTCACGGGTGTCATCTAGGTCAGGGTAAGGTCGAGAGAAATGCAGCATAAATAACCCTTTCATAGAATATCATCATATACACACCCAAAGTATGTAACGCTAATACCCCATCAGAGTCTGAACTGCTCGTGATATCAATGTTCCGCTAAGTGGCGCAATACCACCCGCTTCCCATGAATCACTCTATTCCTATGTGTCCTAGATTTCACTCATAGCCTGGGTATTGGGCCTTTTACCTCATGTAACTCCCACCCCAACAGAGAGACAACACAGCACAGCCAGATGAACAGATGAATGCAAACATAAATGCAAACAATAAATGCAAACATAAATGCAAACAATAAATAAATGAATGCAATAAATGAAACAGCAAAAGCAACCAAACCCTATACTAGAGAGCGCTAGGAGAGACTCGCTTAGGGAAGATGGACCAGCAAGAGGTCAACTTCCACTGTAAGTCCCCAGCAGAGTCACCAGCTGTTTCATTACGCGAAAAACCGGCGGGAAAACGAAACAACAGAGCCGCCACCGTGTGTTATTTATCCCAAAGGAGGGAAAGGAAACGCTCGAAGTAAACCTGGAAAAGACATGGTCTCGCGACCAGAGAGAGATGGGATCGGGAGTCGGTTATGTGAAGGGAAGGTATTAGCACCCCTACGCATCCGTCGTACTCGACGGGATCCACGCACAAAAGAAAGGATAAGGTTGCTAAAAACTGATCACAACTTGCACACAAGGCTGGAAGGAAACACAAAACAAGAGAAACTAACTCGGCAGGATATCGTATCCTGGGCCTACGTAGTCTGTAAGGCACAGACATCAGAGTCGACGTAGTTCGGGACAGGGGAAACGTGCTCGCTAGGACGTCGCATCCTATGCATACGTATCTTCTCTGACCGGAGAAAAATCAGAGCACTCGTAGCTCGGCTAACACACACCAAACAAAACACAAACAGGAAACCGACGACCAATCGCTGGACTTAAGTCAGACTCCACACAAACAGGCAAACATGGAAACCGAATGCCAATCGTTGGACTTACATCAGACTCCGAACCAACAAACACACACACAGGAAACCGACTGCCAATCGCTGGACTTATGTCAGACTCCTAACAAAACAAACACACGCAAAGGGGTTGAAAAAGCAAAAGGTTTCCCGGAGAGATCTGCTCATCTCCTGCCTACGTACCTCATCTGGTATGAGGATCAGGGCGACGTAGTTCCCCTACGCAGGGAAAGAACTTCTAACCTAACCAGAGACTGGGAAATGACAAACTAGAAGGGAGACTGACTCGAGCCTAATAGTTATCATGTAAATTCACCATGGTCCTAGGTTAAGGTTCCTACCTAACTTGCACAGGGAGCAAGCTATCCTAAACAGCACAGGCAAATACATACAAGCACACAAAGCAAGCAGACACACTATATGCATACAATTGGGCTCATACAAGGTTAGGCTGTGAAACACAAGCCAACTGGAATCGGGTGTAGTTAGCTCTTAACCCTAACATTGAGAGTTAGGGTGAAGCAGATGAAATGGGAAGTGAGGGTGAGACCTCACAGCTCTTATCCCTGGCCTGGGAGAGCTTGACTCAAAATAGAAAGTGTGGGAGTTCAGAAAGTAGGAACTTTTCTATCCACATATGACTGACACAACAAAGATCTTGGGTTAATATCCATAATGCATCAACACAAGGCGTGAGCAAAGTGAATGACACACTGAATAGCAGGAGATGGATTACACATCTCTTTTATCTTCCAATTGCCTCATAAGAGGACTTTTCCTGCTTGGCACAAAGATAAACAAACACAAGCATTGCCTCTTAAGGAAGACTTCAGACAGGTGCCTGCCCACATAACAGGACAGGTCTTCCAGACTACATGCAGTCAGAGAGTTATACCTCAATGGTTAAGCAAACAAGCAAAGCAAGAGCAATTTCAAAAGAACTCAAAGGAACTTAGGTACCTGAAAAAATCTAACCCAATCAGTATGCAATTCAAACAATCAAACAGACAACAGTCAATCATAATCAGACAGATAAGCAAGCAACAATGTGCAAGGCACAAGCCAATAGGCACAACACAAACAACTTGGCATCAACCTACAAAACAACATAAGGTTAGCCAACATCAACCAATTAATCAATCCAAATGAGTGAACCACTTCAATCATGGCAATGTGCTTCTTAACCTGAAATCCACAATCCAAACAGTGAGTCCAAACCACTAGGTCCAAGCCTAGGGTCAAAAGAGGTTCAAACATCCAAAACAGAACATGAAATTTAACATGAATCAAATTCATTCAATCAAGAACACATTCCAAAAGGTCCCATATCAATATCATTAAACAAAAGCATTTCATGAATCAAACATGGCAAGGTATGCAAATTGTGACCACATTGTGACATCAGAAGCAACAAATGCACATTAAATCAAAAATGATTCAAATAATCTTGGAAAAATTCATGAGTAAACAGGACATACAACATGATCATCACACAAAAAATTAGAGGCATTGGACATCATTAGGCATGGCAATCACATTGCATAAGTCAAGGCAAGCATAACAAGCACATGTGTGACACAAATTGTCACACCAACTTAGCATAGGCATAAAGCAGAGATGGATTATGGTAAAAACCTCAAACCAAAGCCAAAATAACACTCAACATGTCTATAAATAGTGTGCAAAATTTCACAAGCATTGGATAATCCACAAGTATTTCACAATCAAATGAAATTCAAGACAATTTAAAAGCTCAAATGTGACCATCCAGAATGAAAAATCACAATTAAATCAGAAATGATCTCAAAAATTTCAACAAAAATCATGAGCAATCACAACATCTATATCATGCATCATACAAAAAATCAGGACAATTGGATATTATTTGGCAAGGAAAACACATCACATAAGATGAACAAGCAAAGGTGTGACACAAATTGTCCCACCTACCTTAACATGATCATAAAACAGCAATGGCACATGATAAAAACACCAAATCAACACCATAATTTCAAGCCAAGTGTCTAGTTATAGCATGAAAAATTGCATGAGCATTGGATAAAATCTCAGCATTTCACAAAGGATATGGCAAGGCAAGGTCAAGAATACATGCATGTTCACATTCCCTAGCACAAAAACAGTTTCCAGCCATGCACAATTTATGGAAAAATGATGATAAAATAGTAGACAAAAAATGCAACACAATGCAAAAAATCTCATAATTTTTGGATCATTATTCAATTATACATGAATTTTAGAAGATGAAGAAAGAATAAAAAAATGTAATGAGAAGCATGGTATGAAAATAGGAGAAAATGAATGAAACAATGGAAATATGGCACGGCTGAGAATCGAATAGGGGACAAATTCAAATAATGGCGCGCCAGGGATCGAAACGCTGCGTTTCATTAATCCCAGTGGCAGTCAACGCGCAGTCAAACCAATGTGGACGAATCAAAATGCCAAACAAGCAGTGACATGGACCAATACATGTTGAGATACGGACAAACACATGCAAGCGCAGAATTTTTTTCCAGAAAGATCAAAGCATGGCCTGGAGATGAACTTCATCATCTTCAACGTGTTCATCATGAACAGTGCAAGGCATCAAGAACAATTTTCTCAGAAGTCACAGTTAAACATATCATCATGTAGATCTTTCATCAAGGATCATGAATCAAGCATGGAAATGGCATGGATCATCATATATTCATAGAATCGAGCAAATGAACAATCAACCATGAAACTTTAACCTAGCATATCTAACTCAATTTTGCATGAAAATCAATGGTTCAAAGCTCAGAATACTCAGCATCCTAAGATCTACAACAATGACATAACAAATTTGAGAAATAAGGAGATCGATTTTGTGACCTCTTGAAGTGCATAATTGGAATTGTGCTGATTCAAACCTTGCAATGCTCAAAACTTCTTCTATAACACTTGTATGGATGATTGGAGTAAGAACTGAGGTTCAATTGTACACGATCTCATCAAAATCTGAATTCACCATTGTAGCTTCCATCTTCAACAATGCTTCAAAACTGCACCAAATCTCTTGATTCTTCCTTCAAACTTGCTCAATGATGCTTCAGAATCATGAATGGATCAAGAAAAGTGGATCGTGTTTGAAGAATTTGAAAGAAAAAAGTGAGAGAAAATTTGATAATTTTGATCTAGATCTGAGAATTGTGATTGTTCTTAGCTGAAAACAGTTAGGTTTAGGCTTATATAGGTCATGTTAATCCAGTTCTTAATCATGTTTAGCCAAATGTTAAGTGAATTAGCAAGAATGTGGTGCTTATGCAAATTAGCAATTTCACCCTATGCATGAAAATGCATGGTGAACAGTGCACGGGAATGCTTCAAATTCACTTCAAATTCTGTCTTGGAGCCAATGGAAGTGATGAAATGTTCAAATAATGCATCATTTTTAAATTCCATAATTTCCCTCCAAAAATCAAGTGAATTGGCAAATGATTATATGATGACAATTGGTGTAATACAATGCATGATTTGGAAAGTATAGGTCAAAATAAGAACAATGCAAAAAGAACCACTTGAATTGGAGTTTTGGTTTGACAGTTATGCCTATTTGAAGTTCAAATCATACTTTGCCAAGTTTTGATCATATCTCCTCAACCACTCATGAGAAATCCATGATCTTGGACTTTTTGGAAATGGGAGAGAAAGATCTTCAACTTTCATGTTGGACAAAATTTCATTTGAAGCTTTCTTGATGATGTAATATTGAGTTGAAAACCTTTCCATTTTTGGCAAATTCAAATTACAGGTCACCTGCTATTTTGGGCAAGTTTTGATCTGACCTCAAATCCTTCAATGTTGATGTTTTAAATGTCAAATGAGACTTGTTCCCACATGAATGAGGCATCTCCAACCATCTCCCACCTCCAAATCTATAGTTGAACTGACAGTTGACTTCTGTTGACTTTTTAGGGTTTCAGATGATTTGCACATTGACTGATGATCTCTTAGCCTCCAACACTTGGCCAATCATCTTCAAAATGATCCTTGGGTCACATGAACTCATTGTACAAACTCTAGGGCTTTGATTCCATAGAAAATGCACTTGCTTGCTTGCACAGTTAAATCTCCTGACCAGTCTTGCCTGATGACTTGATGGCCTAATGCAATGAACAATGCAATGTTAATGACCTAAACATGAAAATGTATATACAAATGGGAGGTGCAAATTTGAGGTGCTACAGGTTCTATTTGCAAATTTTGAAATATTAAACATTTAATAGCATATGGAAAAATATCTCATCAAATATATATTCGAGACAAAGAAGTACAACATTATCAATCATATTACAAGGGAAAAAGAAAATAAACATCCTATGGATCCCTAGAAGCTCGAGATGCTGGAAGACGAGATACACAAAGCCTCTTGATCTCTCTCTCATATGCTGCTTCCATATCTGCTTTCTCCTTAGCAAGTCGATCATACTTCCTCTTCCAGAATTTGGAAGACTGAGGAAGCAGAGAAGTCCAGGTATCATTCGGATCATCTATCACCTGATGCTCGAGGAATTCGATCAGAGCATCCTTTTCCTTAAGCTGTTGAAGCAACTCTTCTCTTTCACGGATCCAGGCACATGAAAGGTCTTCTTCTCTCAACTCCTCTACGCCTTGGTTAGGGAGGGTTGAAGGCCCAGCCACATCCAAAGGTGTAGGTCTCGGATAATCATATGGCATAAGATACTCTGATGCTCTCTGTCTGACCCAAGAAGTATACGGCTCCAAAGCAATGCAGTTCTTCGGACCCAACTCACTTCTACCCTTCTTGTGAATCTTGCGCCAAGCGCGGACCATCCTGGATTTCAGGCCTTAGGGATCTTTACCCTCCTGAAAGAACACGCCTTCTAACAGAATGTTATGAGATTTATCCTTTAGGGGGAACCCAAGCTGACGACGTGCTAAGATAGGGTTGTAGCCGATCCCACCACATGTACCAAGAAGAGGCACATTAGGGAATTCACCACAATAATCAATGATCTGAACTGTATCATACACGTGATCATACCAAGAGATATTGTCATTAGTGAGAGACATAAGTCTCGTAGACCACCGTAGACATCCCTTGTTCTCCTTGAAAGCAACCGTCTGTGGTAAGTGAGAAATAAACCACTTATACAACAGAGGCAAACAGCACACAATAGCTCCTCCACCTTTTGCATTCCTCAGATGCAAAGAGAAATAGGTATCACCCAACAGAGTAGGAACGGGATTAAGAACAGAAAAGATCCTAATGGCGTTCACATCCACAAATTTGTCGATGTTGGGGAACAATACCAAACCATAGATAAGCAGCACGAACAAAGCCTCAAAGGCATCCTCACTCATGGCCTTCCCATAAACGGTAGCTTGAGCGATGAGGAAATCAGAAGGAAGACCCTGAATTCCACCTTTGGTGGTCATGTGTGCTTCAATCAGGGATTCATCTATGTGCAACAAATCAGCGATCTCTCGAGAAGTCGGAATACTCTCTAAGCCACTGAACGGCACCTGATCCAGAATCGGAATACCCACAAGATGAGCATACTCCTCAAGCGTAGGCAACAGCTGAAAGTCCGGAAAAGAGAAACAGTGATACAGAGGATCATAGAACTGCGCCAAAGTACTCATCAACCCTTCGTCAACCTGAGTAGTCAACAGAGGCAGAAGCTTCCTATAGCGAGCTTTGAAACCCAATGGATCTAATACATAAGATGTCAGATTCCTTAACTCTTTCAGATCGGGCTGTCGAAACCTGTACTTTTTTGTATGCCTTTTTGGTCTCTCCATGTCTGAAAATTTTGCAAATAAACCCTTTAAGTTCCTTGAAAATTTTCTGATTTTTCTGATGACTTGAATGCAGATGAATGCATGAATGTATGAATGCAGCAATCACACTCAAGGATCAAGCGAATCACACCAGACAAAGGTCATGGGAAAGCTCATAGTATCCTTAATATCAATCATCCATTTTGGTGGATTATGGTTTTCACCTTATCAACACCCAAGTTCCATTGATATTAAGGATGTTTGAACGACTCAACCATGAATCACGGGTTTGTTGAGAGTCACGAGCATGGAGTCTCGGTTAAGAACCACCCAAAGGGAGTATACTAGGGTTTAGACCTGCCGAACATGTTCTACCAGAGGTTCCCATAGTCATCATCCCATCTTTCAAATATTATCGGAGGAACGAATACTCGTATTCCAAAAATATTCTCAAGAGAGACTCTTATGAGTGTAGTATCGCGTAACAATCGCATCAGATCTTACATCTGAACGACCTCCGCACTACGTCCTAAAAATAGGCCAAGATGGGCTTGGTAAACTAAGGTCCTTGGCTTCTAAGGCACATGATTGAAAGAATAATGCCTAACCACAAATAACTTGTGTGACATTATTAATCCAACATGACCTCCACCAAGTGAATGGACTCGCAAGTCAACTTGCTAAGGAATACTCCACACAAGTCGACGAGACTATGCCATTCTCCTATCCTAAGGTGCACTCGAGTTCGGGTACAGAACTCATCTCACAGAGACCACCAAGAAAACAACAATTGTATATCATGCAATTCAAGCGTTACAATCAATACAGTAATCCCAAATTGTACAAAAATATGTCATATAACAAATAAACAATATCATACAACAAGGGTGAAAAGTAGGCGAAACCACAAAGGAGTGTCCCCAGCAGAGTCGCCACTTTTCTGTAGCGGTGTATTCGTCACTTTATGATTTATTGACTAAATCAAAAGCAAAGCATACAAAGAATCGAGTCGCCACCGCACTTTTTTTTATCCAAAGGAATGGCTAAAAAGCGAACAAAAGCCTAAGAAGTTTTACACATAGAAAACTAATGAAAAGATCAGAGATCTGGGTAAGGGGTTAATTACGCAATGGGAAGGTGTTAGGCACCCAAAACGTCCTAGGTACTCCTAGGGAGCCTTTTTCACAACTTGTTGTACGAAATGTTATTTGTTTATGAAATATTTATTGTGCAAACATGGATTGAAGGGATGAGAAAAGAATATACAAGTTATTATTTTTGTGTTTGAACGGATGAACCCGTTGCCTACGTACCTTTCCATGGAAGGTAAGGATCAAAACGCCGTAGTTCGGCTAAAAGATTTCCAAAAAATATGGGTGAATTAATTTTAAAACAAAAGCCCTAAGGTCTTTCGTTATCCACGGGAGAAAACTCAACCTATACAAACAACAAGTCCACCATGTGAGAAAAGCTTCAACTTGCTAGTGAGGGGTTAACCCTATAATAAGTAAGGAAGTCTTACAATTCAATCACTAAGGACAAAATGTGAGATTAACATCAACCAACTAGGATAAATCAAACCTATGGCTAATGTATGAAACTTATCAAGAATGGACAAAGCCACAAAACAATTGAATGAGTGAAATTAACCAATTAGGATTATTCACAAAAGTGGTCAAGATATGATTAGAATTTAATTCAAAAGAAGTATTATGAAAATGAAGTTTGAAAAATCAAAGGCCTAAGGCCTATGTTTCTAATTTGAAAACAAATGAAGATGTTTGCACAATAGTTTTCAAGCTTTGGGTTAACATGCACATGGAGGTATAAAGAAACAAAAAGGTGGGAGGGTGAGGAAGTAAAACTTCTTAGATGTTCACCTCTTGAGATCATATATAGATGATTCAAGTGATTCCTTTGGAATAGGCAACAATGCAAATAACAGATGAACAAAGTGAATGGATATCGGATGCCAATCAATGGACTTATTCCAATCTCACAAAACAAAAATGGATACCGGATGCCAATCAATGGACTTATACCAATCTCCTAAAGCAAAGAGCAAACATGGATACCAGATGCCAATCAATGGACTTATACTAGTCTTCTAAAACAAAGAGAAAACATGGATACCAGATGCCAATCAATGGACTTATACTAGTCTCCTACCATATCACAGGAAAACAACTGCCAGTTAGTGGAGTTATAATTGATTCCTCAATGATCAACACAAAGATGTTGCAAAGTAATGAACAATGTTTATGAAATGATATACAAGAAAGGATGATAAATGCACAAGGGCACACTCAAGTAAATATGCACAGATGAATCAAGTAAGTAAACACACAAGTCAATTAGCACACACTATATACAATCAATTAGGCTCAAGCAAGGTTAGGCTTTACAGCCAACTGGAATGGGGTATTTTGTGCTCTTCACCCTAACATTGAGAGTTAGGGTGAAGCAGATGAAATGGAGATGAGGGGTGTGCCTCATAGCTCTTATCCCTGGTTCGGGAGAGCTTTGATTAATGGAAAGTGTGGGAGTTCAGAAAGTTGGAACTCTTCTCCACAAATGGACTCTATAAGATCTTGGGTTATTATTCACCATGCATCAACACATGGTGTGAGCAAGGTGAATGACACACTGAGTAGCAGAAGATGGATTACACATCTCTTTTATCTGTCAATTGCCTCATAAGAGGACTTTACCTGCTTGGCACAAAATTAAACAATCACAAGCATTGCCTCTTAAGGAGGGCTTCAGACAGGTGCCTACCAATAATAGTAGGTCTTCCAGACTACATGAAGATGAGAGATCATACCTAAGTGGTTAAGCAACCAAGCAAAAGCAAAGTTCAAATGAACTTAAAGCAACTTAGGTACCTGTGGAAACAACTAAGCAAATCAGCACAATACTCAAACAAATAGATAACAATCAATAAACAACAGATGATCTCAATATGCAATGTGTGTAAACCATAAAGCAAACACAAATGAGTGAGCATCAACCTACAAAACACACAATGTTAGTAATCACAAGCAAACATCAATATTCACATCATGAAGCATCACCAATTATGGAACTTGAATGCTTAACCTGAAATCAAAGCTCAAATGTAAGCAACAAACCACTAGGTCAAAGCCTAGGGTCAAGGATGGAGAAAAAATTTAAAACAGGGGCTGAAATTTAGCATGAAGCAACTTCACACACTTATTGACAAGTCCTAAAAAGGCTCACATCAAAATCAATCACCAAAAACATTTCATGGTTAAAAGAAGTTCAAGGCAATTTCAAAGCTCATATGTGATCAACATGAATGAAAAATTCAAATCAAAACAGAAATGATTCAAATAAATCTGGAAAAATTCATGCACATTCAAGACATCTAACATGATCAACATACAAAAAATCAGGAGAATCAGAGATCATTTGGTATGGAAATCACATGGTACAAGTTGATCATTCAAAGGTGTGACACAAATTGTCACACCAAGTTAGCACAAGCATAAAACAACAATGGAGCGTAGGAAAAATACCAAACCAAAACCAAAATGTCAAGCAAGTTGTCTAGATTCATCATGCAAAATTTCACATTCATTGGATAAGAGACAAGCATTTCATGATAGGATAAGCAAGGCAAGGTCAAAATAAGACCTATGATCAATCATTCTAGCACAAAACAATATCCAGCCAAGCACAACTTTGGAAATTATGATGATAAAAAAGTCGACAAACCAAGGAGCATTGTGCAAAAAATTAGAGTGAAATTGGTGCATTTTTCAATTTATAATGATTTTTGTAAGTTGATGGAAAAATTTGAAGTCAAAAATGAGCCAAGGCATGAAAAATGGGAGGGAAACAAGAAAATGGCAAGGCATTTGAAAAAACTCGCTCGGCAGGAATCGATCCATTGCTAGATTCAAATATGCGCGTGCCATCTAAAACGACCTCGTATTGGTCGCAAACCCCAAGTGCTGCACATTTCCAGAATTGTAGCAAATGGATGCATTTTTCGTATCAAATTCCTAGCAAAACCGTGGCTAACCTGGAAATGATGAATGTTCATAGGTTGAAGATGAAGATCATGATGATCTTCATCTGGATTTTCCAGATTTTCACAAAAATGTCCAGAAATTAACAAGACATATACCATTCGATTCATCATGACATGTACATTCAAGATCAACAACCAAAACACGCAAAAACATCAAAACAAACTCGGATCGAAGAAAAATATTTCAACATATCAAATGTTCAAACATCCATAACTAACTCAAAATAGCACCAAATCACACGATTCAAAGCTCAGATTTATCAGGACAACACGATCTACAACAATATAGCCATGGATTTTAAAATTAAGAGATTCGAATTGTGGCCTCTTGAAGTGCAGAGCCTTTGAATTCACACGATTTGCAGCTTGTAATGGTTCAAATCTACTCCACAGTGCTTGAAATGAAGATTGATGAAGTAATTGAGGCTTGAATGGATCCAGATCTAGCTCAAAACAGAAATTCCATTTGCACCTTCATGAACATGAACTGCACTTTTCTTCCACGAATTCAGCACAACAAACCTTGATCTCTACTAAATCCAAGCTCAGGAACAAGAATCTGAAGTTAAATGCCATGGTATTTGGAAGAAAATTGAATTATGAATGAGAGAAAAATTTTGAGTGAGAGAGAAATTCTAGATCTAGAAATGTGAAAAATGATTAATCCCCCCAATTCTGTTAGGGTTTAAGTATTTATATGGTTTACTAATCATTTGGTTAATCCCTAATTAGTTTGGTTAATGATAATAAGGCAATTTACCAAAATTCAAATTTGCATGTGCATGTATCATTTTACACGTGAACAATGCTCTTGCTCCATTATTTTCACTTAAAATCATTTTCTAAAACCAATGGCAATGGCAAAAAAACCATTGGATTAACAAATGATTATGTGATGACAATTCATGTACTGTGATGCATGATTTGGAAATTAGAGGTCAAGAGAAGAATATAGCAAAAAGAACCACTCATTTTGGAGCTTTGGTTGAAAAGTTATGCCAATTTGAATCTTCAAGCACACTTTGCCATGATTTGATCATATCTCCTCAACCACACATTAGAAATTCTTGATCTTGGACATTTTAGAAATGGGAGAGAAATATCTACAACTTTCATGTTCAACACAATTTCATTTGAATCCTTCTTGATGATGTAATATTGAGTGGAAGTTGGTCCAAAATCTTTCCATTTTTGGAAAGTTCAAATTATAAGTCACTTGCTATTTTTGGAAATTCTTGACCTGACTTCAAATTCTTCAATGTCAGTGTTTGAAATGTCAAATGAGACTTGTTTGAACATGAATGAAGTATTTCTAATCACTTCCCACATCCAAATCCACAATTGACTTAGCAGTTGACTTTCTAGGTCTTCAGATGTCTTCACAATGTTCTGATGAGATTCAAGCCTCTACCACTTGGGATTTTGCTTCAAAATGACATCATAGCTCATATGAACTCTTATGAATGATTGTGGGGTCCAAATCTCAAGAATGACCACCATCTATTGCTCAATGAATGCCTTTGATTGCCTTGAGCTGTTAATGCTTCATCTGCAAGACAAAGGTTAGATGACATATTTTTGTACTTTTGGTTAGTGATTAAAAGAAAAGCAATGATATACAAATGCAAACATGCTTGGTGATCAAGAACCCCTCTCAAAAAGATGACCCACCCACAGGGAAGGAAGCAAGGTGTCCAATGATCCTTGAGGCAATGCAATGTTATGATATGATGCCATGAGGGATCTTAGGGACAAAATTGGGGTCTTACAACCGGTTACTGGGTAATAAGCTCAAAAGGAGATCATGTGATCCCACCGGCATCAGGGTGAGGGAAAAATATGCTCTGGGAGAATAAATATCTAAGACCGGTATAAGGGTGAGAGATATCAAACATCCACAACGTCTGAGGAAGACCTAAAAGGTATAGTTCAACTCAGGGATTCTGACTCCACAGGGGACAAAAAGTCATAATAGGGAGCAGAAGGAGGGAACACCAGGGATGCCGGTTACTGGGCATATAATAGGTGACCAACCAAAACGTGAATTAGGGAATATTCCCAAGACACTCATCATTCAAAAGAGGGCTAAAAGCAAACTCGACTATGGGATGGACATTCGATTCCCAAAAGGGATACGAATCTTACTCAACTGGGGAAGAACAAAAGGCTTCGACCAAAGAGTGCATGAGATATATTATCTATTATCGTCAGAACGTGGATTATATACTCGAATGGAAGATTATCCACAACCGGCTACTGGGTTAATAAAGGATAAATCGACCGAGAGAGAAAGGCATCGGGATACCGAAACTAGGTATATAATGATGACCATTCAAGGGGAGCAACAAACATTACCGGCAACCGGCATATGAAAGATGGCTTGCTGGGGATAAACTTCCTAATCAGAGCAATTATCCAAAAGAAAGAGGGAATATCAACACTGAATATTGGATAATGATAACCGTCAAGGAGGGGATTACACCTACCGGATACTGGGTAGAAAACCACAAAAGAGTAACCGTCATCGATTAGGATGAACAAAAGGTTAACTCTGCAAGGGGATGAAATAGGGTTTACAACTACCAGTATAAAGGTAGAAAACCACAGACTCCGCCGGGGATAAGATGAATGATTACTAATTACTGAGCAATTATTCATTTATACCACAGTGAAGCGCAGGAAATAGTCACAAAAGGCCAATCTAGGATCAAGCTAAAGAGGCAAGCTGAATCGAAACTCGTCCCAGTGAGGATATAACTCAATAGGAAAACCCATCCCAATATATGTTGGGAAGGAATAGAAACAACCATCATCCACGAGGATATAACTCTGTGGGGAATATGGAAGGAAAGATAAACACTTTCTGCTTAAGGGGCTGACTCTACATGGGGAGATCAGACACCAACATCTGCTTGGGAAATGTATTACCCACTAGCAGGGGATAACAAACAAAGACATATGGCAAAGAATGCAATCATGAATATCTGAATGTTTGAAAACTATATGCACGCATGCCTGGTTTATGTATGATGAATGCTGACAAACAGACATTTCTAACACAAACAGCTCCGAAGGATAAGTACACAAACATCCGGTACTACATCTCAAGAGAGAAAGCCAGGTTCACCGGAGAGTATCCAATCTGATGAGGGCAAGTGATACTAGGAAGCAAATATCTCCGCAGGGGAATGAACATCAGTCATTCCAGCTGGGGGCAGGAGTTATTGCACAGATAAAAATCCGCCGCATAAGCAACTCTATTGGGGAACCAATCCGAGGAGGAAAGGGAACTTCTGTGGGGAACAAACACCCAATAGGAAGCTTCCAAGGTCACCACTAAATACCGTACTACCAAATATCTCATCTGCTGAGGAGGAAAGAGGGATGAATATCTTATCACACACTCTGCTTGGCGGAAAAACCTCAAAAGGCTCCGGTAGGAAGAGGATACAAACATGCCAGGAATATGAACAAATGTTTTACCATGTTGGGGGTCATACCATCCTTGGGAGAGCACTGAAGATATATCCTTATGTCATTGTGAATGTTCATTTTGTTTAAAAACAAATTCATGAAAAATTCGATTATTTAAAACAATGATACTTTTTTCAATGAAAACATGCAAAACCTTTGTTGGATAGAAATAAATAAGAGTGCATAAAATTGGATAAATGCTCAAATTTATTTGATGGGATGGTAGTTTGCGAATGGCAAGACTCCATAGATCTTTACAAATCGGAAATTGGTGATATATATTGGAAAAGGGCTACATTGAACATAATGACCATTTCTCCACCAATTCTGAATCCGATGTATTTGAAGCTTTGGTTGATGACGAATGAGCAAGAATCTCTGACGGCTGACAGTTGTAGAACGAAGTCTTGTCAAGATGAAGTTACTTTCCAAATCCCTAATTTTTGCCTAGATTGCCCCAGGATGAGGTACTCAATCTATCGGGATACATATATATTACTTTTTTTATGTGTCTAACTTTTGCCTGGATCGCCCTTCCGGGTTTTCAATCCACCGAGACGCTCATTTTTGCCTAAGCCGCCCTTTCGGGTTTTCAACTTAGCAATCTATTCTGTTTTTATTTTAGGCGAAGTATTTCTTGACTGCATCTGAATTCACAGGACGAGTGATATCCTCCCCATCCATAGTTGTAAGTATCAAAGCACCTCCTGAAAAGGCTCTCTTAACAACATATGGACCTTCATAGTTTGGAGTCCACTTGCCCCTGGAATCGGGCGCGAAAGACAAGACTTTCTTGAGCACAAGGTCACCCTCTCGGAAAACACGAGGCTTGACCTTCTTGTCAAAAGCTTTCTTCATCCTTTGCTGATATAATTGACCATGGCACATGGCAGTCAATCTCTTTTCTTCTATCAAATTCAGCTGGTCATAACGACTCTGAACCCATTCATCACTAGTCAACTTGGCTTCCATCAAGACTCTCATTGATGGGATTTCCACCTCTACTGGGAGTACAGCCTCCATGCCATAAACAAGAGAGAAAGGGGTTGCCCCTGTTGAAGTGCGGATAGATGTACGATATCTGTGTAAAGCAAATGGCAGCATCTCATGCCAATCTTTGTACGTGACGACCATCTTTTGGATAATCTTCTTGATATTCTTATTAGCAGCTTATATAGTCCCATTCATCTTAGGTCTGTAAGGAGAGGAATTATGATGCGCAATCTTGAACTCACTACACAGTTCTTTCATCATTTTGTTGTTCAGGTTAGATGCATTATCAGTAATGATCTTATCTAGCACACCATATCGGCATATGAGTAGATTCTTGATAAATTTCACGACTACCTGCCTAGTCACATTTGCATATGATGTCGCTTCAACCCACTTGGTGAAGTAATCAATTGCTACGAGAATAAATCTGTGTCCATTAGACGCTTTTGGCTCTATCATGCGAATCATGTCGATTCCCCACATGGAGAAAGGCCATGGTGATGAAATCACATTCAAAAGTTTCGGGGGAATATGAATCTTATCCGCATAAATCAGACACTTATGGCATTTCTTCACATATTTGCTGCAGTCAGACTCCATTGTCAGCCAATAGTAGTCTGCTCTCAATACCTTTCTAGCCATGGCATGTCCATTGGAATGAGTACCAAATGAACCCTCACGGACCTCAGTCATCAACAAGTCTGCTTCGTGTCTATCCACGCATCTGAGCAGAACCATGTCAAAATTTCTCTTATAAAGCACATCACCATTGAGGTAGAAACTTCTTGATAATCTCCTCAGAGTTTTCCTATCCTTCACAGATGTCCCAGGCGGGTAAGACTGGTTTTGAAGGAAACACTTGATATCATATTACCATGGCTTATCATCCTTCACTTCTTCAATCGCAAACACATGGGCTGGTCTGTCCAAGCGCATCACAGTGATATTGGGAACTTCATTCCAAAGTCTAACCACAATCATCGAAGCAAGTGTAGCGAGAGCGTCTGCCATCCGATTCTCATCTCGAGGAATATGATGGAAGTCAACCTCAGTAAAGAACGTTGAAATCCTCCTCGCATAATCCCTATATGGAATGAGGCCAGGCTGATTCGTTTCCCATTCACCCTTTATTTGATTAACAACGAGGGCCGAATCACCGTATACATCAAGATGCTTGATCCTTAGGTCAATGCACTCCTCTAATCCCATAATACAGGCCTCATACTCATCCATATTATTCGTGCATTTGAAAGTGAGCCTTGTTGTAAAAGGAATATGTGTGCCCTGAGGAGTAATAATCACTGCCCCAATACCATTTCCATATTGATTTACAGCGCCATCAAACACCATACTCCATCTGGGACCAGGCTCTGGACCTTCATCGAGCGTAGGCTCATCGCAATATTTCATTTTCAAATACAGAATCTCCTCATCTGGGAAGTCATGCTGAACTGACTTATAATCCTCAATCGGCTGATGTGCCAAGTGGTCAGCCAAAATACTACCTTTAATAGCCTTCTGAGCTCGATGCTCAATATCATACTCAGATAACAATATCTGCCAATGGGAAATCCTCCCTGTTAAAGCAGGCTTCTCGAAGATATACTTGATTGGATCCATTCTGGATATTAACCACATCGTATGATTTAACATATACTGGCGTAGGCGCTTAGCATCCCAAGTCAAAGCATAACATGTTTTCTAAAGCATTATGTATCGAGACTCACAATCAGTGAACTTCTTGCTCAAGTAGTAAATAGTGTATTCTTTCTTTCCTGATTCGTCTTGCTGACCAAGGACACAACCCATTGAGTCTTCAAGAACAGTCAGATACATAATCAATGGTCTTCTTTCCACGGGCGGAGACAAGATCGGAGGCTCAGACAAATACTCTTTAATACTTTCGAAAGGTTTCTGGAAATCCTCGGTCCAATCATGGGACTGATCTTTCCGGAGGAGCTTGAATATCGGCGCACATGTGGCAATCATGTGGGATATGAATCTGGAAATATAATTCAAGCGGCCAAGAAAACCTCGGACTTGCTTCTCAGTTTTGGGCGCAGGCATCTCTTGTATCGCTTTGACCTTTGCAGGATCGACCTCAATACCTCTTTCACTAACGATAAAGCCCAATAGCTTGTCGGAACGGACTCCAAATGTACACTTGTTGGGATTTAGACGAAGCTTGTACTTCCTCAAACGTTGAAAAAGCTTCAACAGGTACTCTACATGTTCAACTTCCGTTCTTGACTTAGCGATCATATCGTCAACATATACCTCGATCTCCTTGTGCATCATATCATGAAACAAGGTGATCATAGCGCATTGATACGTGGCTCCGACGTTCTTCAAACCGAAGGGCATCACTCGATAACAGAATGTTCCCCAAGGTGTGATGAATGTTGTCTTCTCCATATCCTCGGGTGCCATCTTAATCTGATTATATCCGGAAAATCCATCCATAAATGAGAAGACATTGAATTTAGCTGTATTATCTACCAACATATCAATGTGTGGTAGAGGGAAATCATCTTTCGGACTAGCTTTATTCAGGTCTCTATAATCCACACACATCCGGACTTTTCCGTCTTTCTTAGGCACAGGCATTATATTGGCCACCCATTGAGGATACGTAGAAGTCACCAGAAACCCCGCATCAATTTGCTTCTGAACTTCCTCTTTGATCTTTACTGCCATATAAGGATGAGTTCTTCTGAGGTTCTGCTTCACAGGCACGCACTCAGGTTTCAAAGGTAGGAAATGTTGCACAATATCTGTATCTAGACCAGGCTTGTCTTCATATGACCAGGCAAAGACATCAACATATTCTCGTAGCAATTCAATCAACCCCTTCTTAACAGACTCTTCCAGGAGTGCCCCAATCTTCACTTCTCGCACACAAACTTCAGTCCCCAAGTTGACTGTTTCTAGATTCTCAAGATGTGGCTGAATGATCTTCTCTTCATGCTCAAGTAGACGGGTAATCTCGTCAGGAATGTCTTCAACATCATCTTCTTCCGCTTCAAATACAGGGAATTCAAAGTTGGGAGATGGTGTTGGGTCATTATGTTCAATGGGTTTGATCAACCTGCATAATGATTTTGGATATGAAAGCTTTAGAATTCAAACAAGGCAAATCATTATGCAGATGAAAAGATTGATTTTATTCTTATTTTTGAGGTTTTATGTGATCACCAAGTTCATGCAAAAAAACGAAAAAGGAAAATAAATGGAAAAACAAATATTTAACATGAATCTATTGAATGAAAATATCATTGTATTTATGCGTCAACAATGTCATCACTCCTCCTTTTGGCATGGGAGGAGGGTTTATTAAACATAATGAACATTACTTTGACTTATGGATAACTGTTGAAATATCCACAGCGACCCAATTATTGCAGATCCCCTCAGGGATGATGAAGTTGCCAGAATCCTCTTCGTCCTCTTCCAAGATGGCAGCAGCCTCCATGTCCTGACCAGTGTGGATGAAACCTCCACTCTTAAACAGCCCTTGCGTATTAAAAACCCCAGATGAATAACCTATGCCAGCCCGAGTCTTGTTGTCTTCTAGCTCAATCATTTTCCCTAATCCAGCGGTTGCACCACGCTCAATGGTCAACTTTGCATCTTTGTAGGAAGCAAATGAAGGAGTTCTTTTCTCAATAGGTTCAGCGATAGATAAAGCTTGGAAAGGAGTTCCAACTTCATCCTCAGCATCTATATATGAGAAGGAAGACAAATGGCTAACCAGGAGAGCCTTTTCTCCCCCTACCACCACCAGGTTCTTATTCTTCACAAATTTCAGTTTCTGGTGTAGGGTGGAAGTCACGGCGCCTGCCTCGTGAATCCATGGTCTGCCTAGGAAACAGCTATACGATGGGTGAATGTCCATAACCTGGAAGGTAATCTGGAAATCACTTGGTCCAATTTTGACTGGGAGATCAACCTCACCAATCACAGTTTTGCGAGACCCATCGAAAGCCTTCACAACTACTCCACTCTGCCTCATGGGAGACCCTTGATATGACAACTTCGTAAGAGTGGTTTTTGGCAATACATTCAATGATGACCCAGTGTCCACCAGTACATTGGACATGGCATCATCTTTGCAACCCATAGATATATGCAATGCCAAGTTGTGGTCTCTTCCCTCCCCAGGGAGATCAGAGTCACAAAAACTCAAGTTGTTACAAGCAGTAATGTTTGCAACAATGCTATCAAATTGTTCTATCATGACATCGTGATCCATATATGCCACATCCAACACCTTATGCAGAGCCTCTCGGTGTGGTTCTGAATTCAAAAGCAATGATAACACAGATATTTTGGATGGCGTTTGTAGAAGCTGGTCTACAACGTTGTACTCGCTTCTCTTGATGAGCCTCAACATCTCATCACAATCTTCTTTCGCATGGCCACTCGGGCCAGTAGCAGCAGGAGTTCTCAAAGTAGAGGAGGGCTTAACAACAAGTTCCGGATTCGGGGTGCTCACAACATTCCCAATCGGGCGTTCAACAGAATCAGCATCAAAACTTCCTCGAGCATCAGCTTGAGGCTTTGGCGGTGCTGAAAATACATGACCACTACGGGTCAAACCGCTAACATCGGCAATATTTACAACAGATGAAGAAGGCAAGGACACCTCTTTCCTATTTTCCACTGCTACAGCATTGTAGCGATAGGGGACCGCCTTTTCAGAAGAGTATGGTACTGGTCCGGCCGGTTTAATGATGAGAGCAGGAGAAGCCTTCTGCTTGCTACCATCATACTTGATGACAACAGGCTCAAGTATCCGGAACACCGGGGAAATCACGTTGACCTCATCAGCATCTTCGTCAACATTTCTGTTTTGAAGGATCTCAATAACTCCTTCATCCAGCATTTCTTGAACATCTTTTCGTACCTGGCGACAACCTCTTTGATTAACAGAATAGACTCGTCATCTATCATGGTCATGCTCATAATGACTATAATCACATAGCAAACGATGCATCTCGACCAGAGATTGTCGAATATGACTGACGTATTTGACTTTGTATTTGTCAGGGCAACCTTGGACCATGTTGACAGTTTTCGCATGCTCGGGCAATGGGTTCTTCTTCACTTTAGGACTTACATCCTCGAAACACAGAATGCCACACCTCACAAGGTCTTGAACTTTGGTCTTCAAAGGGTAGCAATTCTCCACGTCATGGCCGGGAGCACCAGAATGGTAAACACAGTGTAATTCGGGCTTATACCACCATTGGGGGTTAGTAGGCATAGCCGGTGGGTCTCGCGGAGTAATCAACTTCCTCTCTATCAAAGAGGGATATAACTTTGCATACTATATTAGAATAGGATCAAAGGTGACCCTTTTCCTCTCGTAACTCATACTGGTTTGATTACTGTTTCGAGGCTGGTAGGCCTGCTGTTGTGGACAGTGTTGTTGTTGTTGATATTGCGGATGTGGTGGTTGCTGATTGTTGTTATGTTGCTGGTACTATTGATTATCTCTGAAGACAAGTGCTATATGAGCCACCTGGTGCTGGTTACCAGTGGGACACACGGTCTTCCTCCTCACAGAGGGTCTTCTTGGTTTCATATGGGAGGTCACAACATGTGCCTCTCCATCTTTCTTTTTTGCAAACACCCCATAACATTTGGCAGAAGAGCCTTCCTCTCTTGTCAGACGCCCTTCCCTAACCCCTTCTTCTAGACGCATCCCCATATTCACCATCTCGATGAAGTCAGAAGGAGCGCTAGCAATCATCCGCTCATAATAAAAAGAACTCAAGGTCTTCAAAAAGATCTTAGTCATCTCTTTCTCTTCTAGCGGGGGCACGATCTGTGCTGCTACCTCTCGCCACCTCTGGGCGTATTCTTTGAATGTTTCTTTGTCCTTCTGGGACATGGCCCTCAATTGATCCCTATCGGGAGCCATATCCATATTGTACTTGTATTGCTTGACGAAGGCCTCGCCAAGATCGTTGAAGGATCGGATGTTCGCACTGTCTAGACCCATGTACCAACGCAGAGCAGCACCAGACAAACTGTCCTGAAAGTAGTGGATAAGCAGTTAGTCATTGTCGGTCTGAGTCGACATTTTCCTGGCATACATGACCAGGTGGCTGAGAGGGAAAGTATTTCCCTTGTATTTCTCAAAGTCAGAGCCCTTGAATTTCACAGGGATCTTCAGATTAGGAACCAAGCAGAGTTCGACAGCAGACTTGCCGAAAAGATCCTTTCCTCTGAGAGTTTTCAATTCCTTGTGAAGCTCAAGAAATTGATCGTTCATAGCGTCCATATTCTCATAGACATTTGGGCCCTCAAACGGCTCAGAATGATAGATGATGTCGTCTACTCTGGGCAGAGTATGCATGACAGGAGGAGGAACAGCAAGGACAGGGCTAGATGTCGGCATAGAAGCAAAGGTGGGAGCAGGACCCTCGGGCATGAAATTGGGAGGCATCCCCCACGGGAATCCGGCTGGCATGGCCGTTGGAGTAAAGTGTGCACTGGCTGTGGGCACAGTCGAAGAGACAATCTCAGAGATGACTTTCCTCTGGGGAGAAGTTGAAGGTGTCGGAGAAGACTGACTCTGGGCAGCCATGAATGACTCCATCAAGGCACTTAATCTAGCCACTTCCTCTTTCAGCTCGCGGTGTAGTACCGGTGAGTCAGCTTGTCTTCAAAATAAATGAAGAACACAGAGTTAGACCATAGGACAAGAAGCCGCGAACAAAACCTGCTTATGCACATGGTGCATGCAATGCTTGTGCACATGATTTGTTTTTTTTTCTCTTTTTATTTCAAAGGAACTTTAGGCTTCTATTTGCAAATTTTGGAAGTATTAAACATTTATCACATATGGAAATATCTCATCAAATAATATCTGGAAACATTTTTACACTAAAGAAGTACAGTTTTGGTAACCAAATATAATACAAGAGAGAAGGGAAATAAACATCTTATGGATCTCTAGAAGCAATCGTCCAAAGCTCTGGACACAGGAAGATAAGATGCACGAAGCCTCTTCACCTCCCTCTCGTAGGCTGCCTCCAGATCTGCCTTCTCCTTGGCGAGTCGATCGTACTTCCTTTTCCAAAACTTGGAAGACTGAGGAAGTAGAGAGGTCCATGCATCATCAGGATCATCAATAACCTGATGTTCGAGGAACTCTATCAAAGCATCCTTCTCCTTGATCTGCTGAAGCAACTCCTCTCTTTCACGGATCCAAGCACGTGATCGGTCTTCGTCTCTCAACTCCTCTACTCCTTGGTCGGGGAGGGTTGAAGGCCCAACCATAACCAAAGGTGTAGGTCTTGGATAATCGTAAGGCATGAGATACTCAGACGCTCTCTTCCTAACCCAAGCAATGTAAGGCTCCATAGCAACACAACTCTTAGGATCCAACTCTTTCCTTCCTTTCCTATGAATCTTGCGCCAAGCGCGAACCATTCTGCCCTTCAAGTTTTGGGGATCTTTACCCTCCTGAAAGAACACACCCTCTAACAGAATGTTATTAGGCTTATCCTTTAGGGGGAACCCAAGCTGACGACGTGCCAAAACAGGGTTGTAGTTAATCCCACCACATGTACCAAGAAGAGGTACATTGGAGAATTCACCACAAGAGTCGATAATCTGCACACCATCATACACACGGTTGTACCAAGAGATATCATCATTAGTGAGAGACATAAGTCTCGTGGACCACCGTAGACATCCTTTGTTCTCCTTGAAGGCGACCGTCTGCGGTAAGTGAGAAATAAACCACTTATACAACAGAGGCAAACAACACACAATGGTACCACCACCCTTTGCATTCCTTATATGCAAAGAAAAATAAGTGTCACCCAACAGAGTCGGAACGGGATTAAGAGTAGAGAAGATCCTAATAGCATTCATACCCACAAACTTGTCGATTTTGGGGAACAATACTAACCCATAGATGAGAAGCACAAATATAGCCTCAAAGGCGTCCTCACTCATGGCCTTCCCATACATAATAGCTTGAGCAATGAGGAACTCAGAAGGGAGACCTTGAATTCCACCTTTGGTAGTCATATGAGCACCGACCAGAGATTCATCTATGTGCAACATGTCTGCTATCTCTTGAGAAGTAGGAACATTCTCCAAGCCACTGAACGGTAGTTGGTCTAGAATCGGTATACCCACAAGATAGGCATACTCCTTAAGTGTAGGCAAAAGCTGGAAATCCGGAAACGTGAAGCAATGGTACAAGGGGTCATAAAACTGCACCAATACACTCATCAATCCTTCGTCCACCTAAGTAGTCAGAAGAGGAAGAAGCTTCCCAAAACGAGCCTTGAAACCCAAGGGATCTAGAACATAGGATGTCAGATTCCTTAACTCTTTCAAATCTGGTTGTCTGAAACTGTACTTCTTTGTATTCCTTCTTTGTCTTTCCATGTCTGAAAATTTGCAAATAGACCCCTTAAGTTCCTTGAAAATTTTCTTCATTATTGATGATATGGATGCAAATGAGTGCATGAATGCATGAATGCAACAATCACACTCAAGGATCAAGTAAAGCACACCAAACAAAGGTCATGGGACGGATCATATCATCCTTAATATCAATCATCCATTTTGGTGGATTATGGTTTACACCTTATCAACATCCAAGTTCCATTGATATTAAGGATACATGAACGGATCAACCACGAATCAAGGGTTTGTTGCAAGTCACGAGCATGGAGTCTCGGTTAAGAACCACCCAAAGGGAGTGTACTAGGGTTTAAACCTGCCAAACATGTTCTACAAGAGGTTCCCATAGTCATCATCCGATCTTTCAGATATTATCGGAGAAACGACTACTCGTATTCCAAAAACATTCTCAAGAGAGACTCTTATGAGTGTAGTATCGCGTAACAATCGTATCAAATCTTACATTTGAACGACTTTCGCACTACATCCTTAGAATAGGCCAAGATGGGCTTGGTAAACTAAGGTCCTTGGCTTCTAAGGTCTATATTGGAAAGAGTAATGTCTAACCACAACTACTTGTGTGACATTATTGATCCCAACATGACCTCCACCAAGTGAATGGACTTGTAAGTCAACTTGCTAAGGAATAACTCCACACAAGTCAACAAGACTATGCCATTCTCCTATCCTAAGTGCACTCGAGTCCGGGTATAGAACTCATCTCACAAAGATCACCAAGCATACAAGGAATTAATATTCAAGCAATTCAATCATTACATACAATACAGTAATCCCAAATTGTACAAAAATATGTCACAAAACAATACAATACAATACAACAAGTATGAAAAGTAGGCAAAACCCACTAGGGCAAACACAATGCTTCCTCAGCAGAGTCGCCACTTTTCTGTAGCGGGGTATTCGTTACCATTAGAGATATTGACTAAATCCAAGGTAAATCATACAAGTCGAGTCGCCACCGCACTTCTATTTATCCAAAGGAATGGTTAGAAAGCGAACAAAAACCTAAAAGTTTTATCGAATCAAAAACTAGTAAAAGAGAGTCAGAGATCTGGGTAAGGGGGTTGGTTATGCAATGGGAAGGTGTTAGGCACCCAAAACATCCTAGGTACTCCCAGGGAGCCCTTTTCATACTTGTGGTAAGGTTTTTGTTTTGTGAAAATTTGTTTGTGCAAACATGATTGAAGAGATGAGAAGAGAATGTACAAGTTATTTACATTTTTGTGTTTGGATGGATAAACCCATTGCCTACATACCATCTTAAAAAAAAGATTAGGATCAAAACCTCGTAGTTCGGGGAAAAAATCTCAAAACAAGTTGGTGAATTGATTGGTCCAAAAGCCTTAAGGTCTTTTGTTATCAAAGGGAGAAAACTCAACCTAAAACCACAAATCCACCATGTGAGGATAGCTTCAACATGCTAGTGAGGGGTTAACCCTATAATAAGCATGGAAGACTCATTGTCCATCACTAAGGATATAGGTGAGTATTACATCTACCACAAAGATAACTCAAACCTAATAACTAAAGGTTATGAAAACTTTTTGATTATAAAGTGGCCATTGAAACCACAAAAAGACATTGGAATGGGTTATATTTACCACTTAGAAGTATCTACAAAATGGTCAAAGTTGACTTAAAGATTCAATTCAAAATAAGTATTATGAAAAACAAGTTTGGAAATCAAAAGCATAAGGCTTAGGTTTCTAAGGTTGAAAACAAGTGTTAGATGTTTGCACAAAAGTTTTGGCTTGGGTTAGAGTGGAGAGAAGAAGAAGAAGGGCTAAAGTCCTAAGCATGTAAGAGGTAAGGAGTAAGAAACAAAACCACAATGGAGTTCCTCTCTTGAGATCATGTTGATGATCCAAGTAGCTCTCATCCTTTGGAATAAGCAATCACATAAGCATAAACTCAAGCAATCAACAGTCAAATGAACTCTTGGAAAGATTCCTCAATGTATCTTAGATCTCTCTCTCTTGGAAGCTCATGGTAATGGTTCCTCAATTAAGCTCAAGTTGGAACTCCTAGCACAAGAGAATACACATCAAAAGGTTATATAATACAATCATAGAATGGACAAGAGGGAGTTTAGAATATGGTCCTTTCAATGTTCATCTTCAAGCTTAAGCATTCTAAAGGCCCAATGCCTAGTTGCTCTTTGACTTTTTATAGCACTCTAAAGGCCCAATGCCTAGTTTCTCTTTGACTCCAAATTTGCATAGGGAAAGTCCTAAAGTCTAAGTCCATTTGTCCAATTCTTTGGATTTGGTTCTCATCAATCAAAACAGAACACAAGCATAATAGTATATATACAATTATGTGCTCAAGTGATCAAAAGGCAAATGGCATTAACATAAACATGTGCTCAAGTGAGCAAAAGGAAAAGCAAATGGATAATATGTGAAAGAATAGTAAATTGCATTAAAAGTAAAGAGCAAAAAGTAAATGTTAATTGTTAATGGTTAGTGTTAGTGGTTAGTGTGACATAAGGCAAATTTAGCGCTATGTTAAGAAATCGTAATTGGACTTATGTAGAAGTCACAACTATCTGAGGCCGTTCAATAATAATGTAGGCAATAACACAAGTTAGAAGTCTTGATTAGTGAACCAAGTTCCAACAACTTGCCATGCCAAAAAGAAGAAGAGAATTGATCTTGTATTGGTTTAAGTCTTTTGCATAATTTAGGAAACAACCTATCCTTAATGCAAAGCCATTCACTTGATCAATTGATCAAGATGAATTATATTTGAATTAAGGAAGGTTAAGTCTCCCTAATCAATGCTAACTTATCAACCTTCAACTCATTGATCAAAAAAAAGAAAAAGAAGAAGAATAAGAAAGAGATGAATAATAGAAGATGAAAATGGGAAAATAAAGTGCATAAGATGAAATAAATGTACCAATCCATGTATGTTGACCAAATGACATTGAAAGTCAAAGTCAAACAATGAGAAATCAGAAATGAGATGAAAATTGGAGGTCAAACAATAAGCAAAATATTTTTGGCATTTTTAATATAAAAATAAACTTGAATTAAAAATAAAAGGAAGGTCAAACTTCAAAATCACTTCAAATCAACCTTGAAAGGTCCAAGTGATTTATCCTAAGTTCAATAAGGTCAAACAAAGTTTGACAAAAAATTTCAGCATTTTTAAAAGTTAGAAACTATTTTTAATCAATTAAAAATGAATAAAAAATAACCTAATTGAACTAAAATCTCAAATCAATTAAAAAATTGATAAGAATATTTTTCATAGATCCATCATCATTCAAAAAGGTTAGGAAAATATTTTTGTATTTTTTGAATATCATAAACTATTTAAAATGAATTAAAAATAGCCAGAAAAGAGAAAATTCACAAAAAATATCAAATGACAAAATAAAAAATATTAAAAATCAAAATTAGGAACTAGAATTTATTTGGGGAAGAATGAATTTGTCCCATATTTTTTGGAATTAAAATGAAGAAGATATGAATTTTTGAAAATAATGGGAATAAAAGAAATAAAATCAGAAAATAAGAAAATCAAAAAAATAAGGAGCGTCTGATCAAGCCTCATTAATTGACGTGGCTGATCAGACGCTCCACATGCACGCTTCCATGGTGTACCAAAGTCATCAGCGAAACACATGGCATTATTGAAAGTCATAAGAAGCAAGGGCCAGGATTATATCTGGAAATAAGAATGGACGGCCACGATTGGATCTGGAGACCAGACGGTGGCCAGCGCCACCGTCTTCTCCGGCTAGCTCCGGTGAGAGCTCAAATTTGCAGAAGAGCAAATGTGCGCCAAAACACGCGATCCAGGCATCAATCGAAAGAGGAAGTGATGTACATCACTCCTATACCATCCACTTCCACTCTAGATTTCTATTAAGAGAGAAATCAGAGATGGAAGCTTGATGGTGTTCATCATGAACTTCATGGATTTCAACAATTGAGCATTCAAAACAATTGCCTCAATGAAGAGGACTTCGGGCAACACAAAATCCAAGCAAATAGAAGATCAATAAATGATGAGTTTCGAAGAAAAAATCAGTTGAAGAACAACCTTGAATTCTGGAGATTGGAGCTTGCTTCCTTGCTTCCTTTGGCCAAATAGAAGATCAATGGAGTATGAGAGAGAGGTCTAGGAACTTTAGATCTAGAAATTCAACCTGATTTAGTTGAATTTCAGATTTGAGAAATTGAATAAAATTGGAATAGTTCCTTTAGGTGTGGCTCGATTTTCAGTTCAGCAGCATTTCAGATTGATTCATGGATCCAATTTGAATGGAGTGAGGCTCTTATTTATAGATGGAAAGGCAAGGTAAGTGTGAACAAAGCCGTGTGCATGGAATTGGATATTCATTGCATGGGCTTGCATGATCATTCAAAAGGCCCAAATTCAATGCCAAATGCACTCTGAATCATAACTGAGCTGAAATGGTCGTGGAATTAGCAATGCACAAGCTTGTATAATGAGTTTCAACATGTCATGCATAATCATGCCTAAAACTTCTCCTCTTCGAAAATGCCATTTGCCAAATCCAAACATGAGCATGTGAGTAATGGTTGGAAAGGTTTTGATGTAAGGAACGTTTGTTATGTTGGGCAAAAATCCATTTGAAGTGTGGAAATTGGTGAAATTTGAGTTTAAAGTGCAAGGTGCAAAACATGAAAAGGCAAAGTTTCTAAATTTGGCCAATGTTCAAGCCCCTCTATTTTGATGATGAAAACTTCAAATGAAAGAACCTCCAACATCAAAGTTATATATCTTTGCAAGACAATCAAAATGGACTTATATTTTGCATCATTTAGATTTTTGATGAAAGCGTTATGGGCACTTGAAGTTGGACTTTTTTGCCTTTCAATGCATTTGGTCCAAAGTGACCTATAATGTTTTGCATTATCACATGTATTTCCTTTGAGATTTTGAATTTTTGTTAAACATAACATTTGACGGAGACATCTTAAGATTTCCAATGCATTTGATTCCATCTTAAAATCATAAAAAATGAATGAGTTATGTCCTTGGGAAGTTGACCTAAAATTAGGGTTTCAGTCAAAATGACCTATAATGTCTGGGAATGGGAGATGACCTTCCAAGCTTCAAATAAATTTTTGATAAACATGAAAATTGTTCATATTGTCCTTAAGAACATTTTTGATTTTGGGATAATATCCATTTGACCAACACATAAGAAGTTAGGTCTCAGTGCATTTCAAAATAATCAGATGAATTGACTTATCAACTTCTCAAGTCCATGACTCATATCTTGATGAATTGATGATTGAGGACACTCAAATAAGTTCAAATATGCATGAAATTATGAGTTAAAGAACTTCCCTTGATTGTATTTGATCATGGGCTTAGGTTGCTTCAAAAGCAAGGCATTATGGTGCACAGATGAATTAGGGTTTCTTTGGGGAACAAACTTCAAACCCTTTGACTTGTTTTGATCAAAATGATGAATTCAGATGCTAGGGAAGCACATTTGATGGAGGGGAGCTTTGGGAACTATTACCATGTTTGCTTTCCTCTTCTTTTGACCATATCTTTGTACCAATGTTCTCCTTGAAGCTTTTGACCTTGTGATTGCTCAAGCTACAAACAAAAGATGTTAGTGACATATTTTTGTGCTTTTGGTTAGTAAACAAAATAAGAAAAGCAATAATATACAATTCAAGCATACTTGGTGATCTCAAACCACTCACAAGAGGTCCTACCCAAAGGTAAAGGGAACCAAGATGCTTATGATCCTTGAGGCTTTGCAAATGCAATGTTATGATGCCATGAGGGATCTTAGGGTCAAAATTGGGGTCTTACAATGAGGGTCTCAAACCCTAGATGTGATCTTGATGAATCAATGAGATCATGCCCTTCCTACAAAAGAGTTAGACAAATGCAAAGACATATTTTTGGTATTTTGGTTAGTGAAATGATAAAATACAAGTATGATATAATCAAAAAGTGCTTGGTGATCTCTCCCAAAACAAACCCAATGAAAGAGGGGTAAGGAGGATGCCAAGGTATGATCCCAATGCTTATGCTTATGATGGAATTACATGAGGGATCTTAGGGTCAAAATTGGGGTCTTACAGCTGCCCCAATTTAAGGACATTCTAACAGAGGAGGCGAAGGTTAAAATCTTCATGTCGACTTAGTAGGATGGGCTTAAATAACAACATATAGAAACAAATTTTGGTCCCTAAGAGACCTCATGATGCATATGATATGAATTCAAAAGTTAATGCTCTGTAGGGAAATATTGCCACAAAGGAAAAGGAAATTAGAGAGACCGAAAGTCCGCAGGAGTATAATGCATTCCGTAAGGAAAACCGACTGGGGAGACAGAGACTTTAAGGGGATAAAAGGAGTTATGCATAGGCCAGGCTTACGACTTAAAAGTACTGGGAGACTCGAGGAAATCCATACAAAATGGAAAGACTTAGCCAGGGAGATCAAGACATCCGTAGGGGATACAAGTAAGTCAGAGTAAAACTGAAGTACTCGACTCATGCAGGACAAGCGATTTCACTAAGGAAATGAGCATTCAACTCAACTGAGGAAAAGTAAAATTTCAACACAGGAGGAGCAGAAATCTATTATCTACTACCTGTTACTGGGTAAGGAGATAATAAAGATATGACAGAGAGAACATCCGTCATCGGTTAAGATGAACATATGAAGGATGACTCGCTGAGGAAATGTCAGGAGGAAGTATTCATTACCGGTTACTAGGTAAGAATAGCCTTGCTGGGGAAAACTGCAGAAAATAGGATTTACAACTACCAGTTACTGGGCAGAAGACCAAGGGTGAGAGTATTCGTCATCGGTTAAGATGAACATATCAAGGATAAACTCAACAGGGAAGAAAATCCGTCATCGGTTAGGATGAACATATCAAGGATTATCTAGCCTGGAAACGTCAAGGAGGATACTCGTCATCGGTTAAGATGAACATATCAAAGATATACCAACTGCATAAAAGGGAGGAATTACATCTATCAAAAACTGGATAGAAAACCTTCGAAGAGAAAATCCGTCACCGGTTAAGATGAACATACCAAGGATAGACTCTGAAAAGGGGGAAAAGTAGGATTTACAACTACGAGTTACTGGGTAGAAAACCACAAGGAGAAGAAAATCTGTCATCGATTAAGATGAACATATCAAGGATTAACTCTCTGAGGAACAAAAATAGGGACTACAACTACCTTTTTACTGGGTAGAATACCAAAAATGAGAATATTTGTCACTGGTTAAAGTGAACAAATCAAGGATAGACTCCTGCAGGGGAAGGAAAGACATCCGTCATCGGTTAGGATGAACATATCAAGGATATACTTCCAGGGAACTCCCCTGAGGAGAAAAGGGGTACTTTTGTCGGGTATTGGGCAAGAAGTAACAAACTACCAACTAAGAAGAATATTACCAATTACTGGGTAATAGACTCTTAGGGGACCAAAATATCCATTTAGGTAAGAGCTAGAAAGAAAACGGTCAATCCAGACTCAACCTAATGAGGACATAACTCAAGGGGAATAATTCCATCCAGAAAATTTGCTGGAGAGGAAATTGAAATAACAACCATCCACGAGGAAACAAACTCGGTGGGGAAACAGAAAAAGGTTAAAGTCTTTCTGCTTAAGGGGCTGACACTCTACAATTGAAAGAGGACAGACATCATATTTGGTATGGGGATAAAGTACCGCCATAAAAGAGAATAAGAATCTCAAACAAATCAAATATGAAGATGTAGGATATGTATATTATGAAACTATATGAATGTATATGTATATATGATGATTATGCTGACAAAACGATCACAAAGGATACAGAGGTGTCACAAAGAAATTGAACCACCGGTACAATCCTCGGTCAATCCACAAAACATGGAGACAAACTGCCAGAGAACAGAGAAATCAACATCCCAAAGGCTCAAACCTAGCTGAGGACGGAGGAGATTTGCAGAGGGTAGAACATCCAATCTGTGGGGAATTTTAGGTCAACACCATAAAAATGGGAGACAATCCTACAGAGAAACAATCAACAAAAGCCGCTCAAAAACCAGGAGAAAACTCTAACTGGGGAGCAAAGATAAATGGCGATTGGTGGGGACACCAAAGAGATCTACTGGGGAAATATCAAGCATCCCTGAAGATCAACCTGCTGAGGAAACACGAACTCTACTGGGGAAGGCCAAAACTCTGTTGGGGACAAAGACACGCCGCAGGGTATCTGAATCAACCAACTCAGCTGGGGATAAAGAAAGAAGCTCTACCGGGGATCAAACATTCCACCGAGGAACTGAATCAACACAAACATCTAGGGATACCCGAAAGGTTAACTGCTTGGGGAACCACAGATGTTTCGCACTTAAGGACTTTCTATTTATTGAAATGTTGTTGATATTCCTTTTACTTGCTTTGGGAAAGTTCTTGCTTTTATATATTAAAGAAAACTTGATTTTGATTAAAAAGTTAATTTCAAAATGGTCATAATAAAATATAAAACTATTGGCTGAAGTAAACAAGAGTAGAAACAATTGGATAAAAGCTCAACTTTATTTAATAGAATCGTAGTCTGTAAATGACAAGACTCCATAGATTTTACAAAGTTGAAAATGGTAATTTACATGGAAAAGGGTTACATTGAATACAAATGATCCTTAATCCCTCTACCAAATCTTGATATCCACTGGGTTGTTGACCGCTGCCGGAGACGAAATGTCAACCCTTGTGCTCAAACAAGTCTTCAAGACACTGAAATTTAGCAGAATGTAGTTACTTGCCATAATCCCTAATTTTTGCATAAGTTGCCCCAAGGTGGGGTACTTAACTTATTGGGAAGTTATTTCTATTTTATGTCTCTAATTTTTGCCTGGATCTCCCGTTCGGGTTTTCAATCCACCGAGACGCTCATTTTTACCTAAGTCGCCCTTTCGGGTTTTCGACTTAGCGAGTTATTCTTTTACTTTTTTTAGGCGAAGTATTTCTTGACTGCATCTGCGTTCACAGGACGAGTGAACTCTTCACCATCCATAGTTGTAAGAATCAATGCACCACCCGAAAAGGCTCTCTTAACAACATATGGGCCTTCATAATTAGAAGTCCATTTTCCTCTTGAATCTGGCTTGAACGATAAAATATTCTTAACCACAAGGTCACCTTCTCTGAACACTCGAGGTTTGACCTTCTTATCAAAAGCTTTCTTCATTATCTGTTGATATAACTGACCATGACACATGGCGGTTAATCTCTTCTCTTCAATAAAATTCAACCGATTAAACCTGGTCTGACACCATTCAGCTTCAGTCAACTTGGCTTCCATGAGCACACAAAATGAAGGAATCTCAACCTCTACGAGGAGCACTGCTTCCATACCATACACGAGAGAGAAAGGGGTTGCCCCTGTTGAAGTGCGGAAGGATGTACGATACCCATGCAAGGCAAATGGAAGCATCTCATGCCAATCCTTATACGTGACAACCATCTTCTGGATAATCTTCTTGATGTTCTTGTTTGCAGCTTCAACAACCTCATTCATCTTAGGTCTGTAGGGAAAAGAATTATGATGTGCAATCTTGAATTCTTTGCAAAGAGCTTCCACCATATTGTTATTCAAGTTCGATCCATTATCAGTAATGATCTTACTTGGCACACCATAACGGCATATGATCTGATTCTTGATACACCTTACAACAACTTGCTTGGTTACATTCGCATACGATGTCGCCTCAACCCATTTTGTGAAGTAATCAATTGCCACTAAAATGAAACGATGTCCATTCGAAGCTTTGGGCTCAATCATCCCAATCATATCAATTCCCCACATGGAGAAAGGCCATGGGGAAGAGATAACATTCAAAAGTGTCGGAGGAACATGAATCTTATCAGCATAAATTTGACACTTGTGGCATTTCTTCACAAATTTGCAACATTCATATTCCATTGTCAGCCAATAGTAACATGTTCGCAATATCTTCTTTGCCATTGCATGTCCATTGGAATGAGTACCAAAGGAACCTTCATGCACTTTGGTCATCAACAAGTCTGCTTCTTGTCTATCCATGCATCTGAGCAAAACCATGTTGAAGTTTCTCTTGTACAGTATATCACCATTGAAGTAGAAATTACCGACTAATCTTCTCAAAGTCTTCTTATCTTTCAAAGATGCCCCAGGCGGGTAAATCTAACTTTGGAGGAAACATTTGATGTCGTAATACCACGGTTTCTCATCTTTGATCTCTTCAACAGCAAACACATGAGTTGGCCTATCAAGACGCATCACAAACAAATTGGGAACTTCATTCCAATACTTCACTACAATCATTGACGCCAACGTTGCAAGAGCGTCTGCCATCTGGTTCTCATCTCGAGGAATATGATGAAATTCAACCTTTGTAAAGAAAGTCGAAATCCTCCTCCCATAATCTCTATATGGTACTAAACCGGGTTGATTTGTCTCCCATTCTCCTTTGATCTGATTCACAACCAAAGTCGAATCACCGAAGACATCCAAATACTTGATTCTGAGATCCATGGCCTCTTCAAGCCCCATAATGCAAGCTTCATATTCTACCATGTTGTTTGTACACTTGAAAGTCAATCTAGCTGTAAATGGTAGATGCGTGCCTTGAGGAGTAATGATCACTGCCCCAATGCCATTTCCATATTGATTAACAGCTCCATCAAACACCATGCCCCAACGGGAACCAGGTTTTGGCCCTTCTTTAAGCAATGGTTCATCACAATCTTTCATTTTTAAGTACAAAATCTCTTCATCGGGAAAATCATACTGCACTGACTGATAATCTTCAATTGGTTGGTGAGCCAAATGGTTAGCCAAGGTACTACCTTTGATCGCTTTCTAAGATCGGTATTCGATATCATACTCTGATAACAACATCTGCGAACGGGCAATTCTCCTAGTTAAAGCAGGCTTCTCAAATATATACTTGATTGGATCCATTTTAGATATCAACCAAGTGGTATAATTCAACAAATACTGACGCAGACGCTTTGTAGCCCAAGCCAATGCGCAATAAGTTTTCTCAAGCATAGAATACCGAGTCTCACAATTGGTGAACTTCTTACTGAGGTAGTAGATTGCAAATTCTTTCTTTCCAGTCTCATCTTGCTGACCAAGAACACAACCCATACTATCTTCGAGCACAGTCAAATACATGATCAACGGTCTTCTTTCAACAGGTGGAGACAAAATCGGAGGTTCAAGCAAATATTCTTTGATACTGTCAAACGCTTTCTGGTAATCTTCAGTCCAATCACAAGACTGATCTTTCTGAAGAAGCTTGAATATAGGCGCACATGTGGCAGTCATATGGGAAATGAATCTGGAAATATAATTCAAACAGCCGAGAAAACCTCTGACTTGCTTCTCAGTTTTGGGCGCAAGCATCTCTTGTATTGCTTTGACCTTGGCAGGATCAACTTCAATACCATTGTCACTGACAGTAAAGCCACCAACTTACCAGAACAAACACTAAAAGTACACTTATTGGGATTCAAGCGGAGTTTATACTTCCTCAAACGCTGGAATAGCTTCAACAAATGCTTAACATGTTCCTCTTTATCAATAGATTTAGCAATCATGTCATCGACATATACCTCAATCTCTTTATGCATCATATCATGAAAAAGAGTAGTCATTGCTCTTTGGTAAGTCGCACCAGCATTCTTTAAACCGAAAGGCATTAATCTGTAACAGAATGTTCCCCAGGGTGTAATGAATGTGGTCTTCTCCATATCTTCAGGTGCCATCTTGATCTGGTTATATCCGGAAAATCCATACATAAATCAAAAGACTTCGAATTTAGCAGTATTATCTACCAACATATCAATGTGTGTAAGACCCTAATTTTGACCCTAAGATCCCTCATGGCATCATACCATTTTCTCATTGCATTGCCTCAAGGATCATAGCATGTGTGGCTCATTTACCCTAGGGGTGGGAATTGTGTGAGTTGGTTTGAGACCACCAAGCTTGCTTGAATTTTATATTATTTCTTTTATTATTTTGATTACTAATTAAAAGCACAAAAATATGTCACTAACTCTTTTTATTTTGAAGCTCAAGTGATCATGTGCTCACAATGCGCCTAGGAGGCTCCTAAGCTCAATGAAGTGGCTAGATGAAGATGAAAAAAGCATGACAATGGTTCACAAATCTCTTAATCATAATATATGTCTCCCAAGTATCTCAATTTTCCAATTTGATCAAGATAACCCAAAGGGCTTGAGGATTGTTTCCCAAGGAAACCTTAATTCAACTGTGCTTTGATTGTGCCTTGCTCATGAAGAAACCTCAACCTATGATCAAATTTAATCAATGGAAGTTCTTTCATTCACTATTTTATGAATATATGATCCTATGTGGGTATCCTCAATCATTCATTCATCAAGATGTGAAGTTTGGCCTTGAGAAGTTGACAAGTCAAGTCATCTAACTAAACTGAGGATCACTGAGATACAACTTTTGATGTGTTATTCAAATGAAGATGAACCCAAAATAAACAATGTTCTTAATAACCATATGAACAACTTTCATGTTCATCAAAAATCCATTTGAAACTTGGAAGCTCATCATTCATTTCAAAACATTATAGGTCATTTTGACTGAAACCCTAATTTTGGGTCAACTTCCCAAGGACCTAACTTCCTTATTTTTTATTATTTTGAGGTGAGACCAATTTCATTGGAAATATTAAGATGTCTACTTCAAATGTTATGTTGGACAAAATTTCATAATCCTAAAGTCCATACAAGGCCTTTCCTCTTTTCTTTTGGCATGGCAAGTTTTTGGAGCTTGGCTTACTAGTCATGATCTCTAACTTGTGTTTATTTGCCTATAGTTTTATTGACCGACCTCAGATAGGTGTGACTACTACATTAGTCCACTTACGATTACTTAACATAGCGCTAAATTTTCTTATGACAAACTAACATAACTTCACTAATTACTAACTTTAATTTGAGCATTTAATTTCTTGCAATTTACTTTAATGCAATTTACTTTCTTGCTCATTTATTCATATTGCTTTTTACTTTGCTCACTTGAGCACATATTTTATGTTTATGTCATTTTCCTTTTGCTCATTTGAGCTCATTATTGTATATAAATATATTGTTGCTTTGTGGTTGTTTTGTCTTTGTTTGTGTGAACCCAATGCAAAAAGGAGAAAGGACTTAGAATTAGGACTTACCTATGCTTAAAGGAGGTCAAGAGCAACTAGGCCTCATGCCTTTAGAATGCTAAATTTGTTGAAGAGAAACTAGGCCTCATGCCTTTAGAATGCTAAATCTTAAAGTTGACTTCAAAGGACTTCCTTTCCAAAACTCTTTCTTTGTCCATTCCCCTTATTGTGCTGTGAACTTTTTGATGTTTGCTCTTGTGTGATAGGGATTCCATATTTAGATAGTAAGAAGGACCATTGTCATGAGTAGCCAAGTTAAGAGAGACACACAAAATGGAGATCCTAGGAGCTTGAATATATTTGTGTGATTGCTTGTTATTTGCTAAGTCCAAAGGAAAGGAGCATCTTGAATCATCTCTATGATTTCAAGAAAAGGAACTCCAAGGGTTTTACCTATTCTCTTATCTTTGTTTTCTTTAGGATTAGCCCTTCTCTTCTTCTCCTCACTCTAACCCAAGCCAAACTCTTTTTGTGCAAACATTGACATTGTTTTCAAATTAGAAACCTAGGCCATATGCCTTTGACTTTTCAAAATCTTTTCTGATACTCATTATGAATGAATCTTAATCCAACTTTGACTTCATTTTGTAAATAAACCTAACTTGTAAATACAACCCACTTTAAGTTATTTTTGTGGTTCCAATGGCCACCTTCATTAAAAACTTTTCATAAACATTAGCCATAGGTTTGAGTTATCATAGCAATTGATGTAAACCTCACGTCATCCTTTGTGGTTGGGTTATAAGTCTTCCATGCTTATTATAGGGTTTACCCCTCACTAGCATGTTCAAGCCCTCCTCACATGGTGGATTGTTGGTTTAGGTTGAGTTTTCTCCCTTGGATAACAAAATACCTTAAGGCTTTTGGTCAAATCAATTCACCAATCTTTGAGATTTTTACCCCGAACTACGAGGTTTTGATCCTACCTTTGAGATGGTACGTAGGAAACGGGTTCATCCATTCAAACAAAAAAATTGTAAATATAATCTATTCTATTCTCATCCCCCAAATTTGTTGCACATATTTTTACAAATACCAACCTACAATTCACGTTTGCAAAAAGAGGTTCCCTTAGAATACTAAGGATGTTTTGGGTGCGTAAAACCTTCCCATTTCATAACCAACCCCCTTACCCAGATCTCTGACATTTTTATTAGTTTTTGATTTGATAAAACTTCTTACGTGGCTTTTGTTCGCTTTTTAGCCTTTCCTTTGGACAAATAAAAGTGTGGTGGCGACTCGAATTGTATATTTACTTTTGGTTTAGTCAATAAACCATAAGGTAACGAATACCCCGCTACAGAAAAGTGGCGACTCTGCTGGGGATATTAAATTACTCTTCCTATTGGGTTTAGCCTACTTTTTGCTTATGAGTGTTGTATGATTATATTTATTTATGACATATTTTTGTGCAAATTTGGGGTGACTGTATTGTTTGTAATGTATGAATTGCTTGATATATCAATTGCTTGTGTGCTTGGTGGTCTCTTGTGAGATGAGTTCTATACCCGAGCTCGAGTGCACTTATGATAGGAGAATGACATAGTCTTGTTGACTTGTGTGGAGTTATTCCTTAGCAAGTTGACTTGCAAGCCCATTCACTTGGTGGAGGTCTTATTAGAATCAATAATGTCACATGAGTAGTCGTGGTTAGGCATTACTCTTTACAATATAAACCTTAGAAGCCAAGGACCTTAGATACCTAGCCCATCTTGGCCTATTTTAGGACGTAGTGCGAAGGTCGTTCAAGTGTAAGACTTGAGGCGATTGTTACGCGATACTACACTCATAAGAGTCTCTCTTGAGAACAATTTTGGAATACGAGTAGTCATTTTATCCGATAATATCTGAAAGATGAGATGATGACTATGGGGACCTTTTTTAGAACATGATTGTCAGGTTTAACCATAGTCCACTCCCATTGGATGGTTCTTAATCGAGACTCCATGCTCGTGACTTACAACAAACCCTTGATTCGCGGTTGATCCGTTCTCGTATATCCTCAATATCAATGGAACTTGGGTGTTGATAAGGTGTAAACCATAATCCACCAAAATGGATGATTGATATTGACGATGACTTGAGCCATCCCGTGACCTTTGTGTGGTGTGACTTGTTTGATCCTTGAGTGTGATTGTTGCATCCATGCAATCATTTGCATACATATCATCAACAATGAAATTTTTAAGGAACTTAAGAGGTCTATTTGCAAATTTTCAGAGACATGCATAAGCAAAGAAAGAATACGAAGAAGTACAGTTTCAGACAACCCGACTTGAAAGAGTTAAGGAGTTTGGAATCTTATGTATTAGAGCCCTTAGAGTTAAAAGCTCGCCATGGGAAGCTTCTGTCTATTCTTTCTACCAAGGTGGATGAAGGTCTGATGAGTGTGTTGGTGCAGTTCTACGATCCTCTGTACCGTTGCTTCATTTTTCTGGATTTCCAGCTTTTTCCTACACTTGAGGAGTATGCATATCATGTGGGTATACCTATCTTGGATCAGTTGTCGTTCAGTGGTTTGGAGAGGGTTCCTTCTTCCCAAGAGATTGCTGACATGCTTCATATAGATGTATCTGACATTGTTGCTCATATGACTACCAAATGTGGAATTCAAGGTCTCCCATCTGATTTCCTCATTACCCAAGCTACTTTGTTTGGGAAGGCCATGAGTGAGGACGTCTTTGAAGCCATATTTGTACTTCTCATCTATGGGCTAGTGTTATTTCCCAACATCGACAATTTTGTGGATGTGAACGCTATTAGGATTTTCTCTTCTCTTAATCTCGTTCTGAATCTGTTGGGTGACACTTATTTCTCTTTGCATATGAGAAATGCTAAAGGTGGTGGATCTATTGTGTGTTGTCTGCCTTTGTTGTACAAGTGGTTTATTTCGCACTTGCCTCAGACGCTCGCCTTCAAGGAGAACAAGGGATGTCTACGATGGTCTGCGAGACTTATGTCTCTCACTAATGATGATATCTCTTGGTATAACTGTGTGTATGATGGCATTCAGATTATTGATTATTGTGGTGAATTCTCCAATGTGCCTCTTCTTGGTACCTGTGGTGGAATTAACTACAACCCTGTTTTGGCCCGCCGTCAGCTTGGGTTCCCCTTAAAGAATAAACCCAATAACATTTTGTTGGAAGGTGTGTTCTTTCAAGAGGGTAAAGATCCCCAGAACTTGAAGACTAGGATGGTCCACGCCTGGCGCAAGGTTCATAGGAAGGGAAGGAAGGAGCTTGGTCTGAAGAATTGTATTGCTTTGGAACCCTACACCGCTTGGGTGAGGAAGAGAGCTCTTGAGTAGCGCATGCCTTATGATTATCCGAGACCTACCCCTATAGTTATGGTTGGGCCTTCAACCCTCCCTAACCAAGGAGTAGAGGAGTTGAAAGATGAAAACTGATCGCGCGCATGGGTTCGTGAGCGAGAAGAACTACTTCAGCAGCTCAAAGATAAGGATGCAGTGATAGAGTTTCTAGAGCATCAGGTTATTGATGAGCCTGATGATGTGGTTACTTCTCTTCTTTCTCAGTCATCCAGGTTTTGGAAGAGGAAGTATGATCGGCTCGCCAAAGAGAAGGCCGACATAGAAACAGCTTATGAGAGAGAGGTGAAGAGGCTTCGTGCAGCTTATCTTCCGATTTAGAGGGCTTTGGATGATTGTTTCTAGGGCTCCATAGGATGTGTATTCTCCTTTTCTCTTGTATTGTATTTGGTTACCAAAACAGTACTACTTCATTGGTGTCAAAATTTTCCAAATATTATTGCTATGTGCATTCCATATATGTCTTAAAAGATTAATATTTTCAAATATTTGCATATAGATCTCTATAAAGTTCCTCTGATTAAAAACAAACCATATGCACAAACATTGCATGCATCATATGCATAAGCAGGTTTTGTTCTGAGCTCTTGATCAGTGGTCTAACTCTTTGCTCTTCATTTATTTTGAAGACAAGCTGACGCACCGGTATAACACAAGAGCTAATCATCCAAGGATAATGGAGCATTTAGAGCAAGAGAACCGGGAATTGAAGGAAGATATCGCTAGACTGACTCCCATGATGGAGTCAGTGTTGGTCGTCCAGAGTCAAGCTTCGCCAACTCCTGCAACTCCTCCCTAGAGGATTGTCATTTCTGAGGTTGCTACCTCTAATGTGCCTGCTACAACAGCCCATTTCGCTCCTTCTATGCCAGTCGGGTTCCCGTGGGGAATGCCTGCTAATTTTGTGCCCGAGGGTTTTGCTCCTACTCTCGCTTCTTTGCCGGCATCTAGCCCGGTCCTTTCTGTGCCACCTCCCGTCGTGCACACCTTACCCCGAGTTGAAGGCACCATCTATCATTTTGAGCCATCTGAGGGTCCAGACGTTTATGAAAAGATGGACGAAATGAAAGACCAATTCCTTGAGCTGCGCAAGGAACTGAAGACTCTGAGGGGTAAGGACCTCTTTGGTAAAAGTGTTGTTGAGTTGTGCCTAGTGTCCAACGTGAAGATCCTTGTTAAATTCAAAGTACCTTACTTTAAGAAGTATAAGGGAAACACTTGCCCGCTCTGAAATTCTGGTGTAGTCAGTATTCAGATGTTCTACTTCAAGTCATGACATCTGATCTAACATTGTACTTATTACAGCAAGACAGTTATTACACTCTGTACTATTGTGCACCTTTTCACAGTGTCACAACCTCTCCTTCTATGTCATCCTATAGAGGAGGAACAATTTGTTATGTGCACCATAACCTTCACTTCTGTTGTTTTCCTACACAGATATCATCTGTTACATTGTTCCAGTTTGTTGGTCATGTACTTGTATTTCCTAAATTAAAGGTTGTAACAAGTTAAACTAATCTCCACTTATTAAGGAGCTAACAAATATATTATTTGCCAGGTTCATTAATTGTAGCTTAGTTGTTAGTTTCCTAGATTTTAGTTCAGCTAGTGGATTCCTGAAGAATAGCCTGAGAAAAATTTGCATTACTGTAAAAGACCAACCAGTCTATACTTCAGTATCAGCTTACTGGAAGAACTGTCAAGACACCCAGTTTGACAGTTTCACAATGATCTTATGGCCAGGTCTGTGATGCTTTTTAAATCCAGACTTCACTACATACTGAACTGAATTCATCAGCTTATTAAACAGTATGTGCTGTTGTTGGAGAATGTCAAAACATTCTGCTTGACATTCCAACAGAAGGCTATGTATCAGATCTGATATTTTCTTGCTGAACAGACTGAATTACATGCTTAGTTTTGGCAGACATGATTATATCATACAGAAGGAAAAACCAACACAGGAAATTGTTAACCCAGTTCAGTCCAACATGACCTACATCTGGGGGCTACCAAGCCAGGAAGAAGATCCACTATTAGTAGTATCAATTCAGAGTTAAACTCCCCCGTTTACAACTCATCACTTAATCCCTACCCAATGCAATCTATACCTAGGAACTCCTAGATAGAAACCTCCAGTTTCCATTCCTATCACTACAAATACAATGTAATGTGCAAACACCTTGAACTTGCTTCACAGCTTCATTCAAGAACATAATCACTCTTGCCTACAGGCTTTGAGTGACAAACACTCTCAGGTTTACCACTGAGAAACACATGGTAACCTTCCCACAGATTGGGAGGTTTACCTTACACACACCCCTAAAAATTCATTCTAAGAGGCTTACAAAAACTAGATTACAATCAGCTATTTATAACCTAATCACCCAACTGGATTTGGGCCTTCAGAAAATTGCAGCAGACTTGTTCTTTGCTGTTGCAACTTCAGCAGAAAAATTCTGCTACAAACAAGGTCTTCAAGTTCCTAAACTCTCTCCATATATATCTCCATGTTTAGAGCCTATATATATTCTGATTTAGTCTTCAAGACCTCCACATGGGAGTTAGGATATTCACCAGATATCCTTGCTGATCCCATGACATATACTGAATTAATTAATTCAGTTTCCTACACATGTGCGATGTCACAGACCTGACGTCGTGACATCGTACATGACATGTTGGTCCAGATGTTGAATTTCTTCAACCTAACATATTAAAACAACAGAGGTGATTACATTATTTGTTTTCTAAAATTAATGTCAATCCTGAGGTATTAACAATCTCCCCCTTTGGCAAATTTTAGCTAAAACAAATAATCCTCTGTTATTATCTCCCCCACCATGAACACCAATGTTTGTGTACATGAGGAAGAAGAGGGACAAGGCTCAGTTGTTCCAGAACCCTTCCCTTCAACAGGAGAGCTTCCTGAAGAGTATGTAATGCTGAGTACATAGACAATGTAACTCAGATCACAGGGCACAACTGTTCTCTTAACTCAGATCACAAGACACAAGTGGTAATTCAGTTGGTGAATTTTGTGTCTAACCCCAACCCCAACTTTCTGTTTGTTACCACAGTGATCTGTTTGCTTCTCGACCCCAGGACGTTTCTTTCTCTCCCCCTTTTTAGCTAAACATTTGTAAAGGCACCCTTCACAAAACCAGATCCAGGCGCAGCTTGCCCAGACCTTAACATACCCCATGATTCTGAGATTGGAGTGTATCTGTTGTGGGGAGAAGGGGGGCTCTTGCATCCTTTAAATAGTCCAGCCTGTGCTTAGGAATATCCGGTAGAAATAAATGCTTGGTCAAGATGCATTTATTTTTGCTGCGAAACAGTCAGAGAATCACCAACAAAATCTCAGACTATCTTTGAATGCCTTTTATAGCTCTTGACTGTTTCTTTTCCAAAACAGCCGTTCCAGTGCATGGAGACCATTCCATATATGCAGTCAGACACGTTGCACTCGATGTCTTAACATTCCTGCATTCAGCCAGTCTTCAACATTTCCCAAGACCTCTGTCATTCCTCCAGTAGAGGCTTGACACCTAGCACTGCTACAGCCAACTTTTCACACTTCAGTTGATGGTTACTCCCCCTGTACCACACAGCTGTAGCCATCAGGCTTATTCTGGTTTATCAGACTAGGCCACATCACCCTCATAATTCCTAATGACTTTAAGATTCAGAAGGAATTAACAGCACTGTCCAGGGCAATGTCATGACATCCGGTCAGACATTCTTCTGATCACTCAGCCTTGCTGCACATCACAGCATCCTGATAACTGCCAGTTTTCCATACCCTGTTATCTGAGAGCACATAGACCACAAGCTTGGTGATTACTTGCAGCACACGGACGCACTCCCCCTGTCATGGACAACCTACTCTCTTGGAGGTCACACATGATCATATCCAACACCCCAAGGTTGGACCTTCACATACTTCCTGATTCAAAGAGATTCCAGACCACTTGATGAAAGGAAAACATAAGACGCATCTTCATGTCTTCAAGGGCGCACCCTCTGTCCAACCCTCTTGGCTGAACACATCCACACTCTGTGTCACTCTCTCTTCTAACCAGAACAGAAGATCACTTCACCAGATGTTTTAACATCAGCTGGGACATCCTTCACAGCATCACAAGGAGCACTATCTGATAGACTTCAGATATTTCTGAGTCCCCAGCTTGGGCCAGAGGAACCCATACATACATTGGGATATACACTCTCATCCCACTCCCAGATACAGTCTTCCATAGATAGCTCAGAACTCCTACCACAAGCTCCAAGGGATGAATAGAAAACTCCTCCTTTTGTCTTTAACTTAATACTTTTCTGCCCAAAAGTAATTTATCTCAGACTTTCCTCAAGAATAATCAGCTGCGTTATGTTGATTATCTTGATTCTTCGAACTCACTTCTGAGATAGACCAAATGCCACTGGTTGATTACCTCCTTCATGAATTCTCATATGGCAAGATCAAATGCTGCCTTTTGACCTTCCCAAGTTTATCAGACTTCTCCCAAAGATATTCTGACCTTTCAAGTGAGATTTGAACTTCAACATTATGAAGTGTCCAATCTACAACCCTGTAGATCCTTCTATCTCAAGTTGATGTGCCACTTCATCAACTAAGAATCTGATGCAGAACCGAATGTCACAACGTTGTGCTTGACATCCAGCTGTTGAATTCAGCTCCTTCTTCTGCCACTTGAAAGAACTTCCTCCCTTTACAGAACAAGAGTTCACTGTTCTCATAGACTTGATTGTGGAACCAAGTTTGAGTAAACAACCTCCATCCTGCAGGTTTGCAGTTAAGTCATCCAAGCTCACACCTTGATGAATTCCTGCTTCTTCTCCAAAGACATCAGACACTCTGATGTATGAGTCTTCAAAAGGACCAGTTAGAAACTAACCCTTCAGCTATGCCAAGGATTCCTCTTCCTAAAGCAAGGTTGTTTCCATGATGTCAAGACTGCTGCCACTAGTTCTTGACTCCACAGGGTGCATAAGCTAATGCACTTCCTTACCTAGATCAGAAATAAACTGATCCAAGTAACCACCATCAAGACTATGATGTCTTCTTCTTCTTGTACACACCAAGGCTGAGCATGTTTCTTGCCAGGAAACCTTTTCAGAGATCATATGCTTTTGCTGCCACCAAAGAGATAGATCATACCCCAATGTACTATCCTTCCTGTGATCCTGCACAGGGTCTTGAAGAAGAGATGTTCCAACATCTTTAAGAACATCAGTTATCTTGAGCTCCAAGGATAATCAATTAAATACTTGGACTTGACACAAGTAGACATTGATCTTAAATCCTTTCCCAATTATCCTTTCAGATACTTTCACCATAAGAATACTTTGAAAATACTCTTCTAGTGTCAACATCTTCTGCTTGCAAGTACCTTAATAGTCTTGAGACTCTTTCCAGATTAGATTCACCCTTAGGAATGAGAGAGATGAATCCTTCCTTGCAAATGTGTCACACATCAACCAGAACCCATGTGACACAGGTCAACAGCCAACCTGACCCTAGGCTGACCAAACGTGAGGAGGTTAACCAAAACTCCCCCTCAAATTAACAATCATGGAAACTCCACACCAATATCCATGCATTGTACACAAATGTCTCAACATGACATCCATCATCCCTTACCAGAGGCAACTAACTCCTCCGGTCACACCAATCAGACTTCAGCTGACCATAAGTACTAGTGAGACAACCATCACCAGTCAATAGTAGATATGCATTGCCAGAGCATATTACCTCAACCAACCACTGAATCTTCATATTCTCACTCCTAGTAAGAACTGCCACTTCTGAACGTGGTGTTTGAATAACAAGATTCATGGTTACACCCCCTTAAATGATATCACAGTCAGGTTACCCCATTATTGACTGCTAACATCCAGGAGACTTGTCTTCCAACACACCATAGTACTTCAGGGAACAACTATCCAACCCTGATCAAACTGCAGGAAGATGCCTAACAGCAGGAGATTGCACAACGTCACATCTCAACCAGCTCAACTTCTAGGGATGACCTTCTTGAGCACACACCCAGTTGACCCTGCTCTTGTCAACTTAGCACACACAAATGTCTCCTCTTCCAGGTCAGGAGTAGGTTCCAAACAGTATTATCCCATTGTTTGAACCCTAAAAACATCTGCTCTTCAACCAGTAGCTGCATACTTGTTGAACAACATGTTCTAACATCACATAGAACATTGGTTCCACCTCCTTGGAACACACCTTCCTTGAAGGTCTTCAAGGTCTTCATATACACTACTCAAGAGAGTAAGAGAATCAGTGATTAAGTGACTCTTACCATCCTGAAGTGAGAACGTCATGATGAGTGGACTTGAGGAGACTCAAGTATCTTTGACATCTACAGTAGATTATGATGAGATCTTGAACACAGCAGCCTTTCATCCACATGAGGGGAAACTACATCAGAGTTTGAGTTTTGCCATGTATTATGCAGCGGAAATCATAATACAACTCAACCTATGAACACACACTTCACCAGATTTGCCTCCAAGGCCATACCAGGTTTGAATGTGATTTAGTGCTGGCACAGCTGTCCCACACACAGGCCAATTGCCAACCTCCAGAGACAGGTACACACCATTCCTGTCATGAACAGTCCATCCACCTACTTCAAGGGACCATTCATGGAATTACAGAACCTTACACAGGTTCCAGCATCAGTACTAACATAACTCCTTGCCAGTTACCAGAAAGTATCAGCCATGGATCTCATCCAGAGACAGAACAGGATGCCTGCTCTGATACCAATTGAAATTCTGGTGTAGTCAGTATTCAAATGTTCTACTTCAAGTCATGACATCTGATCTAACATTGTACTTATTACAGCAAGACAGTTATTACACTCTGTACTATTGTGCACCTTTTCACAGTGTCACAACCTCTCCTTCTATGTCATCCTATAGAGGAGGAACAATTTGTTATGTGCACCATAACCTTCACTTCTGTTGTTTTCTTACACAGATATCATCTGTTACATTGTTCCAGTTTGTTGGTCATGTACTTGTATTTCCTAAATTAAAGGTTGTAACAAGTTAAACTAATCTCCACTTATTAAGGAGCTAACAAATATATTATTTGCCAGGTTCATTAATTGTAGCTTAGTTGTTAGTTTCCTAGATTTTAGTTCAGCTGGTGGATTCCTGAAGAATAGCCTGAGAAAAATTTGCTGTACTGTAAAAGACCAACCAGTCTATACTTCAGTATCAGCTTACTGGAAGAACTGTCAAGACACCCAGTTTGACAGTTTCACAATGATCTTAAGGCCAGGTCTGTGATGCTTTTTAAATCCAGACTTCACTACATACTGAACTGAATTCATCAGCTTATTAAACAGTATGTGCTGTTGTTGGAGAATGTCAAAACATTCTGCTTGACATTCCAACAGAAGGCTATGTATCAGATCTGATATTTTCTTGCTGAACAGACTGAATTACATGCTTAGTTTTGGCAGACATGATTATATCATACAGAAGAAAAAACCAACACAGGAAATTGTTAACCCAGTTCAGTCCAACATGACCTACATCTGGGGGCTACCAAGCCAGGAAGAAGATCCACTATTAGTAGTATCAATTCAGAGTTAAACTCCCCCGTTTACAACTCATCACTTAATCCCTACCCAATGCAATCTATACCTAGGAACTCCTAGATAGAAACCTCCAGTTTCCATTCCTATCACTACAAATACAATGTAATGTGCAAACACCTTGAACTTGCTTCACAGCTTCATTCAAGAACATAATCACTCTTGCCTACAGGCTTTGAGTGACAAACACTCTCAGGTTTACCACTGAGAAACACATGGTAACCTTCCCACAGATTGGGAGGTTTACCTTACACACACCCCTAAAAATTCATTCTAAGAGGCTTACAAAAACTAGATTACAATCAGCTATTTATAACCTAATCACCCAACTGGATTTGGGCCTTCAGAAAATTGCAGCAGACTTGTTCTTTGCTGTTGCAACTTCAGCAGAAAAATTCTGCTACAAACAAGGTCTTCAAGTTCCTAAACTCTCTCCATATATATCTCCATGTTTAGAGCCTATATATATTCTGATTTAGTCTTCAAGACCTCCACATGGGAGTTAGGATATTCACCAGATATCCTTGCTGATCCCATGACATATACTGAATTAATTAATTCAGTTTCCTACACATGTGCGATGTCACAGACCTGACGTCGTGACATCGTACATGACATGTTGGTCCAGATGTTGAATTTCTTCAACCCAACATATTAAAACAACAGAGGTGATTACATTATTTGTTTTCTAAAATTAATGCCAATCCTGAGGTATTAACACGCTCAGCCATCTTGTGATGTATGCTCGCAAGATGTCAACACAGGCTAACAACGATCAACTGCTTATCCACTACTTTCAGGATAATCTGTCAGGTGTTGTGCTCCGGTGGTATATGGGGCTGGAGAGTGCTAGCATCCACTCTTTCAACGATCTTGGTGAGGCCTTCGTCAAGCAATATAAATATAATATGGATATGGCTCCTGATAGGGACCAGTTGAGGGCGATGTCGTAGAAGGACAAAGAGACCTTCAAGGAGTACGCCCAGAGATGACGCGAATTGGCAGCTCAGATAGTGCCACCCCTAGAAGAGAAGGAGATGACAAAGATCTTTTGAATACTTTGAGCTCTTTCTACTATGAGAGAATGATTGCCAGTGCTCCCTCGAACTTCACCGAAATGGTGAATATGGGGATGAGATTGGAAGAGGGGGTCCGTGAAGGACGTTTGTCTAGGGATGATGGTTCCTCAGCAAAGAGGTATGGGGACTTTGCTAAGAAGAAGGAGGGAGAGACACATGTTGTGTCCTCTCACATTAAAAGAAGGCCCTCTATAAGGAGGAAGAATGTACGTCCTGCCGTCAACCAACACCATGTGGCTCATATAGCACCTGCTTTTCGAGAAGTTCATCAACAACAACAACAACAACATCGTCAACAACAACAAGCCTACCAGCCTCGAAACAACAATAACACCAGCACCAGCAACTACGAGAGGAAGAGGGTAACTTTTGACCCGATTCCAATGACTTATGCTGAACTCTATCCTTCTTTGATCGATAAAAAACTGATCACTCCACGAGATCCTCCCGCTGTACCAACCAACCCTCAGTGGTGGTATAAGCCTGAGCTTCACTGTGTGTATCATTCTGGTGCTCCCGGACATGACGTGGAGAACTGTTACCCGTTAAAGACCAAGGTGCAAGACCTTGTGAGAAGCGGTATATTGTTTTTCGAGGACGTAGGTCCTAATGTTAAGAAGAACCCATTGCACGAGCATGGGAAAGCTGTTGTTAACATGGTCCAGGGGTTACCTGGCAAATATAAAGTCCTATATGTTAATGACATAAGGCAATCTTTGGTCGAGATGAATAAGATGTTGTATGAACACAGCCATAATGAGCATGACCATGATAGGTTCCAGGTGTGCACTATCAACGAGAGAGGATGCCGAAAAATTAGAAAGGACATCCAAGAGATGCTAGATCAGGGGATGATTAAAATACTTCAGAATCATAATGAAGACGAAGTCGATGTTATTACCCCTGTATTTAAAATTCTTGAGCCTGTTGTCGTCAAGTATGATGGCAGCAAGAAGAAGGTATCGCCAGCTCTTGTAATCAAGCCAGCGGGTCCCGTCCTGTATTCATCAGACAAAGTTGTTCCCTATCGATACAACGCTGTAACGCTAGAAGATGGGAAGGAGGTGTCGTTGCCCTCAACCTCTATGGTTAGCATTTCAGATGTCAGTGGTGTGACCCGTAGTGGTCGTGTTTTCTCGGCTCCGCCAAAATCCCACGAAGACGTCGTGAAGAAGGTTGTTGTTAATCATGCCGGTCCCGTGGGGACCTCTTCTTCAAATAATCCTGCTCCTGTTGTGAAGGGTGTTGGCCCTGTTGTTGTCAAGAATAACAACACTCCTATCCTAGTTGGCAAGTTTGGAATTTTAAGAGAGGATGGTGATGAGATGCTGAGGCTCATCAAAAGGAGTGAATACAATGTTGTTGATCAGCTGCTACAAACTCCATCAAAGATATATGTCTTATCTTTGTTGATGAATTCTGAGCCACACCGTGAAGCTTTGCAGAGGGTGTTGGACGTGGCATACGTGGACCACGATGTTACAATAGAACTGTTTGATAGCATTGTTGCAAATATAACTGCTTGCAACAATTTGAGCTTTTGTGATGCTGATCTTCCTAAGGAGGGAAAAGACCACAATTTGGCTTTACACATTTCAATGAACTGCAAGGATGATGCCTTGTCCAATGTGTTGGTGGATACAGGTTCATTGCTTAATGTGTTTCCAAAATCCACTCTTGCTAAACTTTCTTACCAGGGGGCTCCCATGAGGTAGAGTGGAGTGGTTGTGAAGGCGTTTGATGGATCGCGCAAAACTGTGATCGGTGAATTAGAGCTCCCGATCAAGATTGGACCTAGTGATTTCCATATCACTTTCCAGGTCATGGATTTTCATCCGTCTTATAGTTATTTGCTTGGCAGACCATGGATTCACGAGGCAGGTGTCGTGACATCCACCCTACACCAGAAGTTGAAATTTGTGAAAAACAAAAAGTTGGTGGTGATAGGGGGAGAGAAATCTCTCTTGGTCAATCATCTATCTTCCTTCTCCTGCATTGATGCTGAGGATGAGGTTGGGACTCCGTTCCAAGCATTGTCTATTGATGAGCCTTCAAGGAAAGGACTTTCTTCCTTTGTCTCCTACAACGATACGAAGTTGGCCATTGAGCATGGTGCAACTACTGGTTTGGGGAAAATGATCAAGATGGAAGATAATAAATCACGGGCTGGCATAGGGTACTCTTCTGGTGTTTCCAATGAGCGTGGGTTATTCCAGAGTGGTGGTTTTATCCACACGGTTGAAGATCAGGAAGTTGTTACCATTGTTGAGGATGATGAAGAGGAAGACCTCGGCAACTTTGTTATACCATGCAGAATCTGCAATAATTGGGTCGTTGTTGATGTTCCAACAGTTATCCATAAGTCAACGTAATGTGTTCATTTTGTTTGAAAACCCTTCTCCCATGCCAAAAGGAGAAGTGAAGACATTGTTGGCATATTTGATTAATACAATGATATTCATTCAAAAATTACATGTTAAATGTTTGTTTTTCCAAATTATTTTTCCCTTTTTGCTTTTTGCATGAAATTGGTGATCACTATAAAACCCTAAAAAAAGAGAATAAAATCAATTTTTTCATCTGCATAATGATTTGCCTTGTTTGAATTCTGAAATCTCTTTCATACTCAAAATCATTATGCAGGTTAATCAAACCCATTGAACATAATGATCCAACACCATCTCCCAACTTTGAGTTCCCTGTATTTGAAGCAGAAGAAGATGATATTGAAGAGATTCCTGATGAGATTACCTGTTTGCTTGAGCATGAGGAGAAGATCATTCAGCCGCATCTTGAGAATCTGGAAATAGTCAACTTGGGGTACTCCTTGAAGAGTCTGTCAAGAAGGGGTTGATTGAGTTGCTACGAGAATATGTCGACATCTTTGCCTGGTCGTATGAAGACATGCCTAGTCTAGATACTGATATCGTGCAACATTTATTGCCGTTGAAGCCTGAGTGTGTGCCTGTGAAGCAGAAGCTTAGAAGAACTCATCCTGATATGGCAGTGAAGATTAAAGAAGAAGTTCAAAAGCAAATTGATGTGGGGTTTCTGGTGACTTCTACATATCCTCAGTGGGTGGCCAATATTGTGCTTGCGCCTAAGAAAGATGGAAAAGTCCGAAAGATGATTTTCCTCTACCACACATTGATATGTTGGTAGACAATACAGCTAAATTCAATGTCTTCTCATTTATGGACGGATTTTCCGGTTATAACCAGATTAAAATGGCAGCCGAGGATATGGAGAAGACAACATTCATCACACCTTGGGGAACATTCTGTTATCGAGTGATGCCCTTCGGTTTGAAGAACGCTGGAGCCACATATCAACGCGCTATGACTACCTTGTTTCATGATATGATGCACAAGTCGAAAACGGAAGTTGAACATGTAGAACACTTGTTGAAGTTTTTCTAGCGTCTGAGGAAGTACAAACTCCGCCTGAATCCGAACAAGTGTACATTTGGAGTCCGTTCCGGCAAGTTATTGGGCTTTATTGCCAGTGAAAGAGGTATTGAAGTTGATCCTGCCAAGGTCAAAGCAATACAGGAGATGCCTGCGCCCAAAGCAGAGAAGCAAGTCCAGGGTTTTCTTGGCCGCTTGAATTACATTTCGAGATTTATATCCCACATGTGCTCCTATATTCAAGCTCCTCCAGAAAGATCAGTGTCATGATTGGACCGAGGATTTCCAGAAAGCTTTTGATAGTACCAAAGAGTATCTGTCTGAGCCTCCGATTCTGTCTCCGCCTGTTGAAGGGAGACCATTGATTATGTACTTGACAATGCTTGATGATTCCATGGGTTGTGTATTCGGTCAGCAAGATGAGTCAGGGAAGAAAGAATATGCAATATACTACTTGAGTAAGAAGTTCACTGATTGTGAGTCTCGGTACTCAACGCTTGAGAAGACATGTTGTGCTTTGGCTTGGGCTGCTAAGCGCTTACGCCAGTATATGTTGAATCATACAACTTGGTTGATATCCAAAATGGATCCAATCAAGTATTGAGAAGCCTGCTTTAACTGGGAGGATTGCCCATTGGCAGATGTTGTTATCTGAGTATGATGTTGAGTATCGAGCTCAAAAAGCTATTAAACGTAGTATCTTGGCTGACCACTTGGCGCATCAACCAATTGAAGATTATCAGTCTGTTCAGTACGATTTCCCTGATGAGGAGATTTTGTATTTGAAGATGAAATATTGTGATAAGCCTACGTTCGATGAAGGGCCAGAGCCTGGTTCCCGATGGGGTATGGTGTTTGATGGCGCTGTTAATCAGTATGGAAATGGTATTGGGGCAGTGATTATTACTTCTCAAGGCACACATTTTCCTTTTACAGCAAGGCTAACTTTCAAATGCACGAATAATATGGCGGAGTATGAGGCTTGTATTATGGGTTTGGAAGAATGCATTGATCTTAGGATCAAATTAAGGGTGAATGGGAGACGAATCAGCCTGGCCTCATCCCGTACAAAGATTATGCGAGGAGGATTTCAACTTTCTTTACTAAGGTTGACTTCCATCATATTCCTCGAGATGAGAATTGGATGGAAGATGCACTCGCTACGCTTGCTTCAATTATTGTGGTGAAGTACTGGAATGAAGTCCCCAATATTACTGTGATGCGCTTGGATAGACCAGCTCATGTGTTTGCAATTGAGGAAGTAAAAGATGATAAGCCATGGTATTATGATATCAAGTGCTTTCTTCAAAGTCAGACTTACCCATCTGGGGCATCTGTTAAAGATAAGAAGACTTTGAGGAGATTATTTGGCAGCTTCTACCTTAATGGTGATGTGCTTTATAAGAGGAATTTTGACATGGTTCTGCGCAGATGCGTGGATAGACACGAAGCAGACTTGTTAATGACTAAAGTCCATGAGGGTTCATTTGGTACTCATTCCAATGGACATGCTATGGCAAAGAAGATGTTGAGAGCAGGATACTATTGGCTGACAATGGAGTCTGACTGCTGCAAATACGTGAAGAAATGCCACAAGTGTCAGATTTATGCGGATAAGATTCATATTCCCCCGACACTTCTAAATGTTATTTCATCACCATGGCCTTTCTCTATGTGGGGAATTGACATGATTGGCATGATTGAACCAAAGGCATCAAACGGTCACCGTTTTATTCTCGTAGCTATTAATTACTTCACCAAGTGGGTTGAAGCGGCATCGTATGCGAATGTGACCAGGCAGGTGGTTGTGAAGTTTATCAAGAATCAACTCATATGCCGATATGGTGTTCCAGACAAGATCATTACTAATAATGGATCTAACTTGAACAACAAGATGATGAAAGAGCTGCGTAGTGAGTTCAAGATTGCACATCATAATTCTTCTCCCTACAGACCCAAGATGAATGGGGTTGTTGAAGCTGCTAACAAGAATATCAAGAAGATTATCCAGAAGATGGTTGTTACATACAAGGATTGGCATGAGATGCTGCCATTCGCTTTGCATGGTTATCGTACATCTGTCCGCACTTCAACAGGGGCAACCCCTTTCTCTCTTGTGTATGGCATGGAGGTTGTGTTCCCCGTGGAGGTTGAGATCCCATCAATGAGAGTCTTGATGGAAGCCAAGTTGACTGAGGCTGAATGGATTCAGAGTCGTTATGACCAGCTGAATTAGATTGAAGAGAAGAGATTAACTGCCATGTGCCATGGTCAGTTGTATCAACAAAGGATGAAGAAAGCCTTTGATAAGAAGGTCAAGCCTCGTGTGTTCCGAGAAGGTGACCTCGTGCTCAAGAAAGTTTTGTCTTTCGCATCCGATTCCAGGGACAAGTGGACTCCAAACTATGAAGGTCCATATGTTGTTAAGAGAGCCTTTTCAGGCGGTGCTTTGCTGCTTATAACTATGGATGGGGAGGATTTCACTCGTCCTGTGAATTCAGATGCAGTCAAGAAATACTTCGCCTGAAAAAATAGAATAGCTCGCTAAGTTGAAACCCAAAAGGGCAACTTAGGCAAAAATGAGCGTCTCGGTGGATTGAAAACTCGAAAGGGCGGTCCAGGCAAAAGTTAGAGACATGAAAAAATGATATATGTATCCCGCTAGATTGAGTACCTCACCCTGGGGCAATCTAGGCAAAAATTAGGGATTTGGCAAGTAATTACATCCTGACAAGACTTTGTTCCACAACTGTCATATATCAAGGATTCTCGCTCATTCATCGTCAACTGAAGCTTCAAACATATTGGATTCAGAGTTGGTGGAGAAATGGTCATTATGTTCAATATAGCCTTTTTTCCAATATATATCACCAATTTCAAATTTGTAAAGATCCATGGAGTCTCGCCATTTGCGGACTACCATTCCATTAAATAAATTTGAGCTTTTATCCAATTCTTGGCACTCTTATTTATTTATGTTTAACAAATGTTTGCATGTTTTAATTGATAAATATCATTGTTTTAAACGAATAAAGTTTTTATAAACTGTTTTAAACAAAGTGAACATTCACAATGACTAAAAGGATAGTTGTAATGTCTTCAGTTCTCTCCCAAGGATAGTACGATCTCCAAAAGGTAAGACATTTGTTCATATTTTTGGCATTCTTATATTCTCTTCATCAGCTTTCAGGTTGTCTCCCCAGCGAGCGCAGAGAAGAGTAATACATCATCAGCTTATCAGAAAGTCTGACTCTAGCATTTGTGTTTTATCAATTATATGGTTGTCATCCTTTGTATGGACTGACCTAGAATCCCTTATAGATTGATAAAGTTGATATGCTATCTATTCAGGGGGAAGTTTGTCTTTCCTCAGTATGAGTAGAAGTCCTCAACGGAGTAAGCATGTGTTCCCTACACAACTGCCTTTCCAGATAAATTGTCTCTTCAAGCAGGAAGTTGCCTAGAGCAGTTGATGAAGGGCTTGAGTCGTTTTTCACCCTCGGCATGGCACGTGTTGATGAAGGATTCATTTCCGGCTAGGACAGTTCCTTTGGGAGTACTAGCAATTTATCCCTAGAAGGATTGCTTACAGTCCATCCCCAGTAGGGTTGCCCAATCCGAGCTTGATAATTTGTATCCCCTCCGAGTCTTAGATCTCTTCCAGTAATGAAGGATTTTTGAGGAAGATGTGTTATTTCCTTTCCCAGCGGAGCAAATTGGTTATTTCTCCCCTTAGCAGAGATGTCTCTCCAGCAGTTAGAAGGGAGTGTTTGATTGATGTGTATCTGTTTGGTGGTTGTTCCCCACAGAATTTCACACCATCCCTTGATAAGATCCCCAGTAGAGTTCTTCTACGACAGATCTTATTGATATTCAGCCACCTGTTCCCGAGAGCTGTTGGAATATCCCCGGCAGTGGGAAGCTGTGACTTTGCCTATCCCCAGCGGTGGTTTATGTCTCCTGGTATTTGATGCATCCCCACCAGAACTGATTTCTCCTGTGGGCCTTGTCTTTCTGTTTTGAGATGTTATACCGGATGTCCATTCGCAGCTTTGAAGCCTGTTTGTGTTAGATATGTCTGTTTGTCAGCATTAATCATACATAAACCATGCATATACATGCATGATCATAGCATTCAGATATTCATGTTGAATTCTTTGCCATATATCTTTGCTTTTATCTCCTGCTATTGGTGAAATATTCTTCCCCAAGCAGATGTTTGTGTCTGATCTCTCCATTCAGAGTCAGCCCTATAGGCAGAAAGTGTCTATCTTTCCTCCTTTATTCCCCACTGAGTTATGTTCTCGTGGATGATTATTATTTAAGTTTCCTCCCCAATTGTGTATCGGGATGGAATTACTCCCCTGAGATATATCCTCAACGGGTTGAGTCTTGTTTGATTGTGTCTTTCTAGTTTGTTCCTAGAATGACTCCTTTCTTGTTATCCCTTGCAGTTCCATGTGGTTCAGGTGATCGATCGCTCAGTAACCAATAATTTTTCATCTTTCTCCCCAGTGGATTTCTGTGGCCTTCTACCCAGTAACCGGTAGTCGTAAGTCCTATTTCTGTGATTTTCTACCCAGTAACTGGTAGATGTAATCCCCTCTTTGTAGGTTATCTTTACCCAGTAACCGGTATTGATATTCCTTCGTTTCGAGTATACCACTCAGTAACCGGTGATATATCTCTTGGATAATTACTTTTGTCATGCAATTTATCCCCGTTGAGTCATCTTTCATTTGACCTTTTGTTTGGTAATGATTACTTCTCCTTTTGATTGGTCATCATTTTTATACCCAGTAACCGGTATCCCGATGTCCTTTCTTTTTGGTCGATTTATCCTTTATTAACCCAGTAACCGGTTGTGGATAATATTCCATGTGAGTATGTTATCTATGTTATGACGGTAATAGATAATATGTCTCATGCGCTCTTCAGTTGAAGTCTTTTTCTTCCCCAGTTGAGTAAGATCTGTATTTCCTTATGGAATCGAATGCCCATCCTATAAGTCGAGTTTGCTTTTTCATCCCTCCTTTCGGATGATGAGTGTCTTGGATATTTTCCCAATTCACGCCTGGTTGGTCACCTATTATATGTGTAGCGGTGTATTCGTCGCTATATGATCTATCGATTAAATCATAAGCTATGGGATACATTGAAAAATTTCGAGTCGCCACCGCACTTTTATTTATCCAAAGGACTGGCTAAAAAGCGAACAAAAGCCTAAGAAGTTTTACACGTAGAAAACTAATAAAAAGATCAGAGAGTCTGGGTAAGGGGTAAATTACGCAATGGGAAGGTGTTAGGCACCCACTACGTCCTAGGTACTCCTAGGGAGCCCTTTTCACACTTGTTGTAAAAAATTGTTATTTGTTATGACAAAAATATTGTGCAAACATGATTGGGATGATGAGAAAAGAATATACATTTTATTAGGGTTATTGGGTATTGGGTTCGAACGGATGAACCCGTTGCCTACGTACCTTCCATCAAAGGTAAGGATCAGAACGCCGTAGTTCGGCTAAAAGATTTCCAAAAGTGGGTTAGGTTCAATTTTAAACACAAACCCTAGGTCTTACGTTATCCACGGGAGAAAACTCAACCTTATACAAACAACAACGTCCACCATGTGAGAACAGCTTCAACTTGCCAGGGAGGGGTTAACCCTATAATAGGCAAGGAAGACTTACAATTCAATCACTAAAGACAGAAGGTGAGATTAACATCAACCACTAAGATAAATCAAACCTATAGCTCATGTATGAAAACATTAACAATGGACAAAGCCAAAACAATTGAGTGGATGAAGTTAACTGATTATGATTATGAAAATGGAGTCAAAGTATGATTAAGATCAATTCAAATGAGTATTATGAAAATGAAGTTTGAAAAAAGGTCAAGGACTTGAGTCCAGGTTTTTAGTTAGAAAACATGAAGATGTTTGCACAACACTTACGTTAAGTTTGAATGGTAAAGTGTGAAAAAGTCTAGGACATAATGAATGATGAATGGATGGATGGATTGTAAAACTTCTTAGAAGGTTCACTTCTTGAAATCATATAGAAGATGATTCAAGTGTGTCCTTTGGAATAGCAATGGATAATAACAAACAAACAAAACAAAGAAAGGCGGATATCGGATGCCAATCAATGGTCTTATACCAATCTCCTAAAACAAAACTGGATGTCAGATGCCACTCAATGGACTTACACCGATCTCCACAGGAAAAGAAAAAGAGAAAAAAAAAGCGGATACCGGATACCAATAGATGGATTTACACCAGTCTCCTAAAACAGAACAGGATATCAGATGCCACTCAATGGACTTACACCGATCTCCTCAAAAGGAAAGAACAAAGATGAAATATGGAAGTCAACTGCCAATTTATCTGGACTTAGGTTAACTTCACAGTATGGTCCTAGGAAATCCAATGCCACATCACTGGGACTTACAATGGATCCTCACATACAAGAATAAAAGCAACAATATGATCACAGGTGTGCAAATGCCAACTTACAGGGACTTATAATTGCAACCTCTCACACAAACAGATGAACAAACTATGATCACAGGAAAGCAGATGCCAACTTACAGGGACTTATAACTGCAACCTCACATACAAAACCAAACAGATCAAATTATGATCACAGGACAACAGATGCCAGCTTACAGGGACTTATAACTGTATCCTCACATACACACAGATAAACAGAGGATATGAGTGACCAATGAGGTCTTACACTCTATCCTTCCATATCATAGGAGCAAATGCCAAGGCAATGGACTTACAATTGTCCTCCATGGGCAAACAACAATAATAAAAGCCACACAAACAAATGATATGATCATGCACTAATGGCAATTGATGATGATGATAAATGCATAGCATATAGGCAAACAAGTGCACATGAAGCAATCAATCAATCAATGAATATCAAACAGCACACTCTATAGCCAAACAATGGGGGCTCACACAAGAGGGTTTGACTTTAAAAGTCCACTGTAATGGGTAAAGGTCGCTCTTAACCTGGCCATTGAGGGGCTCAGGTGAAGCAGATGAAAAGGAGATGAGGGGTGTGCCTCATTGCTTCAATCTCATATCAGAGAGAGCATCAAAGAAAGTGTGGGAGTTCAGAAAGCAGGAACTCTCTCCACATTATTGACTCGATTAGATCTTGGGTATTTATCTCAATGCTTCAACCATGTAATGGGAGCAAAGAGAGGACACACTGAATAGTGGGGGATAGATCGCTTATCCCTACCTTCCACCAATTGCCTCAAATGAGGACTTTTCCTGCTTGGGACAAATATAAACACACATAGGCATTGCCTCTTAAGGAGGACTTCAGACAGTTTGCCCGGTCAAATAACAGACCGGGTCTCCAGACTACATGAAGAAGAAGTAATTATACCTCAAAGCAAATGCTAAAAAGCAAAGCAAGCAAGTTCAGAGAACTTAGGCAACTAAAGTACCTGAAAAAGTCAAACTCATTAGTAAACAAGTCAATAATCAAAGAGAAATGAACCAAAAGTCAACCACAGAGGGATCAATTGTGCTAGGCACAAAGACTCAAGCATATGAGTCACCTACAAAACAAGTGTTAGCACATGATAAACAAACCAACTCAATCAAAATTGAAAGGTCTTTGGGGCATTGGTGCTCAACCTGAAACAGATGAACTCAACATAAGCTTAGAAGACCACTAGGACTAGCCTAGGGTCAAAGATGAAAGAAAAAGTCAAGGCAGCAAGAAAAGTCAACCCAAACCAAGTTTAATCATTCAAGAAGCATTCTCAATTGGATTCATAATCATATCATGCATCATGGTCATTTCATACACAAATGAATGCAAAGCATGGCAAGAGAAGCATACAAAAGTCAACACCAAAGACTTCATTCAAAAGTCAACTCAAACAATCTCAAAAATTATGAAATAAACCACACTCGATCCTAACATCTAACATGGTATACATGTGAAATTTCATGGCATTTGGATGAGAGGAAGGCAGTCAAGTAAAATCATGAAGTCAAACCAAATTCAATTAAGCATGGTGAAAGTCAACAAGCATGGGTCAACTTCAAAAAATCATATCAATTTGAAAACAGAAGAGAAATGAATGAGATTAACATCCATGCAAAGCTTGAGATGTCTAGTTATCACATATGAAATTTCATGATCATACAATAAGATTTGAGAATTTCACAAAAGATTTGGCAAGGCATAGCACAAAAAGTCAACAAATGACCAAGCATGGAAGAAAATTCTCAATCAAATGGAAAACAGCAAGATTAATTCCAAGAAAATTCATACACAAACTAGACATGTGATATATGATTCATGCAAAATTTAGGATCATTTGGAGGCCAGGAAGTGTGTGAACAAAAATCATGAAAAGGCATATCATTCATGTGGCATCAAATGTAACACATAACTTCAAAAATTCATATCCAGCAAACCACAAATGGGAAACCCACAAACTCTATATGGAAACAAAGGTCAATGTGTCTAGTTTTACCACAAAAAGTTTCAAGGGCATTGGATGCAACATGACGATTTCACAAAAGGAATGGCACAATGTATCATTTAAGCATACATGTTGGGAAAACAATTATCATTAAAAATCCAGCCAATGGAAAATTAATTAAAATTCACAATAAAATAGAGGACACATTCATGAACATGATGGAAAAAATTGCATGATTTTTGGATAAAAATTGAGAGAGAAATTAATTGTTGAAGTTGGATGAAATTTGAGGCAAGCATGAACAAAATGCATGGCAAGATGGGTCAAACTAAGGTCAACCGATGGCAAACTTGTAATTCAGCATGCCACTTATCAAAACGACTGTGTTTAAGCAGGGGAAATGAAATGTTCCCATTGGCTGATGGCCAATGGAACAGTACTCGGACCAATCAAGGCTTAAAATTCTGGGTTTTAAAACCCTTAGGGTTTATGCAGCAACAGCCATGGCATTCATGCGAGTTCATCATCATAAAACAATTCCAAGCAGAAAAACTCAAACATCATGGCATTAACACTCATGCAGCATCATAACACCAACCAACAGGACATGATTCATGTGGATTTCTGGGCAGGTTTTAGGGTTCAACACAACAGTGCATATGTTCATCACCTTCATATAATCAAAATTTCGAAATGCCCAGAATCAAAAAATGAGCATAGCAATAGCATCAGCACACATCAAGCATCACAAATGTAGCATCCAATCTCACTAACTCATCCTAAGCAAGGCAAATCGAGTGAAAATAGGTTTGAACACACAAAATAAAATCCAGATTTCTCCATCATAACACAACCATTTCAAGCAAGGCATAGTTCATTGGAATCAGCATAATCAGAGCTACCTAAAACATATCATGGCATGGCAAATGATTGAAGTCGAAACCTTACTTGTTTTGAAGAAAAATGAGAAACAGTGATGGATTGATGTTGTTGTGCTGAAACAGATCCCCTTTATGCTTGATGTTGATGGATTCTTGAAGAAACTTGGCTTGAACCACTCAAATCTAGATTGAACCAACACTTGCCATGGTTGAAGCTTGAAGAAAAACAGAACACGAGCTGCTATTACAGTTGATGAATGGTGCTGCAAAATGCTTCCAAAGGTTGTCCAAGTGATGAAGGAAGCAAGAATGGCTCGTGGTCTTTGAAGCTTGGAGCAGAAAAATTCAAATCGAGCAAAATGCGAAATGAGAGAAAAGAGTTTTTTCTGTGCTTGGAGGCTGTGTCTAGGGTTGAATGGACAGAAAATGAAGTTATATATGTGGTGATTAGTGTGTGTGTTAGTTGATTAATTGAGTGGTAATCCAAAATTAGCTTAATGAAGTGTGTTTGCTAATTAGCTTAAATGAGGGTGTTTTGGTCAATTGGGATTTTCACCCTTGTGCATGAAAATGGTGTGTGAAGTAATATGGACGTGAACAGTGCTCAAAACAGAGTTATGTATTGATACAAAAGCCCCTGCATCGATACATAGAACATTTTTAACAGTATGGATCGATACATAACTCGTATGTATCGATACATAGCAGTTTTTAACAGTATGCATCGATACATAACTTGTTTGTATCAATACATAGCGTTTTTTAACAGTATGCATCGATACATAACTTGTTTGTATCAATACATAGTGTTTTTTAACAGTATGCATCGATACATAACTTGTTTGTATCAATACATAGTGTTTTTTAACAGTATGCATCGACACATAACTCGTGTGCATCGATACATAACATTTTTTTGCCTTGCATGCATCGATACGAAACTCGTGTGCATCGATACATGGAAAATTTGCCATGCACCCTCGGTGGTAATTTGACCATATCTCCTCAACCGTTCATCCGATTCTCACGATCTTGGACTTTTTGGAAATGGGAGAGAAAGATCTACAACTTTCATGTTCAACAAAATTCCATTTGAAGATTTTTTGGTGACGTGAAGTTGAGTTGAAGTTGTTCCAAAAACTTGCCATTTTTTGGAAACTTGAAACCATAGGTCATTTTTCCTTTCGGAAACTTTTGGTATGACCTCAAATCCTCCAATGTGAGTATTTGAAATGTCAAATGAGACTTGTTTGAACATGAATGGAGTATTTCTAATCACTTCCCACCTCCAAATCCACAATTGACTTTGCAGTTGACTGGGTAGGGCTTCCGTGCTTCAGCTGTAAGTAACATGGTTAGATGACAATATTTTTGTACTTTTGGTTAGTAAACAAAATGAAAAGCAATGATATACAAATGCAAAGTATGCTTGGTGATCAAGAAACAAACCCACAAGGCGATCTACCCACTAGGAGGGGACTAAGGCATGCAAATGATCCTTGAGGCCATGATATGATATGATATGGGCCATGAGGGATCTTAGGGCCCAAAATTGGGGTCTTACAGATGCCCCTATTTAAGGTCATTCTAGCCGGAGAAGTGAAGTTTAGAAATCTTCATCTCGACGCGGTAGAATGGGCTTAAATAACAGTAATGAGACAAATTTTGGTCCCTAAGAGACCTCATGATGCAAATGTATGCGTGCAAAAGACAAAAATTCTGTGGGGAATATGATTCACACAGAAGAAAAGACGATCCATCGGAGTAGTACACTCACCAGGAACAGAGACTCTGACAAGACTCTATGGGGATAACAAAAGAAACAGAAATGTGTGAACGATACACGACCCTAAACTGGGGAAAAACGAAACTGACACAACGTGAACAAGACACGACTCTGATTGGAAGAACAGAGAACAGACAGGAGAACTCACTGGGGAGTGAAGGACTCACACTGGGGAAAAGAATTCCAAATGGAAAATAAATCCATTGGAGAGACACAAGCTGACTCCTGAGGAGAAACAAAAGAAAACTCCACTGGGGAAGTAACAAAGAAATGAGATGTTACCAGGCATACGGGTAACAAACTCAGGAAAATCTGACTCCACGGGGGGACCGAGGTCATAATAGGGAGCAGAAAGGAGGGAACACCAAGGATACCGGTTATTGGGTATATAATAGGTGACCGACCAAGGCGTGAATTGGATTTCACTTCCAAAACACTCATCACCCTGAAGAGAGCGAAAGCAAACTTGTTTATAGGATGGACATTCAATTCCACAAGGGAAATGAATCTTACTCTGAGGGGAAAACAATCAAAAGATTGACTCAAGAGTGAACGAGATATAATATCCATTACCGTCAGAACGTGGATAGAATACTCAGATGAGACATATTATTCATTACCGGCAGACCGTGAATAATACACTCGAAAGGAAAATTATCCTGAACCGGTTACTGGGTTGTTTATAGGATAAAATCCGAAATCGTGAATTGGTTTTCACTTCCAAAACACTCATCATCCGAAAGGAGGGCTTGAGAAAGCAAATCGACTTACAGGATGGACATTCGAATCCACGACGGGAAAACGAATCTTACTCAAATGGGGACACAAACCCAAAGAGTGCATGAGATACAATATCCATTACCGGCAGACCGTGGATAAGAATACTCGCATGAGATATATTATCTATTACCGTCAGAACGTAGATAATAAACTCGCATGGTAAGAAACACCAGAGATACCGGTTACTGGGTATATAATAGGTGATCTACCGAAAATGTGAATTGGTTTTCACTTCCAAAACACTCATCATCCAAAACACAAACTGGTTAAAGGATGGCCATTCGATTCTACAGAGAATACGAATCTTGCTCAGTTGGGGAAAATCAACAAAGGATTCCAACTAAAGAGCGCATGAGATATATTATTCATTACCGGCAGACCGTGAATAATACACTCGAAAGGAAAAGACACCAGAGATACCGGTTACTGGGTATATAATAGGTGACTAACCAAAAAGAGAGACAATCGATACCAAGCATACGGGTAAACGAAAGACAACTCAAAGGGATAAATTGCAAGCATCCGGCAATTATCCAACAACAAGAATATTCGACTCCACAAAGGGAACTAACGAATCTTACTCGACTGGGGAAACACAAAAGGTTTCGACTGAAGAGTGCATGAGATATATTATTCATTACCGGCAGACCGTGAATAATATACTCGCATGGAAGATTATCCACAACCGTTTACTGGGTTAACAAAGGATGAATCAACCGAACAGAAAGGCATCGGGATACCAAATTAGGTATATAATGATGACCAATCAAAAGGAACAACAGCCATTACCGACAAAAGGGTAAATGAAAGGCAAACTGCTGAGGATAAATTGCAAGCATCCGGCAATTATCGACAGAAGACTAGCTGGGGATGCACTGGTAAACAACCAATGATCCGGGGAACAAATCACTAGCATACGGTGAAAAGACCCACTGGGGATAAAATTGCTAGCATACGGCAATTATCCACAAAAGACTTGCTGGGGAAATAAGTGCTGATCTGAGCAACTTATCCAAGCAAAGGAAAATCAACATCAAAGACTAGATGAAGATAACCACAAAATTAGGGTTTACATCTACCGAATACGGGGTAGAAGACCAAAAACTCTACGTGGGGATAGAACAAATCACAAATCCGCACGGGAAACCAAAATAGGGTTTATAACAAACCACCAACTGCTGAAGAGCAGGAAAATAGGATTTACAACTACCGGGTAATAGGTAGAAAACCAAAAAAAACTCTGGCTGGAGAATAAAAGGTGTATAACCACAAATTCTGTTAAGAAAGCCAGGAAAAGATAGGACTTACAACTACCGGTTATGAGGGTAGAGGCCCAAAAACATTCCGCTGGGGAACAACCCACTGGGAAACACAAGATATTTGACAAATAGCCAATTCGGGAACGATCCGAAAAGACAGACTGAATCAAGACACGTCCTAATGAGGATATAACTCAAATAGGAAAATCCATCCCAATATATGTGTTGGGAGGAAACGGAAGAAACCGTCATCCACGAGGATAATCTCAGTGGGGAACTGCAGAAGAAAAGACAGACATTTTCTGCTTATGGGGTTGACTCTATATGGAGAGATTTATAAACACCCAACATCTGCTTGGGGAGATCTATAAAGAGATCTATATCGCCAGAGCAGGAGACACGACAAACAAAAGATATATGGCAAAAAATGCAACATGAATATCTGAATGTTTATGAATATGCATGAATATGCGTGATTTATGTTTGATGAATGCTGACAAAACAGACAATTCTAACACAAACAGGTTCAGGAACCAAACGTCCGGTATTATACTTCCAGGGGAAAAACCAGCTGGAGAGCCAATCTGCGGAGATCTACGTGCTGTAAAGCAAAGATCTGCAAGTAACTGCTGAAGAAGCAGAGAATCAGAAATATCAGGAAACAACCCAATCAGGGTACAGAAAGTCACAACGGGCAAGACAGCCTCCAAGACGAATCTGTAGGGGAACAAGAGAAGTCCCAAAGTATCTGCAGGGGATCCCAGTGTTAACTGAGAAACAAAAAAGTGCATGAACACGAACTGCTGTAGAAGCAACTCCACACAACTCCGCTGGGGGACAACCCACTGAGGGAGAATGATAACATCTAGATAGAATCTTACTGCATAAGCAACTCTATTGGGGAAAACTGTCGGCTACTCTCTTGGGGAACAACCCACTGAGGGAGGACAGATCAAACAGATAGATTCTGCAATAAACCACTCCGCTTGGGGAGAATATACATAGCAAACTGATCACAACAAGTAGATTCTGCAATATAAGCCACTCTACTGGGGATCACAAACAGTCAGGAAATAAATCCGTTCACTGGAAGCTAGAGCCATCATCCAACCATACTGGGGATTGAAGGCGTATTCAACAGGCGAAACTGCCACAACAAACATCCTGCAGACTGAGCTGAGGAAAAGATGGTTGCAATACACTGGGATGTCAACCCAAATCAAAACTGCTCAGGAAAATAAATCCTGCTCTGCCGGAGAGAATAACTCTGGTGGAGAGATAGCAACAATTCCACAGACGACTTCGCCGGGGAGAGGTAAAGTACCGGGTATCAAACCACTGACCTACCGAGTCTTCAAAAGAAAGCGAACATGCTGAGGAAACAGACAAATCCTGCTGGCACACTGTATGGGGAGAAGAGGTAACAACTCCACTTGCAACCCTGGTGGGGATATTAATAACAGCTCTACTCGCAACTCCGAGGGGAGTATCAATCAACAGCTACACTCATGACTATGCTGAGGAGACAAATAAAGTCTGGGGATATGACCCACTGGATAAAGTGACGGGGCACCAAGATGACAAACCATCAACCGCCGAAACTTCTACAAGAAAACACCCATGCTAGGGGGAAAACTGCTGCTGGAGAAACGAAGTCTTCAACAACAAATCACTTGTTACTGTACTGGGGAACAGCCCCAACAACAACTCTGCTTGAGGAACAACCCCAACAAAGATCTGAAGAAAGAAGATACCACCAAACCAGGAATATGAACGAATGTCTTACCTGTTGGGAATCATGCCACCCTCGGGAGAGCACTGAGATATTCTTGAGTATCCTTTCAATCTTGTGAATGTTCACTTTGTTTAAACAAAAATTTTGCAAAATTTGATTTGTTTAAAACAATGACATTTTATCAATTTAAAACATGCAAAACATTTGTTGAATTGAAACAAATAAGAGTGCAAATAATTGGATAAAAAGCTCGAATTGATTTGATAGAACGGTAGTCTGCAAATGGCAAGACTCCATAGATCTGTACAAATTTGAAATCAGTGATATATATTGGAAGAGGGCTACATTGAACATAATGATCCTTTCTCTACCAATTTGAATCTCGATGTATCCGAAGCTTCAGTTGACGACGAATCGAGAATCTTCTGACGAAATGACGACTGATGAACAGAAAGTCTTGTCAGGATGCAGTTACTTGCCAAATCCCTAATTTTTGCCTAGATTGCCCCAGAGTGAGGTACTCAGTCTAGCGGGATGCAAATATATTCTTTTTTCAAGTCTCTAATTTTTGCCTGGATTACCCTTGCGGGTTCTCCACCGAGACGCTCATTTTTGCCTAAGCCGCCCTTTCGGGTTTTCAACCTAGCGAGCTATTCTGTTTTTTTTTTCATTTGTTTTTTTTTTTTTTTTTTTTTTTTTTTTTTTTTTTCATTTGCATATACTTTTTTTTTTTAGGCAAAGTATCTCTTAACTGCATCTGAATTCACAGGACGAGTGAAATCCTCCCCATCCATTGTTGTAAGCATCAAAGCTCCGCCTGAAAAGGCTCTCTTAACAACATATGGACCCTCGTAGTTTGGAGTCCACTTGCCCCTGGAATCGGGCGCGAAAGACAAAACTTTCTTGAGCACGAGGTCACCTTCTCGGAACACGCGAGGCTTGACCTTCTTGTCGAATGCTTTCTTCATTCTTTGCTGATATAACTGACCATGGCACATGGCAGTTAATCGCTTTTCTTCAATCAAATTCAGTTGGTCGTAACGACTCTGAATCCGTTCAGCATCAGTCAACTAGGGACTTGAGGGTATAATTTTTCTTTTTTCCTTTGGAAAATTTTGAAAAATTTTTCCTGGTTTTTGATTTTTCTTTCTTTTTCACCCTCTTCCTTTTTTTTTTTTTTTTTTTTTTTTTTTTTTTGTTTTTTTTTTTTTGATTGCATTTGCAGTGCAGTGCCCCAGTTTGACTGTTTTGCTGATTCTCGTGATACAGCTGAATGAGCTCCTTTGGTGCTCAAGAAGGCGGGTAATCTCGTCAGGAATCCCCTTCAACATCATCTTCCTTTGTTTCGAATACAAAGAATTCAAGATTGGGAGATGGCGTTGGATCATTATGTTCAATGGGTTTAGAAATCCCTGCATAATGATTCTGGATAATGAAAAGCTTTTGAATTTAACAAGCAAATCATTTATGCAGATGAAAAAGCTGTTTTTTTGTTTTTCAGGGTTTTTTGTGATCACTGATTTCATGCAAAAGCAAAAAGTGAAAACAAATGGAAAAACAAATGTTTGACAATGCATTAATTGAATGAAACATCATTGTATTAAAATGCTGCCAACAATGTCATCACTTCTCCTTTTGGCATGGGAGAAGCGTTTCAAACAAAGTGAACAAATCACGCTGACTTATGAATGACCGTAGGAACATCCACAGCGACCCAATTGTGGCAGACACCACCAGGAATGATGAAATTGTTCAGATCTTCTGCATACTCTTCCAAGATAGCAGCAGTTTCTTCTGCAGGTTGATCAGTATGGATGAATCCTCCACTTGAATAAACCATGCTCCTTAAGTGCCCCAGAACAGTAGCCAATGCCAGCCCGGGATTGATTAACCAGGAATAAATCCATCAACAGGAATAAATCCATCAACAACACTAAGGCTGGCAAAATCCTCCTCGAGTTCACAATTCTCTTGCTCAGGATGATCCATCAATCTGGCAGAGTTGGCTTCGGTAAAATACCGGCAAAGTGCGTCTTCAAAATAAATGAAGATCGCAGGGTCAGACCACAGGACGGGAGACCGGAACAAAACACCTGCTTATGCAAATGATGCATGAAGTGTTTATGCATATGCTTGTTTTTATATCAAAGGAACACGAGGGTTTTATTTGCAAACTTTGAAATATTTAAGCATTTTGATCATACATGAGAATATCTCATCAGATATATCAGGTGAAAAAATTTTCCCGGTTTTTTCATGTTTTGAAAATTTTTGCAAATAAACTCCTTTGAGTTCCTTGAAAATTTTCGGTTTCTGATGATATGAATGCGGATGAATGCGTGAATGTATGAATGCAACAAACACACTCAAGGATCAAGCAAAGCATGCCAAACAAAGGTCGTGGGAAAGCTCTATGTATCCCTAATATCAATCATCCATTTTGGTGGATTTAGGTTTTCACCTTATCAACACCCAAGTTCCATTGATATTAACGGTACATGAACCGGTTCAAACATTCCTAATATCAACCAGCCGCTTTGGTGGATTTTAGGTTTTACACCTGATCCGGGATCCATTGATATTAACAATGTTTGAACGACTCAACCACTAATCACGGGTTTGTTGGGAGTCACGAGCATGGAGTCTCGGTTAAGAACCACCCAAAGGGAGTGTACTAGGGTTTAAACCTGCCAGACATGTTCTATCAGAGGTTCCCATAATCATCGTTCCATCTTTCGGATATTATCGGAGGAACGAATACTCGTATTCCAAAAATATTCTCAAGAGAAACTCTTATGAGTGTAGTATCGCGTAACAATCGCATCAGAACTTACATCTGAACGACCTCCGCACTACGTCCTAAAAATAGGCCAAGATGGGTTTGGTAAACTAAGGTCCTTGGCTTCTAAGGCACATGATTGAACGAATAATGCCTAACCACAAATAACTTGTGTGACATTATTAATCCAACATGACCTCCACCAAGTGAATGGACTCGCAAGTCAACTGGCTAAGGACTACTCCACACCAGTCAACAAGGCTATGCCATTCTCCTATCCTAGAGTGCACTCGAGTTCGGGTATAGAACTCATCTCACAGAGATCACCAAAGCAAACAGCAATTGTATATCAAGCAATTCAAACATTACAATCAATACAGTTATCCCAAATTGTACAAAAATATGTCAGATAAACAATAACAATATAGCACAACAAGGGTGAAAAGTAGGCAATACCAACCAGAGATTCTGGGTTTAATCCCCAGCAGAGTCGCCACTTTTCTGTAGCGGTGTATTCGTCGCTATATGATCTATCGATTAAATCATAAGCTATGGGATACATTGAAAAATTTCGAGTCGCCACCGCACTTTTATTTATCCAAAGGACTGGCTAAAAAGCGAACAAAAGCCTAAGAAGTTTTACACGTAGAAAACTAATAAAAAGATCAGAGAGTCTGGGTAAGGGGTAAATTACGCAATGGGAAGGTGTTAGGCACCCACTACGTCCTAGGTACTCCTAGGGAGCCCTTTTCACACTTGTTGTAAAAAATTGTTATTTGTTATGACAAAAATATTGTGCAAACATGATTGGGATGATGAGAAAAGAATATACATTTTATTAGGGTTATTGGGTATTGGGTTCGAACGGATGAACCCGTTGCCTACGTACCTTCCATCAAAGGTAAGGATCAGAACGCCGTAGTTCGGCTAAAAGATTTCCAAAAGTGGGTTAGGTTCAATTTTAAACACAAACCCTAGGTCTTACGTTATCCACGGGAGAAAACTCAACCTTATACAAACAACAACGTCCACCATGTGAGAACAGCTTCAACTTGCCAGGGAGGGGTTAACCCTATAATAGGCAAGGAAGACTTACAATTCAATCACTAAAGACAGAAGGTGAGATTAACATCAACCACTAAGATAAATCAAACCTATAGCTCATGTATGAAAACATTAACAATGGACAAAGCCAAAACAATTGAGTGGATGAAGTTAACTGATTATGATTATGAAAATGGAGTCAAAGTATGATTAAGATCAATTCAAATGAGTATTATGAAAATGAAGTTTGAAAAAAGGTCAAGGACTTGAGTCCAGGTTTTTAGTTAGAAAACATGAAGATGTTTGCACAACACTTACGTTAAGTTTGAATGGTAAAGTGTGAAAAAGTCTAGGACATAATGAATGATGAATGGATGGATGGATTGTAAAACTTCTTAGAAGGTTCACTTCTTGAAATCATATAGAAGATGATTCAAGTGTGTCCTTTGGAATAGCAATGGATAATAACAAACAAACAAAACAAAGAAAGGCGGATATCGGATGCCAATCAATGGTCTTATACCAATCTCCTAAAACAAAACTGGATGTCAGATGCCACTCAATGGACTTACACCGATCTCCACAGGAAAAGAAAAGAGAAAAAAAAAGCGGATACCGGATACCAATAGATGGATTTACACCAGTCTCCTAAAACAGAACAGGATATCAGATGCCACTCAATGGACTTACACCGATCTCCTCAAAGGAAAGAACAAAGATGAAATATGGAAGTCAACTGCCAATTTATCTGGACTTAGGTTAACTTCACAGTATGGTCCTAGGAAATCCAATGCCACATCACTGGGACTTACAATGGATCCTCACATACAAGAATAAAAGCAACAATATGATCACAGGTGTGCAAATGCCAACTTACAGGGACTTATAATTGCAACCTCTCACACAAACAGATGAACAAACTATGATCACAGGAAAGCAGATGCCAACTTACAGGGACTTATAACTGCAACCTCACATACAAAACCAAACAGATCAAATTATGATCACAGGACAACAGATGCCAGCTTACAGGGACTTATAACTGTATCCTCACATACACACAGATAAACAGAGGATATGAGTGACCAATGAGGTCTTACACTCTATCCTTCCATATCATAGGAGCAAATGCTAAGGCAATGGACTTACAATTGTCCTCCATGGGCAAACAACAATAATAAAAGCCACACAAACAAATGATATGATCATGCACTAATGGCAATTGATGATGATGATAAATGCATAGCATATAGGCAAACAAGTGCACATGAAGCAATCAATCAATCAATGAATATCAAACAGCACACTCTATAGCCAAACAATGGGGGCTCACACAAGAGGGTTTGACTTTAAAAGTCCACTGTAATGGGTAAAGGTCGCTCTTAACCTGGCCATTGAGGGGCTCAGGTGAAGCAGATGAAAAGGAGATGAGGGGTGTGCCTCATTGCTTCAATCTCATATCAGAGAGAGCATCAAAGAAAGTGTGGGAGTTCAGAAAGCAGGAACTCTCTCCACATTATTGACTCGATTAGATCTTGGGTATTTATCTCAATGCTTCAACCATGTAATGGGAGCAAAGAGAGGACACACTGAATAGTGGGGGATAGATCGCTTATCCCTACCTTCCACCAATTGCCTCAAATGAGGACTTTTCCTGCTTGGGACAAATATAAACACACATAGGCATTGCCTCTTAAGGAGGACTTCAGACAGTTTGCCCGGTCAAATAACAGACCGGGTCTCCAGACTACATGAAGAAGAAGTAATTATACCTCAAAGCAAATGCTAAAAAGCAAAGCAAGCAAGTTCAGAGAACTTAGGCAACTAAAGTACCTGAAAAAGTCAAACTCATTAGTAAACAAGTCAATAATCAAAGAGAAATGAACCAAAAGTCAACCACAGAGGGATCAATTGTGCTAGGCACAAAGACTCAAGCATATGAGTCACCTACAAAACAAGTGTTAGCACATGATAAACAAACCAACTCAATCAAAATTGAAAGGTCTTTGGGGCATTGGTGCTCAACCTGAAACAGATGAACTCAACATAAGCTTAGAAGACCACTAGGACTAGCCTAGGGTCAAAGATGAAAGAAAAAGTCAAGGCAGCAAGAAAAGTCAACCCAAACCAAGTTTAATCATTCAAGAAGCATTCTCAATTGGATTCATAATCATATCATGCATCATGGTCATTTCATACACAAATGAATGCAAAGCATGGCAAGAGAAGCATACAAAAGTCAACACCAAAGACTTCATTCAAAAGTCAACTCAAACAATCTCAAAAATTATGAAATAAACCACACTCGATCCTAACATCTAACATGGTATACATGTGAAATTTCATGGCATTTGGATGAGAGGAAGGCAGTCAAGTAAAATCATGAAGTCAAACCAAATTCAATTAAGCATGGTGAAAGTCAACAAGCATGGGTCAACTTCAAAAAATCATATCAATTTGAAAACAGAAGAGAAATGAATGAGATTAACATCCATGCAAAGCTTGAGATGTCTAGTTATCACATATGAAATTTCATGATCATACAATAAGATTTGAGAATTTCACAAAAGATTTGGCAAGGCATAGCACAAAAAGTCAACAAATGACCAAGCATGGAAGAAAATTCTCAATCAAATGGAAAACAGCAAGATTAATTCCAAGAAAATTCATACACAAACTAGACATGTGATATATGATTCATGCAAAATTTAGGATCATTTGGAGGCCAGGAAGTGTGTGAACAAAAATCATGAAAAGGCATATCATTCATGTGGCATCAAATGTAACACATAACTTCAAAAATTCATATCCAGCAAACCACAAATGGGAAATCCACAAACTCTATATGGAAACAAAGGTCAATGTGTCTAGTTTTACCACAAAAAGTTTCAAGGGCATTGGATGCAACATGACGATTTCACAAAAGGAATGGCACAATGTATCATTTAAGCATACATGTTGGGAAAACAATTATCATTAAAAATCCAGCCAATGGAAAATTAATTAAAATTCACAATAAAATAGAGGACACATTCATGAACATGATGGAAAAAATTGCATGATTTTTGGATAAAAATTGAGAGAGAAATTAATTGTTGAAGTTGGATGAAATTTGAGGCAAGCATGAACAAAATGCATGGCAAGATGGGTCAAACTAAGGTCAACCGATGGCAAACTTGTAATTCAGCATGCCACTTATCAAAACGACTGTGTTTAAGCAGGGGAAATGAAATGTTCCCATTGGCTGATGGCCAATGGAACAGTACTCGGACCAATCAAGGCTTAAAATTCTGGGTTTTAAAACCCTTAGGGTTTATGCAGCAACAGCCATGGCATTCATGCGAGTTCATCATCATAAAACAATTCCAAGCAGAAAAACTCAAACATCATGGCATTAACACTCATGCAGCATCATAACACCAACCAACAGGACATGATTCATGTGGATTTCTGGGCAGGTTTTAGGGTTCAACACAACAGTGCATATGTTCATCACCTTCATATAATCAAAATTTCGAAATGCCCAGAATCAAAAAATGAGCATAGCAATAGCATCAGCACACATCAAGCATCACAAATGTAGCATCCAATCTCACTAACTCATCCTAAGCAAGGCAAATCGAGTGAAAATAGGTTTGAACACACAAAATAAAATCCAGATTTCTCCATCATAACACAACCATTTCAAGCAAGGCATAGTTCATTGGAATCAGCATAATCAGAGCTACCTAAAACATATCATGGCATGGCAAATGATTGAAGTCGAAACCTTACTTGTTTTGAAGAAAAATGAGAAACAGTGATGGATTGATGTTGTTGTGCTGAAACAGATCCCCTTTATGCTTGATGTTGATGGATTCTTGAAGAAACTTGGCTTGAACCACTCAAATCTAGATTGAACCAACACTTGCCATGGTTGAAGCTTGAAGAAAAACAGAACACGAGCTGCTATTACAGTTGATGAATGGTGCTGCAAAATGCTTCCAAAGGTTGTCCAAGTGATGAAGGAAGCAAGAATGGCTCGTGGTCTTTGAAGCTTGGAGCAGAAAAATTCAAATCGAGCAAAATGCGAAATGAGAGAAAAGAGTTTTTTCTGTGCTTGGAGGCTGTGTCTAGGGTTGAATGGACAGAAAATGAAGTTATATATGTGGTGATTAGTGTGTGTGTTAGTTGATTAATTGAGTGGTAATCCAAAATTAGCTTAATGAAGTGTGTTTGCTAATTAGCTTAAATGAGGGTGTTTTGGTCAATTGGGATTTTCACCCTTGTGCATGAAAATGGTGTGTGAAGTAATATGGACGTGAACAGTGCTCAAAACAGAGTTATGTATTGATACAAAAGCCCCTGCATCGATACATAGAACATTTTTAACAGTATGGATCGATACATAACTCGTATGTATCGATACATAGCAGTTTTTAACAGTATGCATCGATACATAACTTGTTTGTATCAATACATAGCGTTTTTTAACAGTATGCATCGATACATAACTTGTTTGTATCAATACATAGTGTTTTTTAACAGTATGCATCGATACATAACTTGTTTGTATCAATACATAGTGTTTTTTAACAGTATGCATCGACACATAACTCGTGTGCATCGATACATAACATTTTTTTGCCTTGCATGCATCGATACGAAACTCGTGTGCATCGATACATGGAAAATTTGCCATGCACCCTCGGTGGTAATTTGACCATATCTCCTCAACCGTTCATCCGATTCTCACGATCTTGGACTTTTTGGAAATGGGAGAGAAAGATCTACAACTTTCATGTTCAACAAAATTCCATTTGAAGATTGTTTGGTGACGTGAAGTTGAGTTGAAGTTGTTCCAAAAACTTGCCATTTTTTGGAAACTTGAAACCATAGGTCATTTTTCCTTTCGGAAACTTTTGGTATGACCTCAAATCCTCCAATGTGAGTATTTGAAATGTCAAATGAGACTTGTTTGAACATGAATGGAGTATTTCTAATCACTTCCCACCTCCAAATCCACAATTGACTTTGCAGTTGACTGGGTAGGGCTTCCGTGCTTCAGCTGTAAGTAACATGGTTAGATGACAATATTTTTGTACTTTTGGTTAGTAAACAAAATGAAAAGCAATGATATACAAATGCAAAGTATGCTTGGTGATCAAGAAACAAACCCACAAGGCGATCTACCCACTAGGAGGGGACTAAGGCATGCAAATGATCCTTGAGGCCATGATATGATATGATATGGGCCATGAGGGATCTTAGGGCCCAAAATTGGGGTCTTACAATATGCCCAGTAACCGGTATCCGTGGTGTTCCTTCCTTCTGCTCCCTATTATGACTTTTTGTCCCCTATGGAGTTAGATTTCCTGAAATGAGATGTACCTTTTGGGTCCTCCTCAAATGTTTTGGATGATTGATATCTCTCACCCTTATATCGGTTTTAGATACTCTTTCTCCCTGAGCATGTTGTTCTCTCACCCAGTAACCGGTGTTTTGAAAACATGTATCTTTTTGAGTTTATTACCTAGTAGCCGGTAATATCTCATTATTTCTTCCTCGGCTGAGTCATTTGTGGACCACCCCGTCCGAGTCCGAATTTTTATCCGATGTATCCTTTGTGGATAGTTTTGTTGTGTTGGCATATTCCCTAATACATGCATCTTTGCGTCAGCTCGAGTCTTTCCATCGATTTATTTTCATGGAATCCCTTCGTGTCTCCCAACAAGTTTTCAAGTTGTGACCTGCTCACGCATTCTACCTTATTTCCCCCAGAGTCTCTGTCTCCCTAGTGAGTATGTCACTCCTACAGATTTTTCAGTTTCCCCTTATTTCTTTTCCTTCGTGGCAATTATTCACCATGAAAATTTTATCTTTGCATGCATACATTTGCATCATGAGGTCTCTTAGGGACTAAAATTTGTCTCTTTGTTATTATTTAAGCCCATTCTACCTCATCGAGACAAAGATTTTAACCTTCATATCTCCTGCTAGAATGACCTTAAATAGGGGCATGTATAAGACCCTAATTTTGATCCTAAGATCCCTCATGGCATCATACCATTTGCTCATTGCATTGCCTCAAGGATCATAGCATGTGTGGCTCTTTTACCCTAGGGGTGAGACTTATGTGAGTTGGTTTGAGACCACCAAGCTTTCTTGAATTGTATATTATTGCTTTTCTTATTTTAATTACTAACCAAAAGTAGAAAAATATGTCACTAACTCTTTTTGTTTTGAAGCTCAAGTGATCATGTGCTCACAATGCTCCTAGGAGGCTCCTAAGCTCAATGAAGTGGCTAGATGAAGATGATAAAAAGCATGACAATAGTTCACAAAGCTCTTAATCATCATATATGTCTCCCAAGTATCTCAATTTTCCAATTTGATCAAGATAACTCAAAGGGCTTGAGGATTGTTTCCCAAGGAAACCCTAATTCAATTGTGCTTTGACTGTGCCTTGCTCATGAAGCAACCTCGACCTATGATCAAATTTAATTAAGGTAAGTTCTTTCATTCATTATTTTATGCATATATGAGCCTATGTGGGTATCCTCAATCATTCATTCATCAAGATGTGAAGTTTGGCCTTGAGAAGTTGAACAGTCAAGTTATCTGACTAAACTGAGGATCACTGAGATACAACTTTTGATGTGTTTGTCAAATGAAGATGTCCCCAAAATCACAAATGTTATTAAGAACCATATGAACAACTTTTCATGTTCATCAAAAATCCATTTGAAACTTGGAAGGTCATCATTCATTTCAAAACATTATAGGTCATTTTGATTGAAACCCTAATTTTGGGTCAACTTCCCAAGGACCTAACTTCCTTATTTTTTATGATTTTGAGGTGAGACCAATTGCATTAGAAATCTTAAGATGTCTAATTCAAATTTTATGTTGGACAAAATTTCATAACCCTAAAATAAACACATGTGATAATACAAAACATTATAGGTTACTTTGGACCAAAGTCATTGAATTTGAAAAATGTCCAACTTCAAGTGCCCATACATTTCTCATGTAAAACCCAAATGATGGAAAATTTAAGTCTAAATTGATCATTTTGAAAATATCTACAACTTTTATGTTGGAGGTTTTCCCATTTGAGGCATGCATCATCAAAATAGAAGGGCTTGAAGTTGCTTACTTTTGGCAAAAAAATTCAAAGGGAACCTAAACATGTTTTGTACCCAAAACTTCACAGCCGGTTTTCACAAATTTCCAAACTCCAAATGAATTTTTGCCCAACATGACTTTTGTTCCTTATTTCAATAGCTTTCCAACCATTACTCACATGACCATTTTCGGATTTTCCATGTGGGAGTTTCGAAGAGCTTAATGTTTATGCTCATTTTTGCAATTCACATCATAACTTGGAATGCAAGCTTGTGCAGCCTCTTGTGCACGTCCAATTCAACTACATTTGATCTTAGCATACATTTCCATTCATTCTTGGGCTTTGCACACGCTTGTACAGGCCTATGCATGAAGGATCCAAGTTTCATGCACACGAGCCAAACACCACCTTGCATCCATTCCAGCTATAAATAGAAGCTCATGCTCATCCAAAAATAAACCAGAAGGAGATCTGAAACGCTACTGCATTGAAAACCAAACCCTCACCTAAAGGAATTTCAGTTTTCATTTTCAATTTAAAGCTTGAATTTCAACATCATTAGTTGATCTTCACAGCTCAATTCCTTAGCCTTGCATCATCATCACACTTCCAGAGCAAGATTGGATCAAAAGCTTGGAGAATTCGTGATGTTTGAAGCTGTATTTCAGAGGTAGAATCTCAATTTATCTTGATCTAGATCTTGCTATATGATGTGAATTTCTTTGGTTTTTGTTGTTTTATGAAGTCCTCATGCTTGAGACAGGCTAGTGGTGGTCTCAATTTTGCAAATCGTGCCATTTCAGATCAAGCACCATGATTTCAAGCTCAGGTTTCTCTTTAAATAGGAACTTTGAGAATGATCCATGGTTACAGGGGTGATGTACATCACCTCAGCTTCATTTTGATACCTTGCTTTTTCATTTTCATTAAAGGTTGATTCCCTGCGCGTGGTGGCCGGAATCAGTTGGCTGGCCGGAGAAAATGGTGGTTTCCACCACCATCCCCACGTGGAAGCCTTGGAACCTTTTGGATCATGATGCAACGTTCTAATCGTGGCCTTCTAATGTTTTGACTTATTTTAATTACATGTGTGATGCGCTTGACTCACGTATACTGTATGACCACGCCTCTGCACCCTTAGATCAGTGCCACATCAATTAATGAATTGATCTGAGGGCGCTAGTTTTTTCCTATTTTCCTTATTTCTGTTTTAATTTCATTTAATTCACTTTATTTTCGAAAATTCATAAATATTTTATTTGAAGTCAAAAAAATATGAGACCAATGCCAAAAAATTTCTTGAAAAATCTAGTTTCATATTTTGATTTTTAATTATTTTTGTGACTTCATTTAATATTTTTTGTGAATTATTTGGTTTTTAATAGTTTTTATTCATTTTAAAATGCTTTTTAATATTTAAAAAATCCAAAAATATTTTCTTAACACATATGGATCATGATAAGTCAATGAAAAATAGTCTCATCAATTTCTTAATTGATTTGAGATTTATTTGAGATTTTAATTCATTTGTGTTATTTTTCTTTGTTTTTAATTGTTTTAAAATAGTTTCTGATTTCAAAAATTGTTGAAAAAATTTGTCAAAGCTTGTTTGACCGTGTTAGACCTATGAGAATTTAATTTGACTTGTTGAAGTTGATTTGAATTGAATTTGAGGTTTGACCATATTTTGTTCATTTTATTTTACATTTTATTTTAATTCAAAAAATACCAAAAAAATATGTTTGACTTGTTGACTTGTGATCTTCATTTCTCTTCTGTTTTACATTGGTTGATGATGATTTGATTCACTTTTGACCAATTGTATTTGACACTTGAATTCTTTCTCCATTCATTTCATCTTCATCTCATTTCTTTTTATTTTGGCCAATGAGTTAATGTCTTATGGTTGGTCTTGACATATGAGGGGTTTAACCTTCTTTGATCCAAATCAAACTCAACTTGATCCAAGATCAAGGGAGTTGCTTTGTGTCCAAGATAGGTTGCTTCTTGGTCAAGCAAAAAACCTAAAGTCCATACAAGGCCTTTCCTCTTTTCTTTTGGCATGGCAAGTTTTTGGAGCTTGGCTTACTAGTCATGATCTCTAACTTGTGTTTATTTGCCTATAGTTTTATTGACCGACCTCAGATAGGTGTGACTACTACATTAGTCCACTTACGATTGCTTAACATAGCGTTAAATTGTCTTCTGACAAACTAACATAACTTCACTAATTACTAACTTTAATTTGAGCATTTAATTTCTTGCAATTTACTTTAATGAACTTTACTTTCTTGCTCATTTATTCATATTGCTTTTTACTTTGCTCACTTGAGCACATATTTTATGTTTATGTCATTTTCCTTTTGCTCATTTGAGCTCATTATTGTATATAAATATATTGTTGCTTTGTGGTTGTTTTGTCTTTGTTTGTGTGAACCCAATGCAAAAAGGAGAAAGGACTTAGAATTAGGACTTACCTATGCTTAAAGGAGTTCAAGAGAAACTAGGCCTCATGCCTTTAGAATGCTAAATTTGTTGAAGAGAAACTAGGCTTCATGCCTTTAGAATGCTAAATCTTAAAGTTGACTTCAAAGGACTTCCTTTCCAAAACTCTTTCTTTGTCCATTCCCCTTATTGTGCTGTGAAATTTTTTATGTTTGCTCTTGTGTGATAGGGATTCCATCTTGAGATAGTAAGAAGGACCATTGTCATGAGTAGCTAAGTTAAGAGAGACAAGCCAAATGGAGATCCTAGGAGCTTGAATATATTTGTGTGATTGCTTGTTGTTTGCTAAGTCCAAAGGAAAGGAACATCTTGAATCATCCATATGATTTCAAGAAAAGAAAATCCAAGGCTTTTACCTCTTCTCTTATCTTTGTTTTCTTTAGGATTAGCCCTTCTCTTCTTCTCCTCACTCTAACCCAAGCCAAACTCTTTTTATGCAAACTTTGACATTGTTTTCAAATTAGAAACCTAGGCCATATGCCTTTGACTTTTCAAAATATTTTCTGATACTCATTATGAATGAATCTTAATCCAATTTTGACTTAATTTTGTAAATAAACCTAACTTGTAAATACAACCCACTTCAATTTGTTTTTGTGGTTCCAATGGCCACCTTCATTAAAAACTTTTCATAAACATTAGCCATAGGTTTGAGTTATCATAGCGGTTGATGTAAACCTCACCTCATCCTTAGTGGTTGGATTATAAGTCTTCCATGCTTATTATAGGGTGAACCCCTCACTAGCATGTTGAAGACCTCCTCACATGATGGATTGTTGGTTTAGGTTGAGTTTTCTCCCTTTGATAACAAAAGACCTTAAGGCTTTTGGTCAAATCAATTCACCAATCTTTGAGATTTTTACCCCGAACTACGAGGTTTTGATCCTACCTTTGTGATGGTACGTAGGCAATGGGTTCATCCATTCAAACAACAAAATTGTAAATATAATCTATTCTCTTCTCATCCCCCCAATCTGTTGCATATATTTTCACAAATACCAACCTACAATACACATTTGCAAAAAGAGGTTCCCTTAGAGTACTAAGGATGTTTTGGGTGCGTAAAACTTTCCCATTTCATAACCAACCCCCTTACCCAGATCTCTGACATTTTTATTAGTTTCTGATTTGATAAAACTTCTTACTTGGCTTTTGTTCGCTTTTTAGCCTTTCCTTTGGACAAATAAAAATGTGGTGGCAACTCGAATTGTATGTTTACTTTTGGTTTAGTCAATAAACCATAAGGTAACGAATACCCCGTTACAGTGTGGTAGAGGAAAATCATCTTTCGGACTAGCTTTATTTAAATCTCTATAGTCAACACACATGCGGACTTTTCCATCTTTCTTCGGCACAGGCACAATATTGGCCACCCATTGCGGATACTCAGCAGTTACAAGGAAATTGGCGTCAATATGCTTCTGCACTTCCTCTTTGATCTTCACAGCCATATCAGGATGGGTTCTTCTCAATTTCTGCTTGATCGGCGAACATTCTGGCTTCAACGGCAATCTATGCTCCACAATCTCAAAATCCAACCCAGGCATGTCTTGATAGGACCAAGCAAACACATCTGAATATTCTCAAAGAAGATCAATCAACCCCTTCTTAGCATCTGGACACAGTCGAGACCCAATCTTGACTACCTTCACATCATCTTCGGAACCCAAGTTGACTAGCTCAATCTGCTCTTCAAACGGCTGAATAATCTTCTCATCTCGCTCAAGAAGACGAGACAATTCCTCACTCACTTCTACATCACTTTCCTTCTCGGCCTCAAACACATGGAATTCAAAATTTGGAGAAAGAGAAGGATCATTGTATTCAATGGGGTTAGAAACCAACCTGCATAATGATTTGATATTTTGATTTTAGAGAAGTGAATTTGTGACCAAATATTATGCAGATGGACAATTATATTGTTTATTTATGTTTTTTTGTGATTACCATTTTCATAATAAAGCAAAAAGTAAAAATAAACATCAAAGATGTGGATGAATAGAATTAATTTTATTGATGATCAATTTAAAATTCCCAAACAATTGTCACTTCTCCCTTAGGCATAGGAGAAGGATTTTAAAATGTAAAAGCAATTACTTAGATCGATGCAAAATAACAGGAATATCAACAAAAGTCCAATTGTTGCATGTCTTTCCACGCGTTACAAAGTTGGTGCAGTCTTCCTCTTCGCTATCCTCTAGCACAGCAGCTAAGTGTTGTTCATTGCCATGAATGAACCCTCCACTACGGAAGCTGAGTTGCATATCTTCAGATCTAACCGTTGATGAGCCTTTCTGGAACCCCAAACCAGTTCTGCCTTTGTTGTCGTAGACCTCTACCATGCACCCCCATTGATCAACAGCACCCTCTTCAACAATCTTCTGAGCATCTTTCAGCGAGGACATAGGTGCCCCAATTCTCTTCTCAGCAACAATAGATAAGGCTTGGAATGGAGTTCCAACCTCATCCTCAGCTTCCACATACGAGAAAGATGACAGATGGCTAACCAATAGCGCTCTCTCCTCCAACAATCACCAGCTTGCCATTCTTGACAAATTTGAGCTTTTGATGTAGAGTGGAAGTAACAGCTCCTGCCTCATGAATCCATGGCCTTCCCAGTAAACAGTTGTAGGCCGGGTGGATATCCATTACTTGAAAAGTAATCTGAAAATCACTCGGACCTATCTTGACTAGAAGGTCCACTTCACCAATTACCGTTTTGCGCGAGCCATCCAAAGGCTTTGACAATAACCTCACTATACCTCATGGGTGCTCCTTGATAAGATAGCTTTGAAAAAGTTGACTTTGGAAGCACGTTGAGTGATGAAACGGTGTCAACCAGCACATTTGACAAAGCATCTTCCTTACAGTTCATTGAAATATGCAAAGCCAGATTATGATTTCTTCCCTCTTCAGGGAGTTCTTAATCATAGAAGCTCAAATTATTACATGAAGTGATGTTAGCCACAATGTGATCAAATTGATCCACAGTAACATCCTGCTCTACATATGCCTGTTCAAGAACTCTCTGTAGTGTTTCTCTGTGCGCTTCGGAATTCGAAAGCAGAGACAACACTGAGATCTTCGAGGGGGTCTGGAGTAGCTTCTCAACCATTTAAATTCACTCCTTTTGATCAACCGGAGTACCTCATCATCACCGTTGGCTTTCAAGTTGCTGGATTCACCAGACTTATCCTTTGAACAGCCAACTGGATCTACATTAGGCACCTCCGCCTTCTTACTAACACTTGTCTCCTCTTTATTTTTCGGGAACACCGGTCTAAACACTTGACCACTACGGGTCATCTTCGTAACATCGGCAATGCTCACCACTGAACTGGTCATAGGTAACGGGACCTCTTGACCATTCTCTATCATTGTAGCATTGTACTGGTACGGTACAACTTTATCAGATGAATACGGGACTGGGCCCGCTAACCGTATTACCAACGGCGATACTGATCTTTTGCTGACATTATTGTTGTTATTGCTATCATACTAGATTACCAACCGCTCTTGCTGCTTGAAAACGGGCACTATGATATTGACATCGTCATCTACATGACGGGATTGAACAATCTGTGTCATGCCTTCATCCATCAGATGTTGGATGTCCCTTTTCACTACATCACACCCTCTTGGGTTCACACTACAAACAACACAACCATCATGGTCATGTTCACAGTCACTTACCAAACAGATATCTTTGTGCATCTGCACCAAAGATCTTCGGACAAACCAGACATCGAAAACCTTGAATTCTCCAGGACAGTCGTCCACCATATTCACTGAAGAGTTCCCGTGAGCGGGCAAAGGGTTAGCTTTCACATTCGGTGTGCGGTCCTCAAAGGACACCATACCACTCTTCATAAGCTTTTGAACCTCGTACTTCAATGGATAGCAATTTTCAATATCATGCCCGGATGCACCCTGATGAAAAGCACATCGGAGCTCTGGTTTATACCACCAAGGAAGTGGTTCTGGGATCTGCAGTGGGTTCCTCGGTTGAATCAAGTTCTTGAGAACTAACGAAGGATACAACTCTGTATACGACATAGGAATCGGGTCAAAAGAGACCTTCTTCCTCTCAAAGTTCTGTTGATGATGATTATTGTTGGTATTGTTGTTGTTGTAGGTGTTCTTTCTTTGTTGCGGTTGTTGTTGTTGACGTTGATGTTGTTGTTGTTGAATTGGTGTTGCTTGTGATTAGAAAAAACCGGAATTACTGATGACACTTGATGATGATGATGTTGACGGGGTGGTGGATTTCTTCTGATCTGAGGCCTCCTCTGCCTCCCACTAGAAGTTGCATTTGTCTCATTATCCTTCTTCTTGCTGAAACTACTACCATACCTCTTATTTGTTGATGCCTCATCTTTTGACAATCGTCCTTTACGGACCCCTTCTTCAAGTCTCATCCCCATATTTACCATTTTGGTAAAATCACTGGGGGCATTAGCGATCATGCATTCATAATAAAATGAACTCAGGGTTTTCAAGAAGATCTTTGTCATCTCTTTCTCCTCCAAAGGAGGGGTAATCTGGGCAGCCAACTCCCTCCATCTCTACACATACTCTTTGAACGTCTCTTTGTCCTCAATTGGTCTCTGAGACATAGACCTCAATTGGTCTCTGTCCGGTGCAATGTCCATATTGTAGTTGTATTTCTTCACAAATGCCTCTCCCAAGTCATTGAAAGTGAGGATGCTTGCACTATCCTACCCCATATACCAACGGAGTGCAGCACCAGTCAAGCTATCCTGAAAGTAGTGAATAAGTAATTGGTCAATATCTGTCTAAGTTGACATCTTGCAGGCATACATCACAAGATGACTGAGCGGACAAGAGTTCCCCTTGTATTTTTCAAAGTCAGACACTTTGAATTTCACCGGGATGTTGACATTGGGTACCAAACACAATTCAGCAGCACTCTTCCCAAATAGATCTTTACCTCTCAGCATCTTTAATTCCTTGCACGACTCAAGAAATTGGTCTTTCATTTCGTCCATCTTCTCATAAACACCCGGACCCTCAGACGGCTCGGAATGATAGATGATATCCTCTACGCGAGGCAAAGTGTGCACAACGGGAGGTGGCACGGACATGACCGGGCTAGATGCCAGCATAGAAGCAAAGGTAGGCGCAAAGCCTTCTGGCACAAAGTTGGGTGGCATTCCCCACGGGAATCCGGCAGGCAGGTTTGGTGCGAAGTGGGCGGTAGCAGCAGGCACGGTAGAGGTAACCACCTCTGAAGTAACAGTCCTCGTGGGAGGAGTTGCAGGTGTTGGAGAAGCTTGACTCTGAGCAGCAAGAATTGACTCAATCATGGCATTCAGTCGGGCGATCTCGTCCTTCAGCTCTCTGTTCTCTTGCTCTAGGTGCTCCATAATTTCATGATGATTGGCTCGGGTGTTGTATCGGTGAGTCAGCTTGGCTAAACACAGAAGAACACCAATCAGATACCTGGTAAAAACCTGCTTATGCAAATGATGCATGAAATGCAATGCTTGATTATTTTTATTCCCAAGGAACTTACTATATTATTTGCAAATATATAATATTTGAATGGTAATTACAAGAATTTGATATGACCAAAAATCTCTTTTTATTTATATAAATTGGAAGGATTACACTAAGTACAATTTCAGAAACCAAAATAAAAAGATACAAGAGAAAAGGAGACTAGTCATCCTAAGGATCCCTAACAACAATGTCAGAAGACCTAGTTGAAGGCGCGTACTTCCTTCGAATGCGGTGGATCTCGGCCTCAAAAGAAGCCTTCATCTGAGTCTTCTCGAGGACAAGCTGATCAACAATCTTCTTCCAAGCAACGGAAGGTTGACGCACGCTAGAAGATGAAACCTATGGCTCTCTCTGTCTCTTCGTCACTCGGTCTTCAAGTAGCTCAATCAATGCATCTTTGTCCTTAGACTCCAACTGCAACTCTTCATGCTTCTTGCTCAAAGCATGGAAACGCTCTTCCCACATATCTCTCTCTTGCTTCATCTTGACGAGCGCGTCTTCCAACTACTCTATATCTTGGTTAGGGAGAGTTAATGGCTCAACCACAACCATAGACGTAGGTCTTTCACAAGGATAAGGCATATTCAACTCCATATCTCTCTTCTTCACCCAAAGAGTGTAAGCTTCCAAAGCTACACAATTGCGCGGACCAAACTCGGATCTTCCTTTCCTATTAACATTATGCCAAGCATGCACAATCTTCCGCTTCAAATGTTGGGAATCTTTACCCTCTTGATAGAAAAGACCTTCTAACAACATGTTATTAGGTGTATCTCTCAAGGGAAACCCAAGTTGACGACGAGCCAAAGCAGGGTTGTAGTTAATTCCTCCTTGTATACCAATGAGAGGCACATTAGAGAATTCACCACAACTATCAATAATCTTCAAGCTGCTTAAAGAAGGATCGTACCAAACTATATCATCATTAGTGAGAGACATAAGTCTCTGAGACCACCGTAGACATTGTTTGTTCTCCACAAAAGCAGGTGTCTGAGGCAAGTGCGAAATAAACCACTTGTACATAAGAGGTATGCAACAGACAATCCTTCCACCACCCTTATAATTCCTTAGATGCAAAGAGAAATACATATCACCCATTAAAGTAGGCACAGGATTCCCAATCAAGAAAAGTCTAATGGTGTTAACATCAATAAAACCGTCAATGTTAGGGAACAAAGCTAATCCATAGATGAGCAACACAAAGATAGCTTCAAAAGCGTCCACACTACCAGCTTGGGCAAAAGTAGTAGCTTCCTTGATGAGGAAAACAGATGGCAACCCAAATAACCCTCCTTTCTTCACCCAATGAGCCTCTATCTCAGACTTCTTCAAGTGAAGAGCTTCAGCAATAATACTAGATCGGGGAATCTCCTCCAATCCACTAAAAGGCACTCTACTAGAAACAGGTATCCCCAAAAGATGAGAATACTCCTCCAAGGTAGGTGTCACACCTCAAAAAATGAGAATACGACTTAAGCGAAGCGCAACCGCACGCTCGCAATGATGGACTGAACAGAGTCGCCACCGAACTTTATTTATTCCTAAAAAGGAAAGGGGAAATATCGATAAAACCCAAGAAAAAACGACAATGATTATGGTCGTCGCAACCAATATCAGGGTCCGGGAGTCGGTTACGCAAAGGGAAGGTATTAGCACCCGTCACGTCCGTTGTATTCAACGGGAACCGTTTAGTTAGTTTCGTTTTTAATGTTAGCTTATGTTGGTCTTCTCAAGTTATTATGAGGGAAAGATTAATAGGATCAAAAGAAAAGAAAAGATGTTTTTGGATTTTTGCAATAAAGGAGACTAAACCTAAGTTTTTTTATTAATGGTCCTGACAAGATTTACAAATCCTGCTCCTACGTATCTCAATAGAGAAGTCAAGGCTTATGTAGTTCTTGGTAGAAAAATGTTTGTTTGTTGGTCGATTTTAGCGAAAGCTATATTGTATTAATCGACGAAAATATTGTTTTACCCAAAACAGATGAGGAGTGGACGTATACCACACATCGAATGGATTTACAAATCATCATTCGGAAAAACGTCACTTATCTCGACTCGACAATCGTGGCCGAAACATTGTTTTGCATCACCTTAAGACAATATATCTTTCGTTTATGAAAAAGGTTTTCCTGATTAATCGCACGGCGGCGAGAAAAAGTTTGATTGGTTGGATTTATTTTGAGTAATGGCGAGAACTTGGATGAGCGAGATATCCATCTCGAATTCTAGTCTCAAGAGTGCACGGTATACACCATGTTCCATTTCCACCTTTATTAAAAGAGTGTTTAATAAAGATTAAGGGCTTGTTTGAAAGACTTTTAATTTTTAGTTCTTAAAATCTGTTTTGTATATCTGTTTTAAAAAATTGTTTTAAAAATGAGAATGAGAAAAAAGTTGCTTGATAATCAATTTTTTAAAATCTGTTTTTAGGAGTGAGAAAATATATTTTATTATTTAATTTTTTAAAACTATTTTAAAAATATAAATATGATAAAATTCTTTGATAATTTAATTTTTAAATTTGATAATATTAAATAACAAAAAATCAGAAATAATTTTATGACCATTTAGTTCCTAACGAATAATTTTTTATTTATAGAGTATAAAGTTAAAAAAAACTTATATCTAATCAAAGATGTTTATTATATAATTAAATATTTTTAATAATGTAGATTGATTGATAATATAAAAAATATTTACATTAAAGTTATTTATAAATTTAATCAAATATGAAATATTTAACATAATGAGTTAATTTGTAATATATTATACAACAAAAAAATTAAGAAAAGTAAAGTCTTATAAATTATAAATAATTAAAGCTAATCTATAATATATCATATATTTTCTTATATATTTTATTGTATATGTATATAAAGTATAAACCGGTGGTTGGTAGTAAAAGAAAAAGTACAATAGAATTTATCAATCTAATTGTACAAAAGTTTTATATTATTATATTTGTGCCATTAGTAAAAAGTGGCATATTTTTGTGGGTTTTTTTATTCATTCTTGAAAACAAAACTGGAAAATAAAAAGCAAAAACATATTTATATTGTTTTGGTTTTTTAATTTTGAAAACTGAAAAATTAAAAATAGTTTTACAAAAGTATTTTTTAAAACAAATCATTCAAACAGGTTTTTTGTTTTTAAGTTTTTAAAAATTAAAAAACAGTTTTTAAAAACTAATTCAAACAAGCCCTAAGTGTTTTGAATTTGATTGAAAAAGGGGTTTGAAGAAACCGCATTGACAATTTTAGACGATGACGAGAGCTAAGATAGACAAGGCATCCACCTTGACTCTTAATCTCAGGAGTGCACGGTATACACCATGTTCCATTTCCATCTTTATTGAAAAAGTGTTAAGGTAGGAATCAAGTATTTTTTGAGTTTGAAAGACGAATATTTATAAGAACGAGACATAAGCCCCGAGATCAATAATTCAGGGTTCCACCGGAATGCTAGATTCCAATGGTCCTTTTTCATTCGAATTATTTAAGAAAATTATTTAATGGACAACGAACACTTGATAAGAATCAATTGTTCAAAGAGTTACGCCAGAATGCTTGATCTCAACGACCCTTATTTTGTCCACGTTAATTAATGTGTTTTATGGACGAAAGAAAAGAATGAATGGTTAACCCAAAATGCGTGGCTCGGAATCAATCATTCGAGAGTTCCCACCAGAATGCTAGATTCCAATGGGAGGAAATGAAATTAAATATTGAAACTGTGGAAAGTTAGTGAAATTTAAATCGAAAATTTAGTGAATTTGAATGTGATTATTTACATGTGTAAAGGTATGAACATAAATACCAATAACCTAATTAAATTAACTAACACATGGAAATCAATTAACCGTACAAAATCCCATATCAAAAAAAAGGTAAATAATTAAGAAAATCTAAAAAAAAACTAAACATTTAAAAATCTAAACAACTAATTAACGATTAAATTAAATTAATCAAATAAAAATATAAAAGTAAAATAAATAGTAAGAAGTTATAAAAATTTAGATGAAATAGTAAGCATGAAAAATAAAAATATAAAAATATGTTATTCCCAAGTATCAAACCCATCCCACTAAAGAAAGTGAAATTGCTTCCTCTCTACTCAGCCACTTGTGTCATTTTTTACCTTAACAACAACTTGAATATATAAACAAGAATAGATTAAAATAAAAATTAAAATAAAAAAATCCAAAACGAGATGGTCTGTTGAACTAATCAAAGCCCACAAAAATGGTGAGAGGGATCCCATAGATCAACCCTAGCCGCCTGGCTGTTGGGTGGGAGTAACAACACATTAATACCAGCAGACAAAAGTTAATGAAAGGTTGCATGGAAAACCAACGATCATTAAGTTATAAACAGGTTTTAATTGCTTTTAAAATAAAATAAAAGAGGAAAAGCTGGGAACGTGAAACAAAGCTTCACCAAAAGACGCGTTCATCTTCCTCAAGAATACGATCCCCTTCTCTCAGCCTTACCCAATCTCTCAAACTCTCGACCTCATTCAATCTCTCAAACTCTCGCACCGTACCCTAAACACAAACAAATACAAACAAACCCGTGGCTTTCAAAAAATTAACAAAAAGCACTTACCTTTATCACTTGTTCTTCACCTCTCCGCTTCGTCAATCGCCGGTGGAAGAAGGAGGAGACGAATTTTCGGTGGAAGATTACTAGGTTTCGCTATAGTGGTCGTCCAAACTCTTAGGGTTTTTTCTCGCCGCTCTCTCTCTCTCTCTTTTTCCTAGGGTTTTTCGTGGTCGTCACACTCTCTCTCTTTTTCTCCTAGGGTTTTTCGTGGTCGTCACTCTCTCTCCTTTTTCTCTACAGTATCTGCCCCCTTTTATACCCAATCCGTTAGGGTTTTCGAGCTGGCTACGGAGACCAAAAAGGGAACGCTCTTGGAAGTGCTTTAAGGTGCTCAGTTTGTTTGCCTCAATTTGGTACTCAATCTGGAAAAGGTAATACAATCCTACGCTTTCTTGCTTTGAATTCGTCTTGATTCTCTTTTGGGGTGCTTGAGGAACTTTTACCTCCTTGCTAATTTATTTGTTTTTACTGCAGTGAAAATCGGAACATTCATGAGTGGTTTGATGCTTTGCAGGATCCTGAGTCATTGTTTCTTCATTGGCTTCAAGTGGGATCGATACGGTGATAGAACCTAGTAAACCAAACATTGCAATTTCATCACCCGGTCATCGGTTGTCCAAGGCCTAGAAGGATGTAGAGAAAGAGAGCAAAGCTTGCTGCAGTTGCTCTATCGGCTGGTACAACAACGGCATTAAAATCAGGTGATGAACCAAAAAAAATTTAAGTCAATTATTTCCTTCAAGCGATTTAGCTCTTTTTAATTCTTCTTTAGCTTCTGCAGGTTACCCTTGCGCTTCAACGCTAGAGCCCTCCTTTTCATGGCAACAACCTCAGACTTGTCGATCCTGCTGCCCTTTTTTTCACCTGTTTTTGCAAAGGTTTCTCCAATTAATGATGAGAGTTCACCCTCCAAGCTCAAATTTGCTGATTTTTTTATCTTCCTTGTGTAGGTCCAATTCAGACCATCCAAGTTCTCTAAGTTCTGAAGTAAGATCATCCTATTCGCAGTGTTAACATAGTTCGACCTAGCTCAAGTAGCAGTGTTAATTGATGCAAAATGTTGGCAATGTTGCAGGACGTTGCTGGTGATTGCAGGTATCGGTTGTGGTCGAAGAGTATTAACCTTCCTAAAACTGTAGAAACCAGTGGAAGAATTGCTGCAAACTGCGATCTTCTAATGTTCGGCCTTGGATGTAGATTCAAAATCCAGATCGAATTAATCACCAATGAAGCCAAGCCAAATTGAAATGTTGTAACTGTTGCCGGAAATGGATAAACTTTTAGAACCTGTTTGTTGTAAATGTCGAAGTAAATATTCAAGAGATACCAAGTAGTAAACATGAAACCAAGTTGTAGAGATCGAACAAGACCAGAAGGTTGAGTTGGTTCAGTGTTAATGACCAACAACTAATTTATTGTATCATTTGTAATGCTTAAAAGTTGAATAGTCTGTTAATTGCTTTGAACTAACAGAAGTTGCCTTTGTGTATGCCTTTTGATACCGTTCAAAACAGTTTGAATAGCGACGGTTGGTAGCACACATATAAGGGTGACAACCCTTGTCCTACGATGATCACATGAGCAGGACAGCATTATGGGGAACTTCCATACAGACTGAGCAGGTAGCACCCTCCCAGTCTTTCTTTTCAACCTCTTTAGAAAGGTTCTTAATATTTTTCATATTTTTTTCTGGCACCAGATAAAAGATATGGGGTTCCCCTGTGACCTCGAGACCGGGACTTGCACCGCATCCAACTTTAGCCATTAGTTTCAAGGGAGCGCGCTTCAGGTTTGAACCGCAAATATCACAGGCTACAGTAACCGTCTGCATCCTAACTCAATCATCAAAGTCTAATAATCGACCTTCTACAGATGTGATAATTTCAAGTGATTCTCTCCCAAAAAGATATGCCGCATAGAACACTTTGGCACATTGTAGAGCACTAATTCTTATATCCACAGACTTATCAGAAAATCTTCTCAGAAACTCCAAAAAAGATCATGGAACTTCTGTGCAACATGGTGTTCAGGAAGTGCGAAAAATTTCCCCACCAAATTAATAGCTTTTAACCGAACATCAACCTGATCAGCCGATAACTCTTCAATTAATCTAGGGATGACAACAAGAAGCATATGAGGCGCGCACTGAAAAAACTTGTAAGATGATTTCATGGTAAAATTCTTCCAGCCTACTTCCCACAGCGTCTCTATCATATATACAAGAAGATAATAACCTGCAAATTAGGGGGTTCAGGAGCCATCACTCCAAGTAATTCAGTGACGCAAATTGCAACCAGAAGCTTGACATCCTTATCCTCATGACAAAGCAAACCACCATAAATTACAGCATCAATCAGGGGCTTCAAAGCATCATCTCGTTTCTTCGAAGCTTGTACCCCCTTGATTATTTCCAGTTGAGGAGACTGTTCTAACTTAGACAAAGCATCTGCAGCTTTTCGAAGAGATTTGACGATGAAGTCCTTGTTCGGACGAGTTCGTAGAGCGAGGTGAGTTCCGATTTGTGAAACGAGTTGCAGAGATTCGCAAGCAATCCAATGCAAAGAAGATTGTTGATATTCATGATGATGCTCCCTTCCTTAAGAACTTTGATAGTGTGATAAAATGCATGCACGTTTGTAACGAACTTGGAACTGATTTTTTTGACTAACAGTTACAGCTCCATGTTTTCTCTTTTAAAGTGCAACAGTCACTTCAGACTTTAAAGAAATAAATCCACAGCTTAATAAACTATGAAAAATTGCTTCAGCCTTCTCTTTGTTACTCTGTTCAAATAGCCAACAAATGAGAAGCTTATAGGATTCTAGATGTGTTAAATGATTACAGTCCATCATAGAATCCAGCAATCTCAATGCTTCTTCGTGCATTCCCAACATGTAGCAACCACTTAGAAGAGAAATATAAATAATTTCAGATGTAGATATTCCATTTTCTCTCATATGGTTTAATAACCCTAAGGCTACTGACAAGTATTCCATTTTGCAAAGTCATATGATAAGCTTGTCGTAAGCCTTAACATTAGGCACACAACCACGTTCGACCATTTTCTCAAAGAGGGTGGTTATGATTTCAAAGCCAGTTATCCTCCATAAATCGGCATTATCAATTGAAACATTATGTTTTTCAACCATTAGATGCTTCATTAGAATGAAATGCGTTTGAATCGAAGGCTCACAACCTGTATCAAACATGCGTTCAAGAACACCAAATGCATTATCTAGTTGTCCTATACATCCATAAGCACTCATTAATAAATTATAGACCGTGCAGTCGGGTATTATGCCTTTCTTCCTTAATCTTGACCACCATCTCTTCGGCATCGTGTAATCTTCCTTGGAAGCAGACACACCGAAGTGTGTATAAAGTTACAAGTTTAGAACCTTTTAGGACTCGAAATGAACAAAACGCTCGTTGTGAATGAGCAAGAAAATGACGCTTTCATGAAAATGACGGTTGTGAGTGGATGGATGTGTTAAAAATGAATGAAGTAGATGAAACATGAATGAGCATGCATATGAATGAATGGAATCTCTTCCAATGTGAATGAAAAAATGTGAATGCAAATTTGAATATGATATATAGATATATGAGATGGAATATAGATGGAATCTCCTTAAGTTAAGATTGAAAGGGAAAATGATGTTCCATGAGAGAGACAAAACATGGATTAAATTTAGACATGAGAATGACATTCCAACTAATTCTATAAAAATGTATCAAACATATAAAGCCAAATAGAGAGGTAAAAATCTAATAGTCACGGAATGGCAAGTAGTGGCAATATCTAAACAACCAGTGTAGGTGGATAGATTCATGACCAGATGAAATGGTCATGAGGAGGAAAGAAAATGAATGATTGATGGAAAAAATTTCAGGACCAAAATCAGGGTATGACAGTTGCCCCTATTTAAACATCCTCCACCAGAGGAAAATGAAACAACACTTTTCATCGGATCGCAGTGGGGGATGGTTAAATACTATGGAGACCAAGATTTTGATCCTGAAAAATGCAAATGTTATGATATGATATGCATGGATGCATGATTCTTTATATTATTATTTTTTTGAATTTGTCTGTTAGGGACACGGTGAACTTTTAGCAGGAGATGTTATAACAGACAAACCAATCTGTGGGGAACTCTGATGGCCCACAGGGAAATAGACAAACAATGTACAGCCAACTCGCTGGGGATAACAATCCTGCTGGAGTGTCAGACACACACTGGGGAGTAATCAAAGTGAAAGTTGACAAACGACACTTAAGACATCAGATATTTTGACAGTAAGCTCACACATGACTTACTACAACTTGAATATTTTGAGAAAATTTCCACAACAAGTTCATACGTGACTTGACAACATTGGAACAAAAGGTTCATCAACAGGTTCATACATGACCTGACAACACTGGAATAATCAAAGAAAAATATTCTTCAAAACAAGTTCAGACATGACCTGGTAATACTGGAATAAAGGCTCAAAAGTAACGGGTTCATACATGACCTGACAATGCTGGGGAATACCAAGAACGGTTCTGACAGCAGGTTCAGACATGACCTAACAATGTTGGGGGATATCAAAAAAGGTTCCATAAACAGATTCAAACATGACCTGACAATACTGGAAAACGTACAAAGAAAGTTCCATCAACAGGCTTGTACATGGCTTAACAGCATTGGAAAATTCAAAACATTTCAACAATAGGCTCAAACATGACCTAAGAATATTAGAAAACCAAAGAATTTTTAATCAACAGGTTCATATGTGACCTCAACATTTGGATATTCAAAGAAAGTTTCACTCACAGGTTCAGACATGACCTGACGATTCTGGAGAAAGTCAAAGAATTTAATAACAGGTTCAGACGTGACCTGACAAACTAGAATACACAAAGAAAACTTCAACCATAGGTTCATACATGACCTGAAAATACTGGCAAACACACATATCAATTTTCATCAATAGGTTCATACCTGACCTGACACTTAGAATATTTCTGACAATTCTGGAGATTTCTCACAAGAAATTCATCCAATCAAAGATTTTGGAGATTCTTAATAGGGAAATTATGCGAAACAAAGATAAGCAGGAGTCTTCTTATGAGTAGATCATCCATGCAGAAGGCTATGATGATTCTTTACAAAGAAATCAAACAAAACCAACATCATTGGAGTTTTCTAATCACGAAAAACCTCCAAGATTATGGGAATTCCTCAAGATGATGAGTCATACATGACTTTCACGGAACCATCAGGAAAGACAAGGTAATTAAACTCTTTGTACGTGCCAAACAACGGTTGGACTTTTAACCGTAAGTAATGGATTACAACCAACTTTTAACGGATAGGTGCCAACAACAATTGGACTTTGACTGTAAGCAATGGATTACAACCAGCTTTTAACAGATCTTGCCAACAACAATTGGACTTGAAATGATGTTGGTGACAACCAAAACTCAGATACCAATTACAATTGTACTTACAAACAGACTGACAGTGATGCCAATGACGATTTGAACTTCTGAAACGATACTAGTGACAACTGGTCTTTGGGTCAAGGGATAACAATCAAAAACGGGACCGAAGGGGTTACACACATGGGCATAGAGTACATTTTGAACCATGCATGGCTTGATTTTTTTTTTATGCATGAATGATCATGATATGCAATGCTGACAATAGGCAGACTGGGAGTTTGTATGGACTGTTTACAGGGATTCTGATTCCTCAACACCAATAACTCAAACCCGTACAATTAACAGGCGTATCTAGAGGAGAATCTATCATGATTGACAATTATAAATAACCAAAGGCCCATCCCTCCAAAGGATTAATAAGTTGTGCTCCATGGAGATTTTTGTTGGTGATCCAGGAATATTTATGCAACCTTGAGAGTTTCGGGAAAACAAATGATTTTTCCTTTGATTTTCACATATATCAAATTGATTTTGTTCCTTTTACTAAATTTCAAAATTTTCTAAGTTTCAAAATTTCATTATTAACAAATAAATGACACTTTGCATAACAAAGAAAAGCGTAGAAGAACATAATTAACAATGATTAACAGGCAAAGATTGTATTTTATTCAAGAATGGTAGCACACAAATGGTGTAGCTCCATGGAATGTTACAAATTTGAAAAATGGCAATAAGGAAAGGTTTACGTTGAATTCAGTGATCACTAATATCCCTAATAGATGTGATTCCCCAAAACCTTGCTTCTAAGGAGAGTAACTGGATTGATTTTCCGCCTCAGATTCTTCTGTGTTAATCAGTAACAACTGATGCAGTTTATGCCTTGTGCCCCTAACTTTTGCCTGGATCGCCCTTTCGGGTTTTCAATCCACCGGGACGCTCCTTTTTTCCTAAGTCGCCCTTTCAGGTTTTCAACTTAGCGAGCTACCATTTTTTTATCCCTAACTTTTGCCTGGACCGCCCTTTCGGGTTTTCAATCCACCAGGATACCCTTTTTTGCCTAAATCGCCCTTTCAGGTTTTCGACTTAGCAGGTTTTTATTAAGCATAGTATTTTTTAACTGCATCTGAGTTCACGGGGTGCGAGAGCTCTTCATCATCCATAGTTGTGAGAATCAAGGCACCTCCGGAGAAAGCTTTCTTCACAACATATGGGCCTTCATAATTGGGAGTCCACTTCCCACGTGAGTCCTTGTGTATTGGCAAGATCTTCTTGAGCACGAGGTCTCCTTCTCTAAATTCTTGAACACGTACTTTCTTGTCAAAATCCCTTTTGAGTCGTTTCTGGTATAACTGTCCATGGCACAAAGAAGTCATTCGCTTCTCATCTATGAGGTTCAACAGATCAAATCTATTTTGAATCCACTAAGCCTCTTCTAGCTTGGTCTCCATCAAGATTCTCATTGAAGGTATCTCCACTTCAATTGGGAGAATTGCTTCCATCACATATACCAAAGAGAACGGGGTTGCCCCTGTTGAAGTGAGGACGGAAGTCCGATATCCATGCAGTGCAAAGGGTAGTATTTCGTGCCAATCCTTATAGGTTTTCACCATTTTCTGCAGGATCTTCTTGATGTTTTTATTAGCGGCTTCAACAACGCCATTCATCTTTGGACGATATGGTGAAGAGTTATGGTGCTCAATCTTGAAGCTTTCGCATAGTTCCTTCATGGTCTTATTGTTCATATTCTTCCCATTATCTGTGATGATCCGGCTTGGAATTCCATAACGGCAAATGATCTCTTTCTTGAGGAACCGTGCAACCACTTGCTTTGTCACATTAGCGTAAGAGGCGGCTTCTACCCATTTGGTAAAGTGATCAATGGCAACCAGGATGAAGCGGTGACCATTGGAAGCTTTAGGCTCGATGGCGCCAATCATGTCGATGCCCCACATTGAGAAAGGCCAAGGTGACGTTAAAACATTTAGTAGGGTCGGAGGCACGTGTACCTTGTAGGCATAGATTTGGCATTTATGACATTTTCTAGCATAATTGAAGCAGTCGGATTCCATGGTCAACCAGTAATAACCAGCTCTCAAAATCTTCTTGGCCATGGCATGCCCATTGGCATGAGTTCCAAAGGATCCTTCATGAATCTCCTTGATCAACAGGTCCGCTTCACGTTCATCCACGCATATGAGCAGAATCATGTCGTGGTTTCTCTTGTATAACACACCATTGCTTAAGAAGAATTTGGATGCTAACTTCCTCAATGTTTTCTTGTCAAGGGCTGTTGCATCTGTTGGATATTCTTGATTTTGCAAAAAGCATTTGATGTCGTGAAACCAAGGCTTACCATCGGCTTCCTCTTCAACCGACTGGCAGTAGGCAGGCTCAACTTTCCTCTCGATCTGAATGAGAGGCGCTTCATTATGGAATCTAACTTGATACATTGAAGCCAACATAGCCAAAGCATCAGCAATTTGATTCCCAGTTCTCGGGATATGACGGAAAGTAATTTCGTCAAAGTAATTTATTAGTTCCATGACATAGGCACGATATGGGATCAACTTGGCATCACGGGTTTCCCATTCGCCTTTGACTTGGTATATCACCAAGGCTGAGTCTCCACATACTTCAAGAATTTTGATTGGGAGGTCAATTGTTGCTTCAATGCCTAGGATGCACGCCTCATATTCTGCTATATTGTTTGTGCAATCAAAACACAACCTTGCTGTGAAAGGAGTGTATCCACCATCCGGATTCAATAGAGCAGCTCCTACGCCATGCCCCATGTAATTGTAGGAACCATCGAACATGAGCTTCCACCGAGATCCGGGTTCAGGTCCTTCATCAAGCCCTGGGGTTTCACAATCTTTTACCACCATAATGTCTTCATCAGGGATGTCAAATTTCAACGGCTGGTAGTCTTCAACGGGCTGGTTTACCAGGTAATCAGACAACACACTTCCTTTAATGGCTTTCTGAGATACATATTGGATGTCATACTCAGATAGTAACATCTGCCAACGGGCGAGTCTTCCAGTTAAAGCAGGCTTTTCAAAGATATACTTTATTGGATCCATTTTTGAGATCAACAAAGTATTGTGGCAAACCATGTATTGTCTTAGACGACGAGCGGCCCATGCTAAAGCACAACAAGTTTTCTCCAATAGTGAATATCGGGTTTCACAATTGGTAAATCTCTTACTTAGATAGTAGATGGCATGCTCCTTTCGGCCTGTTTCGTCATGTTGTCCCAACACACATCCCATTGACTTTTCAAGCACAGTTAAGTACATAAAGAGTGGTTTCCCCTGAACAGTTGGAATTAGAATAGGGGGCTCTTGCAGGTATTGTCCGATCTTCTCAAAAGCCATTTGGCAGTCAGATTTCCATTCAACTGCTTGATCTTTTCTCAGTAACTTGAATATAGGTTCACACGTAGCAGTCATATGAGATATAAACCTAGAGATGTAGTTCAAACGTCCCAGGAATACTCTAACTTCTTTCTCTGTACGTGGAGCAGGCATTTCTTGTATTGCCCTAACCTTGTCTGGATCTACCTCAATTCCTCATTGACTAACAATGAAACCAAGCAACTTTCCAGATCGGATACCGAAGGTGCATTTAGCAAGATTCAGCCGTAGTCGAAATTTCCGAAGACGCTCAAATACCTTTTGCAAGTGGTCTATATGATCCTCTTCACCTTGGGATTTTGCAATCATATCATCTACATAAACCTCAATTTCCTTATGCATCATATCATGGAAAAGAGTGACCATTTCTCTTTGGTAAGTTGCCCCAGCATTTTTGAGACCAAATGGCATTACCTTGTAGCAAAATGTTCCCCAAGGGGTGATGAATGTGGTCTTTTCCATGTCTTCTGGATCCATCTTAATTTGATTATAACCTGAGAATCCGTCCATAAAGGAGAAGACCACGAACTTAGCAGTGTTGTCTACCAGAGTGTCAATATGTGGCAGGGGGAAATCGTCCTTTGGACTAGCTTTGTTTAGATCCCTGTAATCAACACACATCCTGACCTTGCCATCCTTTTTGGGTACAGGTACAATATTAGCTACCCATTGAGGGTACTTTGCAACTGCTAGAAAACCGGCATCAAATTGACGTTTCACCTCATCACAAATCTTTAGAGCCATGTCGGGTCTTGCTCTTCGGAGCTTCTGCTTCACTGGTGGGTAATCCGGTTGTAGTGGTAGCTTGTGGACAACAATATCAGTATCTAAACCTGGCATGTCCTGATATGACCAAGCAAATACATCTACATATTTTTGTAGCAATTTGATCAGTTTTTATTTGATGCTTGCCCCAAGTGTAGTCCCAACTTTGACCTCTTTCTTTTCTTCCTCAATGCCAAGGTTGATTGTATCCACTGGTTCTTGATGTGGCTGAAGGGCCTTTGACTCGTGCTCGAGCATCCTTTCCAATTCTTCAGGGAAATCACAATCTTCCTCACTATCATCTTCCGCTTGGTAGATGGGGAGTTCAAAGTTATAGGAAGTAGTGGGGTCATCGAATTCAACTAGTTTATCGATTATTCTGCATGTTTTTTAATGATGGTTTTTTAGAAAAATGGAAATAAAATGCAAAAGAAATAAAAATATTTTTGTAGTTTTTGAAAGGATTGCCATTTTAAGGAAAGAAAAACAAATGAATGAACGATAAGAATTTGAACAAAATGCTCTTTATTTGTCATAATGATTTTGAAATTTAAAGGGGCCCTACAAATGATCCATTAGCCTTGGGCAGAGCTAAGGATTTTCAAAAAACAAAGGAAAACACAATTACTTTGACACAAGAAAAACTTCTGGAATCTCAACTGCTTCCCAATTTGTTAGGGCTCCTCACACCGGTATATCAGATTTGATGCTTCTCCATCTTCAGTGTCATCTTCAATTGCACCAACCTGATCTCCATGGACAAATCCTGTGCTCAGAAAAACTTCTTGTATACTCCGCACACGGTCCTTTGTAGGGACCAGGACTCCTCCCTTAGCAGAAGGCTTGTACCCCAAACCAAAACGATCATTTTTCTCGCTGATGTTGATGACTTGCCCCCAACCTGCAGGACCTCCACTTTCAACAGCTGACCTTGCACTATTCAAAGAGGCGAACGACAAACTGGTTTTCTCAATAGGATCCTTCACCTCAGCAAATGTGGCATTGGAATTTCAAGTGCTTGGAAAGAGGTCTCTAAGGCATCCTCATCAGCCTCGATATAACGGAAAGAGGAGAGTTGAGTGATGATAAAATCTTCTTCACCCGAGACAATGACGAGCTTGTCATCGACAACAAACTTCATTTTTTGATGCAAAGTAGAAGTTAATGCCCCAGCAACATGTATCCAGGGACGTCCCAGAAGGCAGTTATAAGCGGGATTTATGTCCATGACTTGGAAATTGATGGGGAATACATGCGGTCCGATCTGTATTGGTAGCTCTACCTCCCCAACTACTGTCCTTCGAGAACCATCAAATGCTTTTACCACAAGTGCACTAGGTTTCAATTCCGAACCTTGGTAAGATAATTTAGCAAGTGCCCTCTTTGGTAGAACATTGAGGGACGATCCGGTGTCAACTAAAACTCTGGCCAGAGCATCTTCTTGGCACTTTATGGATACATGTAAGGCGTGGTTGTGATTCTTCCCTTCCTTGGGTAGCTCTTCATTGCTGAAACTTAGAGTGTTGCAGGCTGTGATACTGGCGACCACCCTATTAAATTGGCCAACCGTTATATCTTGGGTAACATGAGCTTGAGCAAGCACTTTCAGTAGAGCCTCCCTATGAGCTTCAGAATTTAGAAGCAAGGACAAGATAGATATTTTTGATGGTGTCTGATGTAACTGATCAACTATCTTGTAGTCGGATTTCTTTATTATTCTTAGAAATTCACTCGCTTCATCTGCTTGCACTGTCGGTTATGCCCCTCCATACTCTGGGGTAGGATTTGCAGTTGCAGCTTCCCTTGTTGGTTCTTGAGGGTTTATATTAATATTGGGAGTATAAATCCGACCGCTGCGGGTCATCCTGCTCGTCCCTGCGATGTTAGTGATATCGGTGTCAACATTCTCCAAGCCTTTCTCACTTTCAGCAGCTTTGGGTTTTCCATCTACCACTTCATCTATCATAGTTATGTCATACTTCCAGGGTACCACTTTGGTGCTTTCAAAAGGAAAGGGGGTAGGCATACAAACTACCACGGGTGATGGATGAGCAACATCTTTTCTATGATAAGTTATCTCAAACGGTTCTGGTAGATTGAAAACGGGTTCAATGACTGAAACTTCCTCGTTTGTTGTAGGCCCGCAAACTTGCAAAACACCTTGATCCATCAAGTTTTGAATATCAGTTTGTACCACTTTACATCCCCTTGGATGAACGACACATTCTTCACAGTTGTCGTGACATGTATCAATCAATCTAGCTCCCACCAATCTTGCATGAAGTGCTAGCAACGGAGTTTTGACATCTTCAACATTTTTTATTATACAAACATCAGAAGCATCCTCGATGGCATTAACATCACCATGCGCCGGCAGAGGGTTACTTTTTACATTGGGTCCGACATCTCGAAATGAAAGAATCTTCTTCTCAACCAGCTCTCGCACAATATGCTTCAAAGCATAACATCCCTCTAAATCATGTCCAGGGGCACCCTCGTGGAAAGGACAATGGGCATCTGGATTGTACCATGGGGGTAAGGGATTTGGTGGAGGACCCAAAGGTCTGGGAGTCACCAACCCTTTTCGCATTAACGATGGGTACAACTCAATGTACGTCATAGGGATTGAAGCGAAAGGGAGTCTACCTCTTTGTACCCTATTTTGATTTGGAGGATTTTATGGACGGGGAGCCTGTGCCCTTGGTTGTTGATAAGCAAGTGTCGTGGGTGCTTGTTGGTATATTGGTGCTTGTTGAATAGGTTGATAGACAGGAGCTTGTGACTGGTTGAAATTTGGTGTGACTGCTGCCACATACGGTTGTTGAACATACTGCACTGGATAAGTTGATTGTTGCTGAGCAAGTTGATGTTGCTTCTTCCATGAATGACTCCTCCTTTGACTGGTTGACACTGCATTTGTTTCACCCTCTTTCTTTGTTTGGAAACCTCCGGGAAACTTTTTGGCATTATTACCAGATGTTTCAGAGGTGGTTATCATTTTTCCATTCTTCAATCCAAGCTCGACCTTTATGCCCATGGCGACCAAGTCAAAGAAGCTTGCAGATACACTACTCACCATTCTTTCATAGAACATAAGTTTTACCGTATCCATGAACCAATTTGCTAACTCCTTCTCAACAAGGGGTGGTTCGGCTTGCGAGGCCACTTCCCTCCATCGTTGTGCATATTCCTTAAAAGACTCGTTATCTTTCTGGTACATGCTGAGCAATTGCCTCCTATCTGGGGCCATATCCATGTTATACTTATAATGTTGGATGAAAGCATCAGATAAGTCTTGGAAACAATGAATTCTACTTTGATCAAGGCTTAAGTACCACTTAGAGGGAGCACCCCTCAAGCTGTCTTGGAAGCAATGTATCATAAGTTTATTGTCCTCTACGTGCGCAACCATTTTTCGATAGTACATAATAAGGTGACTTTTGGGACACGAGTGGCCCTCATACCTATCGAAATCTGGGGTCTTGAACTTCGCAGGAATCACAAGACCTAACACTAAGCACATCTCCTTAGCAGCAGCACCAAAAACTTGGTCACCTTCCATAGCCCTTAACCTTTTCTCAAGAATCTGGAAATTCTCTTTCATCCCTCTTATGTCTTCCTGCCTTTCATCATCTTCGTCCGAAAAGTCCGGAGCATGTTGTTGATCCTCAAAATAAGGTTGCACATGTGCACGAACGAGAGGTGGTGTGAACGTGTGGACCACTGGATGAGTTTCATTGGTAGTTGGTAGAGGAACCGTTTGCTGAGTGGATCATGCAAAACCAGGGGCACCTTCAACTGAAGGTGTGAAACCGGGAGGTAAACCATAGGCTGGCCAGGTGGTTGGTAATGTCCTTGCAGGTTGGGGTTCAATCAATGGACCGCCGGTTTCTGAAGCGACCGTCGTTTGGGTGTCCAACTTGGCCCTAATGACTTGTAGTATCTCCATGACTTGACCCATGTTTCCTCGTAGGTCTTCGAGCTCTGAGCTTACCCGCTCCAATTCTTGTTCTTGGTCTGCCATTCTTTGACGAGCGTTGGCTCTTGTGTTGTAGTGGTGTTGAGGACTCAGTGTGTAACAACTGAATAGAGAAAACGGAATGAGTTTTTATTTATTTATATGGAGAATGCATGAATGTATGTATGAATGCATTTTATGTTTATTTATTTTTTTAGGGATTCTTATAAACTTTGCAGTTGTTGAGCACGCACTTTGAAAGTAATGTGAACAGAAACAGAAAACAATAGTCAGAAGCTGATGCAAAAATTCAATACTCATTCATTCAATGAAGCCAAAGAGTATGAAGTATATAGTCAAAGTGGGTACAAAACATTAAGCCAAATACAAAAATTAGAAATAACACGAAGCAAACAACTTAAAGAGTCTTCTTAGCAACTCGCTCTTTGTGGGCCTTCAATTCTTCTTTGAATCTTCGCATCATCCTTTCGCAAAGCAAAACAAGGTCACGAGCCGAAGGATGAGTGTTATTTTCATCCATGTCCTCTAGAGCATTTCTAATTTCCATGGTAAGTTTATGGCCACGCCATTACAAAACTCTATGAGGTTAGCCAACTTCATACGGTATGCATCAACACTTGGCTGCAAAAGGTTAATGGTGCATTCATACTCATCAAATATCTCATTCAAATGCTTCCTATGATTTAGCCAACCCATGCTTTGGCTCTTCAGAGACTCATATTGTTCCTTCCAATAACTAGCTAGCTCCTTGTTAGTATTCAACTCATCACACTTCTCTTCCCAGGCTTTAGGACATATTTGAGAGGCTCTTTGGACTTGTTCCTTAAGACGTCTTTCACGCACCACTTCAACTTCGGAGCTTCGAAGTTGCTCCTTCAGTTCTTGTATTTGGGCTTCAAGCTCCTCCCTTACCTCCTTCTTTTGCTTAGTGGCTAGGTCCCACCAACACTTCCACTCTTGTCCATCTCTTTTAGCCTTAGCTAACTCATAACAGAGTGAACCTAATCCATTATCAGCCTGATCTAGGCACTCCAAGACTCTTTCCTTGAGATCTTGCTCAATTCTGTTCTTCTTACGACTCTCCTCCAAAAGTTCCTACCTTTGGTTACTCTTCCTTTTGAGAATCATATTCTTCCCAGTTTCTTTGTAGAGTTCAGATTGCAGATCCTCTTTCTCCTTTCCAAGTTTAGCTACCATGGCTCGAAGTTCTTCCACCTCTTCAAGAGAAACAGGGACTGGTTCTGGTGAAGTAAACTTTAGAGGAATATCTATAGAAAAAGGGAGCTTCACAACTTTGATCCTCTCCGAGACCCATTGCTGCTAAGGAACCCTTGCTGCATCATTCTTCTTTACTAATTATGTTCCTTTGGTATGCACCTTTTCCCAAGATCGAATGATCTTATGGAGGAGAAAAGGATCATTGGTTCCCATATCATTCAAAACCATCTCTTCTAGCTCTTTATCATCGGGCTTCCCACGCATAGGGTATCCAAACTGTCGCAAAGCTAACATGGGGTTGTAGCTTATGCAACCTTTAGATCCTATTAGTGGGACATTTGGGAAACTACCACAACTGATAATGATTTCTTCAACATTCAGCTTGTGTCGGTACCAAATAATATCCTTACTAGACAAAGACACCAGAGTTCTTGCCCACTCCCCATTGGACATTTCATTGATGTGAGCATTAGGCTTGAACACATATGAGATAAGCCAATTATAGAGCAATGGAAGGCAACATATTAACATTCCATTCTTCTTTTGATGTCGAGTATGCAAAGTATGAAAAGTGTCAGCTAGTAGTGGAGGAACCAAACTTTGTTTGTCCTTCCAAACGACCCAAAAGATACTTATGGCAGCTGAATCTATAAAACCTTCATGGGTTGGGAACAATACTAGCCCATATATGAGAAGAGCTAGTATATTTGCCAATGCATCCCAATAATGTATCACAAACAACCTTTATGCTTCTTCTTCTAGGTAAGCCCTCCAAAAACCAAAGAGATTCTCCCTTTTCTTCCAATTAGCCAATGCATCAGATATGGGGATGTAGAGGGCAAGGGCTAGCATCTCTACCTCAGGTACCTGACCAATCCTATTATACGGTGTCCTTCCTTTTATAGAAAATCCCAAGAGCCGGTCGAATTCCTCCAAGGTTGGAGTCAACTGAAAGTCTTGGAACAAGAAACTTCGAAGTGGAGGATCATAGAACTGAGCTAAAGCGGTGATGGCTGGTGTTTGGACATCTACTGAGAGGAGATCCAAAATATGGCCAAACTTTCCTTGCAAAGTAACCCTGAAGCATGCGGGAAGTTCATTCAAAAGTCTTGATATGTTGGCGATATCTGGCATTTTGGCTTTGAATGGTAATGCTTTCCTTTTTTCTGAACCCATTACAAACTTTTTGTGCTAGCAACTGCATATTCAAAAATCCCTGAAAACAAAATTTTGTATGAGTGTCATGATGTTATGCAAATGATCATGAGTGCATGGTATTTGGTTTTGGGATATCATAAGGTAACTCAAAACACCCTATTTGGTAGGCTTCTTAATAGATAGTTCTAAGCTGGTTACCCATAAACCCACTCACAGGATAGTTTCTATGTTTTTGATAAGGTTCCCAGAGTCATGGACCATAATCGTTTCAACATCATGCAACAGGCTAGCCGCTTTATGACAAGAGTGACGAAAGGTCTCTTCTGAGCGGGGTTTTCATGTTGGGTGCAACAAGGAGAGGCCCTTGGAGTCCAACATTACGCAACCACCAAAGCAGAAACTAGTTCTAAGAGGGGATCCTAGAGTCATGGACCCTTCATGAATCAACGTCATGCAATAGGCTAGCTGTCTTATAACGAGATCTACAAACAGGTCTACTCTAGGGGAGTCTTCATGCTATGCACGCAAGGAGTGGCCCTTGGGGACTAACACTACACAACTTCCAATTCTAAACTTATGTGTTCTCTCTTCTTTTTCCAAAGCTCGGGTGTAGAGCTGTATTCATGATATCAAAATCCCAACACCCACACATAGATATATATACAGATTTAAAAATGCGATAAAACAGAGATAAAGAAAGCATATAACAAAGAAAGAAAAATAAACAAACAAAGCTAACACACATACGAAAACTTAACTAAACTAGAGTTGACTCACTTAGGGATGTTCTTGTCCCCAGCAGAGTCGCCATCTGTCGCACCTCGAAAAATGAGAATACGACTTAAGCGAAGCGCAATCGCACGCTCGCAATGATGGACTGAACAGAGTCGCCACCGAACTTTATTTATTCCTAAAAAGGAAAGGGGAAATATCGATTAAACCCAAGAAAGAACGACAATGATTATGGTCATCGCAACCAATATCAGTGTTCGGGAGTCGGTTACGCAAGGGGAAGGTATTAGCACCCCTCACGTCCGTTGTATTCAACGGGAACCGTTTAGTTAATTTCGTTTTTAATGTTAGCTTATGTCGGTCTTCTCAAGTTATTATGAGGGAAAGAATAATAGGATCAAAAGAAAAGAAAAGATGTTTTTGGATTTTTGCAATAAAGAGGACTAAACCTAAGTTTTTTTATTAATGGGCCTGACAAGATTTCTAAATCCTGCTCCTACGTATCTCAATAGAGAAGTCAAGGCTTACGTAGTTCTGGGTAGAAAAATGTTTGTTTGTTGGTCGATTTTAGCGAAAGCTATATTGTATTAATCGACGAAAACATTGTTTTACCCAAAACAGATGAGGAGTGGACGTATACCACACATCGAATGGATTTACAAATCATCATTCGGAAAAACGTCACTTATCTCGACTCGGCAATCGTGGCCGAAACATTGTCTTGCATCACCTTAAGACAATATATCTTTCGTTTATGAAAAAGGTTTTCCTGATTAATCGCACGGCGGCGAGAAAGAGTTTGATTGGTTGGATTTATTTTGAGTAATGGCGAGAACTTGGATGAGCAAGATATCCATCTCGAATCCTAGTCTTAGGAGTGCACGGTATACACCAAGTTCCATTTCCACCTTTATTAAAAGAGTGTTTAATAAAGATTAAGGGTTTTGAATTTGATTGAAAAAGGGGTTTGAATAAACTGCATTAACAATTTTAGACGATGGCGAGAGCTAAGATAGGCAAGGCATCCACCTTGACTCTTAATCTCAAGAGTGCACGGTATACACCATGTTCCATTTCCATCTTTATTGAAAAAGTGTTAAGGTAGGAATCAAGTATTTTTTGAGTTTGAAAGACGAATATTTATAAGAACGAGACATAAGCCCCGAGATCAATAATTCAGGGTTCCACTGGAATGCTAGATTCCAATGATCCTTTTTCATTCGAATTATTTAAGAAAATTATTTAATGGACAACGAACACTTGATAAGAATCAATTGTTCAAAGAGTTACGCCAGAATGCTTGATCCCAACGGCCCTTATTTTGTCCACGTTAATTAAAGTGTTTTATGGACGAAAGAAAAGAATGAATGGTTAACCCAAAACGTGTGGCTCGGAATCAATCATTCGAGAGTTCCCACCAGAATGCTAGATTCCAATGGGAAGAAATGAAATTAAATATTGAAACTATGGAAAGTTAGGAAATTTAAATCGAAAATTTAGTGAATTTGAATGTGATTATTTACATGTGTAAAGGTATTAACATAGATAACAATAACCTAATTAAATTAACTAACACATGGAAATCAATTAACCGTACAAAATCCCATATCAAAGAAAAGGTCAATAATCAAGAAAATCTAAAAAAAACTAAACATTTAAAAATCTAAACAACTAATTAACGATTAAATTAAATTAATCAAATAAAAATATAAAAGTAAAATAAATAATAAGAAGTTATAAAAAATTTAGATGAAATAGTAAGCATGAAAAAAAAAATATGAAAATATGATATTCCCAGGTATCAAACCCATCCCACTAAAGAAAGTGAAATTGCTTCCTCTCCACTCAGCCACTTGTGTCATTTGTTACCTTAATAACAACTTGAATATATAAACAAGAATAGATTAAAATAAAAATTAAAATAAAAAAAGCCAAAACGAGATGGTCTGTTGGACTAATCAAAGCCCACAAAAATGGTGAGAGGGATCCCAAAGATCAACCCTAGCCGCTTGGCTGTTGGGTGGGAATAACAACACATTAATACCAGCAGACAAAAGTTAATGAAAGGTTGCATGGAAAACCAACGGTCATTAAGTTCTAAACAGGTTTTAATTGCTTTTAAAATAAAATAAAAGAGGAAAAGCTGGGAACGTGAAACAAAGCTTCACCAAAAGACGCGTTCATCTTCCTCAAGAATACGATCCCCTTCTCTCAGCCTTACCCAATCTCTCAAACTCTCGACCTCATTCAATCTCTCAAACTCTCGCACCGTACCCTAAACACAAACAAACCCGTGGCTTTCAAAAAATTAACAAAAAGCACTCACCTTTATCACTTGTTCTTCACCTCTCCGCTTCGTCAATCGCCGGTGGAAGAAGGAGGAGACGAATTTTCGGTGGAAGATTACTGGGTTTCGCTATAGTGGTCGTCCAAACTCTTAGGGTTTTTTCGTCTCCGCTCTCTCTCTCTTTTCGTGGTCGTCACACTCTCTCTATTTTTCTCCTAGGGTTTTTCTTGGTCGTCACTCTCTCTCCTTTTTCTCTACAGCCCTTGTCCTACGATGATCACAGGAGCAGGACAACATTATGGGGAACTTCCATACAGACTGAGCAGGTAGCACCCTCCCAGTCTTTCTTTTCAACCTCTTTAGAAAGGTTCTTAATATTTTTCATATTTTTTTCTTGCACCAGATAAAAGATATGGGGTTTCCCTGTGACCTCGAGATCGGGACTTGCACCGCATCCAACTTTAGCCATTAGTTTCAAGGGAGCGCGCTTCAGGTTTGAACCGCAAATATCACAGGCTACAGTAACCGTCTGCATCCTAACTCGATCATCAAAGTCTAATAATTGACCTTCTACAGATGTGATCATTTCAAGTGATTCTCTCCCAAAAAGATCTGCCGCATAGAACGCTTTGGCACATTGTAAAGCACTATTTCTTACATCCACAGACTTATCAGAAAATCTTCTCAGAAACTCCAAAAAAGATCATGGAACTTCTGTGCAACATGGTGTTCAGGAAGTGCAAAAAGTTTCCCCACCAAATTAACAGCTTTTAACCGAACATCAACCTGATCAGCCGATAACTCTTCAATTAAGCTAGGGATGACAGCAAGAAGCATATGAGGCGCGCACTGAAAAAACTTGTAAGATGATTTCATGGTAAAATTCTTTCAGCCCACTTCCCACAGTGTCTCTATCATATATACAAGAAGATAATAACCTGCAAATTAGGGGGTTCAGGAGCCATCACTCCAAGTAATTCAGTGACGCAAATTGCAACCAGAAGCTTGACATCCTTATCCTTATGACAAAGAAAACCACCATAAACTACAGCATCAATCAGGGGCTTCAAAGCATCATCTCGTTTCTTCGAAGCTTGTACCCCCTTGATTATTTCCAACTGAGGAGACTGTTCTAACTTAGACAAAGCATCTGCAGCTTTTCAAAGAGATTTGACGATGAAGTCCTTGTTCGGACGAGTTCGTAGAGCGAGGTGAGTTCCGATTTGTGAAACGAGTTGCAGAGATTCGCAAGCAATCCAGTGCAGAGAAGATTGTTGATATTCATGATGATGCTCCATTCCTTAAGAACTTTGATAGTGTGATAAATGCATGCACGTTTGTAACGAACTTGGAACTGATTTTTTTGACTAACAGTTACAGCTCCATGTTTTCTCTTTTAAAGTGCAACAGTCACTTCAGACTTTAAAGAAATAAATCCACAGCTTAATAAACTATGAAAAATTGCTTCATCCTTCTCTTTGTTACTCTGTTCAAATAGCCAACAAATGAGAAGCTTATAGAATTCTAGATGTGTTAAATGATTACAGTCTATCATAGAATCCAGCAATCTCAATGCTTCTTCGTGCATTCCCAACATGCAGTAACTACTTAGAAGAGAAATATGAATAATTTCAGATGTAGATATTCCATTTTCTCTCATATGGTTTAATAACCCTAAGGCTACCGACAAGTATTCCATTTTGCAAAGTCATATGATAAGCTTGCCGTAAGCCTTAACATTAGGCACACAGCCACGTTCGACCATTTTCTCAAAGAGGGTGGTTATGATTTCAAAGTCAGTTATCCTCCATAAATCGGCATTATCAATTGAAACATTATGTTTTTCAACCATTAGATGCTTCATTAGAATGGAATGCGTTTGAATCGAGGGGAACTTCGCTGGCCAAAACTACGTCGTTTCATTCAAAGCCCTAGTCAAAAACTAGCGACAGACCAGCGACGGCCACTAGCGGACGCTAGCAGCGGAAACCACCGTCTTCTTCATGAAGACGGTGGTGAACAGTACACGATTTTTTTTTCCAGAATTAGCGAAATTATATATGGTTGGACTCGTCTTGACGTGTAGATCACGAATCCACTAATATTTTTCTCTAATTCATCATATTTTTCAAGAATCGATCAAGAACACTTATGAACACCAAACTTTAATCTCTCATAACTCTCTCAATATTTGTCCGTTTTTCATGTTCTTTATATCAGAATTATCAGGAAGCAAAGATCTACAAATTTAGGCACATAAAAACAAGAATTAAGAGGTTCGAAAATGTGACCTCTTGAAGATCCAACAATGGCAGTGGCAGATCCAGGACTTGGCAAGCGTATAAATCCACTCCTAGATCACTGTTATGAAGCTTGAAGTTGAAATTGAGGCTTGAAACAGCTTAGATCTTGCTTAACAATCAACTTCCATGCTTGTGTTCTTGAGCTTGCTATGCACAATTCTGGTCCAAATTTGATGATTCAAGGCTTGATCTATACTAAATCCACACCAAGGAACAAGAATATGGAAGAAAATTGAAGGCTTATGTGGAAGAAATTTGAATTTTGATTAGGAGAAAATTTTGGAGGAAGAGAGAATTTTGAGATCTAGATCTCGAATTCTCTCAAATTCTGTTACAATTATGTATATATGTGATGTGCTAATCCACTCTTAATCAAAATTAATCAAGGTTAATTAGGAATTAGCAAAAATAAGGTGTTTGGCCAAAAAATGAAAATTGCATGGTGCATGGAGTAAATGAACGTGAACAGTAACCAAAGCATGATCTAATTCACTTAAAATCATTTTTTCAACACAACGGCAATGGTAATTTGTTCCCATGATGCACCAATTTCAAATTTGTAAATTTCCCTCCAAAATAAGCATGAATATGCATATGATCATGTGATGAAATTTCATGTGATGTGATGAATGATTTGGAAAGTTCATGTCATGAGAAGAAATATGCAAAAAGAGCCACTCAATTTGGAATTATGAGTCAAAAGTTATGCCATTTTGAAGTCCCATGCACACTTGACAATGATTTGATCATATCTCCTCAACCATTCATCATAAATTCATGATCTTGGACTTTTTGGAAATGGGAGAGAGAGATCTTCAACTCTCATGTTGGACAAAATTTCATTTTAAGCTTATTTGATGATGTAAGATCAAGTTGAATTTGAACCAAAACCTTTCCATTTTTGGAAACTTTCAATTACAAGTCACTTTCCATTTTTGGAAAGTTTTGATCTGACCTCAAATTCTTCAAGATATGCATTTGTAATGATGAATAAGCCTATTTTGAACATGAATGATATGTTGAAACTCATTTCTCCCCCTCTTAGCCCTCAGTTGACTTGCAGTTGACGTTTTAGCTGACAGATGACTTAAACATGCACAAATGATTTTGAGCCTCAACCACTTGATGAAATGACTCCAAAATGAAACCCTAGCTTGTACAAGCTCAATAACATCATATTATGATCTCCTTCTCAAGAAAGACCTCATCTCCTTGACAATCCCTGGTTGGGAGAATGCCATTGATTAGGGTTGACCAGAGGTCAAAACCCTAATCCTAAAGAACATGATTAGGCACAATGAACCCCTTTAGGATGACATAACCATGATGATGGTGACATACCCTTTCAACCAAGATAATACTCAACCTCCTTGAGGAACCAATAAAACCCTAATTGAAGCACAAACCCCCAGGTGGCTAGTGATCAATTTATGAGACCCTTAGGCTTGAATCTCTTAACCTCTTCATCTCCTGAGAAAGTCTTTGGAGGATGACCTTCTTCTTTCACATGATATGCAATATGCAATGCCTAATGCCCTAAAATATGAAATGCAATATGTTAAGCTAGTCCCAAGAGAGGAGGGAAAATTTTGAGGTGTTACAGCTGCCCCTATTCAATCCACTGTGAACCTGTCGATATGAACAGCCTCGGCTTTCAGATGATCAAGGTGAAGAGTGATTGAATACCAAGAACAGACAAACAATTTGCACTCTGCTGGGGAATAATTAACAATGCCTGTCAGAATCGGCAAAGAAGCGATCTCAAAAGAAGAATCCGTCTGGTACGGTGAACGTCGGCCTGAGTACCGAAAAGAAATATTGACCTGGATACCAAAATAAATGGTAACACAGGAACCACCATGGCCTGAACGCCGCTCGTCAGTCTGAATACTGAACCTCGGAATATGAGAGTATTAATGTCGGTCTGAACCTCGAGAGGTTGGCCTGAATGCCCCTTCGGTCTGAATACCACTTCGGTCTAAATACCACTTCGGTCTGAATACCGGAAACCTGGCCTGAATGCCGCAAGCAGCATCGATCTGAACTTCGGAAGCTTCTTCGATCTGAACATCGGAAAATCTTGTCTGAATACCCACCTCGGCCTGAACACCGGAAACCTGGCCTGAATGCCGCAAGCTGCATCGATCTGAACTTCGGAAGCTTCTTCGATCTGAAAATCGGAAAATCTGGTCTGAATACCCACCTCGGCCTGAACACCGGAAACCTGGCCTGAATGCCGCAAGCTGCATCGATCTGAACTTCGTAAGCTTCTTCGATCTGAACATCGGAAAATCTGGTCTAAATACCCACCTCGGCCTGAACACCGGAAACATGGCCTGAATGCCGCAAGCTGCATCGATCTGAACTTCGGAAGCTTCTTCGATCTGAACATCGGAAAATCTGGTCTGAATACCCACCTCGGCCTGAACACCGGAAACCTTCTCTTGATTTTTTTTTATTTCCATCTCCGCCCGACAGAAACTCTTCCTCCAATATCGCACTATTGAGGAATACTGTTGATTCAGAATCACGATGCCGAACTCCTCAGAGTAACATCTTCACCATCTGGCGAAACCAATCCTCAAACGGTAACCACGGCTTGAGACTAGTTTATGCTTGCAATGCTGATGCATGATTTTTTACAGCGTAATGCTCCACAACCATGGAAATGCTATGCAATTTATGATGCAATATGTTATGCTTCTCTAAATGATGAATGCATAAAAAGTATCCCCCTCAAGGGACTCTTCTAGGGAGCTCGAGGCACTCTGCTGAGGAACTCGATAACACTCCAATCTCCACCCTGCTGGGGAATAGCCCTGCTGCTGGGGAAAGGACCACCCTCGCCAGGGATAACCTCCGCTGAACCCGATCCGTTTGGGGACTTCGCTGGGGAAGAAACCACCAACACACTCTGCGGGGAAAACAACAATCTTCGACTTGCTGGGGAGAACTAACAAGCTTCGCCGTGCTAGGGGAAACAGCTACCAACAGACACCTCTACTGGGGAAATAGCAACCTTCAGGCCTGGCTACTGAGGAAATACCAGTCTCGAAACTGCTGGGGAGATAACAATCCCGACTCTGCTAGGGAAGACACAAACCTCGAATCTACTGGGGAGGTAACAATCCCGACTCTGCTTGGGGAAATAAGGAAATTTTGGCACAGAACACCCGTCGACTCGTCGAACCCTGGTATTCAATCATCTAAATCCAGTGTCAGCTTTCCACTTTTGAGAGCTCCCAGACTCGTCTGGACTTTTCTGATTCATCACCTTGTATTCTTGACTTCTCCGTACTCTACGGAGATCGAACTCCTCAAATTGGTATCAACTTTCCAATTTTTTCAGACTTTGAAGAGTCTTCTTGATTAATCCTCCAGGATCGTCACACGTTTCTCGCCGTCCTTTCACCATTCTCAACTTCTTGTCCCTGATCGGACTCCACGGGGATCTTTCGTTGGAAGCTTCATATTACAACCTGCAAGTGAGTGAAAATATCTAACAGCACCTGCAAAAGATAGCGTTAGATAAAAACGTGCCCCGGGCGTGCCAAAGTTTCAACACCTAGGTCACTCAACCTTCCAAATAAGATTTCAGGTTCACAATCCTATAAACATGCATTGGAAGGGATCTCCATGTCTCAAAAATGCAAGGATTCTTTATCAAAATAAACGGATGTTTTTGCAATCAAAGCGGTAATGAAAACAAAAACAAAATTATTTGACTGAATATGCATTTTATTGATTGAAAAAGGTGTGGCTCGAAACTGAGCGATACAAAGGAAGCAATTCCTGAAAAGAGGTAATTACGCACAAAAGGAAAATCTATCCTAATGGCAATGTGAAACCGCGATCTCATCGAGTTCCAACTCGGTTACACCTCATATGTCCTCAGACTCTCCGTGCTTTCTGCCTTCTAAACAAGACGCTTCTGACCGATCCCTGTCGGGGATTATCCACTTGTCGTATCCAAAGCACAAACGATCATGCTAGACGCAGTTTTTCGTTTCAATCCCTCTTTTGCCTGGACCGCCCTTTCGGGTTTTCAGTCCACCGGGACACCCCTTTTTGCCCAAGTCGCTTTTTCAGGTTTTCGACTTGCCGGGTGTACATTTTTTCTATTTATCCCTAATTTTTGCCCGAACCTTTTTCATTCATTTTTTCTTTTGGTTCGCCGGGATGCCCATTTTTGCCTGGACTATTTTATTCTTTTCGTCCAGCGGGTCTCTTATACGAAGTATTTTTTAATTGCGTCCGCATTCACAGGGGATGGAAAATCCTCGCCATCCATGGTCGTCAACAACAAGGCTTCGCCAGAGAAAACCTTCTTGACCACGAATGGACCTTCATAACTGTGTGTCCACTTGCCCATACGATCGTTTTGAGGAGGAAGGATCCTTTTCAACACCATATCTCCCACACGATATACCCGAGGTCGCACCTTTCGGTCAAAAGCACGCTTCATCCGCTGCTGGTACAACTGCCCATGACAAATGGCCGCCAGCCTTTTTTCCTCAATCAGGCTCAACTCTTCATATCTCGTCCTTACCCATTCAGCCTCTTGCAATTTTACGTCCATCAGGACTCTCAACGAAGGAATCTGAACCTCAACTGGTAACACGGCTTCCATCTCATACACAGCAAGAAAGGCTTTTCCCCAGTAGACTCATGCACCGAGGTTTGACACCCGTGCAAAACTTCGTATTCAGCCACATCGTTGGTGCATTCAACTGTTAGCCGGGCAGCAAAAGGAATGTGGGATCCTTTCGACGTAACCAAAACAGCTCCAACTCATTACCATTCTCATTAAAGGCCCCCATCAAACATCAGAATCCGTTCGGATTCAGGGTCAGGCCCCTCCTCCGGGATTGGTTCCTCACAATCTTTCGATTTGAGAACCATGATGTCCTCATTAGGGAACTCAAACTTCATCGGTTGATAATCCTCAATGGGTTGTTTGGCGAGGTAATCAGACAATACACTCCCCTTGATTGCTTTTTGAGAGGTATACTGAATATCATATTCGGTCAAAATCATTTGCCCTCTCGCAACCCGTCCGGTCAATGCTGGCTTTTCAAACATGTACTTGATCAGATCCGTCTTGGAAATCCACAAAATGGTATGAACCAGCATATATTGTCTCAGTCGGCGAGTAGCGTATGCCAAAGTACATCAAGTTTTCTCGAGCAGTGAATGTATTGTTTCACAGTCGGTAAACTTTTTGCTAAGGTAAATTGCATGCTCTTTTCGACCAGACTCGTCATGCTGACCCAGTACACCTCATAGACCCCTCGAGGACTGTTAAGTACAGAATTAACAGTCGTCTCTCCACGGGAGGCATCAGAATCGGAGATTCCTGCAAATATTCTTTTATTTTTCAATGCCCCTTGGCAAATATTATTTCACCCGACCGTTTGATCTTTTTTTTTCAACAGCTTGAATATGGGTTCACACGTGGCTGTTAGATAAGATATGAACCGTGAAATGCAGTTCAATCTACCTACGAAACCACGAACCTCTTTTCTGTTCTCGGTTTAGGCATTTTCTTGTATTACTTCTTTTCTCTTCTTTTTTTTTTAGCAGGATCAACCTCGATTCCTCTTTTCCGCTCACAATAAGCCTCAGCAACTTACCGGACCGAACTCCGAAAGTGCACTTACTCGGATTCAACCTTAGTTTGAATTGTCTCGACTAGTCAAACAATTTGGCCAGATCTGCCAGATGCCCCTCTTCTGTTTGGGACTTTGCTATCATGTCATTGTCGCATTACGCGAAAAACCGGCGGGAAAATGAAACAACAGAGCCGCCACCGTGCGTTATTTATCCCGAAGGAGGGAAAGGAAACGCTCGAAGTAAACCTGGAAAAGACCTGGTCTCGCGACCAAAGAGAGATGGGATCGGGAGTCGGTTATGCGAAGGGAAGATATTAGCACCCCTATGCATCCGTCGTACTCGACGGGATCCACGCACAAAAGGAAGGATAAAGGTTGCTAACACTGCTCAAACGAACATCAAACACTGGCTGAAAGAGACACAGAAAAGAAAAGAAACTAACTCGGCAGGATATCGCATCCTGGGCCTACGTAGTCTGTCAAACACAGACATCAGAGTCGACGTAGTTCGGGACGGGGGGAAACGTGCTCGCTAGGATGTCGCATCCTATGCATACGTATCTTCTCTAACCAGAGTAAGAATCAGAGCACTCGTAGCTCGGCTAACGCACGTCAAACAAAACCACACAGGAAACCGAATGCCAATCGCTGGACTTATGTCAGACTCCACACAAAACAGGCAAACATGGAAACCGAATGCCAATCGCTGGACTTACATCAGACTCCGAACCAACAAACACACACACAGGAAACCGACTGCCAATCGCTGGACTTACGTCAGACTCCAACCAGAAAAGGAGAAACAACTCACACAAACAAAACAAAAGGGCGCCCGAAGAGATCAGCTCATCTCCTGCCTACGTACCTCATCTGGTATGAGGATCAGGGCGACGTAGTTCCCCTACGCAGGGACAAAGGACTAGCCTAACCAGAGACTGGGAAATGACATACTAGAAGGGAGACTAACTCGAGCCTAATAGTTATCATGCCAATTCACCATGGTCCTAGGTTGAGGTTTCTATCTAACTTGCACAGGGAGCAAGCTAAACCTAAACAGCACAAGCAAAGCAAACATACACACAGATAGCACACACTATATACAAACAAAGTGGGCTCACACAAGGTTAGGCTGTGAAACACAAGCCAACTGGAATCGGGTGATGTTAGCTCTTAGCCCTAACATTGAGAGTTAGGGTGAAGCAGATGAAATGGGAAGTGAGGGGTGTGCCTCACAGCTCTTATCCCTGGCCTGGGAGAGCTTGACTCAAATAGAAGGTGTGGGAGTTCAGAAAGCAGGAACTCTTCTATCCACATGTGACTGACTCAACAAAGATCTTGGGTTAATATCCACAATGCATCAACATAAGGTGTGTGAGCAAAGTGGATGACACACTGAGTAGCAGGAGATGGGTTGCACATCTCTTTTATCTGCCAATTGCCTCATAGAGGTCTTTTCCTGTTTGGCACAAAGATAAACAAACACAAGCATTGCCTCTTAAGGAGGGCTTCAGACAGGTGCCTGCCCAAGTAACAGGACAAGTCTTCCAGACTACATGAAGTCATAGAGATTATACCTCAAATGGTTAAGCAACCAAGCAAAGCAAAAACAAGTTCACAATGAACTTAAGCAACTAATGTACCTGAAAACAATCCAACTCAATCAGTACACAACTCAAAAAGTCAAACAGACAGTTAATAGTCAACAGACAACAGACATGGTCAAACAATCAATGCTACAATGTGCAAGGCACAAGCTCAACTCAAATGAGCTAAAAGCTACCTACAAAACAAGTCATGATTAGTCAACATCAATCAAATAAGCCAACCCAAGCAATGTGAATCAATTCCCTCATGGCAATATGCTTCTTATCCTGAAAACAAAGCTCAAACATAAGCACAAACCACTAGGACAAGGCCTAGGGTCAAAGAGGGAGAAATAATTCAAAACAGAACATGAAAATTGACATGAAGAAACTTCAATCAATTAAGAACATCATCCAAAAGGTCTCATGTCAATAGCATCAACCAAATTCATTTCACAAATCAAATAAGGCAAGGCATGCAAGTTCAAAGCTCATTGAAGCAACAGAATGAACAATTCCACATTAATTCAAAAATGATTCAATAAATCTCCAGAAAACTCATGGCTAAACAGAACACATCACATGATCAACATACCAATAATCAAGGCATTTGGACAAGTTTAAGCATGGCAATCAAATTCCATAAGGCAAGGCAAGCACAAACAAGCTCAATTGAGACACAAAATTCTACATCAACTTAGCACAAGCCTAAAATAGAATTGGCAAATGATAAAGACCTCAAACCAAAGCCACAATAAACTTCAATGTGCCTAGAAACAATGTGAAAAATTTCACATTCATAGGATACACAACCAGCATTTCACAAAGCATGAAAGTTCATGACTATTCAAAAGTCCACAAATGGCAATCCAGAAAGAGAAATCTCAAACAAATCAGAAATGAATCTAAAAATTCCACAAAAATTTATGATCATTCAAAACATGCATAGCAAGCGTCATACAAAAAATCACATCATTTAGAGTTCATTCGGCAAGGCAAAGAAAATCATCAAGTTGAGAAAGCAATGGTGTGACACACATTGTCACACCTACATTAACCAGATCATATCTCAACAACCACAAATGATAAAAATGCAAACTCAACACCAAAATGACCAGCAAGATGTCTGGTTTAAGCATACCAAATTTCATAATCATTGGATTAAAATTCATCATTTCACAAAGCAAATGGCAAGCAAGGTACCAAAAAGCACATGCATACACAAACCCTAAGCCAAAATATTTTTCAACCGTGCACAATTTCTGGAAAAATAGCCAAAAAATACTAAATATGATGAGGAGAAAGATACAAAAAACCACACATCATTTGGAGCAATATTTATTGAGTTATGAAATTTTGAAGGGAAATAAAAATTAAAAAAACATGAATGAAGCATGTATGAACATGGATGAGAAATGCAATAAAATGCAAATGGCAATTTGGATTTGTGCTGAGCCAAGAATCGAACTGTGCGCCATTTTGAATTAGGCGTGCTCAGTTAGTGAAACGCACCGTTTCACTTAACTGGGGTGGCAAGGCAAATGAACGGCAACCAATCAATGTGCCACGCCAAAGCCACGCTGGACCAATGCATGATCAAAAACACATAACCGCATGCAAAAACGCGCTGGACAAATCAAATGCGTTCTGGAAACATAAACCCTAGCAAGTTCATCAATATTCATCGCGTTCATACCAGCCAAGAACACATGTGCACAGAAAGTCAAAATGAATATATCATCGGACTCATCTTCCATCATACATCGCAGATCAATGTCCAATTTAACCTAATTCCACATGTATCAAAAGATTCGAGCAAAAGAAGTTTCAACCATCAAACTTAGATCTAACCTATCTTACTCATTTCTTCATGAAAATCAGTGATCTAAAGTTCAGATTAACCACCAAAGCACGATCTACAACAAGCATCTATCAATTTCATGAATTAGGGCATTCGAATTCTAACCTTGTTGAAGCTACAGAACTGGAATTGATGCTTTCAGGTCTTGTAATGCACAAACAATTCTTCCTCAGCTCTTGTACGATTGAATGGATGAAGGATGATAGCTCAATCGTGCTTGATCTTGCTTGAATCTCCAACTGCCATGGATGAGTGTGAGCTTCAACAGCTTCGAATCTTGATGAATTCCTCTGGATCTTGCTCTAACAATGCTCCACTATGCTCCTATGTGATGAATCAACCAAGAACAAGGCAATGCTTTTGCAAAATTTTGATGAAAAGTGAGAGAGAAAATTGGAAGAGATTTTTCAGATCTGAGAATTATGAAGTGTTAATCCAATTTTCTGTTATGTTTTGCCTTTTATATGATCTGTTAACCATGTTTGTTAATTACAATTAAGCAATGCAAGTGTTATTAGTGAGAATGAGGTGTTGATGCAAATTTGCAAATGCACCTTATGCATGAGATTACAATGTAACAGTACCCGAATTTGGCCTTGGAATCAATTCAAATGCTGTTTGGAGCCAAGTGCAAATGCTAGAATGTATGGACAATGCCTAATTTTTTAATTTAAACTTTCCCTCCAAAATTCAAATGAAAAGTCAAATACTTTTGTGATCAAAATGCATGGCTTATGATGCATGAATTGGATAGTGCATGCCAAGAGATGAATGTACAAAAAAGAACCACCCCATTTGGCCTTATGGTTTGAAAGTTATGCATTCTTGAAGTTCAAATTAGCTTGGCAGTGATTGATCCATATCTTTTCAACCATACATGAGAAATTCATGTTCTTGGACTTTTTGAAAATGGGAGAACAAGATCTTCAACTTTCATGTTGGACAAAATTTCATTTGAAGCTTGCTTGATGATGTAATCTTGAGGAGAAAACCTTTCCATTTTTGGCAATTTCAAATTACAGGTCACTTACTATTTTTGGAAACTTTTCATCTGACCTCAAATTCTTCAATGTTGATGTTTGAAATGTCAAATGAAACTTGTATGGACATGAATGAGGCCTCTCTAACCATCTCCCACCTTCAAATCCATGATTGAATTGACAGTTGACTTTGGTTGACTTTCTAGGGTTTCAGATGAATTGCATCTTGACTGATGAGCTCTGAACATCCAATCTTTGACCAAATCTCTTCAAAATGATCCCTAGGTCACATGAACTCATTGAACCAACCCTAGGGCTTTGCTTCCCTGGAAAATGCACTTGCTTGCTTGCACAACTGGATCTCCTAACCAGTCTTGACTGATGACTTGCACTAGGCAGTGGACAATGCAATGCTATGTAGTGGACAATAATGACCTAAAATGAAAATGTATATACAAAATGGTAGGTGCAAATTTGAGGTGCTACAGCTGCCCCTATTCAATCAACTGGGAACCCGAACGGATGAGAGCATCGACTGTCATACTTTTAGGGTAAACAAGGATTGAATACCAAGAACCGTAGAAATTTGCACAACTGCAGGGATCCAAGAAAGGAAAGTTCATCAATGGCGATTTCCACTGGGATCTGATATTTATTACTGGGGATTTTTATTTTTCAAAGGTACAGTCGCATCCATACATCGAAAGACGATGAATGGGAGTAGAAATCACAACCAGACGTCAACGGACGACCAGGAAAAACTCGACGTTTACCGAAACCAACGGAGAGGTGACCAGACATCAACGGATGAATGGGGAAAATACATCTAGATGTCAACGGACAACTAGGAAAAACTCGACGTTTACCAAAACCAAAGGAGAGGTAACCAGACATCAACGGATGAATGGGAAGACTCGACCAGACGTCAACGGACGAAAGGGAGAAGCTCGACGTTTATCGACACCAACGGAGAAGGAGAAGCTCGACGTTTATCGACACCAACGGAGAAGGAGACCAGACATTAATGAATGACTGGAAAGAAAGAAATACATCTAGATGTCAACGGACAACTAGGAAAAACTCGACGTTTATCGAAACCAACGGAGAGGTAACCAGCCATCAAAGGATGACCTGTGGGGATAATACAACTAAACGTCAACGGACGCATAGGAAAAACTCGACGTTTACCAAAACCAACGGAGAGGTAACCAGACATCAACGGATGAATGGGGAAAATACATCTAAATGTCAACGGACAACTAGGAAAGACTCGACGTTTACCAAAACCAACGGAGAGGTAACCAGACATCAACAGATGAATGGGGAAAATACATCTAGATGTCAACGGACAACTAGGAAAAACTCGACGTTTACCAAAACCAACGGAGAGGTGACCAGACATCAACGGATGAATGGGAAGACTCGACCAGACGTCAATGGACGAAAGGGAGAAGCTCGACGTTTATCGTCACCAATGGAGGAGGAGAAGCTCAACGTTTATCGACACCAACGGAGAAGGAGAAGCTCGACGTTTATCGACACCAACGGAGAAGGAGAAGCTCGACGTTTATCGAAACCAACGGAGAGGTAACTCACTGGGGGAGGAAATACGTCTAGATGTCAACAGACAACTAGGAAAAACTCGACGTTTATCGAAACCAACGGAGAGGTGAGCAAACATCAACGGATGACCTGTGGGGAAAATACAACTAGATGTCAACGGACAACTAGGAAGAACTCGACGTTTATCGACACCAACGGAGAGGTAGAAGCTACTGGGGAAAAGCTAATCACAACCAAACGTCAACGGACGATTGGGAAAAAACTCAACGTTTATCGACACCAACGGAGAGGTGACTCTGAGGGGAAAAAACCAATATACATCAACGGACGCATAGGAAAAACTCGACGTTTATCGAAACCAACGGAGAGGTAACCCTACTGGGGAAGAAACAAGGGTATTACGAACATCAGAAGATGATGTTTACCGACATCAAAAGAAGACCAGACGTTGACCGATGACTGGGGTAGGACTCGATGTTTACCGACACCGAAAGAATGGTGTTTACCGACACTAAAGAAAGAACACACGCGGGTGCTGACACGACACCTACTGGCATCCCAGGATGACATCTACATATGTCGAGGCAAGGCTGACCACTTGCTGGGGAACTCACTAGGGAGTCAAACTTTCCGTTCGCGGACGGGTGAGGAAATAAACCTCTCTGGGGAATATCCTGAATGCTGTCAGGAGCAACTGTAGCAAACGTGTTGTACAGATGTTTGAACAACGATCTGCCTCTGTCGGGGATATAGTCTGACTAGGTTTTAACACATGAATGCATATGTTTGAATTTTTCTATGGTGTAATGCTCCATATTGAATGGAAATACTACGCGATTTGAGGATGCAATGATTTCTACATGCCAAATGCAAAATGATGAACTCCGACTGGGGAGCCAACTGATCATATACTCCAACTCTGTGGGGAGACCCTGCTTGAGGAATACTCTGCGGGGAGAGCACCGACTTCTCACTCAGGCTGGTGAAAAATAAAACTGTTGCTGGGGACAGGATCCCAATCCACTCGGGGACTCCGCTTGGGGAACAAACAATGCGACTTTGCTGAGGAGCTACACAAGGCGACTTCACTGGGGAGAGTTGCCAATCCATAAGTAGGATAAGCTCTGTTGGAGATAATCTTCACCGGACCTGATCCACTCGGGGAGCCTGCTGGGGAAATCAACAACACAAACCTCTGCTCAGGCGATCTGCTAGGGAAAACTTCACAATCCTGACGGGGACAGGCATCCACCACTCTGCTGAGGAAGAGCAATAACTCTGGTGGGGAAATAATATACCAGACCACGCTGGAGATAGACATCCACAACCCCGCTGGGGATAAGCGTTCACGACCACGCTGAGGATAACAGCACTTCAAACCAGACTTCTTGGGAAATAGAACTGCTCCATTGATACCTCCGCTGGAGATACAACCTCCCTCCATCTCAGTGGGGAACTCAACTGGGGAAAAATCTACAGGGGAATCGTCCTTACAGATAACCACCTGCAAAACAACACAACACACATGCCCCAGGGGTTTGCATGGACGAGATACGCTCAAGTGTCCTCAACATTCAAAAATGATTTTCAAATGTTTTATCTTTCAGCATGTTATTGTTTAGCCTTCATGTTTTTATATGCAATGTTTATCAAAAATTCGGACGTTTTTGCAAACAAAATAGTAAAAATAAAAACAAGAGAGCTATTTATCTGAATAACGACTTTTATTGATTGAAAATGGGCCTGAATAGGCGAGTACAATCGGGAAGCAATTCCTAGAAAGAGGTAATTACGCACAAAAGGAAAAATCTATCCTAATGGCAATGTGAACACGACATCCACTATTTCCCAATTCTGTTATAACTCACAGATCATCAGTTTTCCTCCCAACTTCCTTGCTTTCTGAGAAGAATGACTGGACCGATCACATCTTTCGAGATGGAAAACGATGAAGCGCGATGAAGCACAGATAACTCAGACTGTAGTCTTCGCTTTAATCCCTCTTTTGCCTGGATCGCCCTTTCGGGTTTTCAATCCACCGGGATACCCATTTTTGCCTAAGCCGCCCTTGCAGGTTTTCGACTTAGCGGGTGTACAAATTCTTTTCATTTTTATCCCTAATTTTTGCCCGAACCTTTTCTTTCTGTTTTTGGTTCGCTGGGATGCCCTTTTTTGCCTGGACTCTTTTATTCTTTTTGTCCAGCGGGTCAATTTATGCGAAGTATTTTTTGACTACATCTGAGTTAATAGGGGACGGAAAATATTCACCATCCATAGTTGTAAGCATCAAGGCTCCACCGGAGAAAACCTTCTTCACAACATATGGACCTTCGTAATTAGGAGTCCACTTGCCCCTGTTATCTGTACCGGGAGGAAGGATCCTCTTCAAAACTAGATCACCGATCTGATAGCTTCGAGGATGCACTTTCTGATCAAAGGCTCTCTTCATCCTTCTCTGATACAATTGCCCATGGCACACAGCTGCTAGCCGTCTCTCTTCGATAAGGCTTAACTCGTTAAACCTTGTTCGAATCCACTCGGCTTCATCAAGCTTAACATCCAGCAAAACTCTCAGAGAAGGAATCTCCACTTCAACTGGTAGGACTGCTTCCATACCATACACAAGGGAGTACGGGGTTGCCCCGGTCGACGTACGTACTGAGGTACGGTACCCATGCAAAGCGAAAGGCAGCATCTCATGCCAATCCTTGTACGTCACGACCATCTTCTGCACAATCTTCTTGATATTCTTGTTTGCCGCCTCTACAGCACCATTCATCTTCGGTCTGTAAGGAGAAGAATTGTGATGTTCAATCTTGAAATCTTTACAAAGCTCTTTCATCATCTTGTTATTGAGATTCGAACCATTATCAGTGATGATTCTCTCAGGGACCCCATAACGACAGATGATTTCCTTCTTAATGAACCGGGCAACCACTTGTTTGGTAACATTAGCATAGGAAGCTGCTTCCACCCACTTGGTGAAGTAATCAATCGCAACCAGGATGAAGCGATGTCCATTAGAAGCAGTAGGCTCAATCTTCCCAATCATATCGATGCCCCACATGGCAAACGGCCAAGGCGAATTCATGACATTCAGAGGGCTCGGTGGTACATGCACCTTATCAGCATAGATTTGACACTTATGGCACTTCCGAGTGTACTTGAAACAATCGGATTCCATAGTCATCCAGTAATAACCGGCTCTCAATAATTTCTTCGACATTGCATGACCACCAGCATGGGTACCAAACGAACCTTCATGCACCTCCTGCATCAACATGTCTGCTTCGTGTCTATCCACGCATCTGAGCAGAACCATGTCGAAATTCCTCTTATACAACACATCATCCTGATTCAAATAAAAGCTTCCAGCTAGCCTTCTCAGGGTTTTCTTGTCATTCTTCGATGCACCTTCAGGATACTCCTGGCTCTTGAGGAAGTTCTTGATATCATAGTACCACGGCTTCTTATCAACAACAGACTCGGCTGCAAACACATACGCAGGCCTCTCGAGTCGGTTCACCGCAACATGTGGCACATGATTCCACCAATGAACTTTGATCATCGAAGATAAAGTAGCCAAGGCATCGGCCATCTGATTCTCGTCCCGAGGGACATGATACAACTTCACCTTCTTGAAGAACGTCAGTATTCTTCTGGTATAATCTCTATACGGAATCAAATGCGGCTGGTTAGTATTCCAATCTTCATTGACCTGGTTGATCACTAGAGCGGAATCACCAAAAATATCAAGAGTCTTGATCCTCAGATCGATGGCTTCTTCTATCCCCATGATACAAGCCTCATACTCAGCTTCATTGTTGGTGACGTCAAAAGTCAATCTAGCTGAAAAAGGTATATGAGCACCCTTAGGATTGATAAGCACTGCACCAACACCGTTACCATTCACATTCACCGCCCCATCGAACATCAGTGTCCACTTGTCATCAGGATCCGGTCCTTCCTCGACAAGAGGCTCTTCACAGTCTTTCATCTTAAGATACATGATGTCTTCATCAGGGAATTCAAACATCATCGGTTGATAATCCTCAATCGGTTGCTCGGCGAGGTAGTCAGACAGAATACTTCCTTTGATGGCCTTCTGCGATGTGTACTGAATATCGTATTCTGTTAAGATCATCTGCCAACGGGCAACACGTCCGGTGAGAGCCGGCTTCTCAAAGATGTATTTCACTGGATCCATCTTAGAAATCAACAAGGTAGTATGGTTCAACATATACTGCCTCAGTCGGCGAGCAGCCCAGGCCAAAGCACAGCAAGTTTTCTCAAGCTGTGAATATTTGATTTCACAGTCGGTAAACTTTTTGCTAAGGTAGTATATGGCATGCTCTTTTCGACCAGACTCGTCATGCTGTCCCAATACACACCCCATTGAGTTCTCAGTTACTGAAAGGTACATTATCAGTGGTCTCCCAGGAATTGGAGGTATTAAGGATTGGAGGTTTCTGTAAATATTCTTTTATTTTGTCAAAAGCTTTCTGACAGTCGTCATTCCACCTGATTGCCTGATTCTTTCTGAGCAATTTGAATATTGGTTCACACGTGGCAGTTAGGTGAGATACAAACCTTGCAATGTAGTTCAATCTCCCTAAAAACCCACGAACCTGCTTTTCTGTTTTCGGTTCAGGCATTTCTTGAATAGCTTTGACTTTTGCTGGATCAACCTCAATCCCTTTCTCACTGACAATGAAGCCTAACAGCTTCTCAGATCTCACACCAAACGTACACTTGTTCGGATTCAGCCTCAGTTTGAACTTTCTCAGTCTGTCAAACAACTTTTGCAAGTTAACCAGGTGCTCCTCTTCCGTCTACGACTTCGCAATCATATCATCCACGTACACTTCAATTTCTTTGTGCATCATGTCATGAAAGAGACTCGTCATAGCCCTCTGATAGGTAGCACCGGCATTCTTCAGCCCAAATGGCATCACCTTATAGCAGAACGTGCCCCAAGGTGTAATGAATGACGTCTTTTCCATGTCTTCTGGCGCCATCTTAATCTGATTATAACCAGAGAAACCATCCATGAAAGAGAAAACCGAGGATTGAGCCGTATTATCCACCAATACATCAATGTGAGGTAATGGGAAATCATCTTTCGGACTCGCTCTGTTCAAATCCCGGTAATCGACACACATTCTGACTTTGCCATCCTTCTTCGGCACAGGAACAATGTTGGCAACCCACGGAGGATAAGTTGTCACTGACAAGAAACTCGCATCGAACTGCTTCTGAACCTCTTCCTTGATCTTGACAGCCATATCAGGACTCGTTCTACAAAGCTTCTGCTTGACCGAAGGACAATCTTCTCTGAGAGGTAGTCTATGCACCACAATATCAGTATTCAACCCAGGCATATCTTGATACGACCAGGCGAATATCTCCACATACTCTCTCAGCATTTCAATCAACCTGCTCTTGACCTCTGTCTTCAAAGCAGCCCCGATCTTAATATCTCTTATGGTGTCCTCAGTACCAAGATTAACAATCTCCAACTCCTCCTGATGAGGTTGGATGACCCTTTCCTCCTGCTTCAACAATCTGACCAATTCTTTCGGGAGTTCACAGTCTTCCTCACTCTCCTCTTCAACTTGGTAGATGGGATTATTGAAATCATACTGAGCCATAACAGAACTGTTCATAGTGGATTCCGTGAGATCACTTCTGCATGTTTAATGCTTTACTTTAGAAAAAAGAGTTCAAGAAAGTCACAAAAAACAAAAACATTGCCATTTTTATTTTTTTTTGAAAAATGAAAAACAAAAATAGAAAGACAGGGATCACAAAATTGTTTGCAAAACGTCCTTTATTAATGATAATCATTTAAAACATGATGAGGCCCTACAATGAACCACTACGCCTTGGGCAGAACGTAGGGTTTTGTGCAAAATGAAAAACAAAAGAAAATTACTTTGTTTGAAGAGTAACTTGGACCACATCTTCGACTGTCCAATTGTTGACCGTCTCCCCTGGTGCACACGGGCGAACCCAATTTTCGAGATCACAATCACTGTCACCATCTTCACTACTAGCCGCAAAGACGTCACCGTGATTCATCAGCCCAGCGCTGGTAAAGGTACTCGTACCTGTCTGCATACCCTGCTCCGCCTGCAAGGGTTGATAACCAATACCGAACATATCCTCTTTAATAGGCAAATCCACCATCTTGCCCCAGCCTTCAGCTCTACCGGAGTCAACAACCTCCTTGGCCTGCTTATAAGACGTAATCGAGGCACCCGACTTCTTCTGATCGGCGAAAGCCACCCTCTCAAGAGCAACAGTCTCGAATGCCTGGCATAAGGTTTCGTGGATCTCGCCATCCACCTCTACATACTTGAAAGAGGATAGGTGACTCACCAGAATATCTTCTTCACCGCACACGGTCACAATCTGACCGTTCCAGACATACTTCAACTTTTGGTGGAGAGTCGACGAAACTGCCCCTGCTGCATGGATCCACGGACGCCCCAACAAACAACTATACGCGGGCTGGATGTCCATAACATAGAAGATGATGTCAAAGACCTCCGGACCTATCTTCATCGGCAAGGTGACTTCACCAAAAACAGAACGCTTGGATCCGTCAAATGCACGAACAATCAGGTCACTCGGAGTGAGCACAACCCCTTCAACAGCTATCTTCTTCAAGATTTGCTTGGGCAACACGTTCAGCGACGAGCCAGTGTCTACCAACACGTGAGACAAAACAGCACCCTTGCACTCCATGGTGATATGCAAGGCCTTATTATGATTACGTCCCTCAGGCGTCAAGTCTAGGTCAGTGAACCCCAAACCATGCCTGATGCTCACGTTGGCGATCACACCCTCTAGTTGGTTGACAGAAATCTCTTGAGGCACGTAAGCCATATTCAGCATCTTCAATAGGGCATTACGATGTGCCTCAAAGCACAGCAGCAAAGAGAGTATAGAGATTTTGGACGGAGTCTGATTAAGCTGATCTACAATCTTGTAGTCACTTTTCTTGATTATTTTCATAAACTCCTCCACGTCCTTCTCGAACGAACCCTCAGGCGCCTCCTTCTGAGCTGGTTCTTCGTCAACCACAGCCTGTGTTCCCTTAGCCTTGGCGAGAGCCTCGGCATTATTGTCTCTTAACGGTTGCGGAGCAAACAGACGTCCACTTCTAGTAAAACCTCCTGGCCCACCGACATTGTCCACAACGGGACTCACAACCACAGGAGTTTTACTGGGCACACCAATCGTCACATGCGCTTGATTCACCGGCCTATTCTGACTTTCAGCCCTTCTGTTGCTACGATAAGCATTATCATATCTCCATGGCACATCCCTACTATCAACAGCCCTTCTGGCTGGCGCAACAATTGTAGTCGGAGTACTGGCGGTTACAGGTGCAGAGATAGTAACAGGGGTACCACCAACTGCAGGTGCACTAACAATCCTCTGGCCACGTCCTTCAAACGGTTTGAAGTAGATAGTGACAGTTGACACCATCCCACGTTCTTTAACAGCCCGACTGAAATGCAAACTGCCTTCGTCCATCAAACCCTGGACACCGGCCCTCAACCGATCACAACCGTTTTCTGATTCAGCACAATCATCACAGCCCTGATCATAGCCCGGGTAAACACCTCCACTCAGCAAACGGCCCTTTACAACCAACAAAGAAGTCTGAATCTCATCAACACTGACCACAAGATCTTCAGCTTCTGCCCCCTCAATATTGTTCACTCTATGTGCACCATGCGGCGGCATAGGGTTATTTACAACATTCGGTACAGGAGCAAAATTGATAGTTTTAGCGTCAATTAGGTCCTGGACTTTATGATGAAAAGCCCTGCAGTTTTCAATGTGGTGTCCCGGTGCACCAGAGTGAAAGTCACAACGCACGTTGGCTTCATACCCAGGTGGTATCTTTGTCAACGGTGCCATGGTTCTCAACTCCACAAACCCCAATCTGAGCAACTCAGGCAGTAACTCAGCATAGGTCATTGGCAAAGGGTCAAAACGTCGATCAGGCATCCTCTGCCTCGGTTGATACGGACGTTGTTGTTGTTGTTGTTATTGTTGTGGCAGTTGTTGAACCCTCTGTTGTTGTTGTTGTTGTTGACGAGGTTGAGGTGCCGGAATGGTTACAGCAGCAACCTGACGATACTGATTTCTATTGATAACTCGTCTACCATGTTGCACAGCACTGGCTTCACCCTCTCTCTGACGAGGTGCCCCAGCAAAAGGTTTCTTGGACGACGAGGACCTAACATCTTGAATTTTATCGGCCTTAATCAAGCTCTCTGTACTCTCTCCACAGATAACCAAGTCTGAAAAACTACCGAACGGGCAGCTTCCCATCCGGTCCATGAAAACCCCCTGTAGAGTACCAATAAACATGTCAGTAAGTTCCCTCTCCAGCATAGGGGGTTGTACTCTAGCAGCCAACTCACGCCACCTCTGGGCGTACTCCTTGAAGCTCTCTCCAGATTTCTGACAAAGACTCTACAGCTGAGTCCGGCTCGGCGCCATGTCCATATTATGTTTGTACTGCCTCAAGAAGGCCTCACCCAGATCCCTCCAACAGCAGATAGAATCTCTCTTCAGTTCCATGTCCATATTATGTATTTTCCGATAATAAGCCTGCACATGGGTGCGAGGGCAAGAAGTACCATTGTATTTGTCGAAAGAGGGTGCCTTGAATTTGTAGGGAATCCTCAACCCCTCCACCAGACCCATATTGGTCACATCGAAACCCAGGGAATTCTGACATTCCATGGCTCTTATTTTCTCAGCAAGGGCATCAACTTTCCGATCCCTCTCCTCAACTCTTCCAACATCACCATCATCTTCACTCAACAAAGTGAACATGTCCTCTTGTCTGTCAACAATCGGAGCAGGATGACGAACAGGAGCCCGGGTAGCTCTAGCATTGACAGTCTCTGCAGCAAGAGGCTGTCCGTTGATTCTGATCCCCCTTAACTCATCACCCACAGCATAGTCATTGGCGGGAGCAGCAGCATTAACATTCTCATGAACTGGGACGCCCACCGGCGACGCTCGGTTGGACTGCGGAATCACGGTCTCCTGTCTTTGGGCTAAGGCATGCAGCTCCTCTTGCCCTTGGACAACACCCTGCATCATAGTCATAAACTGGGCCATGTTCGCCCTCATCTCAGCTAGTTCTGCCTGAACCTGGTCCATGTTCCTTTGATGATTAAGTCTGGTTGAGTACCGATGCGGTCTTCGATCAGCTATCCTGCCTGACACAGGAACCAGAGTGAGAAGTCGCGAACGAGAACACCTGTTATGCAAAATGATATGAGTATGATGCTAATGCATATGATGCACATGATATGATCATTTCTCAGGCATTCAAAGAGCCTAGCTCATCTTCGAAAGAAATGGCAACCTGCAGCAAGAACAACACAGAAGCACAGGAACAATCATACACAAGAGTGATGAGTACAAAGTGAAACCAACAACCTCATCTATATATAAGAGCAACAGGATCATACAACAAAGATTCAAAGATCCAAGTAACCAGAGTACAACAATGAATCCCACCCAACAAGCCTGGGGGTGATCCTCAACATAAACATCAGGAATACAAGCTAAGACAAACGACTTCCAGGAATGAGAGTCTTCAAGTAGTGACACTGGTCTATCAACAGGTCACACTCTGAACATTCTGGCAAGGGAGTGATCTTCTCCTTCACTTGTCTTCTAAGCTCCACAACTTCTCCTCCAAGTTGGTCCTCTGATGCATGTCTCAAGTCAACTTCCTTCTTCAACTGGATATCTTTGTATCTGATTTGCTTCTCCAGGTCTCTGATCTTCTTCTGATAACTGGCTTCAGCTCTATGCAGCCTCAAACACTCTCGGTGTTCTGCAATCAGCAAGTTCTCCATCTCTTCATAAGATCTCTTCTTGCTCCTTACTCCACCAACATCTACACTCTGGATGTCTCTGAGTTGATGAGTCAGGTTCAACCTATCAGCTTTGGCTTGGTACAACTCCATCTGGGCATCTTGCTCTTTCTCCTTCAACTTGCGATTCTCCATCAGGGCTTGCTTGTACTGCTCAGCAGGTACACTCTCAGCAAGGATCAAAGGTGGTTGCACTTGCAAAGGATTCATCCTATCATAGGGTAGCAACAAAGTCTCCACTCTCTTCTTGACCCACTCAGTGTAGTCAGGCATAGCAATGGCAAACTTCTTTCCTAGGACAGCTCCATCTTTGACACCAATAGACCTCCAAGCTCTTCCTATCTGCTCCAATCTAATAGGGTCATTCCGCTTCTCAAAATACACACTCTCAACTATCTCAGCGTCAAGTGGTCTTCCATTCATCACGAACCCTAACTGGCGAAGAGAGAGAACTGGATTGTAGTTAATGCAAACCTTAGTCCTTACAAGTGGCACATTCCGGAACTCTCCACAACTCATGATGACATTACGCACATCCATCCGGTAAGAATGCCATCTGATATCATATGAAGTAAGAGACATAACCCTCTGAGTCCACTTATGAGTGCTCTGAGCATCCACAAAAGGTCCACTGACTGGCAGGAGAGACAAGAACCATCTGAGCAACAGTGGCAGACAGTATCTGATAGCCCCACCCTTACCATGCCTACTGTGGATAGCATAGTAAGTGTCAGCTAACAAAGTAGGAACCGGGTTTCCTCCAACGAAGATAGTGACTGCAGCATAGTCCACAAAGTTGGGCATACTCGGGAACAAAACAATCCCATAGATCATAACGGCTAACTGAGCATGAAAAGCTTCCCGATTCCCCTTCTCCGCTTCTTCTCTAGCAATCTTCAACAAGAACTTCAAAGGCAAACCCACAACATCCCCACTGGACTTCCAATTCTCATTGACTTCTTTGATACCCAAATGGAGAGCTCTGGCAACAACTCTGAAATCGACCTCCTTAGGCACATCCAAGAAGGGAACCTGATGCTGAACCGGGACACTCAACAGAATAGAGTACTCCTCAAGAGTAGGCGCCAACTGATAATCCTGAAAGGTGAAACAACGAAGCTCTGGGTCATAGAACTGAAGAAGAGTCTGCAACGGCACTGGATCAACTACCATCTTCAACAGTTTCAGAATATCCCCATACTGATCAACAAACCCCTTCTGATTACCACTGGTCACAAGGTTGCTCAACTCTATCAGAGACCTCAAAGGCTCACGGTGAAAACTGTAGGAACAAGTCTTCTGCTTCAACTCTGGGACTGTTGCCATCTCTATCAGTGAATAGACTCTGGAATGTACCTGAGAAATGATATGCATGCAGAGATTAGCTCTTTTTTTTATCTTTTTTCATTTTTCAATTTATTTATTTTTGCGTATTTTTTTCGGAAATAAACATGCTATGATGCAAATGATGCAGACAAGACTGGCAGGTTGTGCATCTCGGAACACAGGATCAAAGCTTCGACTTGAACTCGGAACCACAATTCATCTGAAACCCAAAGTCATCTGAGAAACTGTCATCTGAAGAACCAAGAGTCACCATCAGGACCACAAGTCACCAACTGTACCTGTAATAATGATCATTCCCTCCCCACTCACGGGTGTCATCTAGGCCAGGGTAAGGTCGAGAGAAACGCAGCATAAATAACCCTTTCATAGAATACCATCATATACACACCCGAAGTATGTAACAACGATACCCCATCAGAGTCTGAACTGCTCGTGATATCAATGTTCCGCTAAGTGCCGCAATACCACCCGCTTCCCATAAATCACTCTATTCCTAGGTTTCCTAGATTTCACTCATAGCCTGGGTATTGGGCCTTTTACCTCATGTAACTCCCACCCCAACAGAGAGACAACACAGCACAGCCAGATGAACAAATGAAAATGAATGAATACAAACATAAATGCAAACATAAATGCAAACAATAAATAAATGAATGCAATAAATGAAACAGCAAAAGCAACCAAACCCTAACCTAGAGAGCGCTAGGAGAGACTCGCTTAGGGAAGATGGACCAGCAAGAGGTCAACTTCTTATTCCCCAACAGAGTCGCCAGCTGTCGTATTACGCGAAAAACCGGCGGGAAAACGAAACAACAGAGCCGCCACCGTGCGTTATTTATCCCAAAGGAGGGAAAGGAAACGCTCAAAGTAAACCTGGAAAAGACCTGGTCTCGCGACCAAAGAGAGATGGGATCGGGAGTCAGTTATGCGAAGGGAAGGTATTAGCACCCCTACGCATTTGTCGTACTCGACGGGATCCACGCACAAAAGGAAGGATAAAGGTTGCTAACACTGCTCAAACGAACATCAAACACTGGCTGAAAGAGACACAGAAAACAAAAGAAACTAACTCGGCAGGATATCGCATCCTGGGCCTACGTAGTCTGTCAAGCACAAACATCAGAGTCGACGTAGTTCGGGACGGGGAGAAACGTGCTCGCTAGGATGTCGCATCCTATGCATACGTATCTTCTCTAACCAGAGTAAGAATCAGAGCACTCGTAGCTCGGCTAACGCACGTCAAACAAAACCACACAGGAAACCGACTGCCAATCGCTGGACTTATGTCAGACTCCACACAAAACAGGCAAACATGGAAACCGAATGCCAATCGCTGGACTTACATCAGACTCCGAACCAACAAACACACACACAGGAAACCGACTGCCAATCGCTGGACTTACGTCAGACTCCAACCAGAAAAGGAGAAACAACTCACACAAACAAAACAAAAGGGCACCCGGAGAGATCAGCTCATCTCCTGCCTACGTACCTCATCTGGTATGAGGATCAGGGCGACGTAGTTCCCCTACGCAGGGACAAAGGACTAGCCTAACCAGAGACTGGGAAATGACATACTAGAAGGGAGACTAACTCGAGCCTAATAGTTATCATGCCAATTCACCATGGTCCTAGGTTGAGGTTTCTATCTAACTTGCACAGGGAGCAAGCTAAACCTAAACAGCACAAGCAAAGCAAACATACACACAGATAGCACACACTATATACAAACAATGTGGGCTCACACAAGGTTAGGCTGTGAAACACAAGCCAACTGGAATCGGGTGATGTTAGCTCTTAACCCTAACATTGAGAGTTAGGGTGAAGCAGATGAAATGGGAAGTGAGGGGTGTGCCTCACAGCTCTTATCCCTGGCCTGGGAGAGCTTGACTCAAATAGAAGGTGTGGGAGTTCAGAAAGCAGGAACTCTTCTATCCACATGTGACTGACTCAACAAAGATCTTGGGTTAATATCCACAATGCATCAACACAAGGTGTGTGAGAAAAGTGGATGACACACTGAGTAGCAGGAGATGGGTTGCACATCTCTTTTATCTGCCAATTGCCTCAGAGAGGTCTTTTTCTGCTTGGCACAAAGATAAACAAACACAAGCATTGCCTCTTAAGGAGGGCTTCAGACAGGTGCCTGCCCAAGTAACAGGACAGATCTTCCAGACTACATGAAGTCATAGAGATTATACCTCAAATGGTTAAGCAACCAAGCAAAGCAAAAACAAGTTCACAATGAACTTAAGCAACTAATGTACCTGAAAACAATCCAACTCAATCAGTACACAACTCAAAAAGTCAAACAGACAGTTAATAGTCAACAGTCAACAGACATGGTCAAACAATCAATGCTACAATGTGCAAGGCACAAGCTCAAACCAAATGAGCTAAAAGCTACCTACAAAACAAGTCATGATTAGTCAACATCAATCAAATAAGCCAACCCAAGCAATGTGAATCAATTCCCTCATGGCCATATGCTTCTTATCCTGAAAACAAAGCTCAAACATAAGCACAAACCACTAGGACAAGGCCTAGGGTCAAAGAGGGAGAAATAATTCAAAACAGAACATGAAAATTGACATGAAGAAACTTCAATCAATTAAGAACATCATCCAAAATGTCTCATGTCAATAGCATCAACCAAATTCATTTCACAAATCAAATAAGGCAAGGCATGCAAGTTCAAAGCTCATTGAAGCAACAGAATGAACAAATCCACATTAATTCAAAAATGATTCAATAAATCTCCAGAAAAATCATGACTAAACAGAACACATCACATGATCAACATACCAATAATCAAGGCATTTGGACAAGTTTAAGCATGGCAATAAAATTCCATAAGGCAAGTTAAGCACAAACAAGCTCAATTGAGACACAAAATGCTACATCAACTTAGCACAAGTCTAAAACAGAATTGGCAAATGATAAAGACCTCAAACCAAAGCCACAATAAACTTCAATGTGTCTAGAAACAATGTGCAAAATTTCACATTCATAGGATACACAACCAGCATTTCACAAAGCATGAAAGTTCATGACTATTCAAAAGTCCACAAATGGCAATCCAGAAAGAGAAATCTCAAACAAATCATAAATGAATCTAAAAATTCCACAAACATTCATGATCATTCACAACATGCATAACAAGCATCATACAAAAAATCACATCATTTTAAGTTCATTCGGCAAGGCAAAGAAAATCATCAAGTTGAGAAAGCAATGGTGTGACACACATTGTCACACCTACATTCACCAGATCATATCTCAACAACCACAAATGATAAAAATGCAAACTCAACACCAAAATGACCATCAAGATGTCTAGTTTAAGCATACCAAATTTCATAATCATTAGATTAAAATTCATCATTTCACAAAGCAAATGGCAAGCAAGGTACCAAAAAGCACATGCATACACAAACCCTAAGCCAAAATATTTTTCAACCGTGCACAATCTCTGGAAAAATAGCCAAAAAAATACTAGACATGATGAGGAGCAAGATACAAAAAACCACACATCATTTGGAGCAATATTTATTGAGTTATGAATTTTTGAATGGGAACGAAAAATTAAAAAAACACGAATGAAGCATGTATGAACATGGATGAGAAATGCAATAAAATGCAAATGGCAATTTGGATTTGTGCTGAGCCAAGAATCGAACTGTGCGCCATTTTGAATTAGGCGCGCTCAGTTAGTGAAACGCACCGTTTCACTTAACTGGGGTGGCAAGGCAAATGAACGGCAACCAATCAATGTGCCACGCCAAAGCCACGATGGACCAATGCATGATCAAAAACGCATAACCGCATGCAAAAACGCGCTGGACAGATCAAATGCGTTCTGGAAACATAAACCCTAGCAAGTTCATCAATATTCATCGCGTTCATACCAGCCAAGAACACATGTGCACAGAAAGTCAAAATGAATATATCATTGGACTCATCTTCCATCATACATCACAGATCAATGTCCAATTTAACCTAATTCCACATGTATCAAAAGATTCGAGCAAAAGAAGTTTCAACCATCAAACTTAGATCTAACCTATCTTACTCATTTCTTCATGAAAATCAGTGATCTAAAGTTCAGATTAACCACCAAAGCACGATCTACAACAAGCATCTATCAATTTCATGAATTAGGACATTCAAATTCTAACCTTGTTGAAGCTACAGAACTGGAATTGATGCTTTCAGGTCTTGTAATGCACAAACAGTTCTTCCTCAGCTCTTGTATGATTGAATGGATGAAGGATGATAGCTCAATCGTGCTTGATCTTGCTTGAATCTCCAACTGCCATGGATGAGTGTGAGCTTCAACAGCTTCGAATCTTGATGAATTCCTCTGGATCTTGCTCTAACAATGCTCCACTATGCTCCTATGTGATGAATCAACCAAGAACAAGGCAATGCTTTTGCAAAATTTTGATGAAAAGTGAGAGAGAAAATTGGAAGAGATTTTTCAGATCTGAGAATTATGAAGTGTTAATCCAATTTTCTGTTATGTTTTGCCTTTTATATGATCTGTTAACCATGTTTGTTAATTACAATTAAGCAATGCAAGTGTTATTAGTGAGAATGAGGTGTTGATGCAAATTTGCAAATGCACCTTATGCATGAGATTGCAATGTAACAGTACCCGAATTTGGCCTTGGAATCAATTCAAATGTTGTTTGGAGCCAAGTGCAAATGCTAGAATGTATGGACAATGCCTAATTTTTTTATTTAAACTTTCCCTCCAAAATTCAAATGAAAAGTCAAATATTTTTGTGATCAAAATGCATGGCTTATGATGCATGAATTGGATAGTGCATGTCAAGAGATGAATGTACAAAAAAGAACCACCCCATTTGGCCTTATGGTTTGAAAGTTATGCATTATTGAAGTTCAAATTAGCTTGGCAGTGATTGATCCATATCTTTTCAACCATACATGAGAAATTCATGTTCTTGGACTTTTTGGAAATGGGAGAACAAGATATTCAACTTTCATGTTGGACAATATTTCATTTGAAGCTTTCTTAATGATGTAATCTTGAGGAGAAAACCTTTCCATTTTTGGCAATTTCAAATTACAGGTCACTTACTATTTTTGGAAACTTTTCATCTGACCTCAAATTCTTCAATGTTGATGTTTGAAATGTCAAATGAAACTTGTATGGACATGAATGAGGCCTCTCTAACCATCTCCCACCTTTAAATCCATGATTGAATTGACAGTTGACTTTGGTTGACTTTCTAGGGTTTCAGATGAATTGCATCTTGACTGATGAGCTCTGAACATCCAATCTTTGACCAAATCTCTTCAAAATGATCCCTAGGTCACATGAACTCATTTAACCAACCCTAGGGCTTTGCTTCCCTGGAAAATGCACTTGCTTGCTTGCACAACTGGATCTCCTAACCAGTCTTGACTGATGACTTGCACTAGGCAGTGGACAATGCAATGCTATGCAGTGGACAATAATGACCTAAAATGAAAATGTATATACAAAATGGTAGGTGCAAATTTGAGGTGCTACAGTCATCAACATAGCATTCGATTTCATGATGAATCATATCATGAAACAAAGTCGCCACAACTCTCTGATACACGGCACCGGCGTTCTTGAGACCGAATGGCATCACCTCCGCTCTTGACACTCGCCTCCAAGGCAGCCCCAATCATGATCTTTTTTTACCTCTTCGGTGCCCAGATCAACAATTTCACTCTCTCCCCGTGCGGTTGAATCACCTTCTCCTCTTGTCTCAACAGCCTGGCTAATCTTCCAGCAGATCACAATCTTCTCCGCCTTCTTCTTCGGCATGATAGATCGAATTGTCGAAGTCATACAGAGGTGTAACCGAATTGTTATCAATGAGATCAGGAGAATTATTTTTTGAAGTCGGGACGAGACAAATCAAAAAAAAGGGAAAAAAATGAAAACAAACATTGCCATTTTTTATTTTTGTTTTAAACTGCAAAAATAAATGAAAAACAGGGAACACCGCTTTTAATGTGAAAAACATCCATTTATTAATGATGCAAAATGTTGCAAAATGAAACACATGAGGTGACCCTTACTATGGACCATTACGTTTCGGGCAAAATGTATGGCTTTCATGCAGATAGAATTGAAAAACAGAAATATTACTCTTTACGCAGAGTGACAGTGATGATCTTTCAGACCTTCCAGTTTTGGACCTCCTTCCCTGGTACGCACGGTTTTATCTACGAGTCAAGTTCACAGTCACTGTCATTCTCTTCACCCACCGCACAGACGCGATCTGAATCTTCAGCGATTACACCCACCATCACCTGACCATGCGCCGGCATGGGATTGGCATTAACATTCAGTGATAGTGTAAAATTGATGGCTTTGGAATCCACCAAGTCTTGGACGACATGCTTAAAAGCTCTGCAACCCTCAATGTTATACCCAGATGCACCAGAATGGAATTCACACTTGGCGTTCTCATCAAAGTTAGGAGGCCTCTGATCTGATCTCAACGGAGCTAACGTCCTCAACTGTACCATCCCGAGATCCTTCAACTTCTTCAACAGAAGAGCATACGTCATGGTTGGCCTATCAAATTGACGATCAATCCCCTTTCCTCTCACTTGGCACCCAACTCTCTGTGCTCTCTATTGAGGGGGCTGCTGTTGTCGTCGCACATACTGATTACCAATAGGAATCATTACCGCAGCAGTATGCTGGTAGTAATGACCCCTACCATGTCCCCTTTGGGCATACACAACACTCGATTCACCCTCATTCTTACGCTGGCCATTACCAAAGGGCTTCTTTATTCCAGACGACGGAGCCTTTCCCTGAGTTTTCTCCATTATCAGCCATTTTTCAATCCTTTCCACCCTCTCAGCGATTGCTTTCTGCCCCAAGGCGAACTCTTGCATAACACTGATCAGCTCACTCATCTTCTCTTCTCTTTCAGCTCGAGAATGTCAGCGTTGGGTGGATTCATCATTCCTAAGTCAATCAAACATGTTAGAAACTGACACCTGTAAAACAGAAGACAGGTTATTATGACTCACGCATGAATGCAATGTCTATCCATATGAGGAACATTCTGTCTTTCGATCCTGGTTTCATTGAAACCGATAATAATTTGACAATAACATTCTGACATTAGGATGTCTCTCAACCAGAATCTCAATCGAGAATGTACCCTGAGTATGGATAGACATGGGTTAGATGCAGATGAATGCAAAATGGGAATGATGCTAATGCATGAATGCAATGCATTGTGCCATCCTCCAAGTCATTTGATCATCAACTGTACGGAAGCCCCGGTCTCTGAACTGATCACAACCATCTGAGGTAACTGATTAACCATAAATCCAACTCAGGGTTCCGAAATAAACGGAACTGAAGAATACATCATCATCATCACCAGAAAGTCCTCTGAACCGGTAACCACCAGATCCTCTGAACCAGCCCAGGGAATCCTGAAATAAACGGATCCCCACTGATAAATACCGCGAACAGCATTCCAGCGTCTCAGAAATAAATATCCATAAGTCCGACTTATAAATAGGGCCCAAATCAATAACCGAACCAATAGTCACCATCAGAACATGCATCTGTAAGAATCAACCCTCCCCTCACAGGTGAATTCTAATCAGGTCATCCTAAGGCGGATAATGGTCTCGACAATCGGACAAGATACTCAACGGGTTTGCCCTTTCGGGTGTGCCGCTGCAGCTCTCATAAGATCGTCTAAACCAAAGATCCGGGAAAGATCGGTCACCGAAGTCAACAGCTCAGATGAAGTGACTCAACCAAAGTGGATACTCCACAAAGGAAGAGCTCCCTCAAAAGAACCTCGTCCGGCTTGTGGTATGTCACGTCGCAAAAAACATGTTGACCTAACATGAGAGGCAACATGAGACCACGCTAATCCTAGGTGTATACTCGGGCCTGGGTTTTAGCCCCACTCAGAACACCCACCCCAAATCAGAGGAACCAACCTGTACAGAATCCAGCATAATGATAACATGATGCATGCAAACACATATGCAAATATATACAATCACAATATAATAATCATAAATGCGATAAATAAAGCAGCAAAAGCAACCAAAACTATCCTAGAGAGCGCTAGGATTGACTCTCTTAGGGAAGATGGACCAGCAAGAGGTCAACTTCTTAGTCCCCAGCAGAGTCGCCAGCTGTCGCATCCGTGAAAAACAATTGGCGGGAAAAGACAAACAAACAGAGCCGCCACCGTGTGTTATTTATCCCAAAGGAGGGAAAAGAAACGCTCGAAGTAAACCTGGAAAGGAATGGTCTTACGACTGGATATTACAAGGGTACGGGAGTCGGTTACGCAAGGGGAAGGTATTAGCACCCCCCACGTCCGTCGTACTCGACGGGATCCACGCTCAGAAGGAAAGAATAAGGTTGCTAAATAACTGCTCAAAAAGAATGCACACACACTGGAATAAAACACAGATGGAAAGAGAGGGGAACGGGCTCGCTAGGATATCGCATCGTATGCCTACGTATCTCATCTGGAATGAGAATCAGAGCTACCGTAGTTCGGCTAACGCACGCCAAACAAAACGTTAAACGGAGACGCTGAGACGTCAGAGCAAACACCCAAACACAAACTGGAAACGGAATGCCAATCGCTGGGCTTACATCCGACTCCACAAAAGAAACGCAAACAGGAAAACGACAGCCAATCGCTGGACTTACGTCAGACTCCAAACAAGCAAACACACACAGGAAACCGACTGCCAATCGCTGGACTTACGTCAGACTCCAAACAAGCAAACACACACAGGAAACTGACTGCCAATCGATGGACTTACGTCAGACTCCAAACACACACAAGAGGGTTGAAAAAAGAAAAGGGCGCCCGGAGAGATCTGCCCATCTCCTGCCTACGTACCTCATCTGGTATGAGGATCAGGGCGACGTAGTTCCCCTGAATAGGGGAGAAATTTCTATCCTAACCAGAGACTAGGGAGATAACAGACTACTAGGGAGACTAAGACTCGAGCCTAGAAGTTGTCATGCAAATGATCCCTATATTGAAGTCTCTAACAAGAGTTTGACTCACACAGGCAGTGAGTCAACTCAAGTCTATCTCTACGCACGTTCAACTTCCTCGAAAGTTGATCATACGACCCCTACAGAAAGGAGATGAGAAGCAAAAGTAGATAAACATCACAAGCAAACAGCACACACTATACGCAAACAAGTGGGCTCAAGCAAGGTTGGGCTTTAGTCAAGGGGTCATATCCACCTTGACAAACAAGCCAAATACTGGAATGGGTGGTCAGGCTCTTAACCTCTAACATTGAGAGTTAGGGTGAGCAGATGAAATGGAGATAAGGGTTATGCCTCATAGCTCTTAACCCGGACCTGGGTGAGCTTGAATCAAAGAATGTGTGGGAGTCCAGAATGTGGAACTCTATTCCACATGACCGACACAACAAGATTTTGGGTTTTTATTCAAAGTGCATCAACACATGGTGTGAGCAAGATGAAAGACACAACTGAATAGCAGGGGATGGACTGCACATCCCTTTTATCTGACAATGCCTCTTCACTTAGGAGGTCTTTATATGTACAAGGCACAAAGATAAACAAGCACAAACATTGCCTATTAAGGAGGGCTTCAGACAGGTGCCTACCAAAATAACATGACAGGTCTTCCAGACTACATGGAGAATAGGAAGTTACGTAGGTGGTATGCCAACCACAAGCAAAGAAAAGCAACTCAAATAATGAGTTAAAGCGGCTAAAGTACATGTGAGAAAAGCTAAACCAGTCAATATTTACATTCAGACAAATCAAACAATCAACAATAGTCAGACAACCAATTATCAGACAACAATGGTGCAAGGCATAAGGTGCAAGCAAACTAAATTGATTCACCATCCACAAGACCTACAAAACAGCAAGGTTAGTCAACCAAAATAACTTGTATCTCAAGTGATAAGATTATATCAATCAATGTGGCTAATTGCTTGAAAACCTGAAATGCACAACTCAAAATGTGAGTCCAAACCCCTAAGGCAAAGCCTAGGGTCAAAAGTGAAGAAGAAATTCAAAACAGAATTTAAAAATCAACATGAATCACATTTAAACAAGCATGAACATGTCCTAAAAAGGAACAAATCAAAATCATCAAGCAAGGTCATCATTCAACCAAGAGAAGGCAATGCACACAACATGATCATCAATTGGACATACAAGATGAGAAAATGCACATTAAATCAGAAATGGCTCAAACAATTCTGGAAATTTTCATGAGCATTCAACATATCAAACATAATTAGCATTCCAAAAATGGTAAACAGACGAGCTCATTTGATATGGAAATAAAATTGCACAAACAAGACATCCAAATGTGTGACATGCATTGTCACACCATGGTAACATGTACATAAAACAGAAATGGCAAATAAGAAAAATATCAAACCAAGCCTAAAACATCCATCAACATGTCAAGAATCATCATGCAAAATTTCATGGCATTTGGAGCAATATCAAGCATTTCACAATGGAAAGAACAGGGCAATGTCATATATGTACACATGTTCACATGATCTAACACAATTCAAAATCCAGCCATGCACAATTCCAGAAATTAACATCATAAAATTCTAGACATTTCAAGGATCAAGCGGCAAAAAATCAGGAATTATTTGGATCATTCGCATCCTATGCCTACGTATCTCATCTGGAATGAGAATTAGAGCTACTGTAGTTCGGCTAACGCACGCCAAATAAAACGCTAAACGGAGACGCTGAGACGTCAGAGCAAACACCCAAACACAAACTAGAAACGGAATGCCAATCGCTGGGCTTACATCCGACTCCACAAAGGAAACGCAAACAAGAAACCGACTGCCAATCGCTGGACTTACGTCCGATTCCAAACAAGCAAACACACACAGGAAACCGACTCCCAATCGTTGGACTTACGTCAGACTCCAAACAAGCAAACACACACAGGAAACCGACTGCCAATCGCTGGACTTACGTCAGACTCCAAACAAGCAAACACACACAGGAAACCGACTGCCAATCGCTGGACTTACGTCAGACTCCAAACACACACAAGAGGGTTGAAAAAAGAAAAGGGCGCCCGGAGAGATCTGCTCATCTCCTGCCTACGTACCTCATCTGGTATGAGGATCAGGGCGACGTAGTTCCCCTGAATAGGGGAGAAATTTCTATCCTAACCAGAGACTAGGGAGATAATAGACTACTAGGGAGACTACGACTCGAGCCTAGAAGTTGTCATGCAAATGATCCCTATATTGAAGTCTCTAACAAGAGTTTGACTCACACAGGCAGTGAGTCAACTCAAGTCTATCTCTACGCACGTTCAACTTCCTCGAAAGTTGATCATACGACCCCTACAGAAAGGAGATGAGAAGCAAAAGTAGATAAACATCACAAGCAAACAGCACACACTATACGCAAACAAGTGGGCTCAAGCAAGGTTGGGCTTTAGTCAAGGGGTCATATCGACCTTGACAAACAAGCCAAATACTGGAATGGGTGGTCAGGCTCTTAACCTCTAACATTGAGAGTTAGGGTGAGCAAATGAAATGGAGATGAGGGTTATGCCTCATAGCTCTTAACCCGGGCCTGGGTGAGCTTGAATCAAAGAATGTGTGGGAGTCCAGAATGTGGAACTCTATTCCACATGACCGACACAACAAGATTTTGGGTTTTTATTCAAAGTGCATCAACACATGGTGTGAGCAAGATGAAAGACACAACTGAATAGCAGGGGATGGACTGCACATCCCTTTTATCTGACAATGCCTCTTCACTTAGGAGGTCTTTATATGTACAAGGCACAAAGATAAACAAGCACAAACATTGCCTATTAAGGAGGGCTTCAGACAGGTGCCTACCAAAATAACATGACAGGTCTTCCAGACTACATGGAGAATAGGAAGTTACGTAGGTGGTATGCCAACCACAAGCAAAGAAAAGCAACTCAAATAATGAGTTAAAGCGGCTAAAGTACATGTGAGAAAAGCTAAACCAGTCAATATTTACATTCAGACAAATCAAACAATCAACAATAGTCAGACAACCAATTATCAGACAACAATGGTGCAAGGCATAAGGTGCAAGCAAACTAAATTGATTCACCATCCACAAGACCTACAAAACAGCAAGGTTAGTCAACCAAAATAACTTGTATCTCAAGTGATAAGATTATATCAATCAATGTGGCTAATTGCTTGAAAACCTGAAATGCACAACTCAAAATGTGAGTCCAAACCCCTAAGGCAAAGCCTAGGGTCAAAAGTGAAGAAGAAATTCAAAACAGAATCTAAAAATCAACATGAATCACATTTAAACAAGCATGAACATGTCCTAAAAAGGAACAAATCAAAATCATCAAGCAAGGTCATCATTCAACCAAGAGAAGGCAATGCACACAACATGATCATCAATTGGACATACAAGATGAGAAAATGCACATTAAATCAGAAATGGCTCAAACAATTCTGGAAATTTTCATGAGCATTCAACATATCAAACATAATTAGCATTCCAAAAATGGTAAACAGACGAGCTCATTTGATATGGAAATAAAATTGCACAAACAAGACATCCAAATGTGTGACATGCATTGTCACACCATGGTAACATGTACATAAAACAGAAATGGCAAATAAGAAAAATATCAAACCAAGCCTAAAACATCCATCAACATGTCAAGAATCATCATGCAAAATTTCATGGCATTTGGAGCAATATCAAGCATTTCACAATGGAAAGAACAAGGCAATGTCATATATGTACACATGTTCACATGATCTAACACAATTCAAAATCCAGCCATGCACAATTCCAGAAATTAACATCATAAAATTCTAGACATTTCAAGGATCAAGCGGCAAAAAATCAGGAATTATTTGGATCATTCGCATCCTATGCCTACGTATCTCATCTGGAATGAGAATTAGAGCTACTGTAGTTCGGCTAACGCACGCCAAATAAAACGCTAAACGGAGACGCTGAGACGTCAGAGCAAACACCCAAACACAAACTAGAAACGGAATGCCAATCGCTGGGCTTACATCCGACTCCACAAAGGAAACGCAAACAAGAAACCGACTGCCAATCGCTGGACTTACGTCCGATTCCAAACAAGCAAACACACACAGGAAACCGACTCCCAATCGTTGGACTTACGTCAGACTCCAAACAAGCAAACACACACAGGAAACCGACTGCCAATCGCTGGACTTACGTCAGACTCCAAACAAGCAAACACACACAGGAAACCGACTGCCAATCGCTGGACTTACGTCAGACTCCAAACACACACAAGAGGGTTGAAAAAAGAAAAGGGCGCCCGGAGAGATCTGCTCATCTCCTGCCTACGTACCTCATCTGGTATGAGGATCAGGGCGACGTAGTTCCCCTGAATAGGGGAGAAATTTCTATCCTAACCAGAGACTAGGGAGATAATAGACTACTAGGGAGACTACGACTCGAGCCTAGAAGTTGTCATGCAAATGATCCCTATATTGAAGTCTCTAACAAGAGTTTGACTCACACAGGCAGTGAGTCAACTCAAGTCTATCTCTACGCACGTTCAACTTCCTCGAAAGTTGATCATACGACCCCTACAGAAAGGAGATGAGAAGCAAAAGTAGATAAACATCACAAGCAAACAGCACACACTATACGCAAACAAGTGGGCTCAAGCAAGGTTGGGCTTTAGTCAAGGGGTCATATCGACCTTGACAAACAAGCCAAATACTGGAATGGGTGGTCAGGCTCTTAACCTCTAACATTGAGAGTTAGGGTGAGCAAATGAAATGGAGATGAGGGTTATGCCTCATAGCTCTTAACCCGGGCCTGGGTGAGCTTGAATCAAAGAATGTGTGGGAGTCCAGAATGTGGAACTCTATTCCACATGACCGACACAACAAGATTTTGGGCTTTTATTCAAAGTGCATCAACACATGGTGTGAGCAAGATGAAAGACACAACTGAATAGCAGGGGATGGACTGCACATCCCTTTTATCTGCCAATGCCTCTTCACTTAGGAGGTCTTTATATGTACAAGGCACAAAGATAAACAAGCACAAACATTGCCTCTTAAGGAGGGCTTCAGACAGGTGCCTGCCAAAATAACATGACAGGTCTTCCAGACTACATGGAGAATAGGAAGTTACCTAGGTGGTATGCCAACCACAAGCAAAGAAAAGCAACTCAAATAATGAGTTAAAGCGACTAAAGTACCTGTGAGAAAAGCTAAACCAGACAATATTTACATTCAGACAAATCAAACAATCAACAATAGTCAGACAACCAATTATCAGACAACAATGGTGCAAGGCATAAGGTGCAAGCAAACTAAATTGATTCACCATCCACAAGACCTACAAAACAGCAAGGTTAGTCAACCAAAATAACTTGTATCTCAAGTGATGAGATTATATCAATCAATGTGGCTAATTGCTTGAAAACCTGAAATGCACAACTCAAAATGTGAGTCCAAACCCCTAAGGCAAAGCCTAGGGTCAAAAGTGAAGAAGAAATTCAAAACAGAATCTAAAAATCAACAGGAATCACATTTAAACAATCATGAACATGTCCTAAAAAGGAACAAATCAAAATCATCAAGCAAAGGTCATCATTCAACCAAGAGAAGGCAATGCACACAACATGATCATCAATTGGACATACAAGATGAGAAAATGCACATTAAATCAGAAATGGCTCAAACAATTCTGGAAATTTTCATGAGCATTTAACACATCAAACACAATTATCATACCAAAAATGGTAAACAGAGGAGCTCATTTGATATGGAAATAAAATTGCACAAACAAGACATCCAAATGTGTGACATGCATTGTCCCACCAGGTTAACATGTACATAAAACAGAAATGGCAAATGAGAAAAATATCAAACCAAGCCTAAAACATCCATCAACATGTCTAGAATCATCATGCAAAATTTCATGGCATTTGGAGCAATATCAAGCATTTCACAATGGAAAGAACAAGGCAATGTCATATATGTACACATGTTCACATGATCTAACACAATTCAAAATCCAGCCATGCACAATTCCAGAAATTAACATCATAAAATTCTATACATTTCAAGGATCAAGCGGCAAAAAACCAGGAATTATTTGGATCATTCTACAATTAGTTATGATTTTTTGAAGATCATGAAAAAAAATGAAATAAAAATTGAAAAGAACATGAAATAATGAAAAGAATTGAATAAAATGGAAAATGCTCCCAGCCGGAATCGAAGCGAGGGGAACTTCACTGGCCAAAACTACGTCGTTTCATTCAAAGCCCTAGTCAAAAACTAGCGACGGACCAGCGACGGCCAATAGCGGACGCTAGCGGCGGAAACCACCGTCTTCTTCATGAAGACGGTGGTGAACAGTACACAATTTTTTTTCCAGAATTAGCGAAATTATATATGGTTGGACTCGTCTTGATGAGTAGATCACGAATCCACTAATATTTTTCTCTAGTTCATCATATTTTTCAAGAATCGATCAAGAACACTTATGAACACCAAACTTTAATCTCTCATAACTCTCTCAATATTTGCCCGTTTTTCATGTTCTTTATATTAGAATTATCAGGAAGCAAAGGTCTACAAGTTTAGGCACATAAAAACAAGAATTAAGAGGTTCGAAAATGTGACCTCTTGAAGATCCAACAATGGCAGTGGCAAATCCAGGACTTGGCAAGCGTATAAATCCACTCCTAGATCACTGTTATGAAGCTTGAAGTTGAAATTGAGGCTTGAAACAACTTAGATCTTGCTTAACAATCAACTTCCATGCTTGTGTTCTTGAGCTTGCTATGCACAATTTTGGTCCAAATTTGATGATTCAAGGCTTGATTTATACTAAATCCACACCAAGGAACAAGAATATGGAAGAAAATTGAAGGCTTATGTGGAAGAAATTTGAATTTTGATTAGGAGAAAATTTTGGAGGGAGAGAGAATTTTGAGATCTAGATCTAGAATTCTCTCAAATTCTGTTACAATTATGTATATATGTGATGTGCTAATCCACTCTTAATCAAAATTAAGCAAGGTTAATTAGGAATTAGCAAAAATAAGGTGTTTGGCCAAAAAATGAAAATTGCATGGTGCATGGAGTAAATGAACGTGAACAGTAACCAAAGCATGATCTAATTCACTTAAAATCATTTTTTCAACACAACGACAATGGTAATTTGTTCCCATGATGCACCAATTTCAAATTTGTAAATTTCCCTCCAAAATAAGCATGAATATGCATATGATCATGTGATGAAATTTCATGTGATGTGATGAATGATTTGGAAAGTTCATGTCATGAGAAGAAATATGCAAAAAGAGCCACTCAATTTGGAATTATGAGTCAAAAGTTATGCCCTTTTGAAGTCCCATGCACACTTGACAATGATTTGATCATATCTCCTCAACCATTCATCATAAATTCATGATCTTAGACTTTTTGGAAATGGGAGAGAGAGATATTCAACTTTCATGTTGGACAAAATTTCATTTGAAGCTTATTTGATGATGTAAGATCAAGTTGAATTTGAACCAAAAACTTTCCATTTTTGGAAACTTTCAATTACAAGTCACTTTCCATTTTTGGAAAGTTTTGATCTGACCTCAAATTCTTCAAGATATGCATTTGTAATGATGAATAAGCCTCTTTTGAACATGAATGAGATGTTGAAGCTCATTTCTCCCCCTCCTAGCCCTCAGTTGACTTTTTAGCTGACAGATGACTTGAACATGCACAGATGATTTTGAGCCTCAACCACTTGATGAAATGACTCCAAAATGAAACCCTAGCTTGTACAAGCTCAATAACATCATATGATGATCTCCTTCTCAAGAAAGACCTCATCTCCTTGAGAATCCCTGGTTGGGAGAATGCCATTGATTAGGGTTGACCAGAGGTCAAAACCCTAATCCTAAAGAACATGATCAGGCACAATGAACCCCTTTAGGATGACATAACCATGATGATGGTGACATACCCTTTCAACCAAGATAATACTCAACCTCCTTGAGGAACCAATAAAACCCTAATTGAAGCACAAACCCCCAGGTGGCTAGTGATCAATTTATGAGACCCTCAGGCTTGAATCTCTTAACCTCTTCATCTCCTGAGAAAGTCTTAGGAGGATGACCTTCTTCTTTCACATGATATGCAATATGCAATGCCTAATGCCCTAAAATATGAAATGCAATATGTTAAGCTAGTCCCAAGAGAGGAGGGCAAATTTTGAGGTGTTACACTTGGTTCTTAAATAAGTTGGAATTGGCCAAGTCCATTAGCAAAGGGAGGTTGCCTAGATTCTAAGTCCTTTTGTCCGAGATCAAGCCAACAGTCCACTCAAAAGTTTTTTTAGGGTTTTTGTTATTATTATGTACATTAATGGTCAAAGACCAAACAAGCAAGCAAAGTATACAAACAAAATATATTACACAATATGGTCCAAATGGACAAAGTAAAAATTGCATTAACATAAACAATTAGAATGATATGAACAATGACAAATGAAATAAAGTGCTAAAAGTAAATTACTTCAAAGTAAAAGCTTGAAATTAAAAGTTAATGGTTAGTAATTTAGAAGTTAGCATTATTTTGTTTTTCATTTCAAGACATTCTTCGGAGAACACTCAACCCACTTATCACAAGCATGGATCCTTGAACCAAAACATCTTCCAAATGAAGGAAAGAAGGCCAAGTTTCCACACAATACCATGAAAGAGGAGAGACTTACAATCTTACTAACTAGAATGCTTATGCCTTTTATGTCACAAATTTAGCTCTATGTTAAGCAATCGTAATTGGACTTATGTAGAAGTCACAACTATTTGAGGTCGGGCAATAGAATTTTGGTGTTAATGCATGTTGGAGACATAGTATTATGAACTATGCTCATGAAACATACCAAACACAAAAAAATATGCAAAAGGTGTGGCCTAATCTCATCCATACTCATGTTAATTTTTAAATCAAATAGCATTAGGACTTTGAGATATTATAGGCCAAATGGAAATGAATGAATTAAGAAGAGGAATGAGATGAAGTGGGAAGGGGATGAATGAAATCACAAATTGGTCAAAGGAGGACTTTTACCAAATTAATATCATTCATTCATTTTGGGAGATGGAATGTACATTCCATCAATCCCCTAAATCCAATGATATTAATTTGACAAAGTCAAATCAACCTTGACCAATGCCCAACAACAATAAGCAAACTCAAACAAGTCAATACAAGTGGTCAACAAAATTTAATTGGCACTTATTCAATTAAAAATAATAAAATAATGCATTTAAATCAAATATGTTTCGTCTAATTCCTAAAATCTCATCAAAACACCAAAGAAATGGCCATGAGATTTATCATAGGTCAAACAAGGTCAAAGGACCTTGGAGAAAAAAATTCATAAATTTTGGACATTAAAAAATATTTTTAAATAATTAAAAACAAATGAAAAATCAATTAATTCATGAAAAATATTAATAATGATCCAAAAGATAATTTTAATTCAGAATATGAAAGAGAAAAAATTTTGAAATTTTTTGGGGAAAGTCCCATATTTTTTGGATCAATATTGAATTTAATATGAATGATTAAAAATAATGCAATTAAAAATAAAATTCAAAAATTCAAAAAAACGTGGACCATCTGATCCCCCTCATTAATTGAGGTGGCAGATCAGATGGCCAAGAGCGCGCGTTCCACATGTTCATTAGTCAACAGGGCTGCAACATTGGTATTCAAGACTAATGCTCAGGATTAAAACGTGATGGATGGATCCTATGGTTCAAAGCCTTGCCAACTCATCGCCGGAGCCAGAGCTTCGGTCATCTTCTCTGGTGGACCTCACCGGACTGGTCCACCATGAACCATCACCAAAATGAAAAACAGGGACATGATCTTAAAGAAAAAATGGCACTGAGCTCGAATCTGACCTCCATTCACTCCAATTCCAAATATATTGAGAGATATATGGAATTGAAATTTGAGGTACATGAACTGAGTTGCTTCGATTTGGCCTCAAAGCAACTCAATCTTCTTGCCTACATTGGTAAGACTTCAGACAACCAAAGAATCAATAGAATTGAGCAAGAATTTGAGAGAATCGAAGAGTTCAAATTTCTGGAAAATACCTTCAATGTAGGTATGGATTCGATGGATCTTGATCTTGCTTGTACTTGGTCTCACTCCACTTGCTTGCAGGAGAAAGATTGAATGGTTAGAAAGCTATGGATTCCTGGAGAATTGAATTCCAAAACAGTGGAGATTCAAGCTCAAATTCACGAGAATTTATCAGGCTTATCCTTTGAGAATTGAGGGTTTGAAGTGGGGGATCAAAGTTGGCGCTAAGGTGTGTCCAATTCTGAGCAATTGAAGCTCTATTTATAGCTGAAATGGTTGATAATTACACACTCTCATTCACTTTCCAATTTTGGAAAATGGTGATGCAATGGTGCACGGGCGCGCATTAGCCCATGAAATGATTGTTTAAGGTCCACAAATGCATATCAGATGCTCTGAAGTAAGCTTGGATTGCAAGGCAAATGCACATTGATGTTTGTAGCTTGATCCTTGACAAGTGATGTCACCCTGTTTAAGCCATGCACAACCTATGCATTTCATGTCCAAAATGAATGAATTTGAGCTCTTTGGAAAGGTGAGATCAAGAGGAACAACTTTCATGTTCAACACTTTTTCATTTGGAGGTTGGAACTTGGAGAAATTTGAGGTGGAAGTTTGGAAAATTTTGACATATCAAAATTTTTCTAAGTGTCAAGCCATATGTCTCAATATTCCACCTTGCTTAACTTTTTATATGAGCTCCAAATGAGAAAAGTGTCTTCATCAAAGTTGTATCTCTCTCAAATACCTTCAAATGGTCACCAATTTCATGTCATTTGGATTTGAAATGATAAAGTTATGCATTTTTGAAGTTTGGAAAAATCACTTGATCAATGGTATAGGTCAAAAGTGACCTATAATGTAGACACATTGAATTTGACTGTGAAACTTGGAAATCTTCCATCTCATACAAATTGAGCAAGTTATGGCATTGGGAAGTTGACTTTCAAATTAGGGTTTAGACAAAATGACATATAATGTTTCAACATAGAAACTGATTTTCTAAGAAAAACTAGCTCTAGGTCTCAACATGAAAGTTGTTTAGAATGTCATTTAGAGTACGTTTGCTCTTGGAATCATTTTCATATAGTGAAAATTGTAGGAGATAGGGTCTAGGGAGACCCAATTTTGATCAGATGAACTCATCTGGCCAACCACCATCAACCAACTTGCTAACTTCCAATTCTCTTGACTTTCTTGGCTCATGGTAGATCATATATGCATAAGATGATGAATTTTGAAGTGTTCCTTGAGAAATTTGATCAATTGGTGAGATAGATTGTTGGAGAAGTTACTCAAGATACCCAATCAAACTAGGGTTTTCAAGACAAATCACCCTCAAACTCTTGAAGAAAACTTGATCAATATAACATGTAGAGATCATTGGGACTCATATATGATGCTCATAAATTTTTTTGAATCAATTCTTGGTTGTGATCTTTGTTCATGAGGGTCTCAAACCTTAGATGTGATCTTGATGAATCAATGAGATCATGTCCTTCCTACAAAAGAGTTAGACAAATGCAAAGACATATTTTTGGTATTTTGGTTAGTGAAATGATAAAATACAAGTATGATATAATCACAAAGTGCTTGGTAATCTCTCCCAAAACAAACCCAATGAAAGAGGGGTAAGGAGGATGCCAAGGTATGATCCCAATGCTTATGCTTATGATGGAATTACATTAGGGATCTTAGGGTCAAAATTGGGGTCTTACACAAACCAGGCGGGAACCTTAGCATTGGTCAATCAAGATGACAATTTTACATGTGCTAAGGGAGTTCTTGTTCATATACTAGTAGTAAATGAAGACCACATAGATTTTTCTGATGCATCTTCTCAACACGGGTTTGTGGTTGCAGAAGATGACCAATACGATGCATTTTACGTACTTGATCCATCGAAACCAAAAGTTCTTTCGGATACTGTTGTAGAAAGACTTCGTGATTTGGATAAGAAAGTTAAGGCTATAAAGGGTAACAATATCTTTGGCTCAGCAGCCATGAACATGCGATTAGTTTCGAATTTGGTAATTCCGGGTAAATTCAAAACTCCTGATTTCGAAAAGTACAAAGGCCATACTTGTCCAAGAATTCATTTGGTGATGTGTTTTAGAAATAAGGACGCCCACATAAAAATGATAAGCTACTTATACATTGTTTCCAAGACATCTCAAGTGGGGCATCTCTAAGGTGGTACATGAGCTTGGAACAAGTGCGACTTTGGAGTTAAGAAGATTTGGATGACGCTTTCCTCCATTAATACAAGTACAATCTCGACATGGCACCAAATCATATGCAGTTATAGGGTATGGTTATAAATGAGAGAGAGTCGTTCAAAGAATACGCTCAAAGATGGAGAGAACTGGCTGCTCATGTGGAACCTCTATTGTCCGAGAAGGAAATGACTGGAATATTTGTAGATACCTTGAAGGACCCTTTCTTTGACAGGTTGGTGAGCAGCACAACATTAGACTTTGCTCACTTGGTAATAATTGGAGATCTAATTGAGAAAGGCTTGAAGGATGGTAAAATTTAAGGCACTATGGGAGCCCCCAACGCACCGAAGAAGTACTTATAAGACCCCAATTTTGACCCTAAGATCCCTCATGATATCTCATCATATGCATTAGCATTGGGATCACCCTTGGCATCCTCCTTACCCCTCATTCATTGGGTTTGCATTGGGAGAGATAACCAAGAATCATGTGATTGTATCATACTTTGTATTTTATCATTTTTACTAACCAAAATACCAAAAAATATGTCTTTGTATACACTAACTCTTTTGTAGGTAGTGCACATGCTCACCTTTGATTCATCAAGCTCACATCTAGGGTTTAAGACCCTCATTGCAAGGATCTCAATCAAGATTGGTTTACTATGGCTCTAAGCATCATATATGGATCCCCATGATCTTCACATGTTATTTTGATCAAGAAGTCATCAAGAGTTTGGAATTGGTTTTCCTTGGAAACCCTAATTCATCTGGGTATCTTGTGTGACTTCTTCAACAAGCTTCTTCACCAATTGATCAAATATTTCAAGGGATACTTCAAATTTCATCATATTATGCATATATGTGATCCTCCATGAGTCCCAAAATTCAAGATAATGGCAAGCTAGCAAGTTGATTCATGGTGGTTGACCAGAGGAATTCATCTGATCAAAACTGGGTTCCCTAGACCCTATCTCCTACACGTTTTGTCATATGAAAATGATTCCAAGAGAAAAGTTACTCTAAATGGCATTCCAAACAACTTTCATGTTTTATGGTGAAATATTGTGGCTTGGAAAGTCATTTTTTATGGTGAAAGATTATGGGTCATTTTGTCTAAACCCTAATTTGGAGGTCAACTTCCCAAGGCCATAACTTGCTTAATATTTATGATATGAAAGATTTCCAAGTTACACAATCAAATTCAAGATATCTAATTCAACTTTTATGTTTTGAGGAAGAGCAAATTCAACTTTTATATGCATGTGATATGAGGATACATTATAGGTCATTTTGGACCAATGCCATTGAACAAGTGATTTTCCTCAACTTCAAAAATACATAACTCCTACATATTAAATCCAAATGAGGTCAAATTTGTGACTGTTTTGAAGAACATTGAGATATCTACAACGTTTATGAAGGAACTTTTCTCATTTGAAGCTCACATAAAAAGTTAGCCAAGGTGGAATAAGTGAACATATGGCTTGACACTTAGAAATTTTTTTGACATGTTTGATTTTCCCAATTTCCACCTCAAAATTCATCATGATTCAAGCTTCAAATGAAAACGTATTCAACATGAAAGTTGTTCATCTTGATCTAACCTTTCCAAAAAGTCCAATTTTATCCCATTTGGACACGATATGAGTGACCTGCGCATGGCTTGAATATTGGATCACCATTTGGCATAAGTGAACTTGAAACTTTCATACATAATTGCATAGCTTTCCAACATGACTTCAGCATTGTTTGTACTCAATTATGGACCAGAAGGAGTGATTACATGGGCCTATCACACGCCCATGCACCCATCCAATGTACATTGCTATTTTTGGATCTTCATTTCAAGTGTGCAAATATCAATCCATATGGCTATAAATAGAACCCTTTGCCATCAGAATTAAGGACCCCGCATGCCAGCTTTGATTCCCAACCTCCAAAACCCTCTCATTCAAAGGATAACCTTGAGAATTTCCATTGGAAATTGAGTTTGAATCTCCACTGTTTTGAGATTCAAAACTCCAAGAGTTTTGTGCCCTTTGTTCATCCAATTCCACTCCATCAATTGTCCAAAGCAAGATCAATATCAAGCAAGAGCAAGATCGATTAAATACAGACCTGCGTTGAAGGTATTTTCCAGAAATTTTCATCTCTTCGATTCTCACTCAATTCTCCATAATTCTTCTTGATCTTTGGCTGTCTGAATTCCTACCAATATAGGCAACAAGATTGAGTTGCTTTGAGGTCAAATCGAAGTAACTCAGATCATACACCTCAAAATTCAACTCCCTATATCTTTCAATATACTTGAAGTTAGGAGAAATTGAGGCCAGATTTTCGAGCTCCTGAGCATTTTTACTTTAAATTCATGTCCTTCTTTTTAATTTTGATGATGGTTGTGAGTGAACCAGTCCGGTGAAGCTCACCGGAGAAGGAGACCGGAGCTTTGGCTCCGGTGGTGTGTTGGCATTCATCTGAACCACATGATCCATTTCAAATGTTTTAATCTCGTGCCTTGGTTTTGCATACCCTCCATACAGTGTTTTGACTTGTGTCCACCATGGAACGCGCGCTAGCAGCCACTTGATTTGTCACCTCAATTAATGAGGGAGATCAAGTGGTCCACGTTTTTTCCTATTTTCTGATTTTCATTTTATTTGGTTTATTTTCATTAATTCATATTAATTTTAATATTGATCCAAAAAATATGAGAGTTTCACTAAAAGAATTTAAATAAATTCCTCTTTCATTTTCTGAATTAAAATTATTTTTTGGATTATTATTAATATTTTTCATGATTTAATTTTTTGTGTGAATATTTTTAATTGTTTAAAAATAGTTTTAAGTTTCAAAAACTAATGAATTTTTTTCTCCAAGGTCCTTTGACCTTGTTTGACCTATGATAAATCTCATGGCCATTTATTTGGTGTTTTGATGAGGTTTTAGGATTTTGACCAACCATAATTTAATTTAATGCATTATTTAATTGATTTTAATTGTTTAAATGTAAAATAAATTGTGTTGAGCTTTTGATATTGACTTGTTGAGTTTGACTTGTGTTGTTGGGCCTTGGTCAAGGTTAATTTGACTTTGTTGAGTTAAAATCATTGGATTTAGGGGATTGATGAAATATACATTTCATCTCCCAAAATGAATGAATGATTTTAATTTGATAAAAGTCCTTCTTTGACCAATTTGTGTTGATTCCATTTCCCCCTCCCTCTTCATCTCAATCCCATTCTCTTCTCATTCATTTCATGGACCAATGATGTCTCTATATCCTAAGGCTAGTTGATTGCAAAATCAACATAAGTGTGGATGAGATTAGGTCCACCTCTTTTGCATATTCTTTTAAGTGTGGTATGTTTTAGGAGTATGGTTCATAATACCATATCTCTAACATGCATTAACACTAAAATTTCTATTGCCCGATCTCAAATAGTTGTGACTTCTATATAAGTCTAATTACGATTGCTTAACATAGCGCTAAATTGTTAACACAAAAGGCATAGTATTCTCGTAAGTGAGATTGTAAGTCTCCCCTCTTTCATGGTATTATGTGGAAACTTGGCCTTTTTTTCCTTCCTTTGGAAGATGTCTTGGTTCAAGGATCCATGTTTATGAATAGTGGGTTGAGTGTTCTCCAAAGAATGACTTAAACAAAACAAAAGCAAAAGCAATACTAACTTCTAATCAACTAACAACTAGCATTTAATTTCAAGTCATTTACTTTTATGCACTTTAATTTTAAGTCTTTATTCATTTTCCATTAATCATACCATTCAACTTGTTTACTTTAATGTCATTTTCACTTTGCTCGTTTGAGCCTCATTTTGTGATTATATTGTGATTGTATATACTTGTTTGTTTTGTGGTCTTTTGACCTTAATGTACATAATAACAACAAAAACCCTAAAAGACATTTGTGAGGACTATTGGATTTGCTCTGAGATATTGGACTTAGAATTAGGCAACACTCCCTATGAAAAAGGATTTGGCCAATGCCAACTTTCATGAAATCAAGTGCTTGTGATCTGAAACTTCATCTGAAGCAAGTATTGTGATTCCGTCTGAGTTCATCTGCTATATGGTCTTATTGAAGCTGTTACTTTGAACCTGTGCCTAGTGCCTATCTTTGAGTTCATATGATATATGGAAGATTATGAAGAAGATCTTGGAATTGCTAAGCTTGGGTGTGGTTATCTTTATTTGATGCATTGCTCTTCACCTTGCTATTTGTGTATTGATATTGCTTGATTCTAAAGTCCAAGGGAAATTTGGGTTTCTATATGACATTCTTGTCTATTGGATTGCAGCCCATTGGTCAGATCTTTTCAACTCTTAACTTTTAATTCTTGCTTAGGATTAGTCTCTTCATCTCTTCCCCACTTCTTTAATTTCAAATCTCTCCCTCCTTTTAAAACCTTCGTTGTTTGTGTTTTCTAAACTTAGACCATATTGCAAATTAGAAACTTTAGCCTTATGCCATTTCATTTTTAAACTCTTTTCTTAATCAAACTTGTAAATGAACTTAACTATACTTGACTTAAAATTTCAAAAGACAAAAAGAACTAACACTCATTCAAACCTTTTTAGGCCCTTTGTGCCTTTGTTAAACTTAATTTTTTGTTAAAAGCAATGCATCCACTTTGAAATTGTTACCACGAACTACGAGGTTTTGATCCCTCATTTTATGTTGGTACGTAGGCACAAGTCCGAAGGTCTTGTCAAACATAAAAATATAATTAATGAATTTTCTTCTCATCCCTCCATTCTATTTATTGAAAACATCATTTTGTACAAAAACACATATGCACACAAGAAAGGGCTCCCTAGGAGTATCTAGGACACTTCGGGTGCTAACACCTTCCCTTTGTGTAACCAACCCCCTTACCTGTAATCTCTGGCATTTTATTAGTTTTGATTTGAAAACTTCTTACTTTTGGGTTTTGTTTGTACTTTTCCCTTTTCCCTTGGAAACAATAAAAGCGCGGTGGCGACTCTAGTTTAATTGATGTCTAGCTTATCCATAGCTTGATGGTCATGAATTTAACGCTACAGTACTCTAGAGGCTTCGAGAAGAAAAAGGAAGGAGATACAAATGCCATATCAAGAGGGTATAAGGGTAATCAAAAAATCCCATATGACCAAGTCGCTGCTGTAGTACCTATACCATACCAGCAACCAATAGAACAACAACAAGTTTATCAACAACAACCTTCACAATAACAACAACAACAGAACGCCCCTCCACAGCGGCAGTTCAAACCAAGATCGCCACGATGGCAACTTGACCATTTTCCCGTGCCTTACAGCCAAATAGGTTTATACTTACAGAAGGAAGGAGTATTAACTTTATGGGAGTTGAGGCCAACCACTTTCCCTTATCCTCCTGGGTATAATGCTAATGCCCACTCTAAATTTCACATGGGTGCACCCGGACATACCAGAGAGAACTATTATACTTTTATGAATCATGTGCAAGATTTGGTTGAGGCTAAAGTTATTACTTTCTCTCCAAGAGGTCCAAATGTCAAGACTACTCTTATGCCTACTCACAAAGGAGCATCAGTTAGCGTCATAGAGGAAGTTTACAACCATGAATTGATCAATAAGGTGGAAGAAATTAAAACCCTTATTGATGTGATAGGGGAATAATTCTTGAAGAGTGGTTTAATCCCAGTAAAACTAGTTGACAAAGATAACATTGAAGAGTTGAAGGGTTTCATCCAATAAATGTTGGATCAGGGTACAATGCAAATTGAGCGCCGTAATGAAGATAAGAAAGAAAAGAAGGTGGTTCTAATTGACATTCCTTATGATGTTGTTAATGTGCAAATTCCCATCACACCTTTAGTGATAGAGTTTCCATCACCTTTTTCCTATGAAGATGACAAAGTGGTGTCGTGGATATATCAATCCATAGCTTTTAAGCAGGGGCAGGCGGACCAACCTTTAGTTATTAATGAGCCAAATGTAACCTTCGTTGAATGGCCAGGTGGAATGACGTGCAATGCCTGAGTGTTTGCACCAAGAACTATTGGTACATCTGCTAAAGCCAAAGTGAAGGAAATGGTCAACCATGTTCAAATTCCTACTCCAAGCACTGAATCTCAAGAGGTGCAATTATCTCCAAAAGATGCAACTACTCAAGGGGAGGCTGAAGAATTCCTAAGGATAATCAAGAAGAGTGACTACAAGGTAGTCGATCAACTTAATCAAACTCCTTCAAAAATATCAATGATATCTCTATTACTCAACTCTGAGGCGCATAAGGATTCATTAATGAGGGTTTTGGGTGCTGCTCATATTACAAAAAATATCATAGTAGAACAGTTTAATGATGTGATAGCTTGTGTAACCACTGGTAACTTCCTGGGATTTAATGATGATGTATTTCCTTCCGAGGGGAAGAGCCAAAACAAAGCTTTACATATCTCCCTAAGATGTGTAGATACCCTATTATCAATAATTTTAGTGGATACAGGTTCTTCCTTGAATGTTATCCCAAAAACTAATTTGGTAAAGCTTCCTTTGGAAGGACTAGATATGAAGCCTAACACTTTGATATGAAGCCTGACTTGCCAATCAAAATTGGCCCAACCATCTTCACTATCACATTCAAAGTCACAAATATACATCCTGGGTATAGTTGCTTACTTAGAAAACATTGGATCCATGTTGCAGCCGCAATAACCTCTACCCTGCATCAAAAATTAAAGTTTATTACGAATGACAAGATGATCATAATTGGAGGTGAAGAGGACATCCTGGTTAGCCACCTGACATGTTTCAGGTATATTAATGTAGAAGTGGTGAATGTGTTGACCGCCAAGGCCTGAGTTATCAATGACCCCCTAGCAAGGAGCTAAAACTGTTATAGAGGTTGGGAACGCCCAAGGTTGGGGCACGTTGATAGAAATACATGAGAAGTGGGACAAGTTTGGGTTGGGATATGAGCCATCCTAGGATAAAGCAAGTAATCAACCTGATAAAAAGCAAATTCCTCCAGTTGAAAAGACATTTACTAGTGTCGGACATATCTTTGGTAATCAGATTGCAATGATCGAAGATAAAACCTACAATGAAGTGGTATCCAGCTGGATACGTCAAGTGGCACCTGGTGAAGAACTGAAGAATTAGAAGACTGTGGAGATCCCTCAAATCTTTCAAAAGTAATTTTACTGTTTTAGTCAAAACCATGTGCTCTGCCCAAGGTACAATGGCATGTTGTAGGGCCTCCTTATTTTTAGAACTTTGATTATCATTAATAAAGTGGCAATTTGCATTCAAATTTCGTTCCTTTCTTTCGCATTTTCTATATATACAATAAAATGGGAGTAATTTTTATGCGCGCACTTTCTAAATAAACTCCATAAATCATAACATTCAGAAACATCATTGAGACCATTGATAGTGATACTGTTATGGTCTTATATGCCTTTCATTGACCAATTAACCAAGTTAGAGATGAAGGTGAGGAAGATTGCGAGCTCTCTGAAGAGCTAGCCAAATTACTCAGGAAGGAAGAGAAGGTCATTTAACCACACAGGGAAGACGTCTAAGTCATCAATTTTGGAACAGAGGAAGACAAGAAACAAGTAAAGATAGGTGTCACTCTCCAAGATGCAATAAAGATAAGACTGATAGAGCTCATTCATAAGTATGCTGATGTATTTGCTTGGTCATATCAAGATATGCTTGAGTTGGATAATAATATTGTCATGCACAAGCTTCCACTTAAGGAAGAATGTCTTGCCGTCAAACAAAAGTTAAGAAGAACTCGTCCAGACATGGCTCTCAAGATCAGAGAAGAAGTGAGAAAGCAGTTTGATGCCAGGTTCTTAGAGGTTTTCAAGTAGCCACAATGGGTTTCTAACATTGTGTCGGTACCAAAGAAAGATGGAAATGTCTGCATGTGTGTTGACTATCGAGATCTGAGCAGAGCTAGTCCAAAAGACGATTTTCCATTACCTCACATTGATGTATTGGTTGATAACGTAACTCAGTTCTCGGTATTTTCCTTCATGGATGGTTTCTCCGGATATAACCAGATTAAAATGGATCTGGAGGACATGGAGAAAACTACATTCAACACCCCTTGGGGGACTTTCTGTTATAAAGTGACGCCTTTTGGGTTAAAGAATGTTGGGGCAAACGTATCAACGCGCAATGGTGACTCTCTTTCATGACATGATTAATAAAGAGATGGAAGTGTATGATGATGATATGATTTCCAAATCCCAAACTGAAGAGGAACACATTATCAATTTGCAAAAGTTGTTTTCTCGAATGAGGAAATTTAGGTTGAGGCTTAACTCCAACTAATGCACATTTGGAGTTCGATCTGGGAAGCTTTTAGGTTTTATTGTAAGTGAAAAAGGAATTGAGGTGGACCTTGACAAGGTCAGGGCTATTCAGAACATGCCGACACCGAAGACCAAGAAAGAGGTTCATGGATTCTTGGAAAGATTAAACTACATCGCCAGATTTATTTCACATCTCACTAAAGCTAGCGAAAATATAGTTGAACGCATCGCACACTCGAACATACAACAAATTCGCCATCAAACTTTATTTATTCCCAAAGGAAATGGAAAACATCGATAAAACCCAAGGGAAAGAGATATGTTGGGTAAGGAAGTTGGTTATGCAAGGGGAAGGTATTAGCCCCCCTTACATCCATGGTACTCCATGGGAACCGTTTTGATTGTCTTTGCTTAAATAGGTGTGATATCTAAAGATTAATCGCGAAAGAATAAGGGAAAATAAAATAATAGATAAAGTGCTCGGTGAGGATTAGGGCCCTCATGACTACGTATCCTCATAGTGCAATGAGGAATTCAGAGCTTCGTAGTTCAGAGAACTAGTGACAGGGGGTGAAAAGAAGTGTGATCAAAGTATGGTCTGAACCAGTGGATTATGTTATTTGAACTCGAACAAGGGATGGAATATGAACCCCAAGAGTAAAGGTGGTATTTACCAATATGTGGACTAGCCAGAAGTGTCTGCCACTATATGGTATAACCGAAAACAAGAAGAATTAAGTGTTTGGGTATGAGTCAAACAACTCTTGGTTCACAAGGTGACACAAGACGGAGCTCAAATGGATATTGTATTTGGCTCAAAGATAGGGTGTATCACATGAAGTGAATGAAGGTAGAATATGAATGCATCATGGAGATGAATGGAGTGAATTGAACAAAGTCACAGAAGTGAAAGGTTTGATAATAGTGACTGAAGAGGTACATTTTGAAATCAAGGGTCAAATATACATTGGAATCCATAGGAGAAATGGAATTTGTACCATAGAGGGAACAACGTCTTAGCCAAAAAGAAAGAATTAAATGTTTGGGTACGAGCCAACCAACTCAAGGTACAAATGTGGGCTTTTCATTAGGCGTCCTAAAAGGGTATATATGGAATTCCAAAGAAACTGTATTTGGGTTTCAAAGAAACAATATTTCACAAGGTAAATGGTTTATGATCGAAGGTAGATAATGGATCATAAAAGATATGAATGACGCCCTAAGGAGGGAGGAAGAATAATAAATAAGTATGCTCGCGGAGGATTCGAACCCTCATGCCTACGTATTCTCATCGTGCAATGATAAAATTAGAGCAATCATAGTTCAGTCTACTACGGCTGAAAACAAAGAGAGATAGATTGATTTCCAAGAGGAAAATTGCTTAACAAGCAGGAATGTGGTACTAACTGTCGCATCGCGCGGAAAACCGGCGGGAAAAGAAAGAACAACAGAGCCGCCACCGTGCGTTATTTATCCCAAAAGAGGGAAAGGAAACGCTCAGAGTAAACCTAGGAAAGAACATGGTCTCGCGACCAAAGAGAATGGGTTCGGGAGTCGGTTATGCGAAGGGAAGGTATTAGCACCCCTACGCATCCGTAGTACTCTACGGGATCCACGCACAATAGGAAGGGAAAATGGTTGCTAAACACTGCTCAAACATTCACACACACACTGGCTGAAAGAGACACAAGAAACTGACTGAAACCGACTCGGCAGGATGTCGCATCCTGGGCCTACTTAGTCTGTCAGGCATAGACATCAGAGTCCAAGTAGTTCGGACTGGGGAAACGACACATGCTCGCTAAGATATCGCATCCTATGCATACGTATCTTCTCGGACGAGAGAAGAATCAGAGCATTCGTAGCTCGGCTGACACGCACACAAACAAAACAAGACACAGGCAAACGTGGAGCCCGACTGCCAATCACTGGACTTATGTCAGCATCCGAACCTAAACACACACAAAGAGGCAAACATGGAGCCTGAATGCCAATAGCTGGGCTTACATCAGCATCCGAACCAAACACACGCACACTGGAACCTAACTGCCACTCGATGGACTTACATCAGCTTCCAAGCACACAACAACACAACAGGTTGATAGGGAGTCGGGGACTCAGCCTATAACTGTCAAGCACACACAAAAGAAAAGAAAAGGCGCCCGGAGAGATCAGCTCAATCTCCTGCCTACATACTTCATCTGGTATGAAGATCAGGGCGATGTAGTTCCCCTACGCAGGGATAAGGATCTAGCCTAACCAGATAACAGAGGGAGACACAACTAGGGAGACTACGACTCGAGCCTAGATGTTATCATGCAGGATCATCCCTAAGTTAAGGTTTCTAGCTAAATGGTACGAGGGCCAACCTATCCTAAGCATGGCTCACACAGGAAGCAAGCCACACACACTTAACTTGCACAGGAAGCAAGCCAAGCAAAACCTAACTTGCACAGGAAGCAAGTCTAAACTAATCCTAACTTGCACAGGAAGCAAGTCAAACAATCCTATCTTGCACAGGAAGCAAGTCAAACAATCCTACAAGCACAGATAGCACACGCTATACACAAACAAGTGGCTCAAACAAGGGTTAGGTTTTAGTCAAGGGGTCATATCAACCTCAACAAACAAACCTCTGGAACTGGGTGAATGTGCTCTTAACCTTGCCATTGAGGGGCTAAGGTGAAGCAGATGAAAGGATGAAGTGAGGATGAGACCTCACAGCTCTTATCCCTGGCCAGGGAGAGCTTAAGACAAGAATGTGTGGGTTCAGAAAGTGGGAACCCTTCTACACATTTAAAACTGACTCAACTGTACAGTTGTACAAGATCTTGGGTTTGTATCTGCGATGCATCAACACAGTGGTGTGAGCAAAGCAGATGACACACTGAATAGTGGGGGATAGATTGCATATCCCTACCTTCCACCAATTGCCTCTTCACTTAGGAGGACTTTGACTCTATGCAAGGACAAAATTAAACAGTCACAAACATTGCCTCTTAAGGAGGACTTCAGACAGTTGCCTGGCCAAGTAACAGACCAGGTCTTCCAGACTACATGAAGTAAAGGAGACATACCTCAATGCAAATTGCTTATACAAGCAAAGCAAAGCAAAAGTTCACAAGGAACTAAAAGCAACTAAAGCACCTGAAACAGTCAAGCAGATGTTAGTATGCAACTTCAAACAAAACAAACAGAAACAGACACCAACAGTCCATTAGTGGGCACAAGGATGTGCAAGGCACAAGGCTTATGGCATATGAGCCAAGCCACCTACAAAACAAAGATGTTAGACAACAATATTTAACCAAGCTCAGTCAAAAGAGTGGGTCACAATGGCCATTTGGTGGTCAACCTGAAATCACAAGCTCAAAGGTGAGTAACAGGACCACTAGGGAAAGCCTAGGGTTAAAAGTGAATGAGAAAGTCAAAACAGCAAGGGTTAGGTATCCAAAATCATGTTCAAACCATTAAGAAACACAACCAATTGGGTTCACATCCATATCAATCATCATCATCATCTCATGAACAAATTAGGCCAAGACATGACAAACAGAAGCTCATAGAAGTCAACAGCAGGACTCAACTCAAAAGCAATCTTAAACATTTCCAAAAATCATCAAATAAATCATGATCAATCACAACCCACAGCATGGTAAGCATGTCAAATTTCATCCCATTTGGACAAGTGGAAGGCAGTCAATGAAAATCAGAGAGTCAAAGCACATTTGAACATGCTCAAAGAAGTCAACCAAACATGTATCAACTTAGAAAAATCATAAGTCAAGAATGGTGTATGATAAATGAATGGGACTTAAACCATGGCCAAGATGAGGATGTCTAGTTATCTCATGCAAAATTTCATGTCCATCTAATAAAGTATGAGAATTTCACAAAAGAAATGGGAACAAGCGTCACACAAAGTCAACATTTGACTAGGCAGGGAAGAAAAATCTCAAACAAATGGAAAATAGTTTAATTAAATCCAAGAAAATTCACAAGTCAACTAGACATACAATAGTAGGTCCATGCAAGAAATCAAGTCATTTGGATGTAAGGAAACATGTGAACAAAATTAGGGAAAATGCATGATCATGGTATGACACCCAATGCAATACACAACTTCAAAAATTCATAACTCTCAATCCATAAATGATAAATGCACAAACTTTATATGGAAATGAAGGTCAATGCGTCTATTTTCTCCACAAAAAGTTTCAATGACAATGGATATGTCATGAGCATTTCACAATTGAAATGGTAAGATGTATCAATTTTGCGTACATGTTGAGAAAATAATTGTCAATTAAAAAAACCAACCCATGGAAAAATAATTAAAATTCACCATTAAATTCTAGACTCGTTTGTGATCAGGTGTAAAAAATTTCATAATTTTTGATGAAAAATGAATGAGAAAATAAATGTGGAAATTGGATGAGATCATGATGCAATATGAACAACTAAGCAATGCAAGATGGTCAACCATAAGTCAACCGATGGCAAACTGGTAAATAGGCATGCCACTAACTTAAGCTATGCGTTTTGGGCATTCAAAGGGAAATGTTTTGATTGGCTCCCAGCCAATCCAACAGTAATTATGCAGAAAATTCAAAACAAACACCAATTGAAATCCAAGTTTGGAAAGAATGCTGTTAGGGTTTTGGAAACTTAGGGTGTAACTGCAGCATCACGTGTTCATCATTATCACCATTCTACCAAACAAACTACAGCATGGCATAGCAAACAAACAGCATTCATTCAACATCAAGTGAACAACAGCATGTAACATAATAGCTATGCAACAATCAAGTATCCATAAACCACACACAACAGCATGTAAACAGCAAGCAGTATTTCATCATTATCAATGTTCATCACCAAATTAAGCAAAGCAAACAACAGCACATAGCAGCATAGCATTTGTAATCAACAATGTTCATCAAAATCATCATCAATTGAGGTTCCAACCAACAAGCAACCAAACAACAGCATGGCTAACATATATGCACATGGAGCATCATTATCATGCAATCATCAATTGATGTTTCTACAGTATGGTGACAGCATGGCTCGTGGGGTTTTCAAGCAACAGCATGGCAGCACATGTTATCATGGCAATGTTCATGGTTTAATAGCAGGGGATTTTATCATCAATTTCAAAACCAACATTCAAATGCCAAATGACAAAAAGCATGGGAAATCCCTGGATAGTTTAAGGTTTAACAGCAACATTGGCATTCAACATTCAGACTCATGTAACTTCATACAATTGACCAAAATGCAGTCCAACAAACAAACTCAAATCAGCAGGGCAATGCATCAAGGTCATCATCCTTATGTAAACAATCAGCATAGTGGAAAATCCTCATGATTCAAACATTGGCATAGCATCATCAACCAAGATGAGCACTAACTCAAAATACCAATCATCAAAACATCATTAGCCAACAACAAACATAAGCATAATCATGGGAGAATTATGATAGGTTTGACAACAGCAGCAAAGTTCATGTCCCAACTTCATGGTTCATCAACCAATGGGAATCAAACAAATGGCAATGACAGTAATGATCATGCAACAACAGCCAAACCAATACCCTAAACATAATCCATGCAAATGTGCTGGAAAAAAACAAATAGATTTCATAACAGCAGCATGGCAAACAATGGAGATTGATCACTTACTTGGTTTTGAAGCAAACTGATGTGCAGTGGTTATTTTGAGGACATATCAAGTTGGTCTGCTGTTGCTCTTGTTGACAGAAGAAGAAACAAGTCCAGTTGGCTGTTCTCTTTTTGTGCTGTTTTGTAAGGTAATCCTTTAGAAAATATCAAGGTGAGGCCTTTTGCATGAGTGAATCCTTGGTTGGTCAGGTGTTGTTGCTGCCAGTAGGGTTTCATAGGGATGAATGGATGGTTCAAGCATAACTGCAAGGCTTGAGTTCTTTAGGAAGTTTTGACAGGTTTTGGAGTTTGGCCAAGTTGAGTGGTTGACCTTGGTTTGTGGTAAGTTTGTGAGGAAATGGCCAAATTGAGTGGTTAGGATAGATGAAGTTTGCTGGTTGGACAGAAAAAAAATGCAAGTGACAATGAATGCAAGGCAAAAGCTAGGGCAGTTTTAGAGAGGGTATGGAGTTGGCTAGCAGTTGGTTGTGTTGCAAAAGGTGTATGCTGCAAGATGTTGGCAAACCAAACTTAGTCCATTGGTTTTGGCTAGAGGAAGTTGGAGTGTAAGATGGCAGTTGTAGGATGAGGGAGTGCTGTATGAGTGATGAGTGAAGTTGGATGTTGGCTACTAGTTTCAAAGATGGGGAGCAGATTGGGTAAGGCAAGGCAGGTTAAGTTTTCTACTGTGGAGTTTGGCAACTGTAGCAGGATTTTGGTGTTGCTGCTGTTAGAAATTGGCAAGTTTGGCCATGAGCAATTGAGGTGGACAAGACTGGTGTGATTGGCAGAAAAGTGAGGGCAAGGTTCCCTTTTGACAGGAATTTGCAAAACAAGAAAAAAAATCAACCCTCTCTTAATGAATGCAGTTATGTAGTTGTAGGATGTGATTAGCAGGGCCAAGTTTTGATGGATGCTGTGCAGGTTTTTTTCAAGAGTGGCCAAGGGCTTTTGGTTGGAAAAATATGAGTGAAAGTGTTTCTTAGTGGCTAATGGTTTTTGACAGCAGAAGCATATCAGATGCAAAATGCCAAGGGTTTTTTCTTTGCCTCCTGCAGTATTGTGTGCTTGTGTGCTGTAGATTAGCAAGGCAAGGTCAGGTTTGAATTTTTTTTTTGACCTTTTGCTGCAGTGCTATGTTACTTGTTTGTGATGCCCATTGCTGCTGCAGTGTGACAGCTCTTTTTAGTGAGTCAACCATGCTTCTTTCCTGCTGCAGCAGGGTGTGTGTATCAGAAAAATGCCAAGGGTTTCCTCCTTTGTGGTATGCTGCTCATGCTGTCCTTTAATAACAGAAAATATGATAGAGGAAAATCTGCTGTTGTGACAGGAAATGGTCTCCATTCTACTGCAGTACATGGCATGGTCTGTTTTCTTTAAATGCACAGCATGGTGATGCTTTTAGGGAATGAGTGAAGTGTGTTTTCTATGTGTATCCAATCCATGACACAATGCTGCACACCATTGCCACTAGATCTGCTATGTAAGTATAAGGTAGGGTGTGGAAGTATGGATGGATGTGGTTTTGTACTTTTCTTCCCAAAATTCAAGTAAGTGAGCATGGTCATTTGTACCATTGGTTATGGCTGCAGAATGTGCTTATAATTGACAGCAAAATGGCCTTCTAATCTTCTGTTTTAAGAGTACAAATCAAGGCATGGTGGATGCATAAACAAGTATGGTACAAGTATGGCTAAATGGTACTTTTCTTACATTTCAAGCAATCAAGCAATATTCACATGTGCTGCATAATTTGACCTTGCAAACACCTTCTAAATGACATTTATGAGCTTTCCCAATTGGCCAAATGTTGAAAAAATGCTTGAGTCAAAAAGTCAACTCTTGGTCAAACTTTGAATTTAAATGAAAAAGGTCCAAAAATGCCATTTTGATTGGTAAGGTTTCAGGTCATGAAATTTATATTTTTGGAAAGAGGGGATCAAATGTGACTTGTAGGAAAAAACCCCACCAAAATCGGCCAAACGGTTTGAGAGATATGGCCCTTTGAAGTTCAAGATTTTCTGAAATCGATTCGATCATAACTTGCTAACCACACATGGGAATTGAGAGTTCTAGGACTTTTTGGAAATGGGAGAACAAGATCTTCAACTTTCATGTTGGGCAAAAATTCATTTGAGGCTTGTATCAAAATGTAGGTCTGAGGATCAAGACTTTCCATTTATGGTAAGTTTCAGTTACAGGCCCAGTTTCTACTTTTGGAAATTTTTGATCTGGCTTCAAATTCTTCTATGATGGTGTTTGGCATGATGTATGATGACTATTTGGATATGAATGAACTCTCACAAACCAATTCCAATCATCCAATCACTGATTAAATGGACAGTTGACCAACAGTTGACTTTTAGGGTTTTTGTCTGATTATGCATTGACTGATGAATTCCAAACCCTAATTCCTTGAGAACTTGACTTCAAATGATGTCCCAAGTTGTTTGAACTCTTGATTGTTGACCATGGTGCCCAAATTCCACAAGAATGACCACCATCCACTGCTTTGACTGACAGTTGACTTTTCTAGGGTTTTTGACTGTCTGGGCATGAACTGCTGACCTCTGAGCCCTTAACCCTTGACATGAACACTTCAAATAGACCTCCAAACCATGTGAACTTGTTGGATAAACCCCAAGGCCTTGATTCAATGAGAAATTCCTTTGCTTGCTTGGTTGACTGATCAGGAGATTAGTTTGACCTGGTTCTTGATTGCTTGCTCTTGAGGCAACTGGGAACAATGCAATGCTATGCAATGAACCATGACATGTTATGGCCTAATATGAAAATGTATGCATAATGATAGGTGCAAATTTGAGGTGCTACAGCTGCCCCTATTCAATCAGCTGGGAACCCGAACGGATGATAGCAACGGCTGTCAGACTTTCAGGGTAAACAGGGATTGAATACCAAGAACCGTAGAATTTGCACAGACTGGATATGATACCAAAGAACCACGTCATTTACCGATGACGACTGCAATTGACAGCTTCAGAAAAGCGAAACCATTTACCGATGGTTGAAGAACTGGAACTTTGATATTCACCGATATCAACTTCAGCACGACCATTTACCGATGGCGTCTGGGGAAAATAAACTTCTGAAAAAGCAAAACCATTTACCGATGGTTAAAATTGGAAACTTTGATATTTACCGATATCAACTTCAGCACGACCATTTACCGATGGCTGCTGGGAACAAAATTTGATGTAGAAAGGAAGCAAGACCATTTACCGATGGTGGCTTCAAAGAAACTTGACATTTACCGATGTCAACTTGGCAAGACCATTTACCGATGGCTGCTGCAACTGGGAATTCGATATTTACCGATATCGAAGAAAAACTGGGCCATTTACTGATGGCGTCTCCGCTTGGGGAGGAACAAAATCTTTGTGGTGATACCAGACAAGACGTTTACCGACGACTTCTGGGGATTTGATTTTATCAAAAAAAGACCAGACATTTACCGATGACTGGGATGAGACTCGATGTTTACCGACATCGAAAGACGATGTTTACCGACATCAAAAGAACTGACCAGACATTTACCGATGACTGGGAATGAGAAATTTATTGGGGAGATACAAATATTTGCAACAGGAAACCAGATAGGACATTTACAGATGACTCTACTGGGGATTTCTCGCTGGGGAATTATCAGACATTTACCGATGACTGACGAAAAGGACTCGATGTTTACCGACATCGAAAGATGATGTTTACCGACATCAAAAATGACCAGACATTTACCGATGACTGGAGAAAATACCCGATGTTTACAGACACCGAAACAATGGTGTTTACCGACACCAAAAATGATGACCAGACATTTACTGATGACTGGGAATGAGAAATTCGATGTTTACAGACACCGAAACAATGGTGTTTATCGACACCAAACAATGATGACCAGACATTTACTGATGACTGGGAATGAGAAATTCGATGTTTACAGACACCGAAACAAGGGTGTTTACCGACACCAAACAAAGAAAACACACGTGGGTGCCGGCATGACACTTACCGGCATCACGAGAACGACATCTTAGATCTGTTAAGGCAAGGTTGACCACTTGCTGGGGGTCTCACTGGGGAGAAGCAAACTTTCTGTCACCATCGGGTGAGGAAATAAACCTCTGTCACCATCGGGTGAGGAAATAAACCTCTGTGGGGAATAAACAAATCTGAATGCTGTCAAGAGCAGCTGTAGCAGTCTTGGTGCTGATGTTGAATGAAATGATCCGCCTCTACCGGGGATACGGTCTGGTGAAGTTAACACATGAATGCATATGTTTGAATTTTTCTATGGCGTAATGTTCCATATATGAATGGAAATGCTACGCAGTTTTGAGGATGCAATGATTACTACATGCAAAATGAAAATGAACCCTGGCTAGGGAGCCGAAACGATCAGATACTCTGACTCTGCGGGGAGACTCCTCTTGGGGAAATACTCTGCGGGGAACTCTGCTTGAGGAATGGTAAAGCGATTTCTCACTTTTGTTGAAGAACAGCACTGCTGCTGGGGAAATATAAACTCCGCTGGGGATATCCTTCAGTCCACAGGTAGAATAAATGCTGGAGATAAACTTCGATGAACCTGCCTCACTCGGGGAGGAAATTGGCAAATACCGGCCTGCTGGGGATAGGCAATCCTTAGATCTGCTGGGGAATAAAAGGCACTATCCACAGACGTCTTTGCGGGGGGAACCACTCTGATAGCTTCCAAACTTGCTCGGGGCAAATATCTGTTGAGGAAACGTCCTCACAGACGCCGATCTGAAAAACAGCACAACAAAAAAAAAAAAAATGCCTCCAAGGGATACATGGACAAGATACGCTCAAGTGTCCTCAACATTCAAAATGATTTTCAAATGTTTCACATTTCTGCATGTTATTGTATAACCTCCATGTTTTTATATGCAATGCTTATCAAAAATTCGGACATTTTGCAAACAAAACAGTAAAAATAAAAACAAGAGAGCTATTTATCTGAATAACGACTTTTATTGATTGAAAATGTGCCTGAAGAGGCAAAATACATTAGGAAGCAATTCCTAGAAAGAGGTAATTGCGCATAAAAAGAAAAAAATCTATCCTAATGGCAATGTGGACACGGCATCCACTATTTCCTAATTCTGTTATAACTCCCAGATCATCAGTTTTCCTCCCAACTCCTTGCTTTCTGAGAAGAATGACTGGACGGATCACATCTTTCGAGATGGCAGACGATAAAGCTTGATGAAGTACAGACAAACTCAGACTGTAGTCTTCGCTTTAATCCCTAACTTTTGCCTGGATCGCCCTTTCGGGTTTTCAATCCACCGGGATACCCTTCTTTTGCCTAAGCCGCCCTTGCGGGTTTTCGACTTACCGGGTGTAAAATTTTTTTTTATTTTATCCCTAATTTTTGCCCGAACCTTTTCTTTCTGTTTTTTTTTTTTTTTTTTTTTGGTTCGTCGGGATGCCCTTTTTTGCCTGGACTCTTTTTTTTTTTCTTATCCAGCGGGTCAATTTATGCGAAGTATTTTTTGACTACATCTGAGTTGACAGGAGACGGAAAATCTTCACCATCCATAGTTGTAAGCATCAAGGCTCCACCGGAGAAGACCTTCTTCACAACATACGGACCTTCATAATTAGGAGTCCATTTGCCCCTGTTATCTGTACCGGGAGGGAGGATCCTCTTCAAAACTAGATCACCGACTTGATAGCTTCGAGGACGCACTTTCTGATCAAAGGCTCGCTTCATCCTTCTCTGATACAACTGTCCATGACATACAGCTGCTAGTCGTCTCTCCTCGATAAGGCTCAACTCGTTAAACCTTGTTCGAATCCACTCGGCTTCGTCCAGCTTGACATCCAATAAAACTCTCAGAGAAGGAATCTCCACTTCAACAGGTAGGACAGCTTCCATGCCATACACAAGGGAGTAAGGGGTTGCCCCGGTCGACGTACGTACTGAGGTACGGTACCCATGCAAAGCGAAAGGCAGCATCTCATGCCAATCCTTGTACGTAACGACCATCTTCTGCACAATCTTCTTGATATTCTTGTTTGCCGCTTCCACAGCACCATTCATCTTCGGTCTGTAGGAGAAGAATTGTGATGTTCAATCTTGAAATCTTTACACAGCCTTCATCATCTTGTTATTGAGATTCGAACCATTGTCAGTGATGATTCTCTCAGGGACTCCATAACGACATATGATTTCTTTCTTGATGAACCGGGTAACCACTTGTTTGGTAACGTTAGCATAAGAAGCTGCTTCTACCCATTTGGTGAAATAGTCAATCGCAACCAGGATGAAGCGATGTCCATTCGAAGCAGTAGGCTCAATCTTCCCAATCATATCAATGCCCCACATGGCAAACGGCCAAGGCGAATTCATGATATTCAGAGGGCTTGGTGGTACGTGCACCTTATCAGCATAGATTTGACACTTATGGCACTTCCGAGCATACTTGAAACAATCGGATTCCATAGTCATCCAGTAATAACCCGCTCTCAACAATTTCTTAGCCATTGCATGTCCACCGGCATGAGTACCGAAGGAACCTTCATGAACTTCTTGCATTAGCATGTCCGCTTCGTGTCTATCCACGCATCTGAGCAAGACCATGTCAAAGTTCCTTTTGTATAGCACATCATCCTGATTCAAATAGAAGCTTCCAGCTAGCCTCCTCAGGGTTTTCTTGTCGTTCTTTGACGCACCTTCAGGATACTCCTGAGTCTTGAGGAAGTTCTTGATGTCATAATACCACGGCTTCTCATCACCCACAACAGACTCGGCTGCAAACACATACGCAGGCCTCTCCAGTCGATTCACCGCAACATGTGGCACATGATTCCACCAATGAACTTTGATCATAGACGACAAAGTAGCCAAGGCATCAGCCATTTGATTCTCATCCCGGGGGACATGATACAACTTCACTTTCTTGAAGAACGTAATATTCTTCGGGTGTAATCTCTATACGGAATCAAATGCGGCTGATTCGTATTCCAATCTCCGTTGACTTGATTGACCACTAGAGCTGAATCTCCATAAATGTCAAGTGTTTTGATCCTCAGATCAATGGCTTCTTCTATCCCCATGATGCAAGCCTCATACTCAGCTTCGTTGTTGGTGACGTCAAACGTCAGTCTGGCAGAAAAAGGTATATGAGCACCTTTAGGATTGATCAATACTGCCCCAACGCCGTTACCATTCATATTCACAGCCCCATCAAACATCAGTGTCCACTTGTCATCTGGATCCGGTCCTTCCTCGACAAGAGGCTCTTCGCAATCCTTCATCTTCAGATACATGATGTCTTCATCAGGGAATTCAAACATCATAGGCTGATAATCTTCAATCGGTTGTTCGGCGAGATAGTCTGACAGAATACTACCTTTGATGGCCTTCTGAGACGTGTACTGAATGTCATACTCTGTTAAGATCATCTGCCAACGGGCAACACGTCCGGTGAGAGCTGGCTTCTCAAAGATGTATTTGACTGGATCCATCTTAGAAATCAATAAGGTAGTATGGTTCAACATATACTGTCTTAGTCGGCGAGCAGCCCAGGCCAAAGCACAGCAAGTTTTCTCGAGCAGTGAATATCTTGTTTCACAGTCGGTAAACTTTTTGCTAAGGTAGTATATGGCATGCTCTTTTCGACCAGACTCGTCATGCTGTCCCAATACACACCCCATCGAGTTCTCAGTCACTGACAGGTACATTATCAGAGGTCTCCCAGGAACTGGAGGTATAAGGATTGGAGGTTTCTGTAGGTACTCCTTGATTTTGTCAAAAGCTTTCTGACAGTCATCGTTCCACTTGATCGCTTGATTCTTTCTAAGCAGTTTGAAAATTGGTTCACATGTAGCAGTTAGATGAGATATGAACCTTGCAATGTAGTTTAATCTCCCTAAAAACCCACGGACTTGCTTCTCCGTTTTCGGTTCAGGCATCTCTTGAATAGCTTTGACTTTTGCTGGATCAACCTCAATCCCTTTCTCACTGACAATGAAGCCTAAAAGCTTCCCGGATCTCACTCCAAACGTGCACTTGTTCGGGTTCAACCTTAGTCTGAACTTTCTCAACCGGTCGAACAGCTTCTGCAAATTAACCAGGTGCTCCTCTTCCGTCTGCGACTTCGCAATCATATCATCTACGTACACTTCAATTTCTTTGTGCATCATGTCATGAAAGAGAGTCGTCATTGCCCTCTGATAGGTAGCACCAGCATTCTTCAGCCCAAATGGCATCACCTTATAGCAGAACGTGCCCCAAGGTGTGATGAATGTCGTCTTTTCCATGTCCTCTGGCGCCATCTTGATCTGATTATATCCGGAGAAACCATCCATGAAAGAGAATACCGAGGATTGAGCCGTATTATCAACCAATACATCAATGTGAGGTAATGGGAAATCATCTTTCGGACTCGCTCTATTCAAATCCCGGTAATCGACACACATTCTGACTTTACCATCCTTCTTCGGCACAGGAACGATGTTGGCCACCCACGGCGGATAACTTGTAACAGCCAGAAAACCTGCATCCCACTGCTTCTGAACCTCTTCCTTGATCTTAGTTGCCATGTCAGGACTCGTTCTACGAAGCTTCTGCTTGACCGAAGGACATCCTTCCCTAAGAGGTAATCGATGCATCACAATGTCTGTATCTAATCCAGGCATATCTTGATACGACCAGGCGAACACTTCCACATATTCTCTTAGCATCTCAATCAGCCTCCTCTTGACAGAGTCCTCTAAAGCAGCCCCAATCTTGATCTCCTTTTGTCGTCCTCAGTACCCAAGTTGATAGTTTCCAACTCCTCCTGATGAGGTTGGATGACCCTTTCCTCCTGCTTCAGCAATCTGGCTAATTCTGCAGGGAGTTCACAGTCTTCCTCACTCTCCTCTTCAGCTTGGTAGATGGGATTATCGAAATCATACTGAGCCCTAACAGAACTGTTCATAGTGAATGCCATAAGATCGCTTCTGCATGTTTGATGCTTTGTTTTAGAAAAAGAGTCCAATAAAGTCACAAAAACAAAAACATTGCCATTTTTATTGTTTTGAAAAAAAGTGAAAACAGAAAACAGAAAGACAGGGATCACAAAATTTGTTCAAAAATGTCCTTCATTAATGATAATCATTAAAACATGATGAGGCCCTACAAAAATGAATCACTACGCCTTGGGCAGAACGTAGGATTTTCATGCAAAATGACAAAACAACAGAAAATTACTCTGTCAGAAGAGTAACTTGAACCACTTCTTCAGCCGTCCAGTTGTTGATAGACCCCCCTGGTGCACACGGGCGAACCCAGTCGTCCAAATCACAATCACTGTCACAGTCTTCACTACCGGTTGCAGAAACGTCGCCATGATTCATCAGCCCAGCGCTGGTAAAGGTACTCGGACCCGCTTGACCATTCTGCTCTGCTCGGAGAGGCTCATAACCAACACCAAATTTGTCTTCTTTAACCGGCAAATCCACCATCTTGCCCCAGCCTTCAGTTCTGCCAGAATCAACAACCTCCTTAGCCTGCTTGTAAGAAGTAATCGAAACACCCGGCTTCTTCTGTTCAGCGTACGCCACTTTCTCAAGAGCCACAGTCTCAAATGCCTGGCATAATGTTTCGTGGATCTCGCCATCCACCTCAACATATTTGAACGAGGATAGATGACTCACCAGAATCTCTTCTTCACCGCACACAGTCACAATCTGACCGTTCCAGACATACTTGAGCTTTTGATGGAGTGTCGACGAGACTGCCCCTGCTGCATGAATCCATGGACGCCCCAACAAACAACTATAGGCAGGCTGGATGTCCATAACATAGAAGATGATATCGAATACCTCAGGACCTATCTTCACAGGCAAGGTAACTTCTCCACACACAGAACGTTTGGATCCGTCGAAAGCACGAACGATCAGGTCACTGGGATTAAGCACGAACCCTTCCGCATCAATCTTCCTCAGAATCTGCTTAGGCAACACATTCAGCGACGACCCGGTGTCTACCAATACGTGAGACAACACTGCCCCCTTGCACTCCATGGTGATGTGCAAGGCTTTGTTATGATTTCGCCCTTCAGGTGGTAAGTCCAAGTTGGTGAAACCTACGCCATGCCTGGTGCTCACATTGGCCATCACACCCTCCAGTTGATTGACAGAAATCTCTTGAGGCACGTAAGCCAGATTCAACATCTTCAGCAAGGCGTTACGGTGTGCCTCAGAGCACATCAACAGTGAAAGTATAGAGATCTTGGACGGAGTCTGATTCAACTGGTCTACAATCTTGTAGTCACTTTTCTTGATTATCTTCATAAACTCCTCCACGTCTTTCTCAAATGACCCCTCAGGCGCCTCCTTCTGAACAGGTTCTTCCTCAACCACAGCTTGCTTACCCTTTGCTTTGGCGAGAGCTTCAGCGTTATTGTCCCTCAAAGGCTGCGGTGCGAACAGACGACCACTTCTGGTAAAACCTCCTGGACCCCCTACATTATCCACAGCTGGACCAACAGTTGCAGGAACTCTATTCGGTAAACCAATTGTCACTGGAGTTTGATTCACTGGTCTTGTCTGACTTTCAGCCCTTCTGTAATTGCGGTGAGCATTATCATACTTCCACGGCACGGCTTTACTATTCTCAACAACCCTTCTTCCAGACGCCACGGTAGTAGTCGGAACACTGATGGTTACAGGCACGGGAATGGTAACTGGGGTACCATTTGCTGCAGGTGCACTGACAACCCTTCGTCCACGTTCTTCAGACGGTTTAAAGTAAATGGTGATAGTTGACGCTGTTCCACGATCCTTTACAGCCCTACTGAATTGCAAACAGCCTTCATCCATCATACCCTGGATACCGGTCCTCAACTGGTCGCAACCATTCTCAGATTCTGCACAGCCCAAACAATTCTCATCACAGCCCGGGTAGACACCCCCATTCAGCAGACGACACTTCACAACTAGCAGAGAAGTCTGAACATCATCAACATTAACAACCAGATCTTCAGCTTCTTTCCCTTCAATATTGTTCACTCTATGCCCACCATGCTGAGGCATAGGGTTGTTTACGACGTTAGGCACTGGAGCGAAGTTGATTGCCTTGGCATCGATCAAATCTTGAACCTTGTGTTGGAGAGCTCGACACTTCTCAGTATGGTGGCCTGGTGCCCCAGAATGAAAGTCACATCTAACATTGGCATCATAGCCAGGAGGCAGCACTGTAGGCGGAGCCATTGTACGCAACTCAATCATCCCCAACCGGAGTAGTTCGGGTAATAACTCTGTGTAAGACATGGGCAGAGGATCAAATCTTCTATCAGCCTGCAATTTCTGTCTGGGCTGATAAGGACGTTGCTGTTGTTGTTGTTGTTGTTGTTGCGGTTGTTGAACTCTTTGTTGTTGTTGACGAGGTTGAGGCGCCGGAATGGTTACTGCAGCCACTGGACGATATTGATCTCTGTTAGCATTTGTTCTGTACACACCCCCTCTGTGCTGTACAGCATTGGTCTCTCCTTCTCTACGGCGAGGTGCCCCAGAGAAGGGTTTCTTTAATGAAGACGAGGAACCAGCATCATGGATCCTACCAGCTTTGATTAGGCTCTCAGTCCTTTCTCCACAAATGACAACATCAGAAAAACTACCGAACGGGCAACTCCCCATCCGGTCCATAAACACGCCTTGAAGAGTACTAATAAACATATCTGTCAACTCCCTCTCCAGCATAGGGGGTTGAACTCTAGCAGCCAGTTCACGCCACCTCTGGGCATACTCCTTGAAGCTTTCATTGGATTTCTGACAAAGACTCTGCAGCTGAGTCCGGCTCGGTGCCATGTCCATGTTGTGTTTGTATTGCCTCAAAAAGGCCTCACCCAGATCCCTCCAACAGCGGATAGAATCTCTCTTCAATTCCATGTACCAGTCCAAAGAAGCCCCAGATAGACTATCTTGGAAAAAATACATCCACATCTTTTCATCATCGGTATACGCAGAGATCTTCCGATAATAAGCCTGCACATGGGTGCGAGGGCAAGAAGTACCGTTGTACTTGTCGAAGGACGGTGCCTTGAACTTGTGAGGGATCCTCAAACCTTCAACCAATCCCATATTAGTAACATCAAAACCGAGAGAATTCTGACTTTCCATAGCACGGATCTTCTCAGCAAGCGCCTCAACTTTGCGGTCTCTCTCATTGACCCTTCCCAGAACGTCTTCGTCTTCACTGAGCAGAGAGAACATATCCTCTTGTCTGTCAACAATCGGAACAGGATTACGGGCCGGAGCACGGACTACTCTGGCATTAGCGGCATCTGGAACAATAGGTTGACCGTTGATTCGAATACCCCCTAACTCATCACCTACAGCATAGTTGTTGACGGGTACAGCAGCAGCAATATTGTTATCATCGACTGGGCCTCCCTCTGGCGGAGCATGGTTGATCGGTGGATTTGCAGCCTCTTGTCTCTGAACCATAGCTCGAAGTTCTTCTTGGCCTTGCGCAACCCCTTGCATCATATTCATAAACTGGGCCATGCTTGCCTTCATCTCAGCCAACTCAGCTTGAAATTGATCCATACTTCTCTGTTGATTCAGTCTTGTTGAGTAGCGGTGCGGACGTTGATCAGCTATCCTGCCTGAACAGGAACCAAGAGTGAGAAGTCACGATCAAGAACACCTGTTATGCAAAATGATATGAGTATGATGCTAAATGATGCGTATGATGCTAAATGATGCGTATGATGCACATGATATGCTCATTTCTCAGGCATTCAAAGAGCCTGACCCATTCTGAAAAGATGGCAACCTGCAGCAACAAGAGAACAAAACAGATACAAGGAGATGCTGACATCCTTATACATACATAAGGGTAAAAAGGCATACAACCAATGTCAACAGAATATCTGAATAAACAACGTACAAAGAAAGAGAATCCCATCCAACAAGCCTGGAGGTGATTCTTAACAAAAGATCCAAGAGATGGCTTACACGCAAATGAATCCCATCCAACAAGCCTGGAGGTGATTCTCAACAAAATACAAACAGAGATACAAACTAAGACAGACGGTCTTCAGGAATGAGGGTCTTCAGGTAATGGCACTGGTCTATCAACAGCGAGCATTCTGAACAATCTGGTAAAGGAGTGATCTTCTCTTTCAACTGTCTTCTCAGCTCCAAGACTTCTCCTCCGAGGTGGTCCTCTGATTTCTGTCTCAACTCTACTTCCTTCTTCAACTGAGCGTCTTTGTCTCTGAGTTGCCTCTCCAAGTCTCTGATCTTCTTCTGATAACTGATTTCTGACCTCTGCAGCCTCAAGCGCTCCCGGTGTTCTGCATCTAACATACTCTCCATCTCCTCGTAGGATCTCTTCTTGCTTCTCAGTCTGCTAGCATCTTCTCCTCCCACCTCCCTGAGTTGATGGGCCAAGTGCAGCTTATCAGCCTGAGCTTTGTACAACTCCATTTGAGTGTCTTGCTCCTTCTCTCTCAGACGACGACTCTCCATTAGGGCTTGCTTATAGTGCTCAGCAGGCACACTATCGGCAAGAACCAAAGGTGGTTGCTCCTGCAACGGCTCCATCCTATCGTAGGGCAACAACAAAGTTTCCACTCTCTTCTTGACCCAATCAGTGTAATCGGGCATTGCAATGGCAAACTTCTTCCCTAAGACAGATCCATCCTTCACACCAATAGACTTCCAAGCTCTCCCTATCTGTTCCAACCTAACAGGGTCATTCTGCTTCTCAAAATACACACTTTCAGATACTTCAGCCTCAAGTGGTCTTCCCTTCATTACAAACCCTAACTGGCGAAGAGAAAGAACCGGGTTGTAATTGATGCAACCCTTAGTCCCTACGAGTGGCACATTACGGAATCCTCCACAGCTCATAATGACGTTACGCACATCCATCCGGTAAGATTGCCACCTGATATCATAGGAGGTGAGTGACATGACCCTCTGAGTCCACTTAAGAGTGCTCTGGGTATCCACAAACGGTCCACTAGCTGGCAGAAGAGACAAGAACCATCTGAGCAAAAGTGGGAGACAACACCTGATAGCCCCACCCTTACCATGCCTACTGTGAATAGCATAGTAAGTGTCAGCCAATAGAGTAGGAACTGGATTTCCTCCAATGAAAATACTGACTGCAGCATAGTCAACAAAATTCGGCATACTCGGAAACAAGACGATCCCATAGATCATGACGGCCAACTGAGCATGAAAGGCTTCCCAACTTCCCTTCTCTGCTTCTTCTCTAGCTACCCTCAACAGAAATTTCAAAGGCAATCCTACAACATCCCCACTGGACTTCCAACTCTTACTAACCTCCTCAACACTCAAACGGAGAGCTCTGGCAATCAATCTGAAGTCGACCTCCTTTGGAACGTCCGAGAAAGGAGTCTGATGCTGGATAGGGATACTCAACAGGATAGAATACTCCTCGAGAGTAGGTGCTAACTGGTAATCTTGGAAAGTGAAGCATCTGAGCTCTGGGTCATAAAACTGAAGTAGTGTCTGCAGAGGCACTGGATCCACTACTGTCTTCAATACTGTCAAGATATCTCCGTACCGCCCAACAAAACTCTTCAGTCGATCGTCTGTCACGAGGCTACCCAACTCAACTAGCGGAGTCAACGGCTCACGGTGGAAACTGTAGGAACAGGTCTTCCGCTTCGGCTCGGGAACTGTTGCCATCTCTATCAGTAGACAAGCTCGGGGAATGTACCTGAGAAATGATATGCATGCAGAGATTAGTTTTTTTTTTTTCTCTTTTTTTTTTCTTTTTTTTTTTTTGGATTTTTTTTTTGCGTTTCTTTTGAAAAATAAATATGCTATGATGCACATGATGCAGACACGGCTGGCTGGTTGTGCAAACTCTGATACTAGGTCGAAACTTCAGTCAAAATCGGAACATAAATCCCACTTAAGGTTAACTGAACACTGTCTGAACACAAAGTCACCATCAGAACCAAGTCATCAACAGAACCGAGTCACCAACGGTACCTGTAATAATGAATAACCCTTCCCCACTCACGGGTGTAGTCTAGGCCAGGGTAAAGCTTGAGAGAAACGCAGCATAAATAACCTTTCGCAGAATACTGTCATATACACACCGGAAGTATGTAACGACAGTACCCTACCAGGGTCTGAACTGCTCGTGATATCAATGTTCCGCTAAGTGGCGCCATACCACCCGCTTCCCATGAATCACTCTATTCCTAGGTATCCTAGATTGCACTCATGGTCTGGGTATTGGACCTTTTACCTCAACTGACTCTTCCCCCCCCACACAGAGAGAAACGAACAACCAGCCAGGTGAACAGATGAATAAATGCAAACATTAATGCAAACATAAATGCAAACAATAGACAATGAATGCAAACAGTAAATAATGAATGCAATAAATAAACACAGCACAAAGCAACCAAAACCCTAACCTAGAGAGCGCTAGGAGAGACTCGCTTAGGGAAGATGGACCAGCACAGGTCAACTTCTCTATAGTCCCCAGCAGAGTCGCCAGCTGTCGCATCGCGCGGAAAACCGGCGGGAAAAGAAAGAACAACAGAGCCGCCACCGTGCGTTATTTATCCCAAAAGAGGGAAAGGAAACGCTCAGAGTAAACCTAGGAAAGAACATGGTCTCGCGACCAAAGAGAATGGGTTCGGGAGTCGGTTATGCGAAGGGAAGGTATTAGCACCCCTACGCATCCGTAGTACTCTACGGGATCCACGCACAATAGGAAGGGAAAATGGTTGCTAAACACTGCTCAAACATTCACACACACACTGGCTGAAAGAGACACAAGAAACTGACTGAAACCGACTCGGCAGGATGTCGCATCCTGGGCCTACTTAGTCTGTCAGGCATAGACATCAGAGTCCAAGTAGTTCGGACTGGGGAAACGACACATGCTCGCTAAGATATCGCATCCTATGCATACGTATCTTCTCGGACGAGAGAAGAATCAGAGCATTCGTAGCTCGGCTGACACGCACACAAACAAAACAAGACACAGGCAAACGTGGAGCCCGACTGCCAATCACTGGACTTATGTCAGCATCCGAACCTAAACACACACAAAGAGGCAAACATGGAGCCTGAATGCCAATAGCTGGGCTTACATCAGCATCCGAACCAAACACACGCACACTGGAACCTAACTGCCACTCGATGGACTTACATCAGCTTCCAAGCACACAACAACACAACAGGTTGATAGGGAGTCGGGGACTCAGCCTATAACTGTCAAGCACACACAAAAGAAAAGAAAAGGCGCCCGGAGAGATCAGCTCAATCTCCTGCCTACATACTTCATCTGGTATGAAGATCAGGGCGATGTAGTTCCCCTACGCAGGGATAAGGATCTAGCCTAACCAGATAACAGAGGGAGACACAACTAGGGAGACTACGACTCGAGCCTAGATGTTATCATGCAGGATCATCCCTAAGTTAAGGTTTCTAGCTAAATGGTACGAGGGCCAACCTATCCTAAGCATGGCTCACACAGGAAGCAAGCCACACACACTTAACTTGCACAGGAAGCAAGCCAAGCAAAACCTAACTTGCACAGGAAGCAAGTCTAAACTAATCCTAACTTGCACAGGAAGCAAGTCAAACAATCCTATCTTGCACAGGAAGCAAGTCAAACAATCCTACAAGCACAGATAGCACACGCTATACACAAACAAGTGGCTCAAACAAGGGTTAGGTTTTAGTCAAGGGGTCATATCAACCTCAACAAACAAACCTCTGGAACTGGGTGAATGTGCTCTTAACCTTGCCATTGAGGGGCTAAGGTGAAGCAGATGAAAGGATGAAGTGAGGATGAGACCTCACAGCTCTTATCCCTGGCCAGGGAGAGCTTAAGACAAGAATGTGTGGGTTCAGAAAGTGGGAACCCTTCTACACATTTAAAACTGACTCAACTGTACAGTTGTACAAGATCTTGGGTTTGTATCTGCGATGCATCAACACAGTGGTGTGAGCAAAGCAGATGACACACTGAATAGTGGGGGATAGATTGCATATCCCTACCTTCCACCAATTGCCTCTTCACTTAGGAGGACTTTGACTCTATGCAAGGACAAAATTAAACAGTCACAAACATTGCCTCTTAAGGAGGACTTCAGACAGTTGCCTGGCCAAGTAACAGACCAGGTCTTCCAGACTACATGAAGTAAAGGAGACATACCTCAATGCAAATTGCTTATACAAGCAAAGCAAAGCAAAAGTTCACAAGGAACTAAAAGCAACTAAAGCACCTGAAACAGTCAAGCAGATGTTAGTATGCAACTTCAAACAAAACAAACAGAAACAGACACCAACAGTCCATTAGTGGGCACAAGGATGTGCAAGGCACAAGGCTTATGGCATATGAGCCAAGCCACCTACAAAACAAAGATGTTAGACAACAATATTTAACCAAGCTCAGTCAAAAGAGTGGGTCACAATGGCCATTTGGTGGTCAACCTGAAATCACAAGCTCAAAGGTGAGTAACAGGACCACTAGGGAAAGCCTAGGGTTAAAAGTGAATGAGAAAGTCAAAACAGCAAGGGTTAGGTATCCAAAATCATGTTCAAACCATTAAGAAACACAACCAATTGGGTTCACATCCATATCAATCATCATCATCATCTCATGAACAAATTAGGCCAAGACATGACAAACAGAAGCTCATAGAAGTCAACAGCAGGACTCAACTCAAAAGCAATCTTAAACATTTCCAAAAATCATCAAATAAATCATGATCAATCACAACCCACAGCATGGTAAGCATGTCAAATTTCATCCCATTTGGACAAGTGGAAGGCAGTCAATGAAAATCAGAGAGTCAAAGCACATTTGAACATGCTCAAAGAAGTCAACCAAACATGTATCAACTTAGAAAAATCATAAGTCAAGAATGGTGTATGATAAATGAATGGGACTTAAACCATGGCCAAGATGAGGATGTCTAGTTATCTCATGCAAAATTTCATGTCCATCTAATAAAGTATGAGAATTTCACAAAAGAAATGGGAACAAGCGTCACACAAAGTCAACATTTGACTAGGCAGGGAAGAAAAATCTCAAACAAATGGAAAATAGTTTAATTAAATCCAAGAAAATTCACAAGTCAACTAGACATACAATAGTAGGTCCATGCAAGAAATCAAGTCATTTGGATGTAAGGAAACATGTGAACAAAATTAGGGAAAATGCATGATCATGGTATGACACCCAATGCAATACACAACTTCAAAAATTCATAACTCTCAATCCATAAATGATAAATGCACAAACTTTATATGGAAATGAAGGTCAATGCGTCTATTTTCTCCACAAAAAGTTTCAATGACAATGGATATGTCATGAGCATTTCACAATTGAAATGGTAAGATGTATCAATTTTGCGTACATGTTGAGAAAATAATTGTCAATTAAAAAAACCAACCCATGGAAAAATAATTAAAATTCACCATTAAATTCTAGACTCGTTTGTGATCAGGTGTAAAAAATTTCATAATTTTTGATGAAAAATGAATGAGAAAATAAATGTGGAAATTGGATGAGATCATGATGCAATATGAACAACTAAGCAATGCAAGATGGTCAACCATAAGTCAACCGATGGCAAACTGGTAAATAGGCATGCCACTAACTTAAGCTATGCGTTTTGGGCATTCAAAGGGAAATGTTTTGATTGGCTCCCAGCCAATCCAACAGTAATTATGCAGAAAATTCAAAACAAACACCAATTGAAATCCAAGTTTGGAAAGAATGCTGTTAGGGTTTTGGAAACTTAGGGTGTAACTGCAGCATCACGTGTTCATCATTATCACCATTCTACCAAACAAACTACAGCATGGCATAGCAAACAAACAGCATTCATTCAACATCAAGTGAACAACAGCATGTAACATAATAGCTATGCAACAATCAAGTATCCATAAACCACACACAACAGCATGTAAACAGCAAGCAGTATTTCATCATTATCAATGTTCATCACCAAATTAAGCAAAGCAAACAACAGCACATAGCAGCATAGCATTTGTAATCAACAATGTTCATCAAAATCATCATCAATTGAGGTTCCAACCAACAAGCAACCAAACAACAGCATGGCTAACATATATGCACATGGAGCATCATTATCATGCAATCATCAATTGATGTTTCTACAGTATGGTGACAGCATGGCTCGTGGGGTTTTCAAGCAACAGCATGGCAGCACATGTTATCATGGCAATGTTCATGGTTTAATAGCAGGGGATTTTATCATCAATTTCAAAACCAACATTCAAATGCCAAATGACAAAAAGCATGGGAAATCCCTGGATAGTTTAAGGTTTAACAGCAACATTGGCATTCAACATTCAGACTCATGTAACTTCATACAATTGACCAAAATGCAGTCCAACAAACAAACTCAAATCAGCAGGGCAATGCATCAAGGTCATCATCCTTATGTAAACAATCAGCATAGTGGAAAATCCTCATGATTCAAACATTGGCATAGCATCATCAACCAAGATGAGCACTAACTCAAAATACCAATCATCAAAACATCATTAGCCAACAACAAACATAAGCATAATCATGGGAGAATTATGATAGGTTTGACAACAGCAGCAAAGTTCATGTCCCAACTTCATGGTTCATCAACCAATGGGAATCAAACAAATGGCAATGACAGTAATGATCATGCAACAACAGCCAAACCAATACCCTAAACATAATCCATGCAAATGTGCTGGAAAAAAACAAATAGATTTCATAACAGCAGCATGGCAAACAATGGAGATTGATCACTTACTTGGTTTTGAAGCAAACTGATGTGCAGTGGTTATTTTGAGGACATATCAAGTTGGTCTGCTGTTGCTCTTGTTGACAGAAGAAGAAACAAGTCCAGTTGGCTGTTCTCTTTTTGTGCTGTTTTGTAAGGTAATCCTTTAGAAAATATCAAGGTGAGGCCTTTTGCATGAGTGAATCCTTGGTTGGTCAGGTGTTGTTGCTGCCAGTAGGGTTTCATAGGGATGAATGGATGGTTCAAGCATAACTGCAAGGCTTGAGTTCTTTAGGAAGTTTTGACAGGTTTTGGAGTTTGGCCAAGTTGAGTGGTTGACCTTGGTTTGTGGTAAGTTTGTGAGGAAATGGCCAAATTGAGTGGTTAGGATAGATGAAGTTTGCTGGTTGGACAGAAAAAAAATGCAAGTGACAATGAATGCAAGGCAAAAGCTAGGGCAGTTTTAGAGAGGGTATGGAGTTGGCTAGCAGTTGGTTGTGTTGCAAAAGGTGTATGCTGCAAGATGTTGGCAAACCAAACTTAGTCCATTGGTTTTGGCTAGAGGAAGTTGGAGTGTAAGATGGCAGTTGTAGGATGAGGGAGTGCTGTATGAGTGATGAGTGAAGTTGGATGTTGGCTACTAGTTTCAAAGATGGGGAGCAGATTGGGTAAGGCAAGGCAGGTTAAGTTTTCTACTGTGGAGTTTGGCAACTGTAGCAGGATTTTGGTGTTGCTGCTGTTAGAAATTGGCAAGTTTGGCCATGAGCAATTGAGGTGGACAAGACTGGTGTGATTGGCAGAAAAGTGAGGGCAAGGTTCCCTTTTGACAGGAATTTGCAAAACAAGAAAAAAAAATCAACCCTCTCTTAATGAATGCAGTTATGTAGTTGTAGGATGTGATTAGCAGGGCCAAGTTTTGATGGATGCTGTGCAGGTTTTTTTCAAGAGTGGCCAAGGGCTTTTGGTTGGAAAAATATGAGTGAAAGTGTTTCTTAGTGGCTAATGGTTTTTGACAGCAGAAGCATATCAGATGCAAAATGCCAAGGGTTTTTTCTTTGCCTCCTGCAGTATTGTGTGCTTGTGTGCTGTAGATTAGCAAGGCAAGGTCAGGTTTGAATTTTTTTTTTGACCTTTTGCTGCAGTGCTATGTTACTTGTTTGTGATGCCCATTGCTGCTGCAGTGTGACAGCTCTTTTTAGTGAGTCAACCATGCTTCTTTCCTGCTGCAGCAGGGTGTGTGTATCAGAAAAATGCCAAGGGTTTCCTCCTTTGTGGTATGCTGCTCATGCTGTCCTTTAATAACAGAAAATATGATAGAGGAAAATCTGCTGTTGTGACAGGAAATGGTCTCCATTCTACTGCAGTACATGGCATGGTCTGTTTTCTTTAAATGCACAGCATGGTGATGCTTTTAGGGAATGAGTGAAGTGTGTTTTCTATGTGTATCCAATCCATGACACAATGCTGCACACCATTGCCACTAGATCTGCTATGTAAGTATAAGGTAGGGTGTGGAAGTATGGATGGATGTGGTTTTGTACTTTTCTTCCCAAAATTCAAGTAAGTGAGCATGGTCATTTGTACCATTGGTTATGGCTGCAGAATGTGCTTATAATTGACAGCAAAATGGCCTTCTAATCTTCTGTTTTAAGAGTACAAATCAAGGCATGGTGGATGCATAAACAAGTATGGTACAAGTATGGCTAAATGGTACTTTTCTTACATTTCAAGCAATCAAGCAATATTCACATGTGCTGCATAATTTGACCTTGCAAACACCTTCTAAATGACATTTATGAGCTTTCCCAATTGGCCAAATGTTGAAAAAATGCTTGAGTCAAAAAGTCAACTCTTGGTCAAACTTTGAATTTAAATGAAAAAGGTCCAAAAATGCCATTTTGATTGGTAAGGTTTCAGGTCATGAAATTTATATTTTTGGAAAGAGGGGATCAAATGTGACTTGTAGGAAAAAACCCCACCAAAATCGGCCAAACGGTTTGAGAGATATGGCCCTTTGAAGTTCAAGATTTTCTGAAATCGATTCGATCATAACTTGCTAACCACACATGGGAATTGAGAGTTCTAGGACTTTTTGGAAATGGGAGAACAAGATCTTCAACTTTCATGTTGGGCAAAAATTCATTTGAGGCTTGTATCAAAATGTAGGTCTGAGGATCAAGACTTTCCATTTATGGTAAGTTTCAGTTACAGGCCCAGTTTCTACTTTTGGAAATTTTTGATCTGGCTTCAAATTCTTCTATGATGGTGTTTGGCATGATGTATGATGACTATTTGGATATGAATGAACTCTCACAAACCAATTCCAATCATCCAATCACTGATTAAATGGACAGTTGACCAACAGTTGACTTTTAGGGTTTTTGTCTGATTATGCATTGACTGATGAATTCCAAACCCTAATTCCTTGAGAACTTGACTTCAAATGATGTCCCAAGTTGTTTGAACTCTTGATTGTTGACCATGGTGCCCAAATTCCACAAGAATGACCACCATCCACTGCTTTGACTGACAGTTGACTTTTCTAGGGTTTTTGACTGTCTGGGCATGAACTGCTGACCTCTGAGCCCTTAACCCTTGACATGAACACTTCAAATAGACCTCCAAACCATGTGAACTTGTTGGATAAACCCCAAGGCCTTGATTCAATGAGAAATTCCTTTGCTTGCTTGGTTGACTGATCAGGAGATTAGTTTGACCTGGTTCTTGATTGCTTGCTCTTGAGGCAACTGGGAACAATGCAATGCTATGCAATGAACCATGACATGTTATGGCCTAATATGAAAATGTATGCATAATGATAGGTGCAAATTTGAGGTGCTACACTAACCAAGGATGGTGATCAACCACAAGGACAAATGAGATATAGCCAATGTCTGAACCCCACAAGGAAAGATAGATGAATTCCATAGTATGAACTAATACAAAAGAAAGGAACAGATTCCCAGAGTTTGAACTCAATAAGGGCAGAGGGAATATAATTCCAAGGTCTGAACTTCAAGACAATGTTAAAGGTTGCCAGAGTCTGAACTCCATGGGCAAGATGTATAAGCATGCCATAGTTTGAACTATTCAAGGCAAAGGAACCGATATGAACGCCAGAGTCTGAACTCCATAAGGGAAAAAGAGTATGATGCCAAAGTATGAACTGTAAGGCAATGAAAGAGGTAGCCCGAGTCTGAACTCAATGGGTTGGATGAATGAATGCAAAAATCTGAACTGTAAGGCAGCATAATAAGTCAAAGTTTGTACCGTATAAACAAAATTAAGGTGGTCGGAGTCTGGACTCAATGGGGCAGGGATGCCAAGATCTGTATCTCATGGGGGAAGGAATAAAGCCATAGTATGTACTTCATAGGCTGAAATATATTGCCAAGGTGTGCACCTTGAGGGTAGGAAGCAAATCCAGAGTTTGTACTCCATGGGTTGAATGCCAAGGTCTGCACCTTAAGGGCAAGGAATAAAAGATACCATAGTCTGAACGGTATGTGCACAATCAAGGGTTGCTAGAGTCTGAACTCAACATGGCGAGAATGCCAAGGTCTGCACCTTATGGGCCAAGAATAAAGGATGCCACAGTCTGTACCTTATAGGCAGGGGCCAAAGCTAGAGTATGTACTTCATAGGATAAAAGAAGTTGCCAAGGTTTGCACGTAGAAGGCAAGCAACAAAGTATGTCATAGTCTGAACTGATAGGCAATGCATGAAGCAAATGATTGAGAAATGGATATGTGACCCCAAAGTAATGATCCTAGGAATGTATGAACATCCAGGAGGAAAGTCTAATACTAAAGGAGGATTGACGTGCAATTATACTTCATTGTTGAAGTGTTGAATGATTGATGCTTGCTTAAAGAGGACTTATCAATGGCACGATTCAAATTGCACTAAAGTCTATGAACAAGGGCGGGTGCTTTGAATAGCTAGGGCATATGCCCCATACTCAAAGTCACTCTAGACAAGGGTAGGAGAAAATTCGTCTCATCATTCCTCATTACTTAAGGCTCATAGCGTGTAACCTTTATCATGATTGACAAGTGTTGTTAGAGGCTTCTGAGTATATTGATCTTGATGATGCCATGTTGTTTGTTGCATTGAGAAGACTTGACAATTGTTTGATACAAATTGTGCTAGAGTCTATGAGTTAGGGCAAATGCTTTGAATAGCTAGGGCATCCGCCCTGTACGCAAACTTATCCTAGACAAGGGTATGAGAAACTCCACCTCATCATTCCTCATTACTTAAGGCTTATTGCTTACAATTTGAATTGCGCTTGTCAATTTTTGATACATTTGTTGTTCTTGAGAATGTTGTCCACTTTGCTAGCTATGATTGACTAATGTTGACTTGAAGTCTTGATCTTTCACTTGAACCTTGAGGTGTTGAGCTCCTGAGGTTCAGCATATCCACAATAGCTTGAGCGAAATGAACTTGCCATATCAAGTGATCAAGGGTCTTTTGATAACTTGAATAGGTTTGGGGCTTACATCACGATTACAAAGGATTTGGTTGACCAAAGTGACCTTTGGTCAACACTAATCAATTGAATTAAAATAATAGTTGAACTATGTACAACAATAATCTGTTGAACTAATCAACTACGTAAAATTCAGATAATCTTAACCAAGATCCTAAATTAAGGGACCATGCATTGAAAATCCAGATTTCTAAGCCTTAAGGGCAAAATAGTCATTATGTCAATGAAATTAGGAAAAACCTAATTAGTCTAATTAAAAAATCTTAGACATCAAGATTTAAAACCTTAATTAGATTCTAAAATTATTAATTCTACAATCTTAATTATGACTTAAATTTCTAACTATCAAGAAACTAAAATTATGGATTTTAATTAGCCTAATTAAGATTCTAAAACCTTAATTAATCTAATAAATTCTAGAATTCCTAATATCTAATTACATGACTATTTATAAATCAATCATCAATTCCACAAATTAATATCATTCTAAAAATTGTAAAAACTGAAATTAAACCTCCTTAAAACAATTAAAGAAACAATTAAAATCTATAAAAAAATATAAGAAATAGTAGGAACGTGGGGTACAGGCTTAATGTAGGGGTGTTAACAAGAATTCTGGGCGCATGGGCCTACTGAGCCAAAGCCCATCCAATTTACAAAACAAAAAAGCAAAAAAAAAGTGTGTTGCAATGGAAGTCAGCATGTGTGGCATAACACGTTTGGGCTTTAGGACCAAATGGAATTGGGTTGCAATGGAAGCCAACAGATACATCCAGAAAATTTTACCTTGTACCCCTACAATTAATCCCATACCCCTACAAAAATTTAAAAATTCCCATTTTACCCTTAATTGGTTTTAACTAATTTACCATTTCATTTTTACCATTCAGTTGAAAATTCCAAAAATTACACTTTCACACCCCTCGCACCGGAACACTTGCAAAAAGACTTCCGGTATGTATTTTTCCAAACCGGAAGACTTTTGGGAAGACTTCCGGAACACAAAAAAAAGCAAACCGGAACACTTAAGGAAAGAGTTCCGGTTCACATAAAAAAATTTCAAAAAAAATTTGCATACCGGAACTCTTTGGAGAAGTGTTCCGGTTTGCTTTTTTTGTGTACCGAAAGTCTTTCTTTAAGTCTTCCGGTACGTGTTTTTTTTTTTTTTTTTTTTAATTTTTTTTTTTTTAATTTTTTTTTTTTTTTTTATACAGAAATGGAAAATCTTCCCAAAATATGTGTAGATACTACTGATGCGTTTATGACGACGGAAAGATTTGGTACACGAGAAGAGGTTATTAGATGGATTAAAGAGGTTGGAATCGACAATAAAGTAACTGTTATTATCAGTCGTTCAGATACTGAAACGGGGAAGAGAGGGAGAAGTAACAAAATAATATTTGGCTGTGATAAAGGTGGGAAACACAAGATTAGTGATAGTGGTACCCAAAGTGCGTCCAAGAAATGTGGATGTCCATTTAAAATCAGGTCGACTCCGGCGAAAGATGGATCTGGTTGGAAGATTGATGTAAAATGTGGGTTACATAATCATGGTTTACCTGATAGATTAGAAGGTCATTCGTTTATTGGTAGGTTGACCACAGATGAGAAGCAACATGTCGCTGATTTGGCAAAGAGACATGTAGCACCTAGAAACATTTTGCTTTCCTTGCAAGACAAGTTTCCTGAGAATGTCACTCGTATTACGCAAGTATACAAGCATAAGAGTGTGATAGAAAAAGAGATAAGAGGTCCAAGGAGTGAGATACAACATTTGTTTAAGCTTATTGAGGATGCAGGATATGTGTATTGGAGTAGAAAAAAGGATGACTCGGAAGTGGTGAGAGAGATATTTTGGGCACATCCTGATTCAGTGAAGTTGTTGAATATATTTCCGATTGTGTTAGTTATGGATCGCACCTACAAGACAAACAAATATAGACAACCTTTGTTTGAAATTGTTGGCATGACATCGACTGAGTTGACTTTTGCTGTTGGATTTGCATATATGGAGTCTGAGCAAACAGAGAATTTTTGCTGGGTATTGGAGAAATTAAAAGAGTTGTTTGTGAAGAAAGACATGTGTCCACAAGTGATTTTGACAGATAGAGATCTTGCTTTGATGAAAGCAATTGAAGTTGTGTTTCCCAACTCGATTAATTTGCTATGTAGATTTCACATTAACAAAAACGTTGGTGCCAAATGCAAACAACATGTGGTGAATGACCTGCAAAAGACGATAGACACATTATGGATGGAAGTTGTCTGGGCTAGTGATGAGGTTGAGTATGGTCAGCGGTTGCATCAACTTGAGCAAGCATGTGTTGATTATAGTGGATTTATTAATTATGTGAAAGACACATGGTTGACTCCACATAGGCATAGATTTGTTGGAGCATGGATTAATCGAGTCCTACATTTGGGTAACACAACGACTAATCGGTACGTCTTATAATTTTATATTTGATTTTTTTTTTATGTTTTTTGATGTGTTATTTTCAATATCTGATATTTTTAATACTTGATATTTTCAATATCTAATGGTATTTTTTATATCTGATATTTTTGGGGTTGAATCTGCTCATTGGAAGTTAAAGCAGATGTTAGGAAACAGTATAGGTGACATGGTCAAATGTTGGGAAGCCATGAATAACAACTTGAGGTTACAACTGGGAAACATTAGAGCTTCATTTCAAAAGAGTTTTTACGAAGTTGAGAACGCGCACGTAAGTCCCTTTTATGGTTATTTGCGTGGTTCCGTATCTCGAGCTGCTTTGAGACGTATTGCTGAAGAGTTATTGAGAGTTGATTATGTTGGAACTAACAGGCAAATATGTGGTTGTACTCTTAGAACATCTTATGGGTTACCTTGTGCTTGTGAGTTAGGAAGATACAGAGTAGGTGGTATACCGATACCCATTGATGCTGTTCATGTTCATTGGAGGAAACTAACTATGGAAGTTGAGTTAGATATAGGTGAAGATGATGGATCAGAGGTGGATATGACAGCTGCAATGGATGAGTTGTGGAGACGATTTAGGTCATTAGATGTTGTTGGGAAAAGGGCATTAAGGAGTAGGGTATGTGAACTAGCATACCCAACAATGACAACATTGTGTCCACCACCTGAGAAAATAAAAACCAAAGGAGGAGTGAAGAAGAAAGGGAAAAAACCAGCAGATTATGATGTTTATAGGGACCCTTCGTATCATGAGTATGTTGATAAGGCATCTCAATCTTCACAAAGGCAATCTCAACCATCACAGACTTCGAAGAAGATCAAATTATCAAAGAAGCAACCACAATTCATTGTTCAATTTCCTAATCATATTAGGTCATACATTGAAGATGTAGTTAATGTTGAATCAGATGGTAATTGTGGATTTAGAGTCATTGCATCATTGCATGGATATGGTGAGGATGGTTGGTCAATGGTTCGCAGAGAGTTGGGGTTGGAATTAATAGACAAGGATAGGTCAACTTTGTATGACAAGTTATTTTCTAATCGGTTGTCAGCTGTGAGAGAATCTTTGATGATAGAATCGTTTGGTTCACAGCCACCTGAAAAATGGATGAGTCTACCAGATATGGGTTACTTGATAGCCAATCGTTATAATGTTGTACTTGTCTGTTTAGGCAATCCGTGCATCACTTTCTTTCCGATGACAAGTTCACATTCACCAAATGTCTCTATTTATTGCATTGGTTTTGTTAACCAGAATCATTGGGTTCAGGTATGTATTTATATGTCTAAATATTTTAATTATTCCAGTTAATATTTTATGTTATATGACTTAATCTTTTAATTATTTTACTTTATCAGGTTAACATGAAAGAGGGGTTTCCATTGCCACCGGTCACATTAGATTGGAAGAAATTTCGTTCTCATATAGCAACTACTTGGATGCTAGGATTTGCAGGACGTATGCAACATTGGCAATTACTTACACCTGTATTAGCATGATTATGTAATCAAAACATAAATATGTAATCAAAACATGAAATCTATATTATTATGTCTATTATATTCAAAGCTTAATACATATAATCAATGTGAACGAGAAATATGCAAAGCTTCAAATAAATCAGAAAACTGTGGATCTTCCTCTTCAGCATTAACCTGTCTCAGATAGCGACGAATCAATGTAGATACACGAGCCCAATCAGGATCAGATGGCCCGGCGTCATATACAGGAACGGGTACCTCTCTAGGAGCGTCACGATGGGGAGGGACCAACCTGTTGGTGTAAGCCCTAGAGGCCAATACATTTTGGTACTTGTATCGAATAATAAAAGGCATTCTCTTTATTATGGTTGATTAATAAAGTCCCTGGAATAGATAGTCCGTTTAATGTATTAAGTGTGACTTAATCATGAGAACACATTAAACATAAGGACAATATTCCTAAAGTATCCGTAGTCGAGCTTTAGTGTGAAGTGGGATAACATTAAAGCATTAAGACTATTATGTTTGTAGACTGATGATCATATCTCATGGATCATGGATAAAGAGTTACCAAGTCTTAAACATAGGTATGAATATTAGGAGTAATATTTATATCGGATTGACCCGCTATGAGAATACTATATAGAAAGTTATGCAAGGTGTCATAAGTTATTCTCATGGTGATAATAGTGTGTTCCACTCTTCGACCTGAAACCACTATGGACCCTAGATGTAGAGTCGAGTGCTTTATTGCTGATCCAACGTTGTCCGTAACTGGATAACCATAAAGACAGTTGATGGGTACTCCACAAAGCATGCTGAGGGACATGAGTGACCTAGATGGAATTTGCCCATCCTGCATAACAGGATAAATGTCTATGGGCCCAATATTGAACTGGACAAGGATGACACGGTCTATGCCTTGTGTTCAATATAGACATAAGGGCAAAAGGGTAATTATACACATAATTATTATCACAAAAGGAATTGTCAGATCACTTGACATTTTTGTGTCTTGGGTAGCAGTGATGTGTTGCTAGATACCGCTCACTGTTTATTATGTTAAATGCGTGATTTAATATAATTGCCAACGTCACAAAAACCTACAGGGTCACACACAAAGGACGGATTGATGAGAGATAGAGTAACTAAGGAATACCGTAAGGTACGGTGCCCTTAAGTGAGTTATAGAACATCGTAAGGTACGGTGTACTTGAGTAGAATACGAAATATGGTAAGGTACCATGAGCTTAAGTGATTTTGGGCATATTATAAGATATGGGCCAAAATACACTTAAGTGGGCTTTTAGCTTGAAGCCCACACATGTGGTTCTATAAATAGAACCCTTGTGCAGAAGCAAAAATTTGCGGTTGCATTATTTTCGTTTTCTATCACTCTCTCTCTCTTACTCAAAGCCTTCATTCGTACCAGCTAGCACTGAGATTGAAGGAACCCGTTCGTGTGGACTGAGTAGAGACGTTGTCATCGTTCAACGTTCGTGATCGCTTCGTGGATTTGCATCAAAGGTTTTGATCGTCAGAAGAGATCTGCACCAAAGGTTTCAACCGTCACAAGAGGTAAATATTCTATCACTGATCATGACCATTCGTAAGGATCTCTAAAGGAGAAAATTTTAATTTCCGCTGCGCTTTGGGTCGCAATTCTCCTTCAGTGGTATCAGAGCCACTTACGAAACCATGAATCGGATAGGTGTTTAATTTCTATATTAATATGATTAAAAGACGGAATGAATCAATTAATTAAACGGGCAATTAAATTTGGCATCATGAGTGTACGAGTTGGATGATTGATGTTGACTATGCTTCGGAATCCGACATTAGTATGGTGAAGCAGCGATACATCGATCGTCCATAGGTTACACAATTGAGACCGATCAACTTATATATGATATAAGTAATCCTAATGCAAAGTACGGTATATGTGATATACTGTTTCTGTTTCATTCACTCGAACACTAAATGATTGTTTTCCTTTGAGCGATCAATGGTCATTTGCTTCGGAATCCGACATTAGTATGGTGAAGCAATGACCTGTTGATCAATCATACTGAATCAACAATCGAGGTGTGTTTGACGGTCTGAAATTGGCGCATTAGGGTTGGTGACGGCGCAAGGGTTATGCCGTCAAGGAGTTGTGAATTTAGGGTTTTTTTGGAAGAGGTCCGTAGACTGTTTCAAAGCCCTATTAGTTTGGCCGCGTAAAGCTCGTGTGACGAGCGCAACAGGCGTAACAAACAAGACGCGTGACGTTCGTAACAGACCCATGACGGTCGTAACAAGGGCGTGACGGTCGTCACGTGCTTTGTGACGGTCGTCACATTCACAAGTCCAGAAAACTAGGCATTTCTGTTTTGGCCCTGTGACGGGCGTAACATGCCTGTGACGGTCGTCACACTCACAAGGTCAGAATTCTCGGGGTTCCTGTTTTGTGACTACGCAAGGGTTGTATTCATGCAAAACAATGTCCATTCCAAATGAATTGTTCATTAAAATTTTGGACAGCGGAACCCCCGGCTAACTCTGCGTAGTATGATCGGTCGCCGAAATTTAATTTGGTTTTAATTAATTAAAGGAATTAAAATTTAATAATAACAATGTGTTTATTATTATTGCCTTGTGGTGATCAGTTATGGCCTTAGTTGTCCTTTATTTTGTTTTGGGTTTTTAAATGCGACCTGCGTGTCGTGCCTCTCCTTTTGATCTCTTAATGTAACTTCTTTTCTCATCTCAAACCCTCGTATGTAAAACGAGTTTCTTCTGGAATGTAATGTTATGAATAAAGAGAAGAAGACAATGTTATGAAGAAAGAGAAGATTTCAATATCAAAAGAGGACAATCTTGAAGATCTTGCTTGGAGAAGCTTAGAGAAGAATTCAATATTAAAGGAGGACAACCTTGAAGATCTTGCTTGGAGAAGCTTAGATCGTTGTAGGTTAGCTTAGGTTCTCTCATTGGCTTGGGAGAACAATTGCGCTAGGGGCCATAACTGTTTCATTTTGTTGTATGTATGTTGATGCATGTGAATGTATGTTGATGCATGTGAGAGACGATTTATATGATAAACAAGCCGGTGAGATCATAACAATTGCAATTCCCTCAAACTAAAATATTAAGTTTATGCTTTCCAAGTTTTAGCACTCATCAAGACTAGTATCGAATAATGTAGGTTTCGCCAAAGCGAGGTGCATGTTCTATATTGGTAAGGTGCGATGGGATAATTGTAATATCCAACTGCTAAAACAATGGGTCAAACTTAACTAAACAAATTATGATGATATTATATATGTTTGCCTTCCAAGTTTTAGCACTCATCAAGACTAGTATCGGATAATGTAGGTTTCGCCAAAGCGAGGTGCATGTTCTATATTAGTAAGGTGCGATGGGATAATTGTAATATCCAACTGCTAAGACAATGGGTCAAACTTAATTATAATAATATCATATATGTTTTAGAAGCAAGAGTTGGGAATAATCCATATGATGGATTGGAATAAGGAGTTATTCACCCAACTGAAATTTTCGAGAGTTGTATGAGATACAACTGGAAGGAGTTCCTACCTAAATAACCTAGTTTTGTGTAATCCGCCTACGCGGACTTAGAACGAAGTGAAATATGGATCTCGATCCACTAGAAAATCTTCCAACGGGATTTTCCGAATCAAATGATGAGGGTCATTTGTTTTGAGTAAAATAGTAGGAGCATATTTGATTAAAGGCCTAATTAAATATGTCAATGATACTTATATTTTCTTAATCCTTATGTAGATAACCATGACAGCAAACACCTCTAACAACATCTTGCGATCAATCCTTGACAAGGAAAAATTGTCTGGGACAAATTTTCTGGATTGGCACCGAAACCTGAGGATTGTCCTCAAACATGATAAAAAGCTGTATGTCTTGGAGACACCTGTTCCTGAAGAGGAACCTCCTAGTTCTGCACCTAAGGCAGAAAGAGATGCTTATAAGAAGCATGTCGATGATGCCAATGAAACTGCTTGTCTCATGCTGGCTACCATGAACTCAGAATTGCAAAAGCAACATGAGAACATGTCAGCGTTCGATATGATCGAACACCTGAAGCTGCTCTATCAAGAGCAAGCAAGGCATGAGAGGTTTGAAGTTTCAAAAGCCCTTTTCCAAAGCAAGTTAGCTGAGGGAGCCCCTGTAGGTCCCCATGTACTCAAGATGATTGGGTATGTGGAAAACCTTGAGAGATTGGGTTTTCCCCTCGAAAAGGAACTTGCAACTGATTTGATCTTGCAATCGTTGCCAGATAGTTTCAGCCAATTTGTCCTAAATTTCAATATGATTGATATGGACAAATCTCTTCCTGAACTGCTCGCCATGTTAAGAACTGCCGAGCAGAATCTGAAGTCAAAAGGGAAGTCCATTCTAATGATCGGAAATGGAAAGAGACAGAACAAAAGGCCCACCAAGCAGGGTGATAAAGGGAAAGGCAAGGAAGTTGCCAAACCCAGACCCACCGTTGATGCTTTGAAGCCTAATGGAGGCATAGCAAAAGAAGGCACCTGCTTCCATTGCGGTAAGACCGGACACTGGAAGAGAAACTGCCCAAAGTACCTGGAAGATAAGAAGAATGGAGTAGAGACTTCAACTTCAGGTATTTTTGTTATTAATTCATCTACTTCTGCATCATGGGTATTAGATACTGGATGCGGTTCTCACACTTGTACAAATGTGCAGGGGCTGAAAGGGAGTAGAGATTTGGCAAAAGGTGAAGTTGACCTACGAGTTGGCAATGGAGCAAAGGTTGCTACTTTAGCCGTAGGATCTTATGTATTGACTTTACCTAGTGGTTTTATAATTCAGTTAGAGAACTGTTATTATGTACCTGCAATTAGCAGGAATATTATTTCCATTTCTTGTTTGGACAAGTTTGGTTTTTCATTTATAATAAAGAACAATTGTTGCTCAATTTATTTGAATGATATATTCTATGCTACTGCACAAATGAGCAAAGGACTGTATGTCCTTGATCTCGAAATGCCTATTAATAACATTAATACTAAAAGGGTGAAACCTAACGAGTTAAAACCGACTAGGTAAGAATATTAAAACCCTTCGATCAGATCGAGGTGGTGAGTATTTAAGCCTAGAGTTTGATGACCATCTGAAAGAGTGTGGGATCCTATCCCAACTCACTCCTCCTAGAACACCCCAATGGAATGGTGTATCTGAGAGAAGAAATCGAACCCTGTTAGACATGGTCCGATCCATGATGAGTCACGTCGATCTTCCATACTCCTTTTGGGACATTGACAGCAGCTTACACACTTAACCATATTCCATCCAAAAGGTTAATAAGACACCATATGAGATATGGAGTGGTAAGAAACCACATATGTCTTACATAAAGATTTGGGGTTGCGAGGTTTATGTGAAACGACAAATTTCAACTAAGCTTGAGCCCAAATCTGACAAATGCTAATTTGTGGGGTATCCTAAAGAAACAAGAGGGTATTACTTCTACAATCCTTCTGAGGGCAAAATGTTTGTCGCTCTAACTGGAGTTTTCCTAGAAAAGGATTTTATTTCCAAAGGAACCAGTGGGAGGAAAGTAGAGCTTGAAGAAATTCAAGAATCACAAGGCATTGATACACCTATGGAGGAATTAGAGCAGGAAACACAAGTAGTTGTGTAAGAGCAACCTGCTCAAGTAGAACAAGACCAGCGTAGGTCAGGCAGGATACGTCACCTACCTGAGATATATGGATATCTGATCAAGGTGATGTATTACTCATGGATCAAGATGAGCTTGTGGCCTACTCATGGAATCTTCGTTTTGATGAAACAATAAAACAATATGGGTTCATCAAGAACGAAGATGAGCCTTGTGTCTACAAGAAGGTTAGTGGGAGCATGATCGTAATCCTGGTATTATATGTAGATGACATATTACTTATTGGAAACGATATCCCTACCCTGCAACAAGCAAAGTCTTGGGTGGGGAAATGCTTATCTATGAAGGACCTAGGTGAAACAGCCTATATATTAGGAATCATAATCTATAAAGATAGATCATAAAATGCTTGGCCTAATTCAGAGTACATAGACAAGGTGCTGAGACGCTTTAATATGAATGATTCCAATGGTTTGCTTAAATGGTGGCGCTGTGAGCTTGAAAAGTTCAAAGCAAGATACAGTTGCTGATTCTACAACCGAGGCCGAGTATATTGTTGCCTCAAGAGCAGCAAAGGAAGTTATTTGGATCAAAAAGTTCATTAGTGAACTTGGCATAGTCCCTAGCATTGTGGATCCCATTGGTCTCTATTATGATAACAATGGTGCTATCGCTCAAGCTAAGGAGCCTAGATCTCACCGACGATCCAAACACATACTTAGACGTTGTATGAGAATATGTAGAGTACCTACACTTGACAATATAGTTGACCCACTGACAAAGCCTCTTGCGCAGCAGAAGCATGATGGCCATACTAGATCAATGGGCATAAGGGGTATACCTGATTGGCTCTAGTGCTAGTGGGAGATTGTTGGTGTAAGCCCTAGAGGCCAATACATTTTGGTACTTGTATCGAATAATAAAAGGCATTCTCTTTATTATGGTTGATTAATAAAGTCCCTGGAATAGATAGTCCGTTTAATGTATTAAGTGTGACTTAATCATGAGAACACATTAAACATAAGGACACTATTCCTAAAGTATCCGTAGTCGAGCTTTAGTGTGAAGTGGGATAACATTAAAGCATTAAGACTATTATGTTTGTAGACTGATGATCATATCTCATGGATCATGGATAAAGAGTTACCAAGTCTTAAACATAGGTATGAATATTAGGAGTAATATTTATATCGGATTGACCCGCTATGAGAATACTATATAGAAAGTTATGCAAGGTGTCATAAGTTATTCTCATGGTGATAATAGTGTGTTCCACTCTTCGACCTGAAACCACTATGGACCCTAGATGTAGAGTCGAGTGCTTTATTGCTGATCCAATGTTGTCCGTAACTGGATAACCATAAAGACAGTTGATGGGTACTCCACAAAGCATGCTGAGGGACATGAGTGACCTAGATGGAATTTGCCCATCCTGCATAACAGGATAAATGTCTATGGGCCCAATATTGAACTGGACAAGGATGACACGGTCTATGCCTTGTGTTCAATATAGACATAAGGGCAAAAGGGTAATTATACACATAATTATTATCACAAAAGGAATTGTCAGATCACTTGACATTTTTGTGTATTGGGTAGCAGTGATGTGTTGCTAGATACCGCTCACTGTTTATTATGTTAAATGCGTGATTTAATATAATTGCCAACATCGCGAAAACCTACAGGGTCACACACAAAGGACGGATTGATGAGAGATAGAGTAACTAAGGAATACCGTAAGGTACGGTGCCCTTAAGTGAGTTATAGAACATCGTAAGGTATGGTGTACTTGAGTAGAATACGAAATATGGTAAGGTACCATGAGCTTAAGTGATTTTGGGCATATTATAAGATATGGGCCAAAATACACTTAAGTGGGCTTTTAGCTTAAAGCCCACACATGTGGTTCTATAAATAGAACCCTTGTGCAGAAGCAAAAATTTGCGGTTGCATTATTTTCGTTTTCTATCACTCTCTCTCTCTTACTCAAAGCCTTCATTCGTACCAGCTAGCACTGAGATTGAAGGAACCCGTTCGTGTGGACTGAGTAGAGACGTTGTCATCGTTCAACGTTCGTGATCGCTTCGTGGATTTGCATCAAAGGTTTTGATTGTCAGAAGAGATCTGCACCAAAGGTTTCAACCGTCACAAGAGGTAAATATTCTATCACTGATCATGACCATTCGTAAGGATCTCTAAAGGAGAAAATTTTAATTTCCGCTGCGCTTTGGGTCGCAATTCTCCTTCACAACCGTGGATGGGAAACACGATAATACCACTCCAGATAACCGTCTACTACCTCAGATGGAGTGGTGGCCACGGAAGATGAACCGATCACATCGACAACACTCTGATGGTAACTGATCCAATCAACATCAATATCCGTCGCCATCATACAATCTATCAGGCAAGTATGGAACAACTGTTTCACCCCACTTCAAACAGCCCCTGTAAAGACATATCTCATCAAATACACGCCACGCTCTATGATCCTCAAATGGTCGCCAGATGACGTCGGTAGGTGTCAGCTCGTCCAAAATAGGTCGTAAATCATCGACCTTCAGGACTCCCTGTCTATATGACCATCTCATCGCTCGGGGAAGACCACAGTTTCCAGCAGGATTCCAATTCTCCCCTCTTTTTCCAACAGTTGGAAAATACTCGTGAATCCAACACTGTTACAAAATAAAAACATAATAAATAAAACAAATTAAGTTACAATATTTTGTAAAATGAATCCAACACTTAATTAACAAAATTAAATTATATACCTGTAGGAGAGTAGGATATCCACCTAGCTGTTTGCAACTGTACATGGACGCATCTCCAAGATATCGGTAGAGGGTAACTAGTGCAGCTGCTCCCCAACTATATCCTGAACATCCATCCAAGTCCCTAAACAGGAGGAGGTATCGTGCCTCTACAAGTGTAAAGGTCTTATCAGCAAATATGGTGGAACCCACCAACATCAATAGATATGCTCTAGTCGCATATGCCCAGCTGGAAGCAGCCCTATGATGTACGAATATATCATATAACCACTCCAACTTGTAATACGACCCCCTGCAGCTCCGAACATGTGACTGTGCCTGACTCTGTGACACTCCTAGGTAGTCCACAGCAAGTTCAACAGCTAGCTCTTCAGTCACATCCTGAGGACTCCAAAAGATACCCCTAATGGGCAAGTGAAGTAGACATGCGACATCATCTAAAGTAATGCTCATTTCACCAAACGGCATGTGAAATGAAGATGTCTCTAGATGCCATCTTTCCACAAATGCAGAGACAAGATTTATGTCTATCTTGTTCAGACTCGTTCTCTGCAGTGAAGCTAAACGGATCTAGATACCCAACTCTCCATCTGTGGTGGAAGAGCCAATGGAACCCTAGAATTCAACTTCAGTCCATGTCCGGCAACCTTCAACTCTTTCTTTGGTCCTCTTTCCTAAAAACAATTAAAACACATATTAGAAAACAAATTATAAAATATTCAACTATTATTCATTTTCAAATATAGTCCGTTTACTTACCTCACCGAACCATATATGTCGAGCAACATGATGCTCGTACTTCACCAAAAGCGATGTATCGTACGGCCCTCCTGGATATCCAGTCGGCTCAGCTGCAGCTGCAGATGAAGATGCACCCCGGTCTAACGTGCGGACTGGAATCCGGCCATCTGCACCTCTTCTTCGAACCACTGCAAAAATAATGTAAAAAAAAAAATTAAAAAAAAAAAAAAAAAAAATTACGTACCGGAACACTTCAAAGAAGAGTTCCGGTACACATCATCCAAACCGGAAGACTTGAAGAAAGTGTTCCGGTATAGAAGTATACAAACCGGAAGACTTTCTAGAAGACTTCCGGTTCAGTGTCCATAAAAACAACAAACCGGAACACTTAAGAGAAGTGTTCCGGTATACACTTTTCAAACCGGAAGACTTACTCTTAAGTGTTCCGATATACAATGCAAAAACGCCAAAAAATTTTCTTCTCCGGAAGTCTTCAACGAAAATGGTAAAAAAATTTTGAAACGGAAAATATACCCTATTTATATGAGGGTATTTTGGTCAAAAAAATTTAAATGTAGGGGTATGGGTACAATTGTAGGGGTATAGGGTAAAATTTTCATACATCCAACGCCATGAACCAAGTCCACTCAAGTAAGCTACAAGTGAACGCGCTTCAATAACCATTTCGTATCTCCGGCGTCGCATCTGCGTTTCAAGCTCTGAATCCACACGCGGCGAACCATACGACGGTCAACGCTCATCAAATCACGTTTCAAATTCGTCATCACTAACTCCCTTTAAGACTGTGACCACACATACATGAAAATGGAAAAACAACATTGAGAATCGATTGAAGAACTCACCGGACCGAAGTCGCGATGTAGTGGCTTGACGAAAACGAAGTCGACAAAAAGAGCTCAGAGCTTTCCTCCTCTTCTTCGCGCAAGTGTTTTCTTCTTCGAGCATGAATTCAACACGAAAACCAGATGAAGAAAAAGGGCTCCAAATCGCGTCAATCGTAACGAATTTTTTACGCACCAGGTATTGAATCTTCACCCTACTTGATTCGCTTCCTTCTTCCTCTTCTCGACTCTGCTACCGTTGTGTTATTGCTTTTCGATTGAATCATGGATGTGAACTGTTGCGCGAGAGTGATGAGAGATTGAGAAGCTCAGAGAGATGGAGAATTTTAGAGTGAAATTGAAAAATGAAATTGCAGAGAGTGGGAGAGAAATTGATTGAATTCCCAATTGATGATGAGTGATGTGAATTTATAGAGTTGATTTATGTTATGAAATTCATTCTAAATGTAAACGAAATTTACCTGAAATGCATAAGTCGGTTAGAAATGAAAAGTTCTGTTAGAACAAGTTTAGTTTCAGTTAATCAGTTTTTGTGGTTTTGATTCTCTGTGTATTGTGTTAGATTAATTACTGTGGAGCTCCATTTTGTGTTATGCAGGGTTCCTGTTAGTGTGTTTAGAGTTACTTATGCTTAAAAGTTATTGGTGTTTAGCAAATGGTTAACATAATTAACGGCTGGGTGGTGACTAAACGGTGCATAGATTAATGGTTGAGCTGAAATTGGATGGGATTAATTGTCTTTGGCCCTCCCTCTCTTTTCTTTTGAACTTGTATTTTCCTCAAGCCATCCCTGAATGCGCGTCTGAACTGTGTTGTGTTACATGACTTGTGTGACTTGCTCATTATTGGCCTTAAATATGGTAGAATAGCCCGACTCTTGAATTAACGGTTTATGTCTTTGCAGGGAACATATGTGTATAGAATGCTAGACTACATCATGCATATTAGCTTCTTGTGAACAAATAGGTACTTGTAACTGTGTGGCACTTGTTATTGACAATGCTTTTGATGGTTTGTGATTTTGATGTGATGATATTTAGCTCACGATTTGAAATGTTTGGCGTGATTCTGCAGATTCTTTGAAGGCATATGAAGTCAAGGCAAGATGATGGCAATATTGAATCATAATGAGGCTGTACTCTAAAGGGAGTATATCTTAGGGAAGGGTTTTGACCTTGGTCAACTTGTGTGTTTAAAGGAAAAATTTGTGTAATACTTGACGATGCAATTGCAATTATATATGGATGTGATGGACTTGAAACATATATTGAGATGGTCTCTTTCGGAAAAAGCTTGAAATTGAAATGGAAAATGTTTGGATTAATGGTTGTAATAGAAATGGATTGATGAAATTGTATTGAATATTGTAATGTGGTTGAATGTAAATGAATGTAAATGATTGGAATATTGTAATGTGAATTGAAGATGAATGTAATTGTAATGGAGATGTGTAATTTTATTATATGGAAATTGAATTGACTTTGAATTTTTTTTAAAAGAAAATATTCATTATATGAATGAATGGGATTATGATTGAATGGTTTTGGATAGTTATGGAAACATAAATATGAATGTTTGAATGCATTTATAAGAATTGAATAGAATTGTATTGCAATGGAAATTTGGAATGAAATTATAATTGACATTGAGTGTTGTTTTGAATCATAAATATGTATCAATTGTAAATTTTTGTTTTAATGAATATTTGAATAAGTGACTTTAAGTTTGACTTTGAAAGCTGAATGGAAACAAAATTCGAAATGTGTTTTTAAATTGAATTAAAATAAAACTTTAAAATGGGACGTTAGAAACTTTTGGAAAGTTGAAGATTATGGATGAATAAACAAAGTTAATTAAAAAATGATTTGAAAATGGGCACGAAAAACAATTTAAAATGGACTATGACTATATTATATGGACCACAATTGGTTCTCAAATGAAAGTGTTATTCAAACCAAGTATGCTAAGACCACTATTTATTCCCCATGCCTATAAACCATCCAATAATTTGATTAAATCTTGGGAATGTTTCCAAAGAATAATGGCAAGATACGTTCAAATTGAACTAGTACCATACTCTAGGCATTAGGGTTTTAAACAATCATAAGTTCAAACCATATTGTCAAAAGTTAAGCAAAGATCCCACAACAAGAAACAAAGCTCCTCAAGCAAGCTCACACTAAGATGACCCACAAAATTAGGGTTTCCAAGCCAAATGATCCACCAAATACAGGATCCAAGAAACTAGGGCTTAGACATGTTTAAACACCAAGATACAATCTCAAACCCATGCTTTAAACACTAAGAGTTTAGCCTCTATTAGTTAAAAACAAACAAGCCTTGAATCTAGGAAGCTTGTTAGAATGAATGCATGATGCTTATGAATGCAGATGAATGTGTGCAGATTAATCTTAAGCCATAGATTGAGTGGAAAGATGAAAAGGGGAGGGAAAAGTTTGGGGTACGACACTCACCGCCACCTGTAAACCAATATTCAAGCCTTTGAGGAAGGATCAAGAAGTTGAGTGGAGTGATGATTGCCAAGCAGCTTTTGATAGGGTCAAAGAATATTTACAAGAACCACCAATTTTGATGCCCCCTATTTAGAGAAGGTCTATCATCATGTACTTAATAGTACTCGATGAGTCTATGGGTTGTGTGTTAGGATAACAAGATGAAACTGTAAAAAAAGAGTACGTCATCTATTATCTTAGCAAGAAGTTTAACGATTGTGAGACCAGATACTCATTGCTCGAAAAGACTTGTTGGGCACTTGCATGGGCTGCTAGACGTCTCAGATAATACATGTTGACTCACACAACTTGGTTAATATCCAAGATGGACCCCATCAAGTACATATTCAAAAAACCATCCCTCACTGGCAGAATTTCCCGATGCCAGATGTTATTATCAGAATACGACATCCTTTATGTTGCACATAAGTCCATCAAGGGTAGTGTACTGGAAGACCATCTCGCTCATCATCCAATAGAGGATTACCATCCTTTTAAGTTTGACTTCCCAGACGAGGATATTATAGTTGTCAAAGACTATGAGATCCCTAGACCTAACGAAGGACCCGAACCGAAAGAGCGATGGATTTCTATGTTCGATGGTGCTTCAAATTCTACATGCCATGGAGTTGGGGAAGTATTGATGTTTCCCAAGAATTTTCAGCTACCATTCACAGCAAAGCTTTGCTTCACTTGTGCAAACAACATGGCTGAGTACGAAACTTGCATGTTGGGACTAGAAGAGGCTATTGATTTAAGGATTAAATTCCTTGAAGTATATGGAGACTCAACTCTAGTAATACATCAGATTATAGGTGATTGGGAAACAAGACATGCTAATCTAATTCCATATCGAGATTATGTGCTGAATTGCTCCTGAAATTTGATCAAATCACTTTCTCCCATATTCCTCGAGAAGAGAATCAGATGGCAGATGCTCTGGCAACTCTAGCATCCATGTATAAGTTGATATGGCCTAACCATCCGCCTAATATTGGAATCAAGCGTTTTGATGAACCTGCTCATTAGACAGATGGCAAACCCTGGTTCTTTGATATCAAACGCTATCTTGAGAAATAAGAATATCCAACAGATGCTTCTAGACTTGACAAGAGGACGATACAGAGGTTGACATCAAAGTTCTTACCAAATACAATATACCTTTGTGCTCCATCTTGTATCCCTTTGTGAACCAAAAGTTATTTGGCTTGTACCCAGACACTTAATTCCTTCTTTTCATGATGTTCCGATACAGTGATATTATGTTGTAGGCCCTCACTTGTTGGTTCATACCAGTTTACTCTTGGGTTCGTATTTCACCCCTTGTTGGAGTTCAATCGTATAATCCTTTGGTTTAAACCATACTTAGCACACTTATTTTCATCTCCCGCCACTAGTTCTTTGAACTACGGAGCTCTGAATTCCTCATTGCACTATGAGGATACGTAGGCATGAGGGCCCCAATCCTCACCGAGCACTTTATCTATTTCTTTTTTCTTTTCCTCCATTCTTTTGTGAGTAATCTTTAGATCTAACACCTATTCGAGCGAGAACAATCAAAACGGTTCCCATGGAGTACCATGGATGTTAGGGATGCTAATACCTTCCCCTTGCATAACCGACTTCCTTACCCAACATATCTCTTTCCCCCGAGTTTTATCGATGTTTTCCCTTTCCTTCGGGAATAAATAAAGTTTGATGGAGACTCTGTTGTATGTTCGAGCGCGTGATACATTCGGGTATATTTTCGCTAGATTCAGCTGGCGACTCTGTTGGGGATTTGCTTCTTGGATCATTTCCTAGTCGGTAAAAGGAGTCGAGCCTAGTTTATGTTGTTTTCGCTTGTTATGGGTGTTCACCTTTATTTCCTTACTAGCTTTATTTATCACATTATTTACCGCTTTAAATATTGTTTATACTGGATATTATCTATTACACTCCCTGTTGGGTTGGGATAGATTACAAGAGAGAAAAGCTATATACCCGAGCTTGAGTACATACACAGGATAGCAATGTGACTAGAGTCGTGTTTGACCTCCATGGAGTTATTTCGTGATCATGGTTGACACGAGACGTCATACCTAGAGTAGATCCTTTTGAGAGCATCATTGTCCGACGAGTATTTCTTCTAAGGCAATGGTATCTTAAAATGGGTCATCGACTCTAGGAACCTCTTAGGTTGCCTTTGAAGACTAGAACCTACCTGTGAGGGGGATATGAGATTTTTTTGCAAGAAACCATAGACTTTACATACCTTATTCTCATGGACGTCGAACCTTTGATCCTGCATCGAGCAGTATGCGCAGATTATCCGATTTATTTTCATGTTGTTAGCATACATTATTGCATATCATTTTTGCATTGCAGTATATATGCCGGATTTTTGACACTGATTTATTATACCATCGATGCTTTGACTCCGTGGATGTTGCATAATTATTTGCATTCCATCCCCAACATGTGCATTCATTCATTTGCATCTCATGACTATCAACCAGAAAACTTTCACCTTGTCCTTTCTCCAATACAAAAGACGACGACTCTTCAACACCAGTACTTCACAAGAGCTAATTGAACAGAAGGTTTTATCATTCTCTGAAGCGGGACCTGTAACACCCCTTTTTATACCCCAAAATACTTAACATATAATCAGAGTGAATAAACACGCATATAAACAAAAGGGCGTCACATCGACGTTTTCAAAAACTAAAAGCTTTCAAAAACCAACATCATTCATCATCAATATACAATACACCTAGTTATTTAAAATAACACACTTCAAATATCCTGAATATAGAAGAATATGTGTTCGCAGCGGAATATATTGAATATTCATGCATTTCATAAAATGATTCATGTCCCATACCATGATCATCTCTCAATAATCTCTTCAAGATAAAATAAAACCATATCTAGAGTATTTGGCACTATGGCCTCTCAAACAGTGATTGCAAATAAACATGTTCACAAGTAATAACATAATACATATCCAAATAAGATATGAGTTCAATACTACTAATCTACCCAGTGTTACATGACCAGAGCATTGACTCACTACCTAGTCTCTAAACCAAAACACGGAAACTCTCCGGCTAAATCTCGAGTAAGCTACCTTCCACTTACTTCAGCAATACTACTCTTGAATATCTGCACGATGCCCATGTAAAGGCAACATTCAAACAGAAGGGTGAGAATTCGAATCATTATGAAGAAGTATAATAAAGCACAATGATTAAATCAACAATTAAAGGAATTCATCACACCTTGTATAACCATGTAAATAATACTAACCAATATTTATTTCACATGTTTCAAGCATACCTCAAAACTCAAGGAGTATAATATTAAAATCCAATGCTATATTCCCGAATATACACATAACTATGATTATCACATAATCACACATTTTACCAAGTTATATACCCAAACATCACCAAACTCAATTACCATATCTCATACACATATAACAATCACATCAATGCATATATTCAATTATCACATAACTCTAATGTGACTCAATGCAAGACATGTGACTCTATGCATGTGGTACCACAATGTGAACCCAACATTTCACCGCTTTCCGATTCAATATCTAGAATCCAAGCCATGCTTCCGATCCGGACAAGATCAAAGCCACTACGTCTATTTCCAATTAATGATCAACGTCTGCTACGTCTATTTCCAATTAAGGATCAACGTCTACTACGTCTATTTCCACTCAAGGATCAACGTCTGCTACGTCTATTTCCATTTAAGGATCAACGTCTGCTACGTCTATTTCCACTCAAGGATCAACGTCTGCTACGTCTATTTCCACTCAAGGATCAACGTCTATTACCATGTGAACCCACAGTTTCACCGCTTTCCGATTCAATATCTAGAATCTAAGCCACTACGTCTATTTCCAATTAAGGATCAACGTCTGCTACGCCTATTTCCATTCAAGGATCAACGTCTATTACCATGTGAATCCACAGTTTTACCGCTTCCACCATAAAGCCGACCATGCCATGAATGAATGTACACATACCAACAACATATGCAATTAAGATCATCTCTACCATCTTAACATTCCGCATATCACCATAATTCAACTCTATGAATTATCCACCAATGGTACATATACACATTCATAACAAATACACCATTCACAAATATAGGCTAATTATCAAATACGCACACTTAGATTTCATTTCAAAATGATTACAACATTTAAAATCCTCAATTTTCCCTTTTTCAACAGCAAGTAACCGGTTAACGCATTTTGGGAAACCCGTTAACACAAAAACAAAATTCAATTCCTGGGCAGATTTTTAACTAAGTAACCGGTTAACGCATTTTGGGTAACCCGTTAACACGAAAACAGAATTCAATTTCTGGGCAGATTTTTAACTAAGTATCCGGTTAACGCATTTTGGGTAACCCATTAACACAAAAACAGAATTCAATTCCTGGGCAGATTTTTAACTAAGTAACCGATTAACGCATTTTGGGTAAGCCGTTAACACTAAAACAGAATTCAATTCCTGGGAAGATTTTTAACTAAGTAACCGGTTAATGCATTTTGGGTAACCCGTTAGCACGAAAACAGAATTCAATTCCTGGGCAGATTTTCAGCAAGTAACCCGTTAACGCATTTGGGGTAACCCGTTACTCAGTTTAAAACCGGAATTTTTCTTAATGTTACCAATAGTGTAATGAAATTTAATAAACTAAGTGGCTTCTCAATCTATCCCTCAATTTCACCCATATATCCATTCCAAACGCAGTTAATCATCACAAATCAAAGATTACTCATCAAAACCTAACAATTCCAAAACCATAAAAATTAGGGATTTCAACCTAAACATATTTCTACCCATTGACCCAATTATACTAACCCATAATAATAAGGATTCTCCCCCTTACCTCTTCAATTTTCTGGAAGTCCTAGCTTCTCCCTTGTTCTTCCCCTCTTCTCCTTACTTTTCCTCTTTTCTTTCTCTGTTGCCTTGAAATGACCAAACGAGTGTTACCTCCCACTCTCCTCACCTCTTACTATCCTAGTATATATCTGGGCTTAAGAAATGATACCTCTAATTTAATTATTAGGCCCAATAAGACATAGTATCATAATATCTCTAATTAGTTCAAATAAATTAAACCAACACAATATACACACCAAGTCAATTAATTCAATTATTCATTATATCTCATATAAACTAAATAATTGATTAACACACCAAATAAATAAAATAAAATAGTATAATAATAATATAAGAAATAAATACTAAAAAAATGGGTTGTTACAACTCTCCCCCACTTAAAAGATTTTCGGCCTCGAAAATTACCTCAAACGAACAACTCCAGATACGATTCCTTCATCTTATCCTCGAGTTCCCAAGTGATATTGCCATCGGCAGCTCCGCCCCATATCACTTTCACCAAAGCAATCTCATTACCACGAAGCTTCTTCACTTCTCGATCTTCAATTCGCATAGGTGATGTATCAACCGTCAAATTATCTCGTACTTGAACATCATCTAATGGAACAACATGCGATGGATCCGCAATGTACCTCCTCAATTGAGACACATGGAACACATCATGAAGATTAGAAAGTGACGGTGGCAATGCAATCCGATATGCCACTTCACCTACCCTCTCGGAAATCTGATAAGGACCAATGAAATGTGGCATCAACTTACGCGACTTCAAAGCTCTACCAACACCCGTTATTGGCGTAACTCGAAGAAACATATGCTCATCTTTCTCGAACTCAAGAGCTTTCCTCCTCTTATCATGATAACTCTTTTGACGACTCTGAGAAGCCTTCATCTTCTCTTGAATAATCTTAATCTTATCCGTAGTCTCTTGAATCAACTCGGGTCCAACCAGAGCACTCTCTCCCGATTCGTACCAACACAAAGGAGTTCTACACTTTCTACCATAAAGAGCCTCAAAAGGTGCCATTCAAATACTCGAATGGAAACTGTTGTTATAAGTAAACTCGATCAAAGGCAAGAAACTATCCCAATTTCCTCCTTGTTCCAAAACACAAGACCTCAAAAGATCTTCAAGTGACTGAATAGTCCTCTCCGTTTGACCATCAGTTTGCGGATGATATGTCGAACTCAAACGCAACTTCATAGCCAAAGCACTTTGCAAACTTTCCCAAAATCTCGAAGTGAACCTCAGATATTTATCTGGAACAATGCTCGACGGAATACCATGCAAACACACAATCCTCTCGATGTGCAACTTAGCCAGTCTCTCCATCGAATAATCCGTCCTCATCGGAATAAAATGAGCACATTTCGTCAACCTGTCCACAACGACCCAAATCGCCTCACAATTACTCGATGTTCTCGGCAAACCCGAAACAAAATCCATAGAGATACTATCCCACTTCCACTCGGGAATAGATAACGGTTGCATCAAACCAGACGACTTTTGATGTTCAATCTTTGACTTTTGACAAGTCAAACATGAATACACAAATTCCGCTACATCCTTCTTCATACCTTGCCACCAAAACATCTTCCTCAAGTCTTGATACATTTTAGTAGCACCAGGATGAATACTCAAACCACTTCTATGCCCTTCCTCAAGAATCCGCAACATCCGGAACACAAACTCGATCACGACACCTCATGATACCATTCTCATCAATCCGAAAGTCACCACCTTTGCCTTGATTAATCAATGTCATAACATCGACTAATTTCAAATCTGACTTCTGACCTTCTCTAATCTCGTCAAGAATGCCACATGTAAGCTTCAACATACCAAGCTTAACACACGAAGGTGTCGCTTCACAAACCAAACTTAAATCTCTAAATTTCTCTAACAATACAAAATCTCGAATCATCAACATAGACATGTGCAATGACTTCCTACTCAATGCGTCAGCTACAACATTCGCCTTTCTAGGATGGTAATTCAAACCAAAATCATAATCTTTCAAGAATTCCAACCATCTTCTTTGCCTCATATTCAATTCTTTCTGATCGAACAAGTACTTCAAACTCTTGTGATCACTAAACATATCAAATCTCGATCCAAACAAATAATGTCTCCAAAGCTTCAACACAAACACAACGGCGACCAACTCTAAATCATGCGTCGGATAATTCCTCTCATGAACTTTAAGTTGCCTTGAAGCATAAGCTACCACTTGCCCTTTTTGCATCAAAACACCTCCCAAACCCAACAAAGAAGTATCACAATACACAACGAAAGGTTCTAACGGATCCGGTAAAATCAAAATAGGAGCCGTAGTCAATCTTCTCTTAAGCTCTTGAAAATTCGCTTCACACTGCGAAGTCCAAATGAAAGCTTGACCTTTCCTAGTCAACTGCGTCAACGGTAACGACAACTTAGCAAATCCTTCAATGAACTTCCTATAATAACCAGCCAAACCAAGGAAACTTCTAATCTTAGCAACAGATTTAGGGGCTTCCCATTGAGATACAACTTCAATCTTCGTAGGATCCACGGAAATACCACCACTCGAAATCACATGCCCAAGAAGACTTACTTCACTCAACCAAAACTCACATTTAGAGAGTTTAGCAAACAACTTCTTCTCCTTCAACACCGATAACACAACCTTCAAATGCTCGGCATGATCCCCTTCACTCTTAGAATAAATCAATATATCATCGATGAACACTGTTGATTCTTAATATTGACAGCAATTTTGGTAAAACAAAGAGTGATCACAAGATGTTATGTGTGATGTCTTAACATAAGATATACTATGTACCTGCTGGAGTTCAAGAACATGTTCATGCAGGATTGTTTCAGAATGTCATACACAAGGTCATGGCATCTGATATGGGATGTACCTGCCGGAGCTTAAATGAAAGACATGTTCATGCAGGATTGTTTCAGGATGTCATACACAAGGTCATGGCATCTGATATGGTTGTACCTGCTGGAAGTTATAAAAGGAATTATTGGATTATGCAGGATTTTTCCAGGATGTCAGACCCGATGTCATGACATCCTGTACACAGAACATTCAGTATGAATGTCTGGTGTTTTATGATTGCACAATTAATGGAAATCTATGTATGATTGAAGATCTGATTAGCTGGCGCATTCAATAATGGATTATGTAACACCCCGATAAAAATAAGATAATTATTTAATTTAAGTTAATATTATATTTATTAATTTAATTAAATAATTGGAATTATTGGATTATTATTATTATTATTGGAATAATAATTATTGGAAAGTATATAAGTTGGAAATAAGAAAAGAGTTTCATTTTGGTAAAGAGGGTTTTACGTGAAAAGCAGAGAAGCGGCTGAAAAGAGGAAAAGGGCAAAGAGACAGAGCAAGAGGAAGAAGGTTGGAGAAGAGAAAAGCTTGAAGCTTAAAGATTCGCCGGATTAACTCAGGTAAGGGGGGTTTATCGTCGTTTAATGGGTATTATGGGTTAACATGTAATGGGTAGTGATAAACCGTTGAATTGACCCTAATTGGGATGTTGAATGCTGAAAAATTGTGTTGGATAAGTTGTGTTAAAGCTGTAATTGAATCTGTATTTGTGTGAGTTGTGATTTCCCGAACGTATATCTTTTTACGGAATCGGAATCGGAGGTCCGGAAGTCCTCCAACGGCGGAAAATGCGGAGAATTCTGCATTCTGCTTCGTGTTAGCGCAGGAACAGCTTTCTGTCTTGCGTTAACCGGTTAACCCAGGGTGTTAACCGGTTAACACTGTTAGGAATTGGGAGGTATTGCTGTTTTGCTTGCGTTAACCGGTTAACCCAGGGCGTTAACCGGTTAACACTGTTGTGAGTTGTGAAAATATTGTTGTTCTGTCTACGTTAACCGGTTAACCCAGGGCGTTAACCGGTTAACACTGTTGAGTTTTGCCAGAAAGCGTGTTATGTGTTGCGTTAACCGGTTAACCCAGGGCGTTAACCGGTTAACACTGTTGGAAATTGGAAAAATTAATATTTGAATAATGTGTGCATAATTGGTGTTTGGCCTATATTGGCGTATGATGTAATAGGGATTAATTCCCGCTGTTTTGAGCAGTATAGGTATTAGTGGAGGGTGCTAATACTGTGATTAACTATTTGACATGATATGATGTTTTGATACGTGTGTTGATAAATGTATGATGGTATGCATAATGCTGTGAATGTATATGTTATGTATGCAATTGTGAGTGGACTGTTTATGGCTTAGAGTGTGAGCATATGTCCATTATGAATTATTGTTGATGATTTTGCATTGCTAGGTGATTTAGCATGCATATTGTGGTCTTTATGGTGGTAGCTAATTCCCATAGTGAGGAATTAGTGAGTTAGTCATTATGGACTGTTGTTGATGTTTGCATGCTAGGTGAATTAGCGTGCATAGCATGGTCCTTGGGGTGGTAGCTAATTCCCGTGGTGAGGAATTAGTGAGTGAGTCACTAGGTCTCAAATGAGTGGGACTAGTGGGCTTGGTAGCCGTATCTGGATTTGATCGGTGAGGTGAACTATATGTTCACGAATAGTCGGTACCGCATGCATGGAGTCTCATTGCATAATGTATGTATGACGTATAATATGAATGGATGTATTCCAATATTATACGTGTATTTGTGTTGGCATTGGGTATGAGTACGAATTGTGTTGGTATTGAGTATGCCATTTGAGTTGATGTGCCGTTACCGAATGTGTGATATGATTAGGGTGATTAATGTGTTATTTACTTAGCATTACATGATATTTTATAATGCTTATTATATCGATTGAGGAACTCACCCTTACAACTATTTTCAGGTAACGAGCAGTGATTGAGTAGAAGCTAGTGCTTGGAGTCTAGTGTAGTCTCCTTAGTGGGTCATGCTCTGATAGATGTAACATCGGGACGGGATGTTTTACCTTGTTGAATAATTTTACATGTAATGTGTTACATGTTTTGCATGATTGATTTGATTTCTATCCGCTGCGTATTGTGCAAATGCTTTATGTTTTGAATTAATAAAAGAGCATGACAGTTATTTGGTGAATGGTGTGAAATGATTGTGTGACACCCTTAATTGCATAATTACTCTGATTGATATATTGCTATTTTAATTAAATATTTGGGGTATTTTAGAAGGGTGTTACATTAGTGGTATCAGAGCATAGTCGGTCGAGTCGAGTCGTAATTATTCTGTTTCCCCTGTACGGAATAGGTGTTGTGTAACCCTATCAGTACTTATTGTTTTAGCTTGATTGGGTTTTCAGAATAGAGATGGCTGGAAGAGGTAGAGACGATGCTGCGATTGCTGAGGCTCTGGGTATGCTAGCTGGAGTACTTGGGGGAAATCCGAATGTTGTGGGAATGGGAGCTGCTCGTCAACTGAGTGAGTTCCAGAAGAACAATCCTCCAATGTTCAAGGGAGCATACAATACAGATGGCGCTCAGAAGTGGTTAAAGGAGATCGAGAGGATCTTCCGAGTGACTGAGTGTGCCGATAACCAGAAGGTCAGGTTCGGTACGCATATGCTGTCAGAAGAAGCAGATGATTGGTGGGTTGCTACCCGCACTGAGTTGGAATCTGCTGGGAATGCTGAGATCACTTGGGCTGTGTTCAGAGAGAGATTCCTGAGGAAGTACTTTCCAGAGGATGTCAGAGGAAAGAAAGAGATAGAGTTCTTGGAATTGAAGCAGGGCAACCGGTCTGTTACTGAGTATGCTGCTAAGTTCACAGAGTTGTCGAAGTATTACACTCCCTATGATGAGGCTACTTGGGAATTTTCAAAATGTGTGAAGTTTGAGAACGGGTTGCGTCCCGAGATCAAGCAGGCTATTGGATATCAGCGGATTAGAGTGTTTTCTGATTTGGTTGACTGTTGCAGGATTTTTGAACAGGATACCAAGGCCAGAGCGGAAAGCTATCAGCAGAGGGTTGATAGGAAAGGCAAGAATCAGAATGATCGTGGGAAACCGTATGCAGCTGGCAAAGGTTTCCAGAGACAGAGTGGAATGAAGAAGCCTAGTGGGGGAGACTCTAGTGCCCCTGCTAAGTGTTACAGATGTGTTCAGGATGGACATCGTGTCCATGAGTGTACTAGTGCTGAGAGGAAGTGTTTCAAGTGTGGAAAAGGTGGTCATTTGGCTGCAGAGTGCCGGTCGAAGACTGTGACTTGTTTCAACTGTGGAGAGTTGGGTCATATTAGCCCACAGTGTCCTAAGCCGAAGAGAGAGAACCAGTCGGGAGGCAAGGTCTTTGCTTTATCGGGTTCTGAGACTTCTGCAGATGATCGTTTGATCCGAGGTACGTGTTATATTAATGGCTTTCCTCTTGTAGCTATTATTGACACATGTGCGACTCATTCCTTTATATCTTTGGATTGTGCTGTGAAACTTAAGTTAGAGATATTTGAGATGCATGGAAGTATGGTGATTGATACTCCTGCGAAGGGTTCAGTGACTACTACTTCAGTTTGTTTAAATTGTCCTTTGAGTATTTTTGGTAGAGACTTTGGGATGGACCTAGTGTGTCTTCCACTTGTGCAGATTGATGTTATTCTGGGTATGAACTGGTTGGTGTTTAACCGAGTCTATATCAATTGTTTTGATAAGACTGTGATTTTTCCTGAGATTGAGGAAGGAAAGAGTTTGTTTCTATCAGCGAGGCAGGTGAATGAGGCAGTAGCAGATGGGGCAGAGTTGTTTATGCTGTTAGCGACTTTGGAGGCTAAAGATAAACTGGTGATTTGCGATCTAGCTGTGGTGTGTGATTTTCCTGATGTGTTTCCTGAAGAAGTGAATGAATTACCGCCAGAGCGTGAAGTTGAGTTCTCGATTGATTTGGTACCTGGTACTAGGCCGATGTCGATGGCTCCGTACCGTATGTCTGCTGTTGAGTTAACTGAATTGAAGAGTCAGTTGGAAGATCTGTTGGATAAGAAATTTATTCGTCCGAGTGTGTCACCGTGGGGTGCACCAGTGTTATTGGTTAAGAAGAAAGAAGGTACTATGAGGTTGTGTGTGGACTACAGGCAACTGAATAAAGTGACGATCAAGAATCGGTATCCTTTGCCGAGGATTGACGATTTGATGGATCAGTTGGTTGGTGCGAGTGTGTTCAGCAAAATAGATTTGAGGTCGGGATATCATCAGATACGTGTGAAAACTGAGGATATTCAGAAGACTGCTTTCAGAACGAGGTATGGACATTATGAGTATTCTGTAATGCCTTTTGGTGTGACTAATGCGCCTGGAGTGTTTATGGAGTATATGAATAGGATTTTCCATCCGTACCTAGATCAGTTTGTTGTGGTGTTTATTGACGATATTTTGGTGTATTCGAAATCTGAAGAAGAGCATGCTGAGCATTTGAGAGTGGTTTTAGGAGTTCTACGAGAAAAGAAGTTATTTGCTAAACTGTCAAAGTGTGAATTTTGGTTAGAAGAGGTTAGTTTTCTTGGTCATGTGATTTCAAGAGATTGTGTTGCTGTTGATCCTTCTAAGATAGAAGCGGTATCTAAGTGGGAAGCTCCGAAGTCAGTTTCGGAGATAAGGAGTTTTCTTGGTTTGGCTGGTTATTATAGGAAGTTCATCGAGGGATTTTCTAAGTTGGCGTTACCGTTGACGATGTTGACTAGAAAGGGGCAAGCGTTTGTTTGGGACTCAAAATGTGAAGAAGGTTTCCAAGAGTTAAAGAGAAGGTTGACTACTGCTCCTATTCTGATATTACCGAGTTCGTCGGAATCCTTTGAGGTTTACTGTGATGCTTCATTGTTGGGTTTGGGTGGTGTGTTGATGCAGAACAAGCAGGTTATAGCTTATGCTTCGAGACAACTGAGGGTTCATGAGAGGAACTATCCGACACACGATTTAGAGTTGGCAGCCGTGGTATTTGTTCTGAAGTTATGGAGGCATTACTTGTACGGGTCAAGATTTGAGGTTTTCAGTGACCATAAAAGTTTAAAGTATTTGTTTGATCAGAAAGAGCTGAATATGAGACAGAGGAGATGGTTAGAGTTTCTGAAGGATTATGACTTTGGTTTGAATTACCATCCGGGTAAAGCAAACGTAGTGGCTGATGCATTGAGTCGGAAATCATTGCATATGTCTATGTTAATGGTTAAGGAATTGGATTTAATTGAGCAGTTTAGAGACTTGAGTTTGGTGTGTGAGAGTACTCACAATAGTGTTAAACTGGGAATGTTGAAGTTAACGAGTGGTATTCTGGATGAGATTAGAGAGGGTCAGAAATCCGATGTGCTTTTGGTTGATAAGTTGACTCTAGTGAATCAAGATCAAGGTGGTGAATTCAGAGTTGATGAGAATGGTGTTTTGAAATTTGGTAATCGGGTGTGTATTCCGGATGTTACCGAACTTAAGAAGAGTATTCTTGAGGAAGGACATCGTAGTGGCCTGAGTATTCATCCTGGGGCTACGAAGATGTATCATGATTTGAAAAAGTTATTTTGGTGGCCGGGAATGAAAAGAGAAATTGCGAGTTTTGTTTATTCTTGTTTGACTTGTCAGAAGTCAAAGATTGAGCATCAGAAGCCGTCTGGGCTAATGCAACTGTTGGCTATTCCAGAGTGGAAGTGGGATAGTATCAGTATGGATTTTGTTTCTGGTTTACCGAGGACAAGTAAGAATTTTGAAGCTATTTGGGTGATTGTAGACAGATTGACGAAATCGGCTCATTTCATTCCGATCAGAATGGATTATCCGTTAGAGAGATTAGCCGAGTTGTATATTGAGAAGATTGTAAGTTTGCATGGTATTCCGTCGAGTATTGTTTCGGACAGAGATCCTAGATTTACATCGAAGTTTTGGGAAGGTTTGCAGAAGGCTTTGGGAACTAAGCTGAGATTGAGTTCTGCATATCATCCGCAGACTGATGGTCAGACTGAGAGGACGATTCAGTCACTAGAGGATCTTTTGAGGGCTTGTGTTTTGGAAAAGGGAGGTACTTGGGATTGTTATTTACCTTTGATTGAGTTTACCTACAACAATAGTTTTCATTCGAGCATTGGTATGGCACCGTTTGAAGCTTTGTATGGTAGGAGATGTCGGACGCCTTTATGTTGGTATGAGTCCGGTGAGAGTGCTGTGGTTGGACCGGAGATTGTTCAACAGACTACGGAAAAGATTAAGATGATTCAAGAGAAGATGAGAAATGCTCAGAGTCGTCAGAAGAGTTATCACGACAAGAGGAGGAAGTCACTTGAGTTTCAAGAGGGAGATCATGTGTTTCTTCGTGTTACTCCGATAATTGGGGTTGGTCGAGCTTTGAAGTCGAAGAAGTTGACACCTCGATTTATTGGTCCTTATCAGATTTTGGAGAGGATAGGGGAGGTAGCCTATCGTATCGCCTTACCGCCGTCACTTGCGAATTTGCATGAGGTTTTTCATGTGTCTCAGTTGAGGAGGTACATTCCTGATCCGTCGCATGTGGTCAAAGTAGATGATGTACAGGTGAGAGATAACCTGACTGTTGAAACATCACCTATGAGGATCGAGGATCGAGAGTTGAAGCAGTTGCGGGGTAAAGAGATTGCTTTGGTGAAGGTAGCTTGGGGAGGACCAGCAGGTGGCAATGTGACTTGGGAACTTGAGAGTCAGATGAAGGAGTCTTATCCGGAGTTATTCGCTTGAGGTATGTTTTCGAGGACGAAAACTCTTTTAGTGGGGGAGAGTTGTAACACCCCGATAAAAATAAGATAATTATTTAATTTAAGTTAATATTATATTTATTAATTTAATTAAATAATTGGAATTATTGGATTATTATTGGAATAATAATTATTGGAAAGTATATAAGTTGGAAATAAGGAAAGAGTTTCATTTTGGTAAAGAGGGTTTTACGTGAAAAGCAGAGAAGCGGCTGAAAAGAGGAAAAGGGCAAAGAGACAGAGCAAGAGGAAGAAGGTTGGAGAAGAGAAAAGCTTGAAGCTTAAAGATTCGCCGGATTAACTCAGGTAAGGGGGGTTTATCGTCGTTTAATGGGTATTATGGGTTAACATGTAATGGGTAGTGATAAACCGTTGAATTGACCCTAATTGGGATGTTGAATGCTGAAAAATTGTGTTGGATAAGTTGTGTTAAAGCTGTAATTGAATCTGTATTTGTGTGAGTTGTGATTTCCCGAACGTATAGCTTTTTACGGAATCGGAGGTCCGGAAGTCCTCCAACGGCGGAAAATGCGGAGAATTCTGCATTCTGCTTCGTGTTAGCGCAGGAACAGCTTTCTGTCTTGCGTTAACCGGTTAACCCAGGGTGTTAACCGGTTAACACTATTAGGAATTGGGAGGTATTGCTGTTTTGCTTGCGTTAACCGGTTAACCCAGGGCGTTAACCGGTTAACACTGTTGTGAGTTGTGAAAATATTGCTGTTCTGTCTGCGTTAACCGGTTAACCCAGGGTGTTAACCGGTTAACACTGTTGAGTTTTGCCAGAAAGCGTGTTCTGTGTTGCGTTAACCGGTTAACCCAGGGCGTTAACCGGTTAACACTGTTGGAAAATGGAAAAATTAATATTTGAATAATGTGTGCATAATTGGTGTTTGGCCTATATTGGCGTATGATGTAATAGGGATTAATTCCCGCTGTTTTGAGCAGTATAGGTATTAGTGGAGGGTGCTAATACTGTGATTAACTATTTGACATGATATGATGTTTTGATACGTGTGTTGATGAATGTATGATGGTATGCATAATGCTGTGAATGTATATGTTATGTATGCAATTGTGAATGGACTGTTTATGGCTTAGAGTGTGAGCATATGTCCATTATGGATTATTGTTGATGATTTTGCATTGCTAGGTGATTTAGCATGCATATTGTGGTCTTTATGGTGGTAGCTAATTCCCATAGTGAGGAATTAGTGAGTTAGTCATTATGGACTGTTGTTGATGTTTGCATGCTAGGTGAATTAGCGTGCATAGCATGGTCCTTGGGGTGGTAGCTAATTCCCGTGGTGAGGAATTAGTGAGTGAGTCACTAGGTCTCAAATGAGTGGGACTAGTGGGCTTGGTAGCCGTATCTGGATTTGATCGGTGAGGTGAACTATATGTTCACGAATAGTCGGTACCGCATGCATGGAGTCTCATTGCATAATGTTTGTATGACGTATAATATGAATGGATGTATTCCAATATTATACGTGTATTTGTGTTGGCATTGGGTATGAGTACGAATTGTGTTGGTATTGAGTATGCCATTTGAGTTGATGTGCCGTTACCGAATGTGTGATATGATTAGGGTGATTAATGTGTTATTTACTTAGCATTACATGATTATTTTATAATGCTTATTATATCGATTGAGGAACTCACCCTTACAACTATTTTCAGGTAACGAGCAGTGATTGAGTTGAAGCTAGTGCTTGGAGTCTAGTGTAGTCTCCTTAGTGGGTCATGCTCTGATAGATGTAACATCGGGACGGGATGTTTTACCTTGTTGAATAATTTTACATGTAATGTGTTACATGTTTTGCATGATTGATTTGATTTCTATCCGCTGCGTATTGTGCAAATGCTTTATGTTTTGAATTAATAAAAGAGCATGACAGTTATTTGGTGAATGGTGTGAAATGATTGTGTGACACCCTTAATTGCATGATTACTCTGATTGATATATTGCTATTTTAATTAAATATTTGGGGTATTTTAGAAGGGTGTTACAGATTACAACCTGATTTACTTATTTTCCAAGGAGATCTAACCAGCTGGTATAAAAAGATTTGATTGGAAAATAGATTTAGGGTTTTCAAGATGTCCAAGCCCAGCTGAATGCTTCTATAAAAAGGGACTTAGAAAACCTGTTTAACAACACAACCAATACTGAGCGAAATATAGTGAGAGAGCTAGGGTTTATGTCTGTTTAGTCGTGAGACTTGTAAGCCATTCAAGAAATCTTTTGATGATTGAATTGGACTGATTTGTGGTTGTAATTTGTCACTCTAAAGCTGTTAAGCAAGAGTGTGTGTCTACTTGATCAAAGCTGTGAAGCAAGATCAAGTGTGTGTCTTCTTAATCAAAGCTGTGAAGCAAGATCAAGAGTGTGTCTTCTTGATTGAAACTGTGAAGTAAAGTCAAGAGTGTGTTATTGAAAAGTATTTTCTTTTCTCAAGGGATTGTTGTTTAAGATCACAGGTGTGATTGTAGGGAAGTGAGTGGGTTCTCATATCTAAGAGTGCTTAGGTAGAAATTGCACGGGTAGAGATTAGGTGAGAAAGACTGTAACTTGTTAAAGTGTACGGAGAGTCTTTGAACTGATTCTATTTTAGTGGATTTCTTTCCTGGCTTGGTAGCCCCCAGACGTAGGTGAGTTGCACCGAACTAGGTTAACAATTGCTTGTGTCATTTGCTTTACCATTATGTATCTTTATCCTATTTGTGTTAACAGATATTAGTGTCGTGACATTACCTTCGACATCTTATATCTAATACCAGAATTTCAATTGGTATCAGAGCAGGCATCCTGCTCTATTTCTGGGTGAGATCTAGGGACAATACTTTCTGGTACAATGGAGAGAGATGGAGGATCTGTTCACAGGCCACCAATTTTGGATGGTTCTAACTATGACTATTGGAAACCTCGAATGGTAGCTTTTCTAAAATCTCTTGATAACAAGGCTTGGAAGGCTATGTTAACAGGCTGGGTGCATCTTGTAATTACTAAAGAAGGAAAAGCCACTACAGAGAAGAAGCCTGAAGAACAATGGTCCAAGGAGGAGGATGATCTAGCTCTTGGAAATTCTAAAGCTTTGAATGCAATATTCAATGGGGTAGTGTAGCGGGGTATTCGTTACCATTAGAGATATTGACTAAATCTAAGGTAAACCATACAGAAAGTGATGAAGACTCAAGTGATGAAGACTCATTAACAGGAAAATGGGGTTCTGATGAAGACTCAAGTGATGAAGAAGTGACATTTGAAGAATTGGCCTCTACCTACAGAAAGTTGTGTCACAAAAGTGTAGAGTTGTGTAAACAGGTTGAAAGCCAGAAGAAGAGGATAACTCAACTTGAGAATGAGAAGGGAGAATAATTGGAAACCATCTCCAAATTGAGAAAAGAAGCTGTGGCTCTGAAGGTCAAGCTAGATGAAAGTCAACAAGTTGAAATCTAGAAGATAGTACAGTTGGAGAATGAAAAGGCAGAACATGTGGAAACCATCTCCAAGCTAAAAACTGAAGCTATGCTCTTAAACTCAAAACTAGAAAAGATAACCAAGTATGTAAGGATGTTAAACAATGGATCTGACTCCTTAGATAAGATTCTCCAAACTGGACTAATCACAGGAGATAAATCTGGAATAGGGTACCATAAATCTAAGGCTGAGAGCAGTTACACTAGTTGCAAACCTCAAGCTAAACCTAAATGCCGCAATAGTAAGAGCAGTCCTGAGATGTCACATCATATGTCACATCATCAGAAGAGAAAACAGCAGAAAGGGAAACACCAAAGATGGAGATGTCATTACTGTGGGAAATTTGGTCACTTAAAGCCCTTCTGCTATAAGCTGTATGGTTACCCTACCCCTGTTCATCAATAGACTCACTATCAACCCAAACCCAAATAGCACAAGCCTATCAACAAGAAGCAATGGGTTCCTAAGACTAATGTTACAAGTCTAATAGCTCACATTCCCCTCAAAGAAGAGTGGTATTTTGATAGTGGATGTTCTAGACACATGACTGGAAACTCATACTTGATAATTGATCTTCACCCTCATGACATAAGCTATGTAACCTTTGGTGATGGAGCAAAGGGTGAAATAAAGGGGATAGGCAAGCTTGAGTGTCTTGGAGCTCCTAAACTTGACAATATTTTACTGGTTAAGGGCTTGACTTCAAATCTAATAAGCATCAGTCAGCTAGGTGATCAAGGTCTGAATGTCATCTTCACTAAAACTGAATGTCTGGTTATTAACAAAGACAATGAAGTAATTATGGAAGGAATCAGGACCAAAGACAACTGTTACATGTGGAGCTCTCAAATGGATGATTCCTCTAAATATACCTATGACAAAAAGGAAGGGATGGAGATGAGTACAGTTGCTAGAAGAACCTTCAAGGGTGATGAAAGACAAGTCTGTGGGAAATGTCAAACAAGGATGTTACACCAGAAGCTAAGACCTAACCTCAAGGAAGAGAAGGTCATGATGGCCCAAACATATAAAAAAGGGGAACATGTGACTAGTTATATGCAGCCTGGAATTAGTGAGAGCTTTGTTGAAACTGGGCCACAAGGGACTATGTGTGCAAAGAACAATGTAAAGAAGATTGACATGGAAAGTGAAAGGACACCTGCTCCTACACATTTGAAAAATGAAATTGATGTTTATGATGAAAATATATTAGATGGAAGCAGCTATTCTCAACTAGGTTGGATGAAACTACTGATAATTGCATACAATGTCACACACGATGTCATGACATTGTATTATGACAACCTGAATACTGCAGCAATGTCCAAAAATCATACTCAGCACAGTTGGACCAAGTTCCTTATCTGTTGTCAACTCTCTATTAGAAAACTTGTGGAAGACAAAATCATAGATCCAAAGCTTGAAATACAGCTAGCTGACAAGGGTGCAAAGAATTTTGATGGTACTCAATCTAAATATGAAAAAGGGAAATTAGGGATTTAGACTCTTGTGAAATTATGGCAATTAAAGTGGAAAGAAAAAGGAAATAAAAATAGTGTCTGCCCACTTAAAATAAAGAGCCACATTAATGATAAATCATTCCCTAGCATTGAAAATAGTATTTATGTCACTTGCGCACGCTACCTAAACACAGCTATCTTCATCTCCATCCAACTCCTCAAGGAAACTCTGCTAGGGCAAAGAAATTTTTGTCAAAAGTTCAACAACATGTCTCAACATCCTTCTTCATCTGGTTCAAAACCCTATCATCATACAAGAACTCCCTCCATGGAGTTTCTAGATGAAGACGTGTTGGACGTTACTCCTCTTTGTGTGATACCAGGTGACGCCCCAGGCTCATCTTCCATGACTGGAACTAGGCAAGGTAACATTTCTGAAAACTCTCCTAATAAAGAGGACATGCACTTCACTGATCGTACCATAAGAAACCTAGTCACTAGGATTCTGAATGAAGAACATGAAGCCAAAAGGGGCTTCTACCCCTCCGTCCAGAAGGGATCCCTCTCTTGAGGTAGAACCCCAGGCTGAGAAAGATGATGACTCGTCTCGATCAGAAAAGGAAGTGGCTGCAGAAGGATTATGTTCTCTAGGCAAAAACTTACCCAACAAGAAACCAGCAAGTGAGTTTCTTGAAACTACTGAGGATATCATTGATCTGGAGGAAGAAAGTTATGAGGAAGAAGATAACACTTTGGTCAATCTTGTGAAAACAAGTGTAGCTAAGAAACTGAGAAAAAGAAAGAGTGTGGCTGAGATAAGAACAGCTAGAAGAGAGAAAAAGGTTGCTGGTATAGGTCCCTCCAAGTCTTGGAGTAAAGTAGAGGTCAAGAAGAGGAAAGAAAGTGAGAGCTCTGAATCAGATGAGGATGTCGAAGACGATGTCCCAGACATCTCCCCTGCTAAAAGGCAGGTTGTAAAGAAGTCTCCAAACAAAGTGGCTACTGTGCATCTAGACAATATCTCTTTTCACTTAGAAGATGGTGCTGCCAAATGGAAGTTTGTCATTCAGAGGAGGGTAGCGGTTGAAAGAGAATTGGGAAAAAAGGCTATTGAAGTAAAGGAAGTCATGGAGTTAATTAAGGCTTCTGGTCTTATGAAAACTGTGACTGCTCTGCCCCAGTGCTATGAGGGGTTAGTAAAAGAATTCATTGTGAACATCCCTGAGGAGATTCAGGAAAGGAGCAACAGGGAGTTCTACAAAGTTTTTGTTAAGGGTAAGTGTGTGAGATTCTCACCAACCATCATCAACAAGTTCCTAGGGAGAGGAACTGATGGAGGAGTAGATCTAGAGACTATGGACAATGAGGTCTGTAGGATTATTACAGCTGGCCAAGTTAAGGAATGGCCTAGTAGGAATCACCTGTCAGCTAGTAAACTAACTATCAAATATGCCATCTTGCACAAGATTGGTTCAGCTAATTGGGTGCCTACTAATCATATCTCTACCATCTCCATTGGTCTTGGAAGAATCATTCATGAAATTGGAACCAGGATTAACTATGATTTTGGAAAGTTTATGTTTGACCAAACCATCAGACATGCCTCCACAAAAGCTGTGAAGTTGCCTATTGCCTTCCCATCCATTATTTGTGGTATTATCTTGAGTTAACAACCAGGCATACTCAATACAAAGGACATTCCAAGCAGAAGAAACCCCCTCTATCCATTCATTATAAGCTGTTTGAGGGAAGTCATGTAAATGATGTTGTCATGACATCTGCCAGAAGGGAGCCTGCATCTCAAGGGAGCTTAATTGATCAACTAAAAGATACCTGCATGGAATTGGATAATGGAATAAGAGTAGCCAAGGCAAGAAAAGAAACGTTGGAAGTTCTTATCAGGAGCCTAGAACAGGAAGAAATGGAGAAGGCTGGTGAAGACTCAGATGCCAATAGCTCAAGAGAGAGGTCAAAAGCTCAATCCAGTGGCAGCTCTGAAAGCTTTGAAGGCTCTGAAGGTGAAGGTGATACTTCTTCCTCTGATTGATGGTCCCCCCCCTTTTGTGTGTTAAAGACTGAAGATTGTGTGAGGTGTGCTGTGAAGACAGTGTGGCTGTTGTGACTGTTGCTGTTCTGATTTTGCTGTTTGGATGCTGAAGTTTTTTTTTTTTAAATGTGTAATTTGTGGCAGTCCTTATTGATGCCTGTTTGTAATTTTTTGGGCTCTTGAAGAGTACCTTGGATTTGTTCATTATCCCAGCTATCACAACTGTGTATGATGATGATTTGTACTTCCTGAATATTATGTTTTAACATTCTTAATGTTATAACATCTGATCTAACATTCTCTGCTAGGATAATAGACATTTATTTTGTCTGATTGGTCACCTTTGGTCAATTTTGACTAAAAAGGGGGAGAAATGCTGATGTGGAAGCTGTTGTGGAAGTTGTGAGATGTATATAGCTGAAGGACAACTATTATGTAAGGAAGTGCACAGGTGTTAAAACAGAATGTTATTCTGTTTACAAATGTCAAAGGGGATGTCTGATATGGTGCACAGGTGTTGATGTTGAAGCAGATGTCAGCATGACATTCTGGCTGGTACAGGTGCTGTGATTACAGTAGCTATTATGTTCATGGAGGTTGTTTGTTGTGTGCACAGATTTAGGGGGAGAAGGAGTACCCTTGTTCATTTGTGTGTCTTACTAGTTGCAGCCATAACTAGTAATTCTGTTTTTGTTGCACAGATTTAGGGGGAGGAGAAGTACCCTTGTGCATGTGTGTATTACTAGTAACTAGCTAGTAATTGTGTTGCTTTTGCTACTGTTTAAACTACTGTTATGTTGTTTAACTGCTTATAGTTTACCTTGTGAACAAAAAGGACAGATATCTGTTTTAGCCAAAATATGCCAAAGGGGGAGTTTGTTGATTCTTAATATTGGCAGCAATTTTGGTAAAACAAAGAGTGTTCACAAGATGTTATGTGTGATGTCTTAACATAAGATATACTATGTATCTGCTGGAGTTCAAGAACATGTTCATGCAGGATTGTTTCAGAATTTCATATACAAGGTCATGGCATCTGATATGGGATGTACCTGCTAGAGCTTAAATGAAAGACATGTTCATGCAGGATTGTTTCAGGATGTCATACACAAGGTCATGGCATCTGATATGGTTGTACCTGCTGGAAGTTATAAAAGGAATTATTGGATTATGCAGGATTTTTCCAGGATGTCAGACCCGATGTCATGACATCCTGTACACAAAACATTCAGTGTGAATGTCTGGTGTTTTGTGATTGCACAATTAATGGAAATCTATGTATGATTGAAGATCTGATTAGCTGGCGCATTCAATCATGGATTACAACCTGATTTACTTATTTTCCAAGGAGATCTAACCAGCTGTTATAAAAAGATTTGATTGGAAAATAGACTTAGGGTTTTCAAGATGTCAAAGCCCAGCTGAATGCTTCTATAAAAAGGGACTTAGAAAACCTATTTAACAACACAACCAATACTGAGCGAAATATAGTGAGAGAGCTAGGGTTTGTCTCTGTTTAGTCGTGAGACTTGTAAGCCATTCAAGTCATCTTTTGATGATTGAATTGGACTGATTTGTGGTTGTAATTTGTCACTCTAAAGCTGTTAAGCAAGAGTGTGTGTCTCCTTGATCAAAGCTGTGAAGCAAGATAGAGTGTGTGTCTTCTTGATCAAAGCTGTGAAGCAAGATCAAGAGTGTGTCTTCTTGATTGAAACTGTGAAGTAAAATCAAGAGTGTGTTATTGAAAAATATTTTCTTTTCTCAAGGGATTGTTGTTTAAGATCACATGTGTGATTGTAGGGAAGTGAGTGGGTTCTCATATCTAAGAGTGCTTAGGTAGAAATTGCACGGGTAGAGATTAGGTGAGAAAGACTGTAACTTGTTGAAGTGTACGAAGAGTCTTTGAACTGATTCTATTTTAGTGGATTTCCTTCCTGGCTTGGTAGCCCCCAGACGTAGGTGAGTTGCACCGAACTGGGTTAACAATTGCTTGTGCCATTTGCTTTACCATTCTGTATCTTTATCCTATTTGTGTTAACAAATATTAGTGTCGTAACATTACCTTCGACATCTTATATCTGATACCAGAATTTCAAATACAACAACAAACTTATCCAGATAATGATGAAAAATTCTATTCATATACTCCATAAATACACCAGGTGCATTATGTAAGACCCTGATTTTGTCCCTAAGATTCCTCATGGCATCATAACATTGCACCTGCATTGCCTCAAGGATCATTAGCATCTTGGTTCCCTTTACCTTTGGGTGGGACTTCTTGTGAGTGGTTTGAGATCACCAAGCATGCTTGAATTTCATATCCTTGCTTTTCTAATTTTTTTTACTAACCAAAAGCACAAAAATATGTCACTAACATCTTTTGTTTGTAGCTTAAGCAATCACCAGGTCAAGAGCTTCAAGGAGATCCTTTGTGAAATGATATGGTTAGGAGAAGATGATAGCAAGCATAGTAATGGTTCCCAAAGCTCTCATCCATCAAATATTCCTCCCTAGCATCTCAATTCATCATTTTGATCAAAGCAAGTGAAAGGGTTTGAGGTTTGTCCCCCCAAAGAAACCCTAATTCATCTGTGCACCACAATGCCTTGCTCTTGAAGCAACCTCGGCCCATGGTCAAATAAAATCAAGGGAAGTTCTTTAATTCATCATTTCATGCATATTTGAACTTATTTGAGTATCCTCAATCATCAATTCATCAAGATATGAGTCATGGACTTGAGATGTTGATCAGTCAATTCATCTGACTATTTTGAAATGCATTGAGACCTAAATTTTTATGTGTTGGTCAAATGGAGATGGTTCCAAAATAAAACATGTTCCTAAGGATAATATGAACAACTTTCATGTTCATCAAAAAATGATTTGAAGCTTGGAAGGTCATATCCCATTCCAATACATTATAGGTCATTTTGACTGAAACCTTAATTTTGGGTCAACTTCCCAAAGACATAACTCATCCATTCTTTATGATTTTTAGGTGGGATAAAATTCATTGGAAAGATTACGATGTCTATTTCAAATGTTATGTTGAACAAAATTTCAAAATCTCAAAGGAAATACATGTGATAATGTAAGACATTATAGGTCCTTTTGGGCCAAATGCATTAAAAGGCAAAACAGTCCAACTTCAAATTCCCATAACTCTTTCATAAAAAACCCAAATGATGCAAAATGTAAGTCCATTTTTATGTTCTTGAAAAGATCTACAACTTTGATGTTGGAGGTTTTTTCATCTGAAGCTTGCATCATCAAAATAGAAGGGCTTGAACATTGGCCAAATTTGGAAACCTTGCATTGATATGTTTTGCACATCACACTTTAAACTCAAAATTCACTAATTTCCACACTTCAAATGGATTTTTGCCCAACATAACAATTATTCCTTACATCAAGACCTTTCCAACCATTACCCACATGCTTATGTTTGGATTTTCTAATTGGCATTTTCGAAGAGGTGAATGTTTAGGTTCAATTTTGGAATGCACATGAAATCTTGATACACAAGCAAATTCAAAGCAAATCACACGTCCATTTCATTCCAGATTGAGCTCAGCTTGCATTTGGCATTATTTTTGGGCCTTGTGCATGGTCATGCAAGCCCATGCAAGGATTATCCATGTTCATGCACACGAATTAATTCATCATTTCCTTGCCACTCCCTCTATAAATAGAGACCCTATTCCATTCAAAATTCATCCCTGATTCAAACTGTTATGCTGCACAAATCTCTCCATAGCCATCACTAAAGGAATTTCAATTTTCTTCTAAAAAATTCAGATCTGAATTTCAACTACATTGGTTGATTTTCAGACCTATAATTCCTCAGCCTTGCTTCCTCTTCATCACTAGATCTCATTGCAAGCTTTGGTTGTGAAGGATCGTGCTCTCCGTACCTGCATTTCAAAGGTGGATATCAGAACTTTTTCTCTTCGAAACTCTTTGATCCTTGCTTATTTCTTGAGTTCCTTGGTTTGGCTGAAGTCCTCTCAATAGAGGCAACTGATTTGTGCTTTCAATTTTGCAAAAACATGAAGTTCATGATGAACACCATCATACTTCCATCTCTGATTTCTCCATTTATAGGAATCTAGAGTGGAAGTGAATGGTATAGGAGTGATGTACATCACTTCCTCTTTCGATTGATGCCTAGATCGCCTCATTTGGTTAATATTTTTTCTCTGTAACTCTGGCCGGAATTATGAGGCTCACCGGAGAAGACGGTGGCTCCGGTGGTCGTCCCAACTCCAGATCAAATCCTGGCCGTGCGATCTCTTTTCCAGATCTAATCTGGATCCTTCATTGTTATGACTTTTTTAATGGTAGCGTGTTGCTCGTTTGAATCGAGTGTTTGGTAGGCGCGCGCATATGATTCGTTTGATGCGCCAGCTCAATTAATGAGCTTCTGATCCAACGCTTCTCCTTTTTTCCATTTTTTTTAATTTCTGATTTCTATTTTCTTTATTTCTTTTAATTCCAATTATTTTCAAAAATCAATATCTTCTTCATTTTTAATCCAAAAATAATGGGACCAATTGCATTAGTATCCAAATAAACTTTAGTTTCTATTTCTGATTTTTAATATTTTTTATTTCGTCATTTGATATTTTTTGTGAATTTTCTCTTTTCTGGTTGTTTTTAATTCATTTTAAATAGTTTTTGATATTCAAAAAATACAAAAATATTTTCCTAACCTATTTGAATGATGATAAATTTATGAAAAATATTCTCATCAATTTTTTTATTGATTTGAGATTTATTTGAGATTTTAGTTCAATTAGGTTATTTTTTATTCATTTTTAATTGATTAAAAATAGTTTCTGACTTTTAAAAATGCTGAATTATTTTGTCAAACTTAGTTTGACCTTGGTGAACTTGGGATAAATTACTTGGACCTTTCAAGGTTGATTTGAAGTGATTTTGAATTTTGACCTTTCCATTATTTTTAATTAAAGTTTATTTTAATATTGAAAATGCCAAAAAATATTTTGCTTATTGTTTGACCTCCAATCTTCGTCTCATTTCTGATTTATCATTGTTTGACTTTGACTTTGACTTTAAATGTCATTTGGTCAATACATATGGATTGGTACATCTTATTGCACTTCATGCATTTTGATCTTTCCATTTTCATTATCCATTCTCCATCTCCTTCTTCTTCTTCTTCCTTCTTTTTGATCAATGAGTTGAAGGTTGATAAGTTAGCATTGATTAGGGAGACTTAATCTTCCTTGATTCAAATCTAATTCATCTTGATTAATTGATCAAGTGAATGGCTTTGCATTAAGGATAGGTTGTTTTCTAAATCATGCAAAAGGCTTAAAAAAATACAAGATCAATTCTCATTTTCTTTTTGGCATGGCAAGTTGTTGGAACTTGGTTCACTAATCAAGACTTCTAACTTGTGTTGTTGCCTACATTATTATTGACCGGCCTCAGATAGTTGTGACTTCTACATAAGTCCAATTACGATTGCTTAACATAGCGCTAAATTTGCCTTATGGCACACTAACTACTAACACTAACCATTAACAATTAACCTTTACTTTTTGCTCTTTACTTTTATGCAATTTACTATTCTTGCACATATTATCCATTTGCTTTTCTCTTTGCTCACTTGAGCACATGTTTATGTTAATGCCATTTGCCTTTTGCTCACTTGAGCACATAATTATGTGTATACTATTGTGCTTGTGTTTTGTTTGATTGTTGAGAACCAAATGCAAAGAAATGGACTTAGTTTCTAGGACTTTCCCTATGCAAAGAATGGAGAAATGGACTTAGATTCTAGGACTTTCCTTATGTAAAATAGGAGTAACAGGATCCTAATGTGAAGATGGATTAGAAGGACCAAATCTCTAAACTCACTCTTGTCCATTCTTGGTTTACTTCATGAAACTTTTGATGTGTGTGATTTTGTGCTAGGGGATTCTATGAGCTCAAATTCAAGGACCATTGCTATGTTCATCCAAAGTGAAAGATACAAGATACATTGAGGATCTATTAAGAGGCTTGTTTGATGATTGCTTATGCTTTTTGTGATTGCCTATTCAAAAGGATGGGAGCTACTTGGATCATCAATATGATCTCAAGAGAGGAACCCCATTGTGGTTTTGTTTCTTTATCCCTCACCTTTTGTTTTGCTTAGGACTTACTCCTTCTTCTTCTTCTCTCCACTCTAACCCAAGCCAAAACTTTTGTGCAAACATTTAACATTCGTTTTCAACATTAGAAACCCAAGCCTTATGCTTTTGATTTCCAAACTTTCTTTTCATAACACTTATTTTGAATTGAACCTAAATCAACTTTGACCATTTTTGTATATACTTCTAATTGGTAAATATAACCCATTCAAATGTCTTTTGTGGTTCCAATGGCCACTTTCTTAATCGAATCTTTCATAATCTTTAGCTATTAAGTTTGAGTTATCCTTGTGGTAGATATAATACTCACCTATATCCTTAGTGATGGACAATGAGTCTTCCTTGCTTATTATAGGGTTAACCCCTCACTAGCATGTTGAAGTTATCCTCACATGGTGGATTTGTGGTTTTAGGTTGAGTTTTCTCCCTTTGATAACAAAAGACCTTAAGGCTTTTGGACCAATCAATTCACCAACTCATTTTGAAATTTTTACCCCGAACTACGAGGTTTTGATCCTAATCTTTTTATAAGATGGTACGTAGGCAATGGGTTTATCCATCCAAACACAAAATGTAAATAAATTTATATATTCTCCTCTCATCTCTTCAATCATGTTTGCACAAACAAATTTTCACAAAACAACAACCTTACAACAAATATGAAAGGGCTCCCTAGGAGTACCTAGGATGTTTTGGGTGCCTAACACCTTCCCATTACATAACCAACCCCCTTACCCAGATCTCTGTTTCTCTTTTACTAGTTTTTGTTAAAACTTTTAGGTTTTTGTTCGCTTTCTAACCATTCCTTTGGATAAATAGAAGTGCGGTGGCGACTCGACTTGTATGGTTTACCTTGGATTTAGTCAATATCTCTAATGGTAACGAATACCCCGCTTCACATTGTCGCTCCCCAGGATTTCCCGAATCCAGGTAGAAACGCGAAAAGGAGGCGGCGAGGAAAAGAAAGAAAAGAGTCGCCAGCTATGTACTTTTATCCCAAGAGGAGGGAAAGGTAGTACTGCATAACCTAGAGGGAACGGATAAAACAAAGTCTCGAACCAAAGAAACTGGGTAAGGGGGTCGGTTATGTGAAGGGAAGGTTATCGCACCCCTTCACGTCTGTGGTACTCCACAGGATCCACGATTGCTAGTTATGTCTAAAGTGTGTATAAAAATCCTACATGCAATGCAAAAGAGAGAAAATCAAAGTAGGGAAAATAAAGAGTTATTGCTCGCACAGGCCCTACCCTGCTGCATACGTATCTCAAGAAAGATTGAGAATCAGAGCACCGTAGCTCGGCTAAACTATTTCTGTTTGTTTTGTGTTTTTTAGGTGAACGACGTTACTACACAATCTACCGGATGCTCGAACTTTGGAGACTTACTCCCCTGTAGTAGAAGGAGTTAACGTGTCCTTAAGAGAAGATAGAGTTTGTTTGTGTTTTAGGAATGCTCATGCAAGAAAGGAAGTCCTAGATGAAGGAACCGTGCTACCTTAATTGACATGCAAACGAGAGACTATACGAAGTATAGCAATCCTACGGGGATACGATCACACCACACAAAAACATATAACATGAAGTAAACACACCAACAAGGGGGCTCAAACATACAAGGGTAAGGCTTTAGTCAAGAGGGGTCATATCAACCTCGACAAACAAGCCAACTGCAGTGGTAATCTGGAGCTCTTAACCACTAACATTGAGAGTTAGGGTGAAGCTTATCAAATGGGAAATGAGGATGAGACCTCATGCTCTTAACCCTGGCCTGGGTGAGCTCAAAACAAAGAAAGCGTGGGGATCTAGAAAGAGGGACCCTATTCCACTTGACTGACTCTGGACAATGATCTTGGGTGTTTATTCAAGAGAATCAGCACGTAGTGCGAGCATAATGAAACACTCACTGAATAACAGGGGATTGATTGCTAATCCCTTCTATCTGTCAATTGCCTCTTCACTTAGGAGGACTTAACAAGTAACAATGCCTCATGTAGAGGTCTTTGGCACAAATGTAAACAATCACAATCATGGCCACTTAAGGAGGACTTCAGCCAAATGCCTGCCAAAAGGCGACAGGACTTCCAGACTACATGGAGAAGGAGAGTGGTTACCTAAGTGGTATACCAACCACGAACCAAAGCAAAGCTCAAGCAAGAGCTAAAAGCGACTAATGTACCTGTACAAAAGCCAAACAATTAATAACTCAGACAAACAATCAGAAAAGCAGAGATTCCAATCAACAGTGTTACACAAAGCAAGGCATAAGTGCAAGCACTCAAATGGTTTCATCATATCAAATGACCTACAAAACAGCAAGAGTTAGTGATCAAAGCAATTTACATCTTAAGTAATGAGGCCAAACCAACCATTAGTGCTAAATACCTGAAACACAAAACACAATTGGTGAGTACAAACCACTAGTACAAAGACTAGGGTCAAAGGCAAGTCAAATGACCAAAACAGAAGTTGGTATTTCATATGAAGCACATTCAATCAAACAAGAAGAAGGCCTCAAAAGGACCAAAGCCAAATTAATAAGCAAAGCCATCAATTAATCAAGATAAGGCAAAGGCAAACAATGTGATCAAAATTGGACATCAAACATAGAAAATCCACATTAAAATAGAAATGAATCCAATGATCATGAAATTATTTATGTGCACTTAACATGTTATGAACATACTTAATGCCATAAATCAGCTCCAGAAGAGCTCAAATGGCATGTAAATGAAAATGCACAAATGCAACAACAAATATGTGACACAAATTGTCACACCACATGTCTATGTGTCCAAAACAGTAAGGGTATATGATAAAAATCTCAAACCAAAGCCAGAAAATCACATCACATGTTAAGATTAAGCATGTCAAATTTCAAGTCAATTGGATTAAACATGAGCATTTCACAATCAAATGAATGAAGCACGGTAAATTTGGCATCATGTTCAAACACACATTCTCAATTAAAAAACCAGAAGCAATCAATTCACAAAATAAATCCTATAAAAAAGTAGAGATTAAAACAAGAAAGTGAAAAAAAAACTAGGATTAAATTGGATTAATTTCCTATTTTTTATGATTTTTGCAAGTTGATGAAAATATTTGAAACAATATCAGAATCATGGAGGGAAAAAAAGTTTGAAGGCAAAATTTGAAAATAGTGTTGGAAACAAGTGTTGAACACAGGTCATGTAAGTCAATGGAATAGCGCTGGAAAATAAAATCCACAAATGTTACATCCAGGAATCGAACTGAGGAAAGTATGGTAAGAGCAAGCGCTGGAAAATAATATCACAAATCAGCATTGGTTGGGAATCGAACAGAGGAAACCAAGGTCCAAAGCGTGTTCAAACGCTGCATTCCATTTAATAGGTGGCGCCCAGTCATCAGTCAACTGCCACAAGGCGCAGTCAATGAGCGTGATAGCCAATGGTTTGGACAACAGGGCGCATGCGTGGCGCCACTTAGGATAAACCCTACGCAATTTACAGACGGTGGCACACGGCTGAAACAACCGTCTTCTCCGGCCATCCAGGCGGTGGAGACACAAATTTTTTTCCAGAAATTAATGAAACGCACATGGTTCGAAAGGTTTTCTCATGAGGATTCCAAATCTATGATCAGCTAAGCCTAATTCCTCATGAGTCAACCGGATCGAAGGAAAACACATATGAACATCAAAACTTCATATCATCATATCTAGCTCAATATCCAGCTGTAACACCCCAAAATTTGCCCTCCTCATTCATGCATTCATTTAGCATTTCATATTGCATTTCATCATGTCAATCAGAATTAGATCCAAGAAACTTTATTTAAAAAAAAAAACAAACGAAAACAAACGAAAAATAAATAAATAAATAAATAAATAAATAATAAATAATAAATAAAATATAATAGAAAAAAACTTGGACTTGGGTCTCTCTCATTTGAGCCCACAAAGCATGAAATTCAGTCTATAAATACCAAGGCTTCACTTGAGAAAAAGGGAGAGAAAGAAGACAGAACAAAGGGGGATTTTAAAGAGAACCAAAATACTCTGAGGTTTCCTTGAAACAAAACCCTGGACAAAACCTGAAGAGAAACCTGACAGAGAACTCAGAGCAACCCCCAGGCAGCTCTGAAAAATTCAATCTGACTCACACACTTTCATCTCACGCAAACCCTAACATTGCCTTGCAAACCCAGCCGTGTCATTTGATTTCAACCGGCCTCTCCCATCAGGGTTTGAGGTTTCTGAAACCATGCTGTCATCAATGAAAAAAATGCTTATCGTGTTTCACTAACCCTTTTGTTGAGTTTTTGTGAGGGCTCACAAACTCTTGCAGAGATGGTTTGCATGGCTTTCCCACTTTATTTGTGGGATACCCCCTGGAGGTTCATTCTGATTACCTGTACTGACTCACCTTTCTTTGATGGCATTAGCTTGGGAGATCCCTGGGTTTCTTACTCCTTTAATTGCTGTTACTTCGGATCTTTATCCGTGTGGTACTTTTACCTCTTTTTCCGCATTTTATCGCTTTCTTAGCTGGAAGACCTCGATAGGAGGCATTTGTTTTCTTTTGTTTATTTACTTCTTAGCCCCTTGTTGGCATGTTTACTTTATACATGTTTGTTTTGTATGTGTTCGTATCCCCACAGGTAGCGCGGTTCCTTCGTCGAGGACTGCCTTTTTGCCCTTGAGCATCCCAAACCCTAACCCTTCATTGATTTTTCTTCTCCTAAACACACGTTTACTCCTTCTACTATAGGTGAGTAAGTCTCCAAAGGTCGAGCATCTGGTAGATTGCGTAGTAACGTCGTTCGTCCAAAACCCACTCCATAACCCCGTAGTTAGCCGAACTACGGCTTGCTCTGATTCTCATTCCAGATGAGATACGTAGGCATAAGACGCGATGTCTTAGTGAGCACACATCCCCCCAACCCATAGGTCAGCCGAGCTACGAAGACTCTGATTCTCATATTCAGATGAGATACGTATGCAGTGGATGCGACATCCGCGCGAGTTGTAACACCCCGATAAAAATAAGATAATTATTTAATTTAAGTTAATATTATAATTATTAATTTAATTAAGTAATTGGAATTATTGGATTATTATTATTATTATTATTGGAATAATAATTATTGGAAAGTATATAAGTGGGAAATAAGAAAAGAGTTTCATTTTTGGTAAAGAGGGTTTTTACGTGAAAAGCAGAGAAGCGGCTGAAAAGGGAGAAAGGGCAAAGAGGAAGAGCAAGAGAGCAAGGGTTGAAGAACGGAAAATATTGGGGCTTAAGGATTGCCGGATTAACTCAGGTAAGGGGGGTTATCGTCGTTTAATGGGTATTATGGGTTAACATGTAATGCGTAGTGATAAACCGTTGAATTGACCCTAATTGGGATGTTGAATGCTGAGAAATTGTGTTGGATAAGTTGTGTTAAAGATGTAATTGAATCTGTATTTGTGTGAGTTGTGAATTCCCGAACGTATAGCTTTTTACGGAATCGGAATCGGAGGTCCGGAAGTCCTCCAACGGCGGAAAATGCGGAGAATTCTGCATTCTGCTTCGTGTTAGCGCAGGAACAGCTTTCTGTCTTGCGTTAACCGGTTAACCCAGGGTGTTAACCGGTTAACACTGTTATAAATTGGGAAAAATTGTTGTTTTGTCTGCGTTAACCGGTTAACCCAGGGTGTTAACCGGTTAACGCTGTTGTGATTTCTGAGAAATTGCTGTTCTGTCTGTGTTAACCGGTTAACCCAGGGCGTTAACCGGTTAACACTGTTAAAATTGGCCAGGAAGCGTGTTCTGTCCTGCGTTAACCGGTTAACCCAGGGCGTTAACCGGTTAACACTGTTGGAAATTGGAAAAATTGATATTTTAATGTTGTGAACATAATTGGTGATTGGCCTATATCGGTGTGTGATATAGTAGGGATTATTTCCCGTTGTTTTGAGTAGGATAGGTATTAGTAGAGTGTGCTAATACTGTGATTGAATTATTTGGCATGACATGATATGATTATGTGATAAATATGCTGATGATGTGTGAAAATATGCATAATGTTGTGAATGTATATATTATGTATGTGTTGGTGAATGGACTGTTTTATGGCTTAGAGTGTGAGCATATGTCCATTGTGGATTGTTGTTAATGATGTTGCATTGCTAGGTGAATTAGCATGCATATTGTGGCCTTTATGGTGGTAGCTAATTCCCATGGTGAGGAATTAGTGAGTTAGTCATTATGGACTGTTGTTGATGTTTGCATGCTAGGTGAATTAGCGTGCATAGCATGGCCCTTGGGGTGGTAGCTAATTCCCGTGGTGAGGAATTAGTGAGTGAGTCACTAGGTCTCAAATGAGTGGGACTAGTGAGCTTGGTAGCCGTACCTGGATTTGGTCGGTGAGGTTGAACTATATGTTCACGAATAGTCGGTACCGCATGCATGGAGTCTCATTGCATAATGTATGTATGGCGTATAATATGAATGGATGTATTCCAATATTATACGTGTGTTTGTGTTGACATTGAGTATGAGTATGAATTGTGTTGGTATTGAGTGTGATATTTGAGTTAATGTGCCGTTACCGAATGTGTGATATGATTAGGGTGATTAATGTGTTAAATTACTTAACATTGCATGATATTTTATAATGCTTATTATATCGATTGAGGAACTCACCCTTACAACTATTTTTCAGGTAACGAGCAGTGATTGAGTAGAAGCTAGTGCTTGGAGTCTAGTGTAGTCTCCTTAGTGGGTCATGCTCTGATAGATGTAACATCGGGACGGGATGTTTTACCTTGTTGAATAATTTACATGTAATGTGTTACATGTTTTGCATGATTGATTTGATTTCTATCCGCTGCGTATTGTGCAAATGCTTTATGTTTTGAATTAATAAAAGAGCATGACAGTTATTTGGTGAATGGTGTGAAATGATTGTGTGACACCCTTAATTGCACCTTTACTCTGATGTATATATATTTGTTATTTTAATAAAATATTTGGGGTATTTTAGAAGGGTGTTACATTAGTGGTATCAGAGCATAGTCGGTCGAGTCGAGTCGTAATTATTCTGTTTCCCTGTATGTGATAGGTGTTGTGTAACCCTATCCGTACTTATTGTTTTAGCTTGTTGGGTTTTCAGAATAGAGATGGCTGGAAGAGGTAGAGATGATGCTGCGATTGCTGAGGCTCTGGGTATGCTAGCTGGAGTACTTGGAGGGAACCCGAATGTTGTGGGAATGGGAGCTGCTCATCAACTGAGTGAGTTCCAGAAGAGCAATCCTCCAATGTTCAAGGGAGCATACGATCCAAATGGTGCTCAGAAGTGGTTGAAGGAGATCGAGAGGATCTTCCGAGTGACTGAGTGTGCCGATAACCAGAAGGTCAGGTTCGGTACGCATATGCTGTCAGAAGAAGCAGATGATTGGTGGGTTGCTACCCGCACTGAGTTGGAATCTGCTGGGAATGCTGAGATCACTTGGGCTGTGTTCAGAGAGAGATTCCTGAGGAAGTATTTTCCAGAGGATGTTAGAGGAAAGAAAGAGATAGAGTTCTTAGAATTGAAGCAGGGCAACCGGTCTGTTACTGAGTATGCTGCTAAGTTCACAGAGCTGTCGAAGTATTACACTCCCTATGATGAGGCTACTGGGGAATTCTCGAAATGTGTGAAGTTTGAGAACGGGTTACGTCCCGAGATCAAGCAGGCTATTGGATATCAACGGATTAGAGTGTTTTCTGATTTGGTTGACTGTTGCAGGATTTTTGAACAGGATACCAAAGCCAGAGCGGAGAGCTATCAGCAGAGGGTTGATAGGAAAGGCAAGAATCAGAATGATCGTGGGAAATCGTATGCAGCTGGCAAAGGTTTCCAGAGACAGAGTGGGATGAAGAGGCCTAGTGGGGGAGACTCCAGTGCCCCTGCTAAGTGTTACAGATGTGGTCAGGCTGGACATCGTTTCCATGAGTGTACCAGTGCTGAGAAGAAGTGTTTCAAGTGTGGCAAAGGTGGTCACTTGGCTGCAGAGTGCCGGTTGAAGACTATGACTTGTTTCAACTGTGGAGAGGTGGGTCATATTAGCCCACAGTGTCATAAGCCGAAGAAAGAGAACCAGTCGGGAGGCAAGGTCTTTGCTTTATCGGGTTTTGAGACTTTTGCAGATGATCGTTTGATCCGAGGTACGTGTTATATTAATGGCTTTCCTCTTGTAGCTATTATTGACACAGGTGCGACTCATTCCTTTATATCTTTGGATTGTGCTGTGAAACTTAAATTAGAGATATCTGAGATGCATGGAAGTATGGTGATTGATACTCCTGCGAAGGGTTCAGTGACTACTACTTCAGTTTGTTTAAATTGTCCTTTGAGTATTTTTGGTAGAGACTTTGGGATGGACCTTGTGTGTCTTCCACTAGTGCAAATTGATGTTATTCTGGGTATGAACTGGTTGGTGTTTAACCGAGTTTATATCAATTGTTTTGATAAGACTGTGATCTTTCCTGAGATTAAGGAAGGAAAGAGTTTGTTTCTATCAGCGAGGCAGGTGAATGAGGCAGTAGCAGATGGGGCAGAGTTGTTTATGCTGTTAGCGACTTTGGAGGCTAAAGATAAACTTGTGATTTGCGATCTAGCTGTGGTGTGTGATTTTCCTGATGTGTTTCCGGAAGAAGTGAATGAATTACCTCCAGAGCGTGAAGTTGAGTTCTCGATTGATTTGGTACCTGGTACTAGGCCGGTGTCGATGGCTCCGTACCGTATGTCTGCTGTTGAGTTAACTGAATTGAAGAGTCAGTTGGAAGATCTGTTGGATAAGAAATTTATTCGTCCGAGTGTGTCACCGTGGGGTGCACCAGTGTTATTGGTTAAGAAGAAAGAAGGTACTATGAGGTTGTGTGTGGACTACAGGCAACTGAATAAAGTGACGATCAAGAATCGGTATCCTTTGCCGAGGATTGATGATTTGATGGACCAGTTGGTTGGTGCGAGTGTGTTCAGCAAAATAGATTTGAGATCGGGTTATCATCAGATACGTGTGAAAACTGAGGATATTCAGAAGACTGCTTTCAGAACGAGGTATGGACATTATGAGTATTCTGTAATGCCTTTTGGTGTGACTAATGCGCCTGGAGTATTTATGGAGTATATGAATAGGATTTTCCATCCGTACCTAGATCAGTTTGTTGTGGTGTTTATTGACGATATTTTGGTGTATTCGAAATCTGAAGAAGAGCATGCTGAGCATTTGAGAGTGGTTTTAGGAGTTCTACGAGAAAAGAAGTTATTTGCTAAACTGTCAAAGTGTGAATTTTGGTTAGAAGAGGTTAGTTTTCTTGGTCATGTGATTTCAAGAGATGGTGTTGCTGTTGATCCTTCTAAGATAGAAGCGGTATCTAAGTGGGAAGCTCCGAAGTCAGTTTCTGAGATAAGGAGTTTTCTTGGTTTGGCTGGTTATTATAGGAAGTTCATCGAGGAATTTTCTAAGTTGGCGTTACCGTTGACGATGTTGACTAGAAAGGGGCAAGCGTTTGTTTGGGACTCAAAATGTGAAGAAGGTTTCCAAGAGTTAAAGAGAAGGTTGACTACTGCTCCTATTCTGATATTACCGAGTCCGTCAGAACTATTTGAGGTTTACTGTGAGGCTTCATTGTTGGGTTTGGGTGGTGTGTTGATGCAGAATAAGCAGGTTATAGCTTATGCTTCGAGACAGCTGAGGGTTCATGAGAGGAACTATCCGACACACGATTTAGAGTTGGCAGCTGTGGTATTTGTTCTGAAGTTATGGAGGCATTACTTGTACGGGTCAAGATTTGAGGTTTTCAGTGATCATAAAAGTTTAAAGTATTTGTTTGATCAGAAAGAACTGAATATGAGACAGAGGAGATGGTTAGAGTTTCTGAAGGATTATGACTTTGGTTTGAATTACCATCCGGGTAAAGCAAACGTAGTGGCTGATGCATTGAGTCGGAAATCATTGCATATGTCTATGTTAATGGTTAAGGAATTGGATTTAATTGAGCATTTTAGAGAGTTGAGTTTGGTGTGTGAGAGTACTCACAATAGTGTTAAACTGGGAATGTTGAAGTTAACGAGTGGTATTCTGGATGAGATTAGAGAGGGTCAGAAATCCGATGTGCTTTTGGTGGACAAGTTGACTCTAGTGAATCAAGGTCAATGTGGTGAATTCAGAGTTGATGAGAATGGTGTTTTGAAATTTGGTAATCGGGTGTGTATTCCGGATGTTACCGAGCTTAAGAAGAGTATTCTTGAGGAAGGACATCGTAGTGGCCTGAGTATTCATCCTCGGGCTACGAAGATGTATCATGATTTGAAAAAGTTATTTTGGTGGCCGGGAATGAAAAGAGAAATTGCGAGTTTTGTTTATTCTTGTTTGACTTGTCAGAAGTCAAAGATTGAGCATCAGAAGCCGTCTGGGCTAATGCAACCGTTGGCTATTCCAGAGTGGAAGTGGGATAGTATCAGTATGGATTTTGTTTCTGGTTTACCGAGGACAAGTAAGAATTTTGAAGCTATTTGGGTGATTGTAGACAGATTGACGAAATCGGCTCATTTCATTCCGATCAGAATGGATTATCCGTTAGAGAGATTAGCCGAGTTGTATATTGAGAAAATTGTAAGTTTGCATGGCATTCCGTCGAGTATTGTTTCGGACAGAGATCCTAGATTTACATCGAAGTTTTGGGAAGGTTTGTAGAGGGCTTTGGGAACTAAGCTGAGATTGAGTTCTGCATATCATCCGCAGACTGATGGTCAGACTGAGAGGACGATTCAGTCACTAGAGGATCTTTTGAGGGCTTGTGTTTTGGAAAAGGGAGGTGCTTGGGATTGTTATTTGCCTTTGATTGAGTTTACCTACAACAATAGTTTTCACTCGAGCATTGGTATGGCACCGTTTGAAGCTTTGTATGGTAGGAGATGTCGGACACCTTTATGTTGGTATGAGTCCGGTGAGAGTGCTGTGGTTGGACCGGAGATTGTTCAACAAACTACGGAAAAGATTAAGATGATTCAGGAGAAGATGAGAATTGTTCAGAGTCGTCAGAAGAGTTATCACGACAAGAGGAGAAAGTCACTTGAGTTTCAAGAGGGAGATCATGTGTTTCTTCGTGTCACTCCGATAACTGGGGTTGGTCGAGCTTTGAAGTCAAAGAAGTTGACACCTCGATTTATTGGTCCTTATCAGATTTTGGAGAGGATAGGGGAGGTAGCCTATCGTATCGCTTTACCGCCGTCACTTGCGAATTTGCATGAGGTTTTCCATGTGTCTCAGTTGAGGAGGTACATTCCTGATCCGTCGCATGTAGTCCAAGTAGATGATGTATAGGTGAGAGATAACCTGACTGTTGAAACATCACCTATGAGGATCGAGGATCGAGAGTTGAAGCAGTTGCGGGGTAAAGAGATTGCTTTGGTAAAGGTAGCTTGGGGAGGACCAGCAGGTGGCAATGTGACTTGGGAACTTGAGAGTCAGATGAAGGAGTCCTATCCAGAGTTATTCGCTTGAGGTATGTTTTCGAGGACGAAAACTCTTTTAGTGGGGGAGAGTTGTAACACCCCGATAAAAATAAGATAATTATTTAATTTAAGTTAATATTATAATTATTAATTTAATTAAGTAATTGGAATTATTGGATTATTATTATTATTATTATTATTGGAATAATAATTATTGGAAAGTATATAAGTGGGAAATAAGAAAAGAGTTTCATTTTTGGTAAAGAGGGTTTTTACGTGAAAAGCAGAGAAGCGGTTGAAAAGGGAGAAAGGGCAAAGAGGAAGAGCAAGAGAGCAAGGGTTGAAGAACGGAAAAGATTGGGGCTTAAGGATTGCCGGATTAACTCAGGTAAGGGGGGTTATCGTCGTTTAATGGGTATTATGGGTTAACATGTAATGGGTAGTGATAAACCGTTGAATTGACCCTAATTGGGATGTTGAATGCTGAGAAATTGTGTTGGATAAGTTGTGTTAAAGCTGTAATTGAATCTGTATTTGTGTGAGTTGTGAATTCCCGAACGTATAGCTTTTTACGGAATCGGAATCGGAGGTCCGGAAGTTCTCCAACGGCGGAAAATGCGGAGAATTCTGCATTCTGCTTCGTGTTAGCGCAGGAACAACTTTCTGTCTTGCGTTAACCGGTTAACCCAGGGTGTTAACCGGTTAACACTGTTATAAATTGGGAAAAATTGCTGTTTTGTCTGCGTTAACCGGTTAACCCAGGGTGTTAACCGGTTAACGCTGTTGTGATTTCTGAGAAATTGCTGTTCTGTCTGCGTTAACCGGTTAACCCAGGGCGTTAACCGGTTAACACTGTTAAAATTGGCCAGGAAGCGTGTTCTGTCCTGCGTTAACCGGTTAACCCAGGGCGTTAACCGGTTAACACTGTTGGAAATTGGAAAAATTGATATTTTAATGTTTTGAACATAATTGGTGATTGGCCTATATCGGTGTGTGATATAGTAGGGATTATTTCCCGTTGTTTTGAGTAGGATAGGTATTAGTAGAGTGTGCTAATACTGTGATTGAATTATTTGGCATGACATGATATGATTATGTGATAAATATGCTGATGATGTGTGAAAATATGCATAATGTTGTGAATGTATATATTATGTATGTGTTGGTGAATTGACTGTTTTATGGCTTAGAGTGTGAGCATATGTCCATTGTGGATTGTTGTTAATGATGTTGCATTGCTAGGTGAATTAGCATGCATATTGTGGCCTTTATGGTGGTAGCTAATTCCCATGGTGAGGAATTAGTGAGTTAGTCATTATGGACTGTTGTTGATGTTTGCATGCTAGGTGAATTAGCGTGCATAGCATGGCCCTTGGGGTGGTAGCTAATTCCCGTGGTGAGGAATTAGTGAGTGAGTCACTAGGTCTCAAATGAGTGGGACTAGTGAGCTTGGTAGCCGTACCTGGATTTGGTCGGTGAGGTTGAACTATATGTTCACGAATAGTCGGTACCGCATGCATGGAGTCTCATTGCATAATGTATGTATGGCGTATAATATGAATGGATGTATTCCAATATTATACGTGTGTTTGTGTTGACATTGAGTATGAGTATGAATTGTGTTGGTATTGAGTGTGATATTTGAGTTAATGTGCCGTTACCGAATGTGTGATATGATTAGGGTGATTAATGTGTTAAATTACTTAACATTGCATGATATTTTATAATGCTTATTATATCGATTGAGGAACTCACCCTTACAACTATTTTTCAGGTAACGAGCAGTGATTGAGTAGAAGCTAGTGCTTGGAGTCTAGTGTAGTCTCCTTAGTGGGTCATGCTCTGATAGATGTAACATCGGGACGGGATGTTTTACCTTGTTGAATAATTTACATGTAATGTGTTACATGTTTTGCATGATTGATTTGATTTCTATCCGCTGCGTATTGTGCAAATGCTTTATGTGTTGAATTAATAAAAGAGCATGACAGTTATTTGGTGAATGGTGTGAAATGATTGTTTGACACCCTTAATTGCACCTTTACTCTGATGTATATATATTTGTTATTTTAATTAAATATTTGGGGTATTTTAGAAGGGTGTTACATTAGTGGTATCAGAGCATAGTCGGTCGAGTCGAGTCGTAATTATTCTGTTTCCCTGTATGTGATAGGTGTTGTGTAACCCTATCCATACTTATTGTTTTAGCTTGTTGGGTTTTCAGAATAGAGATGGCTGGAAGAGGTAGAGATGATGCTGCGATTGCTGAGGCTCTGGGTATGCTAGCTGGAGTACTTGGAGGGAACCCGAATGTTGTGGGAATGGGAGCTGCTCGTCAACTGAGTGAGTTCCAGAAGAGCAATCCTCCAATGTTCAAGGGAGCATACGATTCAAATGGTGCTCAGAAGTGGTTGAAGGAGATCGAGAGGATCTTCCGAGTGACTGAGTGTGCCGATAACCAGAAGGTCAGGTTCGGTACGCATATGCTGTCAGAAGAAGCAGATGATTGGTGGGTTGCTACCCGCACTGAGTTGGAATCTGCTGGGAATGCTGAGATCACTTGGAATCAAACAAGGAAAGCGAGGCCATTTACCGATGGCGGCTTCCACTGGGGAGGAAAAAGATGTTTACATTTGGAACAAAACCAGACATTTACTGACGACTCTACTGAGGAATTGATATTAGAAAGTGCTTCACGACCAGACATTTACCGATGACTGGGAAGGAACTCGATGTTTACCGACATCGAACAAGGACGCTTACAAGTGAAACAAGACCAGACATTTACCGATGACTGGGAAGAAATGATACACGACCAGACATTTACCGATGACTGGGAATAAATGATACACGACCAGACATTTACCGATGACTGGGAAGAAATGATACACGACCAAACATTTACCGATGACTGGGATGGAACTTGATGTTTACCGACATCGAACAATGATGTTTACAGACGCCAAAGAAAAAGCTTCACGACCAGACATTTACCGATGACTGGGAAGGAACTCGATGTTTACCGACATCGAACAAAGATGCAGATACGGATGAAACAAGACCAGACATTTACCGATGACTGGGAATGAACTCGATGTTTACCGACATCGAAAGATGATGTTTACCGACACCAAAGAAAGGACCCATACGGGGATCAACACGACACTTACCGGTATCGCAGGGATGACATCTACATATGTCAAAACAAGGCAGACGCTTGCCGGGGACTAAACTAGGGAGTCAAGCTTTCCTTTCACGGACGGGTGAGGAAACAAATCTCTCTGGGGATTACCGATCCTGAATGTTGCCAAAAGCAAACCGCTGCAAATGTGCTACACCGATGTGGAAAAAATGATCCACCTCTGCTGGGGATAAGATCCAATCTGGTTCAATGCAGGTATGCATATGTTTGAGGTTTTATTTATGGCGTAATGCTCCATATTGAATGGAAATGCTACGCGATTTAAGAATGCGAATGCAAATGATGATTACTATATGCAAGATGCAAAGGGAGGAAAACTCCTGCTGGGAAAGCACACGATCGCTTTGCTGAGCACACAATTCTGATTTGATCTTCCAACTCTGTGGGGACGCACAACAATTCTGCTGAGGATACTTACTGATCTGACATTCTCGGAACGGCAGAGAAACCAACTCAATTGGGGAGTCACGTGTTGGGAAAACACCAACCTCTCGACCATGCTGGGGAATATCGTTGCTGTTGGGGAAAGGAAAATCCTTACTGGGGATGACCTCCACTGAACCCGATTTGCTTGGGGATTTCACTGGGGAGGAAACTACCAACACACACCTCCGCTGGGGAAACAAATTCTGAATTCGACTCAGACGACCCAACTTCTTACACTACTGGATAGTGTTGAAACAAACAGGGTCTTCCTTCGAACAAACTTTGGCTCATCTGCTTCAGCCATCAATCAAAGGTAGTAAGTAACCTACAAACAACAAGACATACATGCCCCAGGGGAATGTATGGACAAGATATACACAAGTGCACTCAACATTCAAAATGATTTTCAAATGTTTTATCTTTCCGCACGTCATTGTCTAGCCTTCATGTTTTTAGATGCAATGTTTATCAAAAATTCAGACGTTTTTGCAAACAAAACAGTAAAATAAAAACACAAGAGAGCAATTTGACTGAATAACGACTTTTATTGATTGAAAATGGCCTGTAAAGGCAAATACATCAGGAAGCAATTCCTAGAAAGAGGTAATTGCGCCAAAAGAGAAGATAAACTATCCTATTGGCAATGTGGATACGGCATTCCACTATTTTCCAATTCTGTTATGACTCATATATCCTCAATTTCTCCCAAATTCTTCGCTTTCTAGGAAGAGTGATTGGACCGATCATATCCTTCAAGATGGTAGATATTGAAACGAGATGAAGTACAGATAACTCAGACTGTAGTCTTCGCTCTAATCCCTCTTTTGCCTGAACCACCTTTTCAGGTTTTCAATCCACCGAGATACCCATTTTTGCCTAAGCCGCCTATGCAGGTTTTCGACTTACCGGGTATACATATTATTTTTTATTCTTTATCCCTAACTTTTGCCCGAACCTTCTTTTCTTGGTTCACCGGGATGCCCTTTTTTTCTTGGACTTTTTTTTTTCAGCGGGTCAGTTTATGAGAAGTATTTTTTGACTACATCTGAGTTCACAGGGGACGGAAAATCTTCACCATCCATAGTTGTAAGCATCAAGGCTCCACCAGAAAAGACCTTCTTAACAACATATGGACCTTCATAATTCGGAGTTCACTTGCCCCTGTTATCTGTACCGGGAGGAAGGATCCTCTTCAAAACCAAATCACCTATCTGATAGCTTCGAGGACGCACTTTCTGATCAAAGGCCTTCTTCATCCTTCTCTGATACAGTTTTCCATGGCACACAGCCGCTAATCGTTTTTCCTCGATAAGACTCAACTCATTGAACCTTGTCCGAACCCATTCAGCTTTGTCTAACTTGACATCCAACAGGACTCTTAGAGAGGGAATCTCCACTTCAACAGGTAGGACTGCTTCCATACCATACACAAGGGAGTAAGGGGTTGCCCTGGTCGACGTACGTACTGAGGTACGATACCCATGCAAAGCGAAAGGAAACATCTCATGCCAATCCTTGTACGTCACCACCATCTTTTGCATAATCTTCTTAATGTTCTTGTTTGTCGCCTCTACAACACCATTCATCTTTGGTCTGTAAGGAGAAGAATTGTGACGTTCGATCTTAAAATCCTTGCAAAGCTCTTTCATCATCTTGTTATTGAGATTCGAACCATTATTAGTGATGATTCTCTCAGGAACCCCATAACGACAAATAATTTCTTTCTTAATGAATCGAGCAACCACTTGTCTGGTGACACTGGCATAGGAAGCTGCTTCCACCCACTTGGTAAAGTAATCAATCGTGACCAAGATGAAGTGATGTCCATTAGAAGCAGTAGGTTCAATCTTTCCAATCATATCGATGCCCCACATCGCGAATGGCCAAGGTGAATTCATAATATTCAGAGGGTTTGGTGGTACATGCACTTTATCTGCATAGATCTGACATTTGTGGCACTTCCGAGCGTACTTGAAACAATCATATTCCATGGTTATCCAATAATAACCGGCTCTTAACAATTTCTTGGCCATTGCATGACCACCAGCATGGGTACCGAAAGATCCCTCGTGTACTTCTTGCATCAACATGTCTGCTTCGTGTCTATCCACGCATCTGAGCAGAACCATGTTAAAGTTCCTCTTGTACAACACATCATCCTGATTCAAATAAAAGCTTCCAACTAGCCTTCTCAATGTCTTCTTGTCATTCTTTGACGCTCCTTCAGGATACTCCTGGCTTCTGAGGAAATTCTTAATATCATAAAACCACGACTTCTCATCAATAACAGACTCGGTTGCAAACACATACGCAGGCCTCTCGAGTCGATTCACAGCAACGTGTGGCACATGATTCTGCCAATGGACTTTAATCATGGAAGACAATGTGGCTAAGGCATCGACCATTTGATTTTCATCTCGGGGCACATCATACAGTCTCGGGGCACATCATACAACTTCACTATCTTGAAGAAAGTCAGGATCCTTCTAGTGTAATCTCGACAAGGAATCAAATGCGGCTGATGAGTATTCCAGTCTCCATTGACTTGGTTAATCACTAGAGCGGAATCTCCATAGATGTCTAGAGTTTTAATCCTTAGATCGATGTCTTCTTCAATCCCCATGATACAAGCCTCGTACTCAGCTTCGTTGTTGGTTACTTCAAAAGTCAATCTGGCGGAAAAAGGTATGTGTGCACCTTTAGGATTAATGAGTACCGCCCCAACACCATTGCCATTCATATTTACCTCCCCATCAAACATCAGCGTCCACTTGTCATCGGGATCCGGTCCTTCCTCGACAAGAGGCTCTTCACAATCTTTCATCTTTAAGTACATGACATCTTCATCGGGGAATTCAAACATCATCGGCTGATAGTCATCAATAGGTTGCTCGGCAAGGTAATCAGACGGAATACTACCTTTGATGGCCTTTTGCGACGTGTACTGGATATCATACTCTGTCAAAATCATTTGCCAACGAGCCACTCGTCCGGTAAGAGCTGGCTTTTCAAAGATGTATTTTACGGGGTCCATCTTAGAAATCAACAAGGTAGTATGGTTCAACATATACTGTCTCAGTCGGCGAGCAGCCCATGCCAAAGCGCAACAAGTTTTCTCGAGCAGTGAATATCTTGTTTCACAGTCGGTAAACTTTTTGCTAAGGTAGTATATTGCATGCTCTTTTCGACCAGACTCGTCATGCTGTCCCAATACACACCCCATCGAATTCTCAGTTACTGAAAGGTACATTATCAGAGGCCTCCCCGGAACTAGAGGTATAAGAATTGGAGGTTTCTACAAATATTCTTTTATCTTATCAAAAGCTTTTTGACAATCATCGTTCCACCTGATTGCTTGATCTTTTCTTAGCAATTTGAATATCGGTTCGCACGTAGCGGTTAGGTGAGATATGAACCGCGCAATGTAGTTCAGTCTCCCTAAAAACCCTCGGACCTGCTTTTCCGTTCTTGGTTCAGGCATTTCTTGAATAGCTTTTACTTTTTCCAGATCAACCTCAATCCCCTTCTCACTGACAATGAAGCCTAATAGCTTCCCGGATCTCACTCCAAACGTACACTTGTTTGGATTCAGCCTCAGTTTGAACTTTCTCAACCTTTCAAACAACTTTTGCAAGTTTACCAAGTGCTCCTCTTCTGTCTGAGACTTCGCAATCATATCATCCACGTACACTTCAATTTCTTTGTGCATCATGTCATGAAAGAGTGTCGTCATAGCCCTCTCATAGGTAGCACCGGCGTTCTTCAACCCAAATGGCATCACCTTATAACAGAACGTGCCTCAAGGTGTTATGAATGTCGTCTTCTCCATGTCTTCTAGCGCCATCTTGATCTGATTATAGCCAGAAAATCCATCCATGAAAGAGAAAACCGAGGATTGAGCAGTGTTATCGACCAATACATCAATGTGAGGTAATGGGAAGTCGTCTTTCAGACTGGCTCTGTTTAAATCTCGGTAATCGACACACATCCTGACTTTACCATCCTTCTTCGGCACGGGTACGATGTTGGCCCCCCAAGGGGGATAATTGGTAACTGCCAGAAAACCTGCATCCAATTGTTTCTGAACCTCCTCCTTGATCTTGTCAGCAATATCAAGACTAGTTCTGCGAAGCTTCTGCTTTACCAAGGGACAATCTTCTCTGAGAGGTAGCCTGTGCACCATAATATCTGTATCCAAACCAGGCATATCTTGATACGACCATGCGAATATCTCCACATATTCTCGCATCATTTCAATCAGCCCTCTCTTGACCTTTTCCTCTAAAGCAGCCCCTATCTTGACCTCTTTCTTGGCGTCCTCAGTACCAAGGTTAATGATTTCCAACTCTTCTTGATGAGGTTGAATGACCCTTTCCTCCTGTTTCAATAATCTGACAAATTATTTGGGGAGTTCACAATCTTCTTCACTCTCCTCTTCGGCTTGGTAAATGGGATTATCGAAGTCATACTGAGCCATAACATAACTGTTTTTAATGGAATCCGCAAGATCAATTCTGCACGAACGATGTTTAATGCTTTATTTTAGAAAAGAGTTCAAGGAAGTCACAGAAACAAAAAACATTTCCATTTTTATTGTTTTGAAAATGAAAGTAAAAACAGAAAGACAGTGAGCACAAATTTGATTGCAAAACGTCCTTTATTGATGATAATCATTGAAAATTCAAAACATGATGTGGCCCTAAAATGAACCACTACACCCCGGGCAGAGCGTAGGGTTTTCATGCAAAATGAAAAACAAAAGAAAATTACTCTGTCTGAAAAGTAACTTGGACTATTTCTTCAGCAGTCTAGTTGTTGATCCTCTCCCCTGGAGCACACGGGCGCACCCAACTGTCCATATCACAATCACTGTCACCATCTTCAATGCCTGTAGCAAAGACATCCTCGTGATTCATCAATCCAGCACTAGTGAAGGTACACGGCCCTTTCTGATTCTGGACACCCTGCTCTGAAGACTGAAAAGGCTGATAACCAACGCCAAACATGTCTTCTTTCATGGGCACATCAATCAACTTGCCCCAGCCTTCTGCGTTACCTGACTGAATGACCTCCAGAGCTTGCTTATACGACGCAATCGAGGCACCTGGCTTCTTCTGTTCAACAAAAGCCACTTTCTCAATATTGACAGTCTCAAAAGCTTGACAAAGAGATTCATGGATCTCGCCATCCATCTCCACATATTTGAAAGAGGATAAATGGCTCACAAAGATGCCCTCTTCGCCACACACAGTCACAACTTGACCATCCCACACATACTTTAGCTTCTGATGGAGAGTCGAAGAAACTGCTCCAGCCCCATGTATCCAGGGACGCCCTAACAGACAACTATATGCTGGTTGAATATCCATCACATAGAAGACAATATCAAACGCTTGGATCCATCAAAAGCACGGACAACAAGATCACTCGACGTGAGAACAACCCCTTCAACATCAAGCTTATTCAGAGCCTTCTTGGGCAACACATTCAAAGAGGAACCAGTATCAACCAAAACATGCGACAACACGGCGCCCTTGCATTCCATCGTGATATGCAGAGCTCTATTGTGATTGCGACCCTCAGGTGTCAAATCTAGATCCGTGAAACCCAAACCATGCCTCGTGTTAACATTTGCAATAACACCTTCGAGCTGGTTAACAGAAATCTCTTGAGGCACATAAGCCATATTCAACATTTTCAAAAGGGCGTTACGATGTGCCTTGGAACACATTAACAAAGAGAGAATAGAGATTTTTGAAGGCGTCTGGTTCAACTGATCCACGATCTTGTAATCAATTTTCTTGATTATTCTCATGAATTCCTCCACATCTTTCTCAAAAGAACCCTCGGGCACTTCTTTTCTCACTGGTTCTTCTTCAACCACAACTTGCTTTCCTTTTGTTCTAGCAAGAGCCTCGGCAATGCTATCCTTCGAAATTTGTGGTGCAAACAAACGACCACTTCCTCGTAAATCCTCCGGGTCCTCCCACATTACCCACAGCAGAACCCAATGTTACTGGAGTCTTATCTGACCAACCAATCGTCACTGGAGCATGATTTACTGATCTGGTCTGATTCTCCGGTCTTCTATTACTGCGGAAAGCATTGTCATACTGCCACGGAATTGCTCTACCATTCTCAAAAGGTCTTCCACTAGAAGCTGCAATGGTGGTAGGAACACTGATAGTTACTGGAGTATTAACAGTCACGGGCGCAGCTACGGTCACAGGAGTACCAATAGTCACAGGCGCATTAATAGTTCTTGGATCACGTGCAGGACCTTCTGACGGCGTGAAGTAAATGGTAACAGTTGATACCTCCCCACGATCTTCCACTACTCGACCAAACTGTAAACAACCATCATCCATCAATTCTTGGATACCTCTTCTCAATTTCTCACAACCATTTTCCTGATTACCACAAGCTGAACAATTATCATCACATCCCGGGAACACTCCCCCTCTGAGGAGACGTTCCTTCACCACCAACAACGAGGTCTTAACGTTATTAACATCGACTACCAAGTCCAAAGCTTCCTCATCTTCCACACTGTTTACTCTGTGCCCACCATGCTGAGGCATAAGATTATTCACCACATTCGGAACAGGAGCAAAGTTAATCGCCTTAGAATCAATCAAATCCTGAACTTTATGATGAAAAGTCCGACAATTCTCAATGTGATGCCCTGGCGCACCAGAATGAAAATCACAACGGACATTAGCATCATACCCAGCGTGAATCTTCGTTAATGGCGCCATAGTGCGAAGTTCAACAAACTTCAACGTGAGTAGTTCAGGAAGTAACTCAGCATAAGTCATTGGCAATGGGTCAAAACGACGATCTGGCATTCTTTGTCTTGGTTGGAATGGGCGTTGCTGTTGTTGTTGCGGTTGTGGTTGCGGTTGTCCTCTTTGTTGTTGTTGAGGTTGGGTTGTTGGAATAGTCACGACAACAACTTGACGGTACTGTTGGCCTCTATTACCACTTCTCCGAGTATGAACAACATTTGTCTCACCCTCTCTCCTTCTGGGTGCCCCCAAAAATGGTTTTCTAGCACTTGAAGAGCTTGAAGAACCAGGATCTTGGATCTTTCCTGCTTTGATAAGACTTTCAGTTCTCTCTCCGCAGATCACAACATCTTAGAAACTACTAAACGGACAACTTCCCATACGATCCATGAACACACCTTGCAGGGTTCCGATGAACATATCAGTTAATTCTCTCTCCAACATAGGAGGTTGCACTCTTGCAGCTAGTTCACGCCACCTCTGGGAATATTCTTTGAAGCTGTCACCAGTCTTTTGACACAAACTCTGCAACTGGGTTCTGCTCGGAGCCATGTCCATATTATGTTTGTACTGCCTCAGAAAAGCTTCACCCAACTCTCTCCAGTTTCTGACAGATTCTTTCCTTAAGTCCATGTACCAGTCCAAAGACGCTCCAAACAAGTTGTCTTGGAAAAAGTACATCCACATCTTTTCATCATCAGTATATGCAAATATTTTCCTGTAGTAAGCTTGCACATGAGTTCGAGGACAAGAGGTGCCATTGTATTTGTCGAAAGATGGCGCTTTGAACTTGTACGGGATCCTCAACCCATCAACTAACCCCATGTTGGTAACATCAAAGCCCAAAGAATTCTGGAACTCCATGGCGCGAATCTTCTTAGCAAGGGCATCAACCTTCCTATCTCTCTCTTCCGCCTTTCCCAACTCATCATCATCACTGAGAAGAGTGAACATATCTTCCTGCCTGTCAACCAAATGAGCAGGATGTCGAACCGGGGCACGTGCCGTCTGAGCATTAGCAGTCTCTGCAATGATGGGTTGTCCATTGATTCTAATGCCACGCAACTCATCACCCGCAACATAGTTGTTGACAGGGTTGGTAGCAGCAGCGGTGTCATTAACAGGGGTTCCTTCTGGAAGATTTCGACCGACAGGGGGAATCACAGCTTCTTGTCTCTAGGCCAAGGCTCGGAGTTCCTCTTGCCCTTGCACTACCCCTTGCATCATATTCATGAACTGGGCCATGTTGGCCATCATCTCTGCCAGTTCTGCTTGAACTTGATCCACGCTTCTTTGCTGATTCAGCCTTGTTGCATAACGGTGCGGACGATACTCAGCAATCCTGTGTGAAACGAGAACAAGAATGAGAAATCCTCTTCAAGATCACCTGTAATGATGCAAGAATGATATGTGTATGATGCGTATGATATGTTTTATCATCTCTCAGGCATTCAAGAGTCTTATCCACCTTTGAAAAATGGAAACCTGCACATGTAAGCGGAACACAAACAACAAAGAAGCAACATACATTGAACGACAAGCGAAAATGAAACATCAATAATCTCATCTATAATTATGAGAAAAAAAAGATCATACAAACATAGTTCAAGCAAAGATTCAATTCATCAGAGTAGAACAAGGAATCCCATCCCACAAACCGGGAGGTGATTCTCACAATAAACAACAAGACAAACTAGGAAAGTCGTCCTCCAGGAATGAGAGTCTTCAAGTACTGGCATTGATTCATCAATCGGTCGCACTCCGAACACTCGGGTAAAGGGGTGAGCTTCTCCTTCAGTTGCACCCTGAGTTCAACAACTTCTTCTCGGAAATGAGATGCACGGATGTCACTTCCTCTGAGCTGGCTCTCTGCTGCATGCCTTAGGCCTACTTCCTTCTTCAACTGAGTATCTTTATCCTTAAGCTGTCTTTCCAAGTCTCGTATCTTCCTTTGGTAGTTGGCTTCCGCTTTTTGTAATCTCAAGCGTTCATGGCGTTCCTCATCCAACATTGTTTCTATCTCATCATAGGACCTCTTTTTGTTTCCCGATCTACTAGCACTTTCACCTTGCACTCCTTTGAGTTTATGAGCCAAACTCAACCTATCAGTTTTTGCTTTGTAAAGCTCCATTTGGATTTCTTATTCATTTTCTTTCAACTGGCGATTCTCCATTAAGGCTTGTTTGTAATACTCAGCAGGCACATTCTCAGAAAGGATCAAAGGCGGTTGTTCCTGTAGTGGTTCCATCCGATCATATGGTAGCAACAAAGTTCCAACTCTTTCCTTGACCCATTCAATCTAAGCAGACATAACAATTGCAAACTTCCTCCCTAAAATAGATCCATCTTTTATGCCAATATTCTCCCAAGCTTTTCCCACTCGCTCCAATCTTGCTGGATCTCTCCGTTTCTCAAAGTTCACACTTTCAGCTATCTCGAAATCTTGCGGCCTTCCATTCATGACAAAACCCAACTGACGGAGAGAAAGAATCAGGTTGTAGTTGATGCAACCCCTAGTTCCTATGAGTGGAACATTGCGAAACTCTCCACAACTTATAATGACGTTGCGCACATTAAACTTGTAAGCTTGCCACTTGATATCATAAGATGTGAGCGACATGATCCTCTGGGTCCATTTGTGAGTGCTCTGAGTATCCACAAACGGTCCACTTGTTGGTAGAAAAGACAAGAACCACTTGAGTAGCAACGGGAGACAACACCTGATAGCTCCACCCTTATCATGCCGATTGTGTATAGCATAATAGGTGTCAGCTAACAACGTGGGCACCGGGTTTCCTCCAATGAAAATAGTGATCGCTGCCAGGTCCACGAAACTAGGCACACTAGGGAATAAAACAATTCCATAAATCATGACAGCCAACTGAGCGTTGAAAGCCACCCAATTTCCTTTCTTCGCTTCTTCCTTAGCCATTCTTACCAAGAACTTCAAAGATAAGCCCACAACATCACCGCCTGGTTTCCAATTATCGCTCACTTCCTTGATGCTCAAGTAAAGGGCCTTAGCAACAACTTTGAAATCCACCTCCTTTGGCACATCCAGGAAGGGTACTCGATTTTCGATTCGAACATTCATAAGAATGGAATACTCTTCAAGAGTGGGCGCTAACTGGTAGTCCTGAAAAGTAAAGCAACGGAGCTCCGGATCATAGAACTGTAAGAGAGTCTGCAGAGGTATCAGATCCACCATCATCTTCAACAATGCCAAGATATCCCCATACTGATCATCGAAAACTTTCTGATTACGGTCAGTCACAAGATTGCCCAATTCTTCCAAAGATGTCAACGACTCACGGTAGAAGCTATATGTGCAAGTCTTCCTCTTCAACTCTGGAATGGCAGCCATCTCTCGCCGTGAACATACTCCTGAATAAACCTGAGAAATGATATGCATGTGCAGGTTAGTTTTTTTCTCTTTTTTTTTTGCATTATTTTTTTGAAAATAAACATGCTATGATGCAAAATGATGAAACAATGGTTGGTTGGCTGTGTATCACAAGGCACAGGATCAGAGCTTCAGCATGAATCTGGAACCGGGAACCATAGAACATGGTCATCAACTCAGAACCCAAACTTCAGAACCAACGGTCACCAACAAGAACCAAACAAAAGTCATCGACAGAACACGGTCACCAACAGCACAAGTCACCATCAGTACCTGTAAATGATTCATTCCCACCCTACCCACAGGTGTAATCTAGGCCGGGGTAAGGTCAAGAGAAACGCAGGATAAACAATCCTTTCAAGAATATCATCATATGCACACCAGGTGTATGCAACGATAATACCCCATCAGAATCTGAACTGCTCGTGATACCATGTTCCGCTAAGTGGCGCCATACCACCCGCTTCCCATGAATCACTCTATTCCTAGGTGTCCTAAAGTTCACTCATAGCCTGTGTATTGGGCCTTTTACCTCTTGTGGCTCCCACCCAACAGAGAAACAGATACACAGCCAGCACAACATGCATGAAACAATAAAGCGCACATAGGATGCAATGCAAGCAGATAAGTATGCAAAGCAATAAATAAATGACACACAATAGACTATAAACAAACAAACGCTAGGAAAGGCCCGCTAGGGAAAAATGGACCAGCAAGAGGTCAACTTCACTATGTCCCCAGCAGAGTCGCTAGCTGTCGCTCCCCAGGATTTCCCGAATCCAGGTACAAATGCGAAAAGGAGGCGGCGAGGAAAAGAAAGAAAAGAGTCGCCAGCTATGTACTTTTATCCCAAGAGGAGGGAAAGGTAGTACTGCATAACCTAGAGGGAACGGATAAAACAAAGTCTCGAACCAAAGAAACTAGGTAAGAGGGCCGGTTACGTGAAGGAAAGGTTATCGCACCCCTTCACGTCTGTGGTACTCCACAGGATCCACGATTGCTAGTTATGTCTAAAGTGTGTATAAAAATCCTACATGCAATGCAAAAGAGAGAAAATCAAAGTAGGGAAAATAAAGAGTTATTGCTCGCACAGGCCCTACCCTGCTGCATACGTATCTCAAGAAGGATTGAGAATCAGAGCACCGTAGCTCGGCTAAACTATTTCTGTTTGTTTTGTGTTTTTTAGGTGAACGACGTTACTAAACAATCTACCGGATGCTCGACCTTTGGAGACTTACTCCCCTATAGTAGAAGGAGTTAACGTGTCCTTAAGAGAAGATAGAGTTTGTTTGTGTTTTAGGAATGCTCATGCAAGAAAGGAAGTCCTAGACGAAGGAACCGTGCTACCTTAATTGACATGCAAACGAGAGACTATACGAAGTCTAGCAATCCTATGGGGATACAATCACACCACACAAAAACATATAACATGAAGTAAACACACCAACAAGGGGGCTCAAACATACAAGGGTAAGGCTTTAGTCAAGAGGGGTCATATCAACCTCGACAAACAAGCCAACTGTAGTGGTAATCTGGAGCTCTTAACCACTAACATTGCGAGTTAGGGTGAAGCTTATCAAATGGGAAATGAGGATCGAGAAAGAGGGACCCTATTCCACTTGACTGACTCTGGACAATGATCTTGGGTGTTTATTCAAGAGCATCAGCACATAGTGCGAGCATAATGAAAGACTCACTGAATAACAGGGGATTGATTGCTAATCCCTTCTATCTGTCAATTGCCTCTTCACTTAGGAGGACTTAACAAGTAACAATGCCTCATGTAGAGGTCTTTGGCACAAATGTAAACAATCACAATCATAGCCTCTTAAGGAGGACTTCAGCCAAATGCCTGCCAAAAGGCGACAGGACTTCCAGACTACATGGAGAAGGAGAGTGGTTACCTAAGTGGTATACCAACCATGAACCAAAGCAAAGCTCAAGCAAGAGCTAAAAGCTACTAATGTACCTGTACAAAAGCCAAACAGTTAATAACTCAGACAAACAATCAGAAAAACAGAGAATCCAATCAACAGTGTTAGACAAAGCCAGGCACAAGTGCAAGCACTCAAATGGTTTCATCATTTCAAATGACCTGCAAAATAGCAAGAGTTAGTGATCAAAGCAATTTGCATCTCAAGTAATGAGGCCAAACCAACCATTAGTGCTAAATACCTGAAACACAAAACGCAATTGGTGAGTACAAACCACTAGTACAAAGACTAGGGTCAAAGGCAAGTCAAATGACCAAAATAGAAGTTGATCTTTCATATGAAGCACATTCAATCAAACAAGAAGAAGGCCTCAAAAGGACCAAAGCCAAATCAATAAGCAAAGCCATCAATTAATCAAGATAAGGCAAAGGCAAACAATGTGATCAAAATTGGACATCAAACATAGAAAATCCACATTAAAACAGAAATGAATCCAATGATCATGAAATTTTTTATGTTCACTTAACATGTTATGAACATACATCATGCAAAAAATCAGCTCCAGAAGAAGTCAAATGGAATGTAAATGAAAATGCACAAATGCAACATCAAATATGTGACACAAATTGTCACACCACATGTCTATGTGTCCAAAACAGTGAGGGTATATGATAAAAATCTCAAACCAAAGCCAGAAAATCACATCACATGTTAAGATTAAGCATGTCAAATTTCAAGTCAATTGGATTAAACATGAGCATTTCACAATCAAATGAATGAAGCATGATAAATTTGGCATCATGTTCAAACACACATTCTCAATTAAAAAACCAGAAGCAATCAATTCACAAAATAAATCCTATAAAAAAGTAGGGATTAAAACAAGAAAGTGAAAAAAAAACTAGGATCAAATTGGATTAATTTCCTATTTTTTATGATTTTTGCAAGTTGATGAAAATATTTGAAACAATATGAGAATCATGGAGGGAAATAAAGTTTGAAGGAAAAATTTGAAAAAAGTGTTGGAAACAAGTGTTGAACACAGGTCATGTAAGTCAATGGAATAGAGCTGGAAAATAAAATCCACAAATGTTACATCCAGGAATTAAACTGAGGAAAGTATGGTAAAAGCAAGCGCTGGAAAATAATATCATAAATAAGCATTGGTTAGGAATCGAACAGAGGAAACCAAGGTCCAAAGCGTGTTCAAACACTGTGTTCCATTTAATAGGTGGCGCCCAGTCATCAGTCAACTGCCACAAGGCGCGCACAAAGAGCGTGATAGCCAATGGTTTGGACAACAGGGCGCATGCGTGGCGCCACTTAGGATAAACCCTAAGCAATTTACAGACGGCGACACACGGCTAAAACAACCGTCTTCTCCGGCCAGCCAGGCAGAGGAGACAATTTTTTTTCCAGAAATTAATGAAACGCACATGGTTCGAAAGGTTTTTCATGAGGATTCCAAATCTATGATCAACTAAGCCTAATTCCTCATGAGTCAACCGGATCGAAGGAAAACACATATGAACATCAAAACTTCATATCATCATATCTAGCTCAATATCCAGCCAAATTCAAAAATATTTATATCAGCATCATCAGTGAAGCAAGCTCTAACTAATCATGTGCATAAAAAGGCAAAATCAGAGATTCGAATTCCAACCTATTTGAAGTGCAGTGTGTTGATTTCGTGTGCTACAGCTCTCTCCAGCTCCAGATCTTCTCCTCTACTTATGTATTGAAGCTTTAAACAAGAATTGATGGTTGAAAGCACTCCAATCCAGCTCAATCTTCAAGTTCCATTAACATGTTCAAACTCTTGGCATGCATGAATCTGGACCAATTTCTTCGAACCAAAGCTTGATTCCTACTCAATAATGCTCAATGAACAAGATTATGCAAGAAAATTGAAGAGTTATGTGAAGAAATTTCAAGTTTGAAGTGAGAGAATTTTTTGGAGGAAATGGAAAATTTTCAGATCTAGAATTGTTCCCCTGCAAATTATGTTATGATTTAGCTTATATACCACCTGTTAATCACACTGATATTATCATTAAGCATTGGTTAATTGAGATTAGTGAAATGAGAGGTGAAACGCAAAATTGCCAAATACACCTAGCATGGCCAAGGTGCACGTGAACAGTGCCATGCTGAAGCACAAATTCACTTAAAATCACAAAATAAACAATATGGGATTGGAATTAGGCTTGCATTATCCACAAAAATCAAATTATCCAATTTCCCTCCAAAATGCATATGAATGAACAAGTGGTCACATGAACTTCCTCCATGCAATGCAATGATTTATTTGGAAAGTGTTGGTCATGACAAGTATTTTGCAAAAAGAGTGGTTCAATTTGGAGTTTTGGATCAAAAGTTATGCCATGTTGAACTTCCATGCACACTTGGTGATCATTCGGCCATAACCTCTCAACCATTCATCAGATGATCATGATATAGGACTTGTTTGAACACGATTGAGATGCTTCCACTCACTTCCCCAACTCAAAGCCCTCAGTTGACTGCACAGTTGACTTTTATGGCCCTCAGATGACCTGGAAATGCACTGATGAATTTGGGCTTCTACCACTTGGTAAAACTACTTTAAAATGAACCCTAGCTCATATAAGCTCTTCAGAATAATCATGTGGCCTTCATCTCAAGGAAAGACTTGCTCTTTTGTACAAAGGATTCTCTTGATGCCAATTCTGACTGATATGGAGCAATGCAATATGGAATGATAAATGCCCTAAAAAAATGAAATGAATGCATGAATGGGGAGGGCAAATTTGAGGTGCTACACACATTAGTCACACCAAAAGGCATCATGGAGTACTCGTAGTGACCATACCTTGTCCGAAAAGCAGTCTTTTGAATATCCTCAGCCATTACACGAATCTGATGATACCCAAACCTCAAATCAATCTTGCTAAACACACAAGCTCCAAACAGCTGATCCATCAGATCGTCAATCCTCGGAAGTGGATACTTGTTCTTAATCTTCACTTTGTTCAGTTGTCTATAATCAACACATAATCTCATAGAACCTTCTTTCTTCTTGACCAACAGAACAGGTGCACCCCACGACGACACACTAGGACGAATAAATCTCTTCTCAAGCAAGTCTTCAAGTTGACTCTTCAACTCTTTCAACTCAGAAGCAAACATTCTATAGGGAGCCATCGATACAGGACTAGTTCCAGGAACTAAATCAATCGAAAACTCAACCTCACGTTCTGGCGGTAAATCACTTATATCTTCAGGAAATACCTCCGCAAACTCACAAACTATTGGCAATTCTCCAATCGTCCTCTTCTCACGAATATCCAAGGTTGCCAACAACATAAACAACTCGGCACCATCTTGCACCGATTCATCAACTTGCTTAGCAGACACAAACCAATCTTCCTTAGCACCAACCTCAGGAAAAATAACCGTCTTCTCAAAATAGGTTAACTAGCCAACACTGCACTCTTGCATGCAACAACATAATGTCCAAGCTCGATACAATTGGAACATCCAAGAGAAGCAGACGCTTCTCCCCCACTTATTTAATTCCCAACATGCGATGGAGAATAAAACAAGCATCGACAGTATTCTCACACACATGTCGCATACTAGGGAACAAACATAGTTAAACAACCTGGCCGGACGGACCGACCTGCTCTGATACCACTAATGTAACACCCCTTTTTATACCCCAAAATACTTAACATATAATCAGGGTGAATAAACACGCATATAAACAAAAGGGCGTCACATCGACGTTTTCAAAAACTAAAAGCTTTCAAAAACCAACATCATTCATCATCAATATACAATACACCTGGTTATTTAAAATAACACACTTCAAATATCCTGAATATACAAGAATATGCGTTCGCAGCGGAAAATAATGAATATTCATGCATTTCATAAAATGATTCATGTCCCATACCATGATCATCTCTCAATAATCTCTTCAAGATAAAATAAGACCATATCCAGAATATTTGGCACTATGGCCCCTCAAACAGCTATTGCAAATAAACATGTTCACAAGTAATAACATAATACATATCCAACTAAGATATGAGTTCAATACTACTAATCTACCCAGTGTTACATGACCAGAGCATTGACTCACTACCTAGTCTCTAAACCAAACCACGGAAACTCTCCGGCTAAATCTCGAGTAAGCTACCTTCCACTTACTTCAGCAATACTACTCTTGAATATCTGCACGATGCCCATGTAAAGGCAACATTCAAACAGAAGGGTGAGAATTCGAATCATTATGAAGAAGTATAATAAAGCACAATGATTAAATCAACAATTAAAGGAATTCATCACACCTTGTATAACCATGTAAATAATACTAACCAATATTTATTTCACATGTTTCAAGCATACCTCAAAACTCAAGGAGTATAATATTAAAATCCAATGCTATATTCCCAAATATACACATAACTATGATTATCACATAATCACACATTTTACCAAGTTATATACCCAAACATCACCAAACTCAATTACCATATCTCATACACACATAACAATCACATCAATGCATATATTCAATTATCACATAACTCTAATGTGACTCAATGCAAGACATGTGACTTTATGCATGTGGTACCGCAATGTGAACCTAACGTTTCACCGCTTTCCGATTCAATATCTAGAATCCAAGCCACACTTCTGATCCGGACAAGATCAAAGCCACTACGTCTATTTCCAATTAAGGATCAATGTCTGCTACGTCTATTTCCAATTAAGGATCAACGTCTACTACGTCTATTTCCACTCAAGGATCAACGTCTGCTACGTCTATTTCCATTTAAGGATCAACGTCTGCTACGTCCATTTCCACTCAAGGATCAATGCCTGCTACGTCTATTTCCACTTAAGGATCAACGTCTATTACCATGTGAACCCACAGTTTCACCGCTTTCCGATTCAATATCTAGAATCCAAGCCACTACGTCTATTTCCAATTAAGGATCAACGTCTGCTACGCCTATTTCCATTCAAGGATCAACGTCTATTACCATGTGAACCCACAGTTTCACCGCTTCCACCATAAAGCCGACCATGCCATGAATGAATGTACACATACCAACAACATATGCAATTAAGATCATCTCTACCATCTTAACATTCCGCATATCACCATAATTCAACTCTATGAATTATCCACCAATGGTACATATACACATTCATAACAAATACACCATTCACAAATATAGGCTAATTATCAAATACGCACACTTAGATTTCATTTCAAAATGATTACAGCATTTAAAATCCTCAATTTTTCCTTTTTCAACAGCAAGTAACCGGTTAACGCATTTTGGGTAACCCGTTAACACAAAAACAAAATTCAATCCCTGGGCAGATTTTTAACTAAGTAACCGGTTAACGCATTTTGGGTAACCCGTTAACACGAAAACATAATTCAATTCTTGGGCAGATTTTTAACTAAGTAACCGGTTAACGCATTTTGGGTAACCCGTTAACACAAAAATAGAATTCAATTCCTGGGCAGATTTTTAACTAAGTAACCGGTTAACGCATTTTGGGTAACCCGTTAACACGAAAACAGAATTCAATTCTTGGCCAGATTTTTAACTAAGTAACCGGTTAACACATTTTGGGTAACCCGTTAGCACGAAAACAGAATTCAATTCCTGGGCAGATTTTCAGCAACTAACCCATTAACGCATTTGGGGTAACCCGTTACTCAGTTTAAAACTGGAATTTTTCTTAACGTTACCAATACTGTAATGAAATTTAATAAACTAAGTGGCTTCTCATTCTATCCCTCAATTTCACCCATATATCCATTCCAAACGCAGTTAATCATCACAAATCAAAGATTACTCTTCAAAACCTAACAATTCCAAAACCATAAAAATTAGGGATTTCAACCTAAACATATTTCTACCCATTGACCCAATTATACTAACCCATAATAATAAGGATTCTCCCCCTTACCTCTTCAATTTTTTGGAAGTCTTAGCTTCTCCCTTGTTCTTCCCCTCTTCTCCTTACTTTTCCTTTTTTCTTTCTCTGTTGCCTTGAAATGACCAAATGAGTGTTACCTCCCACTCTCCTCACCTCTTACTATCCTAGTATATATTTGGGTTAAGAAATGATACCTCTAATTTAATTATTAGGCCCAATAAGACATAGTATCATAATATCTCTAATTAGTTCAAATAAATTAAACCAACACAATATACACACCAAGTCAATTAATTCAATTATTCATTATATCTCATATCAACTAAATAATTGATTAACACACCAAATAAATAAACTAAAATAGTATAATAATAATATAAGAAATAAATACTAAAAAAAATGGGTTGTTACAGGACCCAATGTCATAACCAACCCGTTGCCAGACCATTGTGGACAGATTGTCAACGCGGTTAGTAGTGAAGGTTTCTCAGATTCAGTTACTTCTTTAGAGGAGTATCAAGGCTAGCAATATCATATTGATTCAATCATGACTCATTTGTAATCTTTTCTTGTTTGTTATATGTTGTTCATTTGTAAAACTTGTCTGGTTTTCAGATGATAATAATAATGAAATAAACGTGCATGTTTTGCTTAAATCCATTCGTGTTCACTCATATTTTATTTTATCAGTATCAAATTGTTTGTCAAATAAAAAAAAAGAATGATGCAATTAAAAATACGCAAGATCGTTTCCTGTATGCTTTTGAATAAGATTGTCTTGATGATTTAAGGCATTCTTTAAATCCCTAAACAACGGAGACATAAAAAAGTTAATCCCTAGTCAACCCCTTTGGGCCTTGTAGTAGGAGTTTCTTTATTTACACATCAAACCCTCATATTTAACCAGGCGAAGGGTAGTCTTCAGTTAGTTTGAACTTGCGTTCAAATTTCGAGAAGGAGAATATCTCATCAAGTGATCAGTCATATCATATCCCTCTCAAGAGGATGGAATCAAAAATTCAGAATGGTTATCCCTTACCCATAAAAGGAGTGAGATAGTCACAACCCGTGAAACAAATCGAGAAAGCAGTGTCACAGGATTTTCTCCAATACTAAAAAGAAAATATGAAATGAAAAGCCCGCTAAGTGAAAAGCATGAAAACAAGATTGACTTAGGCAAAAGTTAGGATATCCCGATGGGCTGCATACCCAAAGGATCAGCCCAGGAAAAAATAAGTGAGAGCAAACATAAAAGAATAAGAGGATCAATATTAAAATCCTCAGCAAAAGCAAATATTTGTTACTGCAAATAGAAGCAAAAGGTGAGTGACTGTCGCTCCAAACTCTCATTGTGTTCCATAACCATCATTGCTGATATTCAAAATCCTTTCTGGAAGATGAACGCTTGTTTTAACCTAACTGAACGTAGGACTAGAGAACATCATGGAGAACGGGTAGGTTAGAATAGGTTTTGAGCCTTATATGCTCTCCTTCTAAAATCGTGAACCAAGCCACATTACAATCCTCAAAAGCCCTAATTGAAGAAGGGTTTATTTCGAAAGCATACTATGGTAAGATCGCGTTAAGTTGACCCCTAAAGATTTGCTTGTCATTCATATTGATACTGATATGGAATTTTAGTCAGTGATCCATTCACTATATGTCATAAGTCTTAGTGAACACACTTATGTTTTCAAAGCTTGCATGAGCATTACATTACAATTATCATTTTCAAAATGAACATGTTTACTTACGAGCAGTCATTTGACATCAAGGAAGCTTACAATGGGGAAGTTGATTGAATTCCTGATATTCCATAGCTAAGACCTCTTTAAGAGTCATTCAATTTGGGGTAACCACGTCGAGATTCTACAAATCTCTCTGAATCATCCAGATAGGGGTAAAGTTCACTTCAAGGCTCATATTGGGGCATGTCACCTCAAGAGCACGAGAAATCAATCACTCCCAAGATGGTTAATCAAGGGAATAAAGTTTCAAGACACTAGGGAAAACTAGTTTGAGATACTCAAATGATGATACTACTACATAACTGATAACTGGGGCAGTTGGTGCAGATATCTTTAAGACCCCAATTTAGACCCTAAGATCCCTCATGATATCTCATCATTTGCATTGGCTTTGGGATCACAGCTTGACATCCTCCTTACCCCTCATTCATTTGGTTTGGGAGAGATCACCAAGCATATTTGATTGTATCATACTTTATTTTCTTTTGTTTACTAACCAATATAACGAAAATATGTCTATATATGTCTTTGTTTCTTTTGTAGGTAATGTATGTGTCCACCTATGCCCTATCAAGTTCACAACTAGGGTTTGAGACCCTTAGTGCAAGGAGATCAATCAACCAATGGTTCACATTGGTTCTAGACATCATATATGGATCCTCATGTTCTTTATTTATCATTCTGGGCCAATACCATTGAACAAGCAATTTTCCTCAACTTCTAAAATGCATAACTCTCTCATGCCAAATCCAAATGGAGTAAAATTTGTTACAAAATTGAATAGGAATGAAATATATACATCTTTTGTGAAGGAACTATTTCCATTTGAAGCTCATAGAAAAAGTTATTCAAGGTGGAAGACATGGTCATTTGACTTGGGACATAGAAAATTTTCAATCATGTTTGATTTCTCAAACTTCCACCTCAAAATTCCTCATGATCCAAGCTCCAAATTGAAATGTTTTCAACATCAAAGTTGTTCCCCTTGATGTCACGTTTCCAAAAAGTCCAAGATCACTTCATTTGGACAAGATTTAAGGGACTTGCGTAGAGCTACTCTACATGGTCCCATTTGGATGAATCACATAATAATTTCTCAAGTACAATTGCATGGCCTCATGTTAAGCTTTCAGCATCATTCATGCTCATTTGTGTACCTTTTCCAATCATCTCATGGGCCTATCACACGCCCATGCAAGCATGCACTAACATTTCCAATTTTGGAAAAAGTTTCAAGTGTGCGGGAAAGCAATGCAAAACCCTATAAATACATGATCATTATGATCAGAAGGGGGGATTCCTCTTGCCCAAGCTTTGAACCATTGCCTCCCTAACCTCCATTAAAGGATAAACTTGAAGATTTCACTTGAAATCGAGTTTCAATTCTCCTTCTATTTTGACATTGAAACTCCAAGAATCAAAGCCTTTCATTGATCCATTTCACTTCCTGCAAGCATCTGAAGTCGAGCCAAGGAAAATTGGAAGCAAGATCAAGCCAAATTGAAGCTACCCGAAGGTGATTTTTCTCAAACTTCTCTTCTCTAATTCTCCATCAATTCTCAACTATTTAGCTTGATTATTGGTTGGATGAAGTCCTATCAATGTAGGAAACAAGATTGAGTTGCTTTGAGGTCAAATCCAAGCAACTCAATTCATGCTCCTCAAATTTCAAATCATCATATCTTTCAATATACTTGGAATTGGACAAAATTGAGGCCAAATTCGAGCTCTTGAGCATTTCTCCTTTGAAATAGTGTCTTTGTTTTTCATTTTTCGTTTGGATGAGGGTGGACCAGTCCGGTGAGGTCCACTAAAGAAGACAACCGGAGCTAGGGATCTGTTGATGTGGTAGCGTGTCTCCAACCATTTGGTATGTTTGAAATGTTATAATCCTGATCATCCATTCTGATTACCATTGCTACATGCACGTTGACTAGGGTGTTTGGTGGATAGCGCATGTTGGCCATCAGATCTGCCACCTCAATTAATGAGGGAGATCTGATGGCCCTTGTTTTTTTGAATTTCTTTTTAAATTTTTGAATTTTCATTTAATCCACTTATTTTGTTTAATTCATAATAATTTAAATTAAATAATTTTCTATTCCATATTTTGAAATAAAATTATTTTTTGGATTAATTTTGATATTTTTTCATGAATTAAATGTTTTTGTGCATATTTTTAATTGTTTAAAAATACTTCTGACTTTTCAAAAATCATGAATTTTTTTGTCTAAGGTCCTTTGACCTTGTTTGACCTACGATAAATCCCTTGGCCATTTATTTGGTTCTTTGAAGGGATTTAAGATTTTAACCAAATTAAAATGCATTTTAATTCATTTTAAATTGATTTTAATTGAATAAATGCTTGAAAATCATGTTGAGCCATTTTTATGGTCTTGTGATGTTTGACTTTCTGTTTGGGCCTTGGTCATGGTTGATTTGACTTTTGTTTGATCAAAACCATTCGATTTAGGGGATTGGTGAAATGTACATTTCATCTCCCAAAATAAATGGATGGTATTGATCAGATGAAATTCCTCTCATGATCAATTTGTGTTTCTCATTCCCATTCCCTCTTCATCTTCATCCTTATCCTTCCCCAATCCATAATTGACCAATGAAATCTCTTCGTGTATAATGTTAGTTGATTCATCAATGACCTTGTGTCATATGGATTAACACGAGCTAGACTGAGGTAAGTCCTTCCCCTATTTCTTTTTAGTGTGTGGTATGTTTTAGGAGTTTGGTTCTTTGTAACAAATCTCTAACATGCATTAACACCTATATTTTTATTGTCCGACCTCAGATAATTGTGACTTCTACATAAGTCCAATTACGATTGCTTAACATAGAGCTAAATTTAATCAAGAAGGCATAAGATTCTAGTAAGTGAGATTGTAAGTCTCCCATTCTTCATGGCATTGTGTGGAGACTTGACCTTTTTTCCTTTCATGAGAGCTAGTGGCATACTTGTTGAATTATCCAAGTTGGAGCCCTTCTCATGGATGATGTCTTGGTTCAAGGATCTATACTTGTGAATGAATGGTTGAGTGTTTGATGTTTTACCTTTCCTTCGGGAATAAATCAAGTTTGATGGCGACTCTGTTGTATGTTCGAGCGCGCGATATGTTCGGGTATATTTCCGCTAGCTTCAGTACCGCCTACCCCTCTAAATGTCATAACATCACCATCGCCTTTCTCTATGTAGGGAATTGACATGATTGGCATGATTGAACCCAAATCATCTAATGAACATAATTTTATATTGTTTTCCCTAGACTACTTTACCAAATGGGTCGAAGCCGCGTCTTATGCCAATGTCACCAAGCAAGTGGTTGCTCGCTTCTTGAAGAACAACATCATATTTCAATATGGGGTTCCCAGCAGAATCATTACTAATAATGGGTCTAACCTCAACAACAGTATTGTCATACCCTAATTTGTAACCCTAAGATCCCACATCTCATTTGCAACTTTTGCATACAAGTAAGGTCACATCTTGGCCCTTCCCCTAACCATCTTTGAGTTTGCGTTTTGCAGGGATCACCAAGCACCTTTTGATGTTTTACTTTTGTGTTTATTACTTATCTAACCACTAATCAAAATACCAAAAATATGTATTGTTTCTCTTAAGTTTATTGTGCAAGGTAGGGCTCCTCAAGTCAAAAGCATCTCAAAGTTTGGTGGCTTACTTCTCAAGAAAAGTCAAAGGTTCATGTGTTTATTTTCATGCCTTCTTAAACAAGTAACTTCAAGCTTTGAGAAATTTAATAAATATTCCATCAAGGAAACCTTATCTTGAGTTCATAAGATCACCCATGTTCTTTTAAATTCAAGGAAACTCCAAGTGCACAAGCTTGTTCCTAGGGGTTTGACCTAAAAGTCAACAATTTGAAGTCAAAGTTCCAAGGATTACAACTCCTTCAATTCTCAACATTTTTGAATTCCCCTTTCTGCATATGGCTCTTCTCAACATCCTCTACAACTTCTCTTTACATTAAAATATCCAATTATGCTTGGAGGATCATTAAACGTTTCGAGACATTTTAGGTCATTTGTGGACTTAGGGAAATTTAACCTATTTTCAAGTGACTTTATGCCAATTTTCAAAGATCATAACTTCTTCAATTTTCAACATATGGAGCTGATTCCTTTTGAACAATGCCATTGGTAATACCCTCTACAATGTTTCTTCAAGGACCAAGGTCAAAATATGCTTGGAAGGCCATGGAATTCATTGGGACATTATAGGTCATTTTCAGCCATGAAGCATTCAAATTTTTCGAAGCAGTATTTTATGCCAACTTCAACACACCATAACTTTGTGCTCAAACATCCAAATGCAACCTTTCTTGTCACATTGTAATCTTATCCATGATGTTAATACATTGCAAAAAGAATGGGATCAAAAACCCTCTTGAGTAGGATGCCCCATTGAGTTGAACATGGTGACTTGAAACTGAAGAAATCATAATTTCCCAGAATTTAATCATGACTAATCTCAATTCCTAGCAAAATTAGCAAGTGTTTTGGTCTTAAACATGTTTTAGCAAACCTCCAGAGTTTAATTGACACTTAAAACACATCATTTGGCGGAGTTTTAAGGAGTTTCAAGTCACACTTTTCACACACATGGATCAAATTCGTTTTGCATGAATTCAACATCATTCCACATGTATTTGGATCCAATAACATTCTCTATAAATATAGGAAGCTATTGTCTTCATTTGCAATCTTTGGAGAGCCAAGAAACCCCTGCCGCAACTTGAAGTTTTTCCAGAAAATTCAACTATCGTGTTTTGAGTTTTAGCCTGTTTCAATCCATTTTCTTGATTCCATTAGCTCCATCGGCATCCTCTGAAACTTTTGCAACAATTCCAAAGCTCTGATACCTTCTGAATTGCACCAACCAGATCGAGCTTCATCAACATCTGATCACCATTTGGACAAGGTAGTTATGAGCATCATTTAAACTCAAACAAGTTAGCACAATGTAGTCCTTCACTCTCTGGTGTTTTCCCCTAACTTATCTGGTGTTGATTGATCGTGTTCATCATTTAATTTTATTCATCGTGGCTTTCTTATTTCTGAAACTTCTTTGAAATTCCCTTTGCCCAGTTCACATAAATGAATTTGAAGAATGAGGTTGAATTCAGGATGAGAAGAGGATCATAATGGTGGTGGTCTCCTGTCTTGAAGTTACCAAACAATGAAACTCCGGTGAGAGCTCACCGGAGAAGATGACCGGAGTATTTCTCAGGTGGTCTGAGTTTGGACCAGACACGTTGACATTTTGAAATGTTTTGATTGGTTGAATTAAAACTTGATCATATGTTCTGATTGCATCGTCTTCCATCGTGTTTCTCACCATTTGGAGTGTTGGATCTGCCACGTCAATTAACGAGGTGTGATCCAACGCTCCTTGGCCATTTATTTGGTTCTTTGAAGGGATTTAAGATTTTAACCAAATTAAAATGCATTTTAATTCATTTTAAATTGATTTTAATTGAATAAATGCTTGAAAATCATGTTGAGCCATTTTTATGGTCTTGTGATGTTTGACTTTCTGTTTGGGCCTTGGTCATGGTTGATTTGACTTTTGTTTGATCAAAACCATTCGATTTAGGGGATTGGTGAAATGTACATTTCATCTCCCAAAATAAATGGATGGTATTGATCAGATGAAATTCCTCTCATGATCAATTTGTGTTTCTCATTCCCATTCCCTCTTCATCTTCATCCTTATCCTTCCCCAATCCATAATTGACCAATGAAATCTCTTCGTGTATAATGTTAGTTGATTCATCAATGACCTTGTGTCATATGGATTAACACGAGCTAGACTGAGGTAAGTCCTTCCCCTATTTCTTTTTAGTGTGTGGTATGTTTTAGGAGTTTGGTTCTTTGTAACAAATCTCTAACATGCATTAACACCTATATTTTTATTGTCCGACCTCAGATAATTGTGACTTCTACATAAGTCCAATTACGATTGCTTAACATAGAGCTAAATTTAATCAAGAAGGCATAAGATTCTAGTAAGTGAGATTGTAAGTCTCCCATTCTTCATGGCATTGTGTGGAGACTTGACCTTTTTTCCTTTCATGAGAGCTAGTGGCATACTTGTTGAATTATCCAAGTTGGAGCCCTTCTCATGGATGATGTCTTGGTTCAAGGATCTATACTTGTGAATGAATGGTTGAGTGTTTGATGTTTTACCTTTCCTTCGGGAATAAATCAAGTTTGATGGCGACTCTGTTGTATGTTCGAGCGCGCGATATGTTCGGGTATATTTCCGCTAGCTTCAGTACCGCCTACCCCTCTAAATGTCATAACATCACCATCGCCTTTCTCTATGTAGGGAATTGACATGATTGGCATGATTGAACCCAAATCATCTAATGAACATAATTTTATATTGTTTTCCCTAGACTACTTTACCAAATGGGTCGAAGCCGTGTCTTATGCCAATGTCACCAAGCAAGTGGTTGCTCGCTTCTTGAAGAACAACATCATATTTCAATATGGGGTTCCCAGCAGAATCATTACTAATAATGGGTCTAACCTCAACAACAGTATTGTCATACCCTAATTTGTAACCCTAAGATCCCACATCTCATTTGCAACTTTTGCATACAAGTAAGGTCACATCTTGGCCCTTCCCCTAACCATCTTTGGGTTTGCTTTTTGCAGAGATCACCAAGCACCTTTTGATGTTTTACTTTTGTGTTTATTACTTATCTAACCACTAATCAAAATACCAAAAATATGTATTGTTTCTCTTAAGTTTATTGTGCAAGGTAGGGCTCCTCAAGTCAAAAGCATCTCAAAGTTTGGTGGCTTACTTCTCAAGAAAAGTCAAAGGTTCATGTGTTTATTTTCATGCCTTCTTAAACAAGTAACTTCAAGCTTTGAGAAATTTAATAAATATTCCATCAAGGAAACCTTATCTTGAGTTCATAAGATCACCCATGTTCTTTTAAATTCAAGGAAACTCCAAGTGCACAAGCTTGTTCCTAGGGGTTTGACCTAAAAGTCAACAATTTGAAGTCAAAGTTCCAAGGATTACAACTCCTTCAATTCTCAACATTTTTGAATTCCCCTTTCTGCATATGGCTCTTCTCAACATCCTCTACAACTTCTCTTTACATTAAAATATCCAATTATGCTTGGAGGATCATTAAAAGTTTCGAGACATTTTAGGTCATTTATGGACTTAGGGAAATTTAACCTATTTTCAAGTGACTTTTTGCCAATTTTCAAAGATCATAACTTCTTCAATTTTCAACATATGGAGCTGATTCCTTTTGAACAATGCCATTGGTAATACCCTCTACAATGTTTCTTCAAGGACCAAGGTCAAAATATGCTTGGAAGGCCATGGAATTCATTGGGACATTATAGGTCATTTTCAGCCATGAAGCATTCAAATTTTTCGAAGTTATGGAAGCAGTATTTTATGCCAACTTCAACACACCATAACTTTGTGCTCAAACATCCAAATGCAACCTTTCTTGTCACATTGTAATCTTATCCATGATGTTAATACATTGCAAAAAGAATGGGATCAAAAACCCTCTTGAGTAGGATGCCTCATTGAGTTGAACATGGTGACTTGAAACTGAAGAAATCATAATTTCCCAGAATTTAATCATGACTAATCTCAATTCCTAGCAAAATTAGCAAGTGTTTTGGTCTTAAACATGTTTTATCAAACCTCCAGAGTTTAATTGACACTTAAAACACATCATTTGGCGGAGTTTTAAGGAGTTTCAAGTCACACTTTTCACACACATGGATCAAATTCGTTTTGCATGAATTCAACATCATTCCACATGTATTTGGATCCAATAACATTCTCTATAAATATAGGAAGCTATTGTCTTCATTTGCAATCTTTGGAGAGCCAAGAAACCCCTGCCGCAACTTGAAGTTTTTCCAGAAAATTCAACTATCGTGTTTTGAGTTTTAGCCTGTTTCAATCCATTTTCTTGATTCCATTAGCTCCATCGGCATCCTCTGAAACTTTTGCAACAATTCCAAACCTCTGATACCTTCTGAATTGCACCAACCAGATCGAGCTTCATCAACATCTGATCACCATTTGGACAAGGTAGTTATGAGCATCATTTAAACTCAAACAAGTTAGCACAATGTAGTCCTTCACTCTCTGGTGTTTTCCCCTAACTTATCTGGTGTTGATTGATCGTGTTCATCATTTAATTTTATTCATCGTGGCTTTCTTATTTCTGAAACTTCTTTGAAATTCCCTTTGCCCAGTTCACATAAATGAATTTGAAGAATGAGGTTGAATTCAGGATGAGAAGAGGATCATAATGGTGGTGGTCTCCTGTCTTGAAGTTACCAAACAATGAAACTCCGGTGAGAGCTCACCGGAGAAGATGACCGGAGTATTTCTCAGGTGGTCTGAGTTTGGACCAGACACGTTGACATTTTGAAATGTTTTGATTGGTTGAATTCAAACTTGATCATATGTTCTGATTGCATCGTCTTCCATCGTGTTTCTCACCATTTGGAGTGTTGGATCTGCCACGTCAATTAACGAGGTGTGATCCAACGCTCCTTGGCCATTTATTTGGTTCTTTGAAGGGATTTAAGATTTTAACCAAATTAAAATGCATTTTAATTCATTTTAAATTGATTTTAATTGAATAAATGCTTGAAAATCATGTTGAGCCATTTTTATGGTCTTGTGATGTTTGACTTTCTGTTTGGGCCTTGGTCATGGTTGATTTGACTTTTGTTTGATCAAAACCATTCGATTTAGGGGATTGGTGAAATGTACATTTCATCTCCCAAAATAAATGGATGGTATTGATCAGATGAAATTCCTCTCATGATCAATTTGTGTTTCTCATTCCCATTCCCTCTTCATCTTCATCCTTATCCTTCCCCAATCCATAATTGACCAATGAAATCTCTTCGTGTATAATGTTAGTTGATTCATCAATGACCATGTGTCATATGGATTAACACGAGCTAGACTGAGGTAAGTCCTTCCCCTATTTCTTTTTAGTGTGTGGTATGTTTTAGGAGTTTGGTTCTTTGTAACAAATCTCTAACATGCATTAACACCTATATTTTTATTGTCCGACCTCAGATAATTGTGACTTCTACATAAGTCCAATTACGATTGCTTAACATAGAGCTAAATTTAATCAAGAAGGCATAAGATTCTAGTAAGTGAGATTGTAAGTCTCCCATTCTTCATGGCATTGTGTGGAGACTTGACCTTTTTTCCTTTCATGAGAGCTAGTGGCATACTTGTTGAATTATCCAAGTTGGAGCCCTTCTCATGGATGATGTCTTGGTTCAAGGATCTATACTTGTGAATGAATGGTTGAGTGTTTGATGTTTTACCTTTCCTTCGGGAATAAATCAAGTTTGATGGCGACTCTGTTGTATGTTCGAGCGCGCGATATGTTCGGGTATATTTCCGCTAGCTTCAGTACCGCCTACCCCTCTAAATGTCATAACATCACCATCGCCTTTCTCTATGTAGGGAATTGACATGATTGGCATGATTGAACCCAAATCATCTAATGAACATAATTTTATATTGTTTTCCCTAGACTACTTTACCAAATGGGTCGAAGCCGCGTCTTATGCCAATGTCACCAAGCAAGTGGTTGCTCGCTTCTTGAAGAACAACATCATATTTCAATATGGGGTTCCCAGCAGAATCATTACTAATAATGGGTCTAACCTCAACAACAGTATTGTCATACCCTAATTTGTAACCCTAAGATCCCACATCTCATTTGCAACTTTTGCATACAAGTAAGGTCACATCTTGGCCCTTCCCCTAACCATCTTTGGGTTTGCTTTTTGCAGAGATCACCAAGCACCTTTTGATGTTTTACTTTTGTGTTTATTACTTATCTAACCACTAATCAAAATACCAAAAATATGTATTGTTTCTCTTAAGTTTATTGTGCAAGGTAGGGCTCCTCAAGTCAAAAGCATCTCAAAGTTTGGTGGCTTACTTCTCAAGAAAAGTCAAAGGTTCATGTGTTTATTTTCATGCCTTCTTAAACAAGTAACTTCAAGCTTTGAGAAATTTAATAAATATTCCATCAAGGAAACCTTATCTTGAGTTCATAAGATCACCCATGTTCTTTTAAATTCAAGGAAACTCCAAGTGCACAAGCTTGTTCCTAGGGGTTTGACCTAAAAGTCAACAATTTGAAGTCAAAGTTCCAAGGATTACAACTCCTTCAATTCTCAACATTTTTGAATTCCCCTTTCTGCATATGGCTCTTCTCAACATCCTCTACAACTTCTCTTTACATTAAAATATCCAATTATGCTTGGAGGATCATTAAAAGTTTCGAGACATTTTAGGTCATTTATGGACTTAGGGAAATTTAACCTATTTTCAAGTGACTTTTTGCCAATTTTCAAAGATCATAACTTCTTCAATTTTCAACATATGGAGCTGATTCCTTTTGAACAATGCCATTGGTAATACCCTCTACAATGTTTCTTCAAGGACCAAGGTCAAAATATGCTTGGAAGGCCATGGAATTCATTGGGACATTATAGGTCATTTTCAGCCATGAAGCATTCAAATTTTTCGAAGTTATGGAAGCAGTATTTTATGCCAACTTCAACACACCATAACTTTGTGCTCAAACATCCAAATGCAACCTTTCTTGTCACATTGTAATCTTATCCATGATGTTAATACATTGCAAAAAGAATGGGATCAAAAACCCTCTTGAGTAGGATGCCCCATTGAGTTGAACATGGTGACTTGAAACTGAAGAAATCATAATTTCCCAGAATTTAATCATGACTAATCTCAATTCCTAGCAAAATTAGCAAGTGTTTTGGTCTTAAACATGTTTTAGCAAACCTCCAGAGTTTAATTGACACTTAAAACACATCATTTGGCGGAGTTTTAAGGAGTTTCAAGTCACACTTTTCACACACATGGATCAAATTCGTTTTGCATGAATTCAACATCATTCCACATGTATTTGGATCCAATAACATTCTCTATAAATATAGGAAGCTATTGTCTTCATTTGCAATCTTTGGAGAGCCAAGAAACCCCTGCCGCAACTTGAAGTTTTTCCAGAAAATTCAACTATCGTGTTTTGAGTTTTAGCCTGTTTCAATCCATTTTCTTGATTCCATTAGCTCCATCGGCATCCTCTGAAACTTTTGCAACAATTCAAAAGCTCTGATACCTTCTGAATTGCACCAACCAGATCGAGCTTCATCAACATCTGATCACCATTTGGACAAGGTAGTTATGAGCATCATTTAAACTCAAACAAGTTAGCACAATGTAGTCCTTCACTCTCTGGTGTTTTCCCCTAACTTATTTGGTGTTGATTGATCGTGTTCATCATTTAATTTTATTCATCGTGGCTTTCTTATTTCTGAAACTTCTTTGAAATTCCCTTTGCCCAGTTCACATAAATGAATTTGAAGAATGAGGTTGAATTCAGGATGAGAAGAGGATCATAATGGTGGTGGTCTCCTGTCTTGAAGTTACCAAACAATGAAACTCCGGTGAGAGCTCACCGGAGAAGATGACCGGAGTATTTCTCAGGTGGTCTGAGTTTGGACCAGACACGTTGACATTTTGAAATGTTTTGATTGGTTGAATTCAAACTTGATCATATGTTCTGATTGCATCGTCTTCCATCGTGTTTCTCACCATTTGGAGTGTTGGATCTGCCACGTCAATTAACGAGGTGTGATCCAACGCTCCTTGGCCATTTATTTGGTTCTTTGAAGGGATTTAAGATTTTAACCAAATTAAAATGCATTTTAATTCATTTTAAATTGATTTTAATTGAATAAATGCTTGAAAATCATGTTGAGCCATTTTTATGGTCTTGTGATGTTTGACTTTCTGTTTGGGCCTTGGTCATGGTTGATTTGACTTTTATTTGATCAAAACCATTCGATTTAGGGGATTGGTGAAATGTACATTTCATCTCCCAAAATAAATGGATGGTATTGATCAGATGAAATTCCTCTCATGATCAATTTGTGTTTCTCATTCCCATTCCCTCTTCATCTTCATCCTTATCCTTCCCCAATCCATAATTGACCAATGAAATCTCTTCGTGTATAATGTTAGTTGATTCATCAATGACCTTGTGTCATATGGATTAACACGAGCTAGACTGAGGTAAGTCCTTCCCCTATTTCTTTTTAGTGTGTGGTATGTTTTAGGAGTTTGGTTCTTTGTAACAAATCTCTAACATGCATTAACACCTATATTTTTATTGTCCGACCTCAGATAATTGTGACTTCTACATAAGTCCAATTACGATTGCTTAACATAGAGCTAAATTTAATCAAGAAGGCATAAGATTCTAGTAAGTGAGATTGTAAGTCTCCCATTCTTCATGGCATTGTGTGGAGACTTGACCTTTTTTCCTTTCATGAGAGCTAGTGGCATACTTGTTGAATTATCCAAGTTGGAGCCCTTCTCATGGATGATGTCTTGGTTCAAGGATCTATACTTGTGAATGAATGGTTGAGTGTTTGATGTTTTACCTTTCCTTCGGGAATAAATCAAGTTTGACGGCGACTCTGTTGTATGTTCGAGCGCGCGATATGTTCGGGTATATTTCCGCTAGCTTCAGTACCGCCTACCCCTCTAAATGTCATAACATCACCATCGCCTTTCTCTATGTAGGGAATTGACATGATTGGCATGATTGAACCCAAATCATCTAATGAACATAATTTTATATTGTTTTCCCTAGACTACTTTACCAAATGGGTCGAAGCCGCGTCTTATGCCAATGTCACCAAGCAAGTGGTTGCTCGCTTCTTGAAGAACAACATCATATTTCGATATGGGGTTCCCAGCAGAATCATTACTAATAATGGGTCTAACCTCAACAACAGTATTGTCATACCCTAATTTGTAACCCTAAGATCCCACATCTCATTTGCAACTTTTGCATACAAGTAAGGTCACATCTTGGCCCTTCCCCTAACCATCTTTGGGTTTGCTTTTTGCAGAGATCACCAAGCACCTTTTGATGTTTTACTTTTGTGTTTATTACTTATCTAACCACTAATCAAAATACCAAAAATATGTATTGTTTCTCTTAAGTTTATTGTGCAAGGTAGTGCTCCTCAAGTTAAAAGCATCTCAAAGTTTGGTGGCTTACTTCTCAAGAAAAGTCAAAGGTTCATGTGTTTATTTTCATGCCTTCTTAAATAAGTAACTTCAAGCTTTGAGAAATTTAATAAATATTCCATCAAGGAAACCTTATCTTGAGTTCATAAGATCACCCATGTTCTTTTAAATTCAAGGAAACTCCAAGTGCACAAGCTTGTTCCTAGGGGTTTGACTTAAAAGTCAACAATTTGAAGTCAAAGTTCCAAGGATTACAACTCCTTCAATTCTCAACATTTTTGAATTCCCCTTTCTGCATATGGCTCTTCTCAATATCCTCTACAACTTCTCTTTACATTAAAATATCCAATTATGCTTGGAGGATCATTAAAAGTTTCGAGACATTTTAGGTCATTTATGGACTTAGGGAAATTTAACCTATTTTCAAGTGACTTTTTGCCAATTTTCAAAGATCATAACTTCTTCAATTTTCAACATATGGAGTTGATTCCTTTTGAACAATGCCATTGGTAATACCCTCTACAATGTTTCTTCAAGGACCAAGGTCAAAATATGCTTGGAAGGCCATGGAATTCATTGGGACATTATAGGTCATTTTCAGCCATGAAGCATTCAAATTTTTCGAAGTTATGGAAGCAGTATTTTATGCCAACTTCAACACACCATAACTTTGTGCTCAAACATCCAAATGCAACCTTTCTTGTCACATTGTAATCTTATCCATGATGTTAATACATTGCAAAAAGAATGGGATCAAAAACCCTCTTGAGTAGGATGCCCCATTGAGTTGAACATGGTGACTTGAAACTGAAGAAATCATAATTTCCCAGAATTTAATCATGACTAATCTCAATTCCTAGCAAAATTAGCAAGTGTTTTGGTCTTAAACATGTTTTAGCAAACCTCCAGAGTTTAATTGACACTTAAAACACATCATTTAGCGGAGTTTTAAGGAGTTTCAAGTCACACTTTTCACACACATGGATCAAATTCGTTTTGCATGAATTCAACATCATTCCACATGTATTTGGATCCAATCACATTCTCTATAAATATAGGAAGCTATTGTCTTCATTTGCAATCTTTGGAGAGCCAAGAAACCCCTGCCGCAACTTGAAGTTTTTCCAGAAAATTCAACTATCGTGTTTTGAGTTTTAGCCTGTTTCAATCCATTTTCTTGATTCCATTAGCTCCATCGGCATCCTCTGAAACTTTTGCAACAATTCCAAAGCTCTGATACCTTCTGAATTGCACCAACCAGATCGAGCTTCATCAACATCTGATCACCATTTGGACAAGGTAGTTATGAGCATCATTTAAACTCAAACAAGTTAGCACAATGTAGTCCTTCACTCTCTGGTGTTTTCCCCTAACTTATCTGGTGTTGATTGATTGTGTTCATCATTTAATTTTATTCATCGTGGCTTTCTTATTTCTGAAACTTCTTTGAAATTCCCTTTGCCCAGTTCACATAAATGAATTTGAAGAATGAGGTTGAATTCAGGATGAGAAGAGGATCATAATGGTGGTGGTCTCCTGTCTTGAAGTTACCAAACAATGAAACTCCGGTGAGAGCTCACCGGAGAAGATGACCGGAGTATTTCTCAGGTGGTCTGAGTTTGGACCAGACACGTTGACATTTTGAACTGTTTTGATTGGTTGAATTCAAACTTGATCATATGTTCTGATTGCATCGTCTTCCATCGTGTTTCTCACCATTTGGAGTGTTGGATCTGCCACGTCAATTAACGAGGTGTGATCCAACGCTCCTTGGCCATTTATTTGGTTCTTTGAAGGGATTTAAGATTTTAACCAAATTAAAATGCATTTTAATTCATTTTAAATTGATTTTAATTGAATAAATGCTTGAAAATCATGTTGAGCCATTTTTATGGTCTTGTGATGTTTGACTTTCTGTTTGGGCCTTGGTCATGGTTGATTTGACTTTTGTTTGATCAAAACCATTCGATTTAGGGGATTGGTGAAATGTACATTTCATCTCCCAAAATAAATGGATGGTATTGATCAGATGAAATTCCTCTCATGATCAATTTGTGTTTCTCATTCCCATTCCCTCTTCATCTTCATCCTTATCCTTCCCCAATCCATAATTGACCAATGAAATCTCTTCGTGTATAATGTTAGTTGATTCATCAATGACCTTGTGTCATATGGATTAACACGAGCTAGACTGAGGTAAGTCCTTCCCCTATTTCTTTTTAGTGTGTGGTATGTTTTAGGAGTTTGGTTCTTTGTAAAAAATCTCTAACATGCATTAACACCTATATTTTTATTGTCCGACCTCAGATAATTGTGACTTCTACATAAGTCCAATTACGATTGCTTAACATAGAGCTAAATTTAATCAAGAAGGCATAAGATTCTAGTAAGTGAGATTGTAAGTCTCCCATTCCTCATGGCATTGTGTGGAGACATGACCTTTTTTCCTTTCATGAGAGCTAGTGGCATACTTGTTGAATTATCCAAGTTGGAGCCCTTCTCATGGATGATGTCTTGGTTCAAGGATCTATACTTGTGAATGAATGGTTGAGTGTTTGATTTTTTACCTTTCCTTCGGGAATAAATCAAGTTTGATGGCGACTCTGTTGTATGTTCGAGCGCGTGATATGTTCGGGTATATTTCCGCTAGCTTCAGTACCGCCTACCCCTCTAAATGTCATAACATCACCATCGCCTTTCTCTATGTAGGGAATTGACATGATTGGCATGATTGAACCCAAATCATCTAATGAACATAATTTTATATTGTTTTCCCTAGACTACTTTACCAAATGGGTCGAAGCCGCGTCTTATGCCAATGTCACCAAGCAAGTGGTTGCTCGCTTCTTGAAGAACAACATCATATTTCGATATGGGGTTCCCAACAGAATCATTACTAATAATGGGTCTAACCTCAACAACAGTATTGTCATACCCTAATTTGTAACCCTAAGATCCCACATCTCATTTGCAACTTTTGCATACAAGTAAGGTCACATCTTGGCCCTTCCCCTAACCATCTTTGGGTTTGCTTTTTGCAGAGATCACCAAGCACCTTTTGATGTTTTACTTTTGTGTTTATTACTTATCTAACCACTAATCAAAATACCAAAAATATGTATTGTTTCTCTTAAGTTTATTGTGCAAGGTAGGGCTCCTCAAGTCAAAAGCATCTCAAAGTTTGGTGGCTTACTTCTCAAGAAAAGTCAAAGGTTCATGTGTTTATTTTCATGCCTTCTTAAACAAGTAACTTCAAGCTTTGAGAAATTTAATAAATATTCCATCAAGGAAACCTTATCTTGAGTTCATAAGATCACCCATGTTCTTTTAAATTCAAGGAAACTCCAAGTGCACAAGCTTGTTCCTAGGGGTTTGACCTAAAAGTCAACAATTTGAAGTCAAAGTTCCAAGGATTACAACTCCTTCAATTCTCAACATTTTTGAATTCCCCTTTCTGCATATGGCTCTTCTCAACATCCTCTACAACTTCTCTTTACATTAAAATATCCAATTATGCTTGGAGGATCATTAAAAGTTTCGAGACATTTTAGGTCATTTATGGACTTAGGGAAATTTAACCTATTTTCAAGTGACTTTTTGCCAATTTTCAAAGATCATAACTTCTTCAATTTTCAACATATGGAGCTGATTCCTTTTGAACAATGCCATTGGTAATACCCTCTACAATGTTTCTTCAAGGACCAAGGTCAAAATATGCTTGGAAGGCCATGGAATTCATTGGGACATTATAGGTCATTTTCAGCCATGAAGCATTCAAATTTTTCGAAGTTATGGAAGCAGTATTTTATGCCAACTTCAACACACCATAACTTTGTGCTCAAACATCCAAATGCAACCTTTCTTGTCACATTGTAATCTTATCCATGATGTTAATACATTGCAAAAAGAATGGGATCAAAAACCCTCTTGAGTAGGATGCCCCATTGAGTTGAACATGGTGACTTGAAACTGAAGAAATCATAATTTCCCAGAATTTAATCATGACTAATCTCAATTCCTAGCAAAATTAGCAAGTGTTTTGGTCTTAAACATGTTTTAGCAAACCTCCAGAGTTTAATTGACACTTAAAACACATCATTTGGCGGAGTTTTAAGGAGTTTCAAGTCACACTTTTCACACACATGGATCAAATTCGTTTTGCATGAATTCAACATCATTCCACATGTATTTGGATCCAATAACATTCTCTATAAATATAGGAAGCTATTGTCTTCATTTGCAATCTTTGGAGAGCCAAGAAACCCCTGCCGCAACTTGAAGTTTTTCCAGAAAATTCAACTATCGTGTTTTGAGTTTTAGCCTGTTTCAATCCATTTTCTTGATTCCATTAGCTCCATCGGCATCCTCTGAAACTTTTGCAACAATTCCAAAGCTCTGATACCTTCTGAATTGCACCAACCAGATCGAGCTTCATCAACATTTGATCACCATTTGGACAAGGTAGTTATGAGCATCATTTAAACTCAAACAAGTTAGCACAATGTAGTCCTTCACTCTCTGGTGTTTTCCCCTAACTTATCTGGTGTTGATTATCGTGTTCATCATTTAATTTTATTCATCGTGGCTTTCTTATTTCTGAAACTTCTTTGAAATTCCCTTTGCCCGGTTCACATAAATGAATTTGAAGAATGAGGTTGAATTCAGGATGAGAAGAGGATCATAATGGTGGTGGTCTCCTGTCTTGAAGTTACCAAACAATGAAACTCCGGTGAGAGCTCACCAGAGAAGATGACCGGAGTATTTCTCAGGTGGTCTGAGTTTGGACCAGACACGTTGACATTTTGAAATGTTTTGATTGGTTGAATTCAAACTTGATCATATGTTCTGATTGCATCGTCTTCCATCGTGTTTCTCACCATTTGGAGTGTTGGATCTGCCACGTCAATTAACGAGGTGTGATCCAACGCTCCTTGGCCATTTATTTGGTTCTTTGAAGGGATTTAAGATTTTAACCAAATTAAAATGCATTTTAATTCATTTTAAATTGATTTTAATTGAATAAATGCTTGAAAATCATGTTGAGCCATTTTTATGGTCTTGTGATGTTTGACTTTCTGTTTGGGCCTTGGTCATGGTTGATTTGACTTTTGTTTGATCAAAACCATTCGATTTAGGGGATTGGTGAAATGTACATTTCATCTCCCAAAATAAATGGATGGTATTGATCAGATGAAATTCCTCTCATGATCAATTTGTGTTTCTCATTCCCATTCCCTCTTCATCTTCATCCTTATCCTTCCCCAATCCATAATTGACCAATGAAATCTCTTCGTGTATAATGTTAGTTGATTCATCAATGACCTTGTGTCATATGGATTAACACGAGCTAGACTGAGGTAAGTCCTTCCCCTATTTCTTTTTAGTGTGTGGTATGTTTTAGGAGTTTGGTTCTTTGTAACAAATCTCTAACATGCATTAACACCTATATTTTTATTGTCCGACCTCAGATAATTGTGACTTCTACATAAGTCCAATTACGATTGCTTAACATAGAGCTAAATTTAATCAAGAAGGCATAAGATTCTAGTAAGTGAGATTGTAAGTCTCCCATTCTTCATGGCATTGTGTGGAGACTTGACCTTTTTTCCTTTCATGAGAGCTAGTGGCATACTTGTTGAATTATCCAAGTTGGAGCCCTTCTCATGGATGATGTCTTGGTTCAAGGATCTATACTTGTGAATGAATGGTTGAGTGTTTGATGTTTTACCTTTCCTTCGGGAATAAATCAAGTTTGATGGCGACTCTGTTGTATGTTCGAGCGCACGATATGTTCGGGTATATTTCCGCTAGCTTCAGTACCGCCTACCCCTCTAAATGTCATAACATCACCATCGCCTTTCTCTATGTAGGGAATTGACATGATTGGCATGATTGAACCCAAATCATCTAATGAACATAATTTTATATTGTTTTCCCTAGACTACTTTACCAAATGGGTCGAAGCCGCGTCTTATGCCAATGTCACCAAGCAAGTGGTTGCTCGCTTCTTGAAGAACAACATCATATTTCGATATGGGGTTCCCAACAGAATCATTACTAATAATGGGTCTAACCTCAACAACAGTATTGTCATACCCTAATTTGTAACCCTAAGATCCCACATCTCATTTGCAACTTTTGCATACAAGTAAGGTCACATCTTGGCCCTTCCCCTAACCATCTTTGGGTTTGCTTTTTGCAGAGATCACCAAGCACCTTTTGATGTTTTACTTTTGTGTTTATTACTTATCTAACCACTAATCAAAATACCAAAAATATGTATTGTTTCTCTTAAGTTTATTGTGCAAGGTAGTGCTCCTCAAGTCAAAAGCATCTCAAAGTTTGGTGGCTTACTTCTCAAGAAAAGTCAAAGGTTCATGTGTTTATTTTCATGCCTTCTTAAACAAGTAACTTCAAGCTTTGAGAAATTTAATAAATATTCCATCAAGGAAACCTTATCTTGAGTTCATAAGATCACCCATGTTCTTTTAAATTCAAGGAAACTCCAAGTGCACAAGCTTGTTCCTAGGGGTTTGACCTAAAAGTCAACAATTTGAAGTCAAAGTTCCAAGGATTACAACTCCTTCAATTCTCAACATTTTTGAATTCCCCTTTCTGCATATGGCTCTTCTCAACATCCTCTACAACTTCTCTTTACATTAAAATATCCAATTATGCTTGGAGGATCATTAAAAGTTTCGAGACATTTTAGGTCATTTATGGACTTAGGGAAATTTAACCTATTTTCAAGTGACTTTTTGCCAATTTTCAAAGATCATAACTTCTTCAATTTTCAACATATGGAGTTGATTCCTTTTGAACAATGCCATTGGTAATACCCTCTACAATGTTTCTTCAAGGACCAAGGTCAAAATATGCTTGGAAGGCCATGGAATTCATTGGGACATTATAGGTCATTTTCAGCCATGAAGCATTCAAATTTTTCGAAGTTATGGAAGCAGTATTTTATGCCAACTTCAACACACCATAACTTTGTGCTCAAACATCCAAATGCAACCTTTCTTGTCACATTGTAATCTTATCCATGATGTTAATACATTGCAAAAAGAATGGGATCAAAAACCCTCTTGAGTAGGATGCCCCATTGAGTTGAACATGGTGACTTGAAACTGAAGAAATCATAATTTCCCAGAATTTAATCATGACTAATCTCAATTCCTAGCAAAATTAGCAAGTGTTTTGGTCTTAAACATGTTTTAGCAAACCTCCAGAGTTTAATTGACACTTAAAACACATCATTTAGCGGAGTTTTAAGGAGTTTCAAGTCACACTTTTCACACACATGGATCAAATTCGTTTTGCATGAATTCAACATCATTCCACATGTATTTGGATCCAATCACATTCTCTATAAATATAGGAAGCTATTGTCTTCATTTGCAATCTTTGGAGAGCCAAGAAACCCCTGCCGCAACTTGAAGTTTTTCCAGAAAATTCAACTATCGTGTTTTGAGTTTTAGCCTGTTTCAATCCATTTTCTTGATTCCATTAGCTCCATCGGCATCCTCTGAAACTTTTGCAACAATTCCAAAGCTCTGATACCTTCTGAATTGCACCAACCAGATCGAGCTTCATCAACATCTGATCACCATTTGGACAAGGTAGTTATGAGCATCATTTAAACTCAAACAAGTTAGCACAATGTAGTCCTTCACTCTCTGGTGTTTTCCCCTAACTTATCTGGTGTTGATTGATCGTGTTCATCATTTAATTTTATTCATCGTGGCTTTCTTATTTCTGAAACTTCTTTGAAATTCCCTTTGCCCAGTTCACATAAATGAATTTGAAGAATGAGGTTGAATTCAGGATGAGAAGAGGATCATAATGGTGGTGGTCTCCTGTCTTGGAGTTACCAAACAATGAAACTCTGGTGAGAGCTCACCGGAGAAGATGACCGGAGTATTTCTCAGGTGGTCTGAGTTTGGACCAGACACGTTGACATTTTGAAATGTTTTGATTGGTTGAATTCAAACTTGATCATATGTTCTGATTGCATCGTCTTCCATCGTGTTTCTCACCATTTGGAGTGTTGGATCTGCCACGTCAATTAACGAGGTGTGATCCAACGCTCCTTGGCCATTTATTTGGTTCTTTGAAAGGATTTAAGATTTTAACCAAATTAAAATGCATTTTAATTCATTTTAAATTGATTTTAATTGAATAAATGCTTGAAAATCATGTTGAGCTATTTTTATGGTCTTGTGATGTTTGACTTTCTGTTTGGGCCTTGGTCATGGTTGATTTGACTTTTGTTTGATCAAAACCATTCGATTTAGGGGATTGGTGAAATGTACATTTCATCTCCCAAAATAAATGGATGGTATTGATCAGATGAAATTCCTCTCATGATCAATTTGTGTTTCTCATTCCCATTCCCTCTTCATCTTCATCCTTATCCTTCCCCAATCCATAATTGACCAATGAAATCTCTTCGTGTATAATGTTAGTTGATTCATCAATGACCTTGTGTCATATGGATTAACACGAGCTAGACTGAGGTAAGTCCTTCCCCTATTTCTTTTTAGTGTGTGGTATGTTTTAGGAGTTTGGTTCTTTGTAACAAATCTCTAACATGCATTAACACCTATATTTTTATTGTCCGACCTCAGATAATTGTGACTTCTACATAAGTCCAATTACGATTGCTTAACATAGAGCTAAATTTAATCAAGAAGGCATAAGATTCTAGTAAGTGAGATTGTAAGTCTCCCATTCTTCATGGCATTGTGTGGAGACTTGACCTTTTTTCCTTTCATGAGAGCTAGTGGCATACTTGTTGAATTATCCAAGTTGGAGCCCTTCTCATGGATGATGTCTTGGTTCAAGGATCTATACTTGTGAATGAATGGTTGAGTGTTTGATGTTTTACCTTTCCTTCGGGAATAAATCAAGTTTGATGGCGACTCTGTTGTATGTTCGAGCGCGCGATACGTTCGGGTATATTTCCGCTAGCTTCAGTACCGCCTACCCCTCTAAATGTCATAACATCACCATCGCCTTTCTCTATGTAGGGAATTGACATGATTGGCATGATTGAACCCAAATCATCTAATGAACATAATTTTATTTTGTTTTCCCTAGACTACTTTACCAAATGGGTCGAAGCCGCGTCTTATGCCAATGTCACCAAGCAAGTGGTTGCTCGCTTCTTGAAGAACAACATCATATTTCGATATGGGGTTCCCAGCAGAATCATTACTAATAATGGGTCTAACCTCAACAACAGTATTGTCATACCCTAATTTGTAACCCTAAGATCCCACATCTCATTTGCAACTTTTGCATACAAGTAAGGTCACATCTTGGCCCTTCCCCTAACCATCTTTGGGTTTGCTTTTTGCAGAGATCACCAAGCACCTTTTGATGTTTTACTTTTGTGTTTATTACTTATCTAACCACTAATCAAAATACCAAAAATATGTATTGTTTCTCTTAAGTTTTCTGTGCAAGGTAGTGCTCCTCAAGTCAAAAGCATCTCAAAGTTTGGTGGCTTACTTCTCAAGAAAAGTCAAAGGTTCATGTGTTTATTTTCATGCCTTCTTAAACAAGTAACTTCAAGCTTTGAGAAATTTAATAAATATTCCATCAAGGAAACCTTATCTTGAGTTCATAAGATCACCCATGTTCTTTTAAATTCAAGGAAACTCCAAGTGCACAAGCTTGTTCCTAGGGGTTTGACCTAAAAGTCAACAATTTGAAGTCAAAGTTCCAAGGATTACAACTCCTTCAATTCTCAACATTTTTGAATTCCCCTTTCTGCATATGGCTCTTCTCAACATCCTCTACAACTTCTCTTTACATTAAAATATCCAATTATGCTTGGAGGATCATTAAAAGTTTCAAGACATTTTAGGTCATTTATGGACTTAGGGAAATTTAACCTATTTTCAAGTGACTTTTTGCCAATTTTCAAAGATCATAACTTCTTCAATTTTCAACATATGGAGTTGATTCCTTTTGAACAATGCCATTGGTAATACCCTCTACAATGTTTCTTCAAGGACCAAGGTCAAAATATGCTTGGAAGGCCATGGAATTCATTGGGACATTATAGGTCATTTTCAGCCATGAAGCATTCAAATTTTTCGAAGTTATGGAAGCAGTATTTTATGCCAACTTCAACACACCATAACTTTGTGCTCAAACATCCAAATGCAACCTTTCTTGTCACATTGTAATCTTATCCATGATGTTAATACATTGCAAAAAGAATGGGATCAAAAACCCTCTTGAGTAGGATGCCCCATTGAGTTGAACATGGTGACTTGAAACTGAAGAAATCATAATTTCCCAGAATTTAATCATGACTAATCTCAATTCCTAGCAAAATTAGCAAGTGTTTTGGTCTTAAACATGTTTTAGCAAACCTCCAGAGTTTAATTGACACTTAAAACACATCATTTAGCGGAGTTTTAAGGAGTTTCAAGTCACACTTTTCACACACATGGATCAAATTCGTTTTGCATGAATTCAACATCATTCCACATGTATTTGGATCCAATCACATTCTCTATAAATATAGGAAGCTATTGTCTTCATTTGCAATCTTTGGAGAGCCAAGAAACTCCTGCCGCAACTTGAAGTTTTTCCAGAAAATTCAACTATCGTGTTTTGAGTTTTAGCCTGTTTCAATCCATTTTCTTGATTCCATTAGCTCCATCAGCATCCTCTGAAACTTTTGCAACAATTCCAAAGCTCTGATACCTTCTGAATTGCACCAACCAGATCGAGCTTCATCAACATCTGATCACCATTTGGACAAGGTAGTTATGAGCATCATTTAAACTCAAACAAGTTAGCACAATGTAGTCCTTCACTCTCTGGTGTTTTCCCCTAACTTATCTGGTGTTGATTGATCGTGTTCATCATTTAATTTTATTCATCGTGGCTTTCTTATTTCTGAAACTTCTTTGAAATTCCCTTTGCCCAGTTCACATAAATGAATTTGAAGAATGAGGTTGAATTCAGGATGAGAAGAGGATCATAATGGTGGTGGTCTCCTGTCTTGAAGTTACCAAACAATGAAACTCCGGTGAGAGCTCACCGGAGAAGATGACCGGAGTATTTCTCAGGTGGTCTGAGTTTGGACCAGACACGTTGACATTTTGAAATGTTTTGATTGGTTGAATTCAAACTTGATCATATGTTCTGATTGCATCGTCTTCCATCGTGTTTCTCACCATTTGGAGTGTTGGATCTGCCACGTCAATTACCGAGGTGTGATCCAACGCTCCTTGGCCATTTATTTGGTTCTTTGAAGGGATTTAAGATTTTAACCAAATTAAAATGCATTTTAATTCATTTTAAATTGATTTTAATTGAATAAATGCTTGAAAATCATGTTGAGCCATTTTTATGGTCTTGTGATGTTTGACTTTCTGTTTGGGCCTTGGTCATGGTTGATTTGACTTTTGTTTGATCAAAACCATTCGATTTAGGGGATTGGTGAAATGTACATTTCATCTCCCAAAATAAATGGATGGTATTGATCAGATGAAATTCCTCTCATGATCAATTTGTGTTTCTCATTCCCATTCCCTCTTCATCTTCATCCTTATCCTTCCCCAATCCATAATTGACCAATGAAATCTCTTCGTGTATAATGTTAGTTGATTCATCAATGACCTTGTGTCATATGGATTAACACGAGCTAGACTGAGGTAAGTCCTTCCCCTATTTCTTTTTAGTGTGTGGTATGTTTTAGGAGTTTGGTTCTTTGTAACAAATCTCTAACATGCATTAACACCTATATTTTTATTGTCCGACCTCAGATAATTGTGACTTCTACATAAGTCCAATTACGATTGCTTAACATAGAGCTAAATTTAATCAAGAAGGCATAAGATTCTAGTAAGTGAGATTGTAAGTCTCCCATTCTTCATGGCATTGTGTGGAGACTTGACCTTTTTTCCTTTCATGAGAGCTAGTGGCATACTTGTTGAATTATCCAAGTTGGAGCCCTTCTCATGGATGATGTCTTGGTTCAAGGATCTATACTTGTGAATGAATGGTTGAGTGTTTGATGTTTTACCTTTCCTTCGGGAATAAATCAAGTTTGATGGCGACTCTGTTGCATGTTCGAGCGCGCGATACGTTCAGGTATATTTCCGCTAGCTTCAGTACCGCCTACCCCTCTAAATGTCATAACATCACCATCGCCTTTCTCTATGTAGGGAATTGACATGATTGGCATGATTGAACCCAAATCATCTAATGAACATAATTTTATTTTGTTTTCCCTAGACTAATTTACCAAATGGGTCGAAGCCGCGTCTTATGCCAATGTCACCAAGCAAGTGGTTGCTCGCTTCTTGAAGAACAACATCATATTTCGATATGGGGTTCCCAGCAGAATCATTACTAATAATGGGTCTAACCTCAACAACAGTATTGTCATACCCTAATTTGTAACCCTAAGATCCCACATCTCATTTGCAACTTTTGCATACAAGTAAGGTCACATCTTGGCCCTTCCCCTAACCATCTTTGGGTTTGCTTTTTGCAGAGATCACCAAGCACCTTTTGATGTTTTACTTTTGTGTTTATTACTTATCTAACCACTAATCAAAATACAAAAAATATGTATTGTTTCTCTTAAGTTTTCTGTGCAAGGTAGGGCTCCTCAAGTCAAAAGCATCTCAAAGTTTGGTGGCTTACTTCTCAAGAAAAGTCAAAGGTTCATGTGTTTATTTTCATGCCTTCTTAAACAAGTAACTTCAAGCTTTGAGAAATTTAATAAATATTCCATCAAGGAAACCTTATCTTGAGTTCATAAGATCACCCATGTTCTTTTAAATTCAAGGAAACTCCAAGTGCACAAGCTTGTTCCTAGGGGTTTGACCTAAAAGTCAACAATTTGAAGTCAAAGTTCCAAGGATTACAACTCCTTCAATTCTCAACATTTTTGAATTCCCCTTTCTGCATATGGCTCTTCTCAACATCCTCTACAACTTCTCTTTACATTAAAATATCCAATTATGCTTGGAGGATCATTAAAAGTTTCGAGACATTTTAGGTCATTTATGGACTTAGGGAAATTTAACCTATTTTCAAGTGACTTTTTGCCAATTTTCAAAGATCATAACTTCTTCAATTTTCAACATATGGAGTTGATTCCTTTTGAACAATGCCATTGGTAATACCCTCTACAATGTTTCTTCAAGGACCAAGGTCAAAATATGCTTGGAAGGCCATGGAATTCATTGGGACATTATAGGTCATTTTCAGCCATGAAGCATTCAAATTTTTCGAAGTTATGGAAGCAGTATTTTATGCCAACTTCAACACACCATAACTTTGTGCTCAAATATCCAAATTCAACCTTTCTTGCCACATTGTAATCTTGTCCATGATGTTAATACATTGCAAAAAGAATGGGATCAAAACCCCTCTTGAGTAGGATGCCCCATTGAGTTGAATATGGTGACTTGAATTTGAAGAAATCATCATTTCCCGGAATTTAATCATGACTAATCTCAATTCCTAGCAAAATTAGCAAGTGTTTTGGTCTTAAACATGTTTTAGCAAACCTCCAGAGTTTAATTGATACTTAAAACACATCATTTGGCGGAGTTTTAAGGAGTTTCAAGTCACACTTTTCACACACAGGATCAAATTTGTTTTGCATGAATTCAACATCATTCCACATGTATTTGGATCCAATCACATTCTCTATAAATATAGGAAGCTATTGTCTTCATTTGCAATCTTCGGAGAGCCAAGAAACCCCTGCCGTAACTTGAAGTTTTTCCAGAAAATTCAACTATCGTGTTTTGAGTTTTAGCCTGTTTCAATCCATTTTCTTGATTCCATTAGCTCCATCGGCATCCTCTGAAACTTTTGCAACAATTCCAAAGCTCTGATACCTTTTGAATTGCACCAACAGATCGAGCTTCATCAACTTTTAATCACCATTTGGACAGGGTAGTTCTGAGCATCATTTAAACTCAAAGAAGTTAGCACAATGTAGTCCTTCACTCTCTGGTGTTTTCCCCTAACTTATCTGGTGTTGGTTGATCGTGTTCATCATTTAATTTTATTCATCGTGGTTTTCTTATTTCTGAAACTTCTTTGAAATTCCCTTTGCCTAGTTCACATAAATGAATTTGAAGAATGAGGTTGAATTCAGGATGAGAAGAGGTTCATAATGGTGGCGGTCTCCTGTCTTGAAGTTACCAAACAATGAAACTCCGGTGAGAGCTCACCGGAGTATTTCTCAGGTGGTCTGAGTTTGGACCAGACACATTGACATTTTGAAATGTTTTGATTGGTTGAATTCAAACTTGATCATATGTTCTGATTGCATCGTCTTCCATCGTGTTTCTCACCATTTGGAGTGTTGGATCTGCCACGTCAATTAACGAGGTGTGATCCAACGCTCCTTGGCCATTTATTTGGTTCTTTGAAGGGATTTAAGATTTTAACCAAATTAAAATGCATTTTAATTTATTTTAAATTGATTTTAATTGAATAAATGCTAGAAAATCATGTTGAGCCATTTTTATGGTCTTGTGATGTTTGACTTTCTGTTTGGGCCTTGGTCATGGTTGATTTGACTTTTGTTTGATCAAAACCATTCGATTTGACTTTTTATTTGATGGTGCCTGTCGCAACCTGAAATATACAGTGCACGAAAAAACAACCGGCGAAAGAAAATGACAGAAGAGTCGCCACCGTGCGTTATTTATCCCAAAGGAGGGAAAGGAAACGCTCGAAGTAAACCTGGAGAAAGGAAAGGAAAAGACAAGGTCTCGCAACCAAATCTTGGGTTCGGGAGTCTGTTATACGAAGGGAAGGTATTAGCACCCCTACGCATCCGTAGTACTCTACGGGATCCACTTTTGTAGTTCTTGTCTAAAGGGTGTGAGTTTATCTTGTGCTGTTTACCAAAAAAAAAGGGTTAAATGAAAATGACTCGCGCGGTTGTCGCATCCACTGCATACGTATCTCATCTGAATATGAGAATCAGAGTCTTCGTAGCTCGGCTGACCTATGGGTTGGGGGATGTGTGCTCGCTAAGACATCGCGTCTTATGCCTACGTATCTCATCTGGAATGAGAATCAGAGCAAGCCGTAATTCGGCTAACTACGGGGTTATGGATTGGGTTTGGGACGAACGACGTCACTACGCAATCTACCGGATGCTCGACCTTTGGAGACTTACTCGCCTGTAGTAGAAGGAGTTAACGTGTTGCTTTGGGTTTTAGGGTTTGAGGGTTACTCATGCAAAAGGGCAAAAAGGCAGTCCTTGACGAAGGAACCGCGCTACCTGCAGGGATACGAACACATACAAAACAAACATGTATAAAATTAATGTGCCAACAAGGGGCTCAGAAGTAAATAAACAAAAGAAAACAAATGCCTCCTATCGAGGTCTTCCCGCTAAGAAAGCGATAAAATGCGGAAAAGAGGTAAAAGTACCACACGGATGAAGATCCGAAGTAACAGCAATTAAAGGAGTAAGAAACCCAGGGATCTCCCAAGCTAATGCCATCAAAGAAAGGTGAGTCAGTACAGGTAATCGGAATGAACCTCCAGGGGGTACCCCACAAATAAAGTGGGAAAACCACGCAAACCATCTCTTCAAGAGTCTGTGAGCCCTCACAAAAACTCAACAAAAGGGTTAGTGAAACACGATAAGCATTTTTTTCATGGATAACAACATGGTTTCAGAAACCTCAAACCCTATGGCATACATTTCAGAAATCATGTGATTAAACATTCAAGGCATAGGTTTCACCCATTCATGCATATGCGAAACCTAACGATATCCACACTTCCAAATTCAAACATAATACATCACACATTTAGAACATTCAAATTGAAGGCGTAAAATAATGGGAATAGGGCAAACCTGATTTGAGAGATCGGTTGAAATCAGATGGCACGGCTGGGTTTGCAAGGCAATGTTAGGGTTTGCGTGAGATGAAAGTGTGTGAGTCAGAATGAATTTTTCAGAGCTGCCTGGGGGTTGCTCTGAGTTCTCTGTCAGGTTTCTCTTCAGGTTTTGTCCAGGGTTTTGTTTCAAGGAAACCTCAGAGTATTTTGCTTCTATTCCTTTTTCTGTCTGATCTCCCTCTTTTATAACCTGATTTTCATGGCTTTGTGGGCTCAAATGAGAGAGGTCCAAGTCCAAGTTTTTTCTATTATATTTTATTTACTTTATTATTATTTTTTTTTTTTTTTTTTTTTTTTTTTTTTTTTTTTTAAAGTTTCTTGGATCTAATTCTGATTGACATGATGAAATGCAATATGAAATGCTAAATGAATGCATGAATGAGGGGGGCAAATTTTGGGGTGTTACAGTTGCCCCTATTCAGTCATCAGCTAACCCGAGTAGGATGAAAGCGAACAGCTTATCAGACAAACGGGGTGAGCTGTGATTGAATACCAAAGACAGACCGAAAATTTGCGCTCCAAGAACACCACAAAAATGCGGAAATACACCGCGCTGTTTACTTTTCTTCCGATCCTCTGGCTGGATCTGAATCAGTCTTCTGGCTTAATCTGGAGTTTTGATCCTCTGGCTGAACCTATACTCAATTTAGTCCTCTGGTTGGATATTAATTTTGATCCTCGGGCTAGATACGATTTTGATCTTCTGGCTAGATCTTCTTCGATCTTCTGGCTAGATCTCCTTCGTTTCGATTCTCTGGCTGAATCTATTTCCTTTGATTCTCTGGCTGATCTACTTCGATCTTCTGGCTAGATCTGAATTGTTGCGATTTTCGATCTTCTGGCTAGATCTTCTTTGTTTCGATTCTCTGGCTGAATCTACTTCGATCTTCTGGCTAGATCTGGATTGTTTTGATGATAAATTCCCATCATTAGGATCCCGCATCTGAGGCATGCGCTGGTTGACCCTCTTTTTGACATCTACACCCAACCTTCATATTAGATATGCAGCTTCGAGAATATTCAACTTTCGGGCTTCGTACATATTCTTCGAGCTAGAACATATTGTAACGACTCCTCAATTGGGCTTGCTGGGGAAATAAATCTTGTAGGCGACTTCACTCGGGAATCTTCAAATTGAGCCTTAGGCTGGCTTACTGGAACACGATTCTCAGGCTGAATCTTCGAAATGACCCTCAGGCTGGAACACTGGAACACGATTCTCAGGCTGAATCTTCGAAATTACCCTTAGGCTGGATCACTGGAAAACGATTCTCAGGCTGAATCTTCGAAATGACCCTCAGGCTGGATAACTGGAAAATGATTCTCAGGCTGAATCTTCAAAATGAGCCTCAGGCTGGATCACTGGAAAACGATTCTCAGGCTGAATCTTCAAAACGACCCTCAGGCTGGATCACTCACGCTTGATCCTCTGGCTGGATCTCATGACCTTGGTTGTAAAGTAATTCTTCAGTCTGCTTGGAAGAACCTGTTTATCAGCTTATGTGTATGCTTGATATGATATGCATGCAAATGCAAATGTTATGCATGGTGTAAAAAGAAATCTGCTTGGGGAAGCAAACTCCGGTAGGGAACAGATCGCTCTATCAATCCTTGAATGCTCTGTGGGGAATGATCCGTATGCCGGGACTAATGAGCCACCAAAAATAAATTGGCTGCTTGAAAAGTTGACCTTGCGATGGGAGTATAAACTATGGAAACTTTGTTCGGCGAGGCTCTCTAGGGAGAGTCTGTGGGGAAAACACTTCCTGGGGAAATGTCGTAGGAAACGACCTTTGCTGGGGATATGCACTTGCTAATCGCCCTCAAGCTGGAGATTAACAAATCTGTTAAAAATAATCTGCTGGGGAATGAGATGAACACTGGGAACACCACCCTCTCATCTGTTGGTTATGCAACCACTCCGCTGTTGCTAGGGAGATACAGTCTGACACTGTCAACTCCGTTGGCGATATATAGTCTGGATACTATCAACTCTGCTGGGGAACATGCTCTGCTGAGGAGAGACTTTGTCAACCGCTTGGGGATGAGGATTCATGACTTGGCATCCGGTTCCTGTGACCTGCAACCAAAAATACACGTATGCCTCGGGGGAATTACTCGGTTTGAATTCACCGTCCGGGATTAAGCACATTCAAAGCAATTTTAAATGTTTTCCTGTGCAAATCATCTGCAAAATCCACCATTATGTTCATATGCAATATGTTTTATCAAAAATTTGGACATTTTTGCAAACAAACTGATAAATGAAAAATAAAGAGGCTCTTTAACTGAATTATTCGACTCTTACTGGGGAGAAAATTTGTGCTAGGAATAGGCGAGGGTATCAGGAAGCTGATCCCTGAAAAGAGGCGATCGCTATAAAAAGAGAACTATCCTAATGGCAATGGGGATACGGGGTCCCACCGAGTTTCGAGTCTGCTATGGCTCGTATGTCCTCAAGACGCTCTGCTCATCTTGCTTTCTGAAGTGGATGATTAGTCGATCTTTAACCTTCGAAGATTTCCGGATTGAATGAAACGGTGATATAACACTGATGAACTCAGATCACAGTCATTCGCTTATTCCCTAACTTTTGCCTGGATCGCCCCCTTTTCGGGTTTTCAATCCACCGGGATACCCTTTTTTGCCTGAGCCGCCCTTTCGGGTTTTCGACTCACCGGGTGTACATTTTTTATTTTTATATCCCTAATTTTTGCCCAAACCTCTTTATTCTTTTTTTTTTTGGTTCGTCGGGATGCCCTTTTTTTGCCTGGACTATTCTTTTTATCGTCCAGCGGGTCTATTTTATGCGAAGTACTATTTTTTTAACTGCGTCTGAGTTAATAGGGGACGGGAATCCTTCGCCATCCATGGTTGTTAGCATCAAAGCTCCGCCATAGAAAATCCTTTTAACCACGTACGGACCCTCATAGTTCGGTGTCCATTTGCCCCTGTGATCTGTGTTGGGAGGAAGAAATCTTTTGAGTACCAATTCACCGACTTGATACCCCCGAGGGCGCACTTTCTGACCAAATGCTTTCTTCATTCGTCTCTGACCGAGATACGTCAATTCTGGGTACGTAGTTCCAGCATAGCACCTTAATCATCGAAGACAAGGTAAACAAAGCATCAGCAAATTGGTTTTCTTCAAAAGAAAGTCAACAATCTTCTCGTGTAGTCTCTGTAAGGAGCCAGATGAGGCTGAGGTGTATACCATTTCCCGTTGGTTTGATTGATGACCAAGGCTGAATCCCCGTATACATCCAGGGTTTTAATCTATATATTGATGGCTTCCTCAAGTCTTAGGATACAAGCTTCGTATTCGGCTTCATTATTGGTGCAGGGAAAAGTTATTCTAGCACTAAATGGCATATGAACCCCCTTCCGGTGTGATCAACACTACACCAACTCCGTGACCATTGACGTGGACCGCCCCATCAAACATCATAACCCATTTGGATTCAGGGTCAGGCCCCTCCTCCGGGAGTGGTTCCTCTCAATCTTTCGATTTGAGAAACATGATGTCCTCATCAGGAAAGTCAAACCTCATAGGTTGGTAATCATCAATCGGTTGCTCTGCAAGATAGTCTGACAAGACACTTCCCTTGATGGCTTTTTGTGAAGTATATTGGATGTCATACTCTGTCAGTATCATTTGTCACCTAGTAACCTTTCCGGTAAACGCTGACTTTTCAAAAATATACTTGACTTGATCCATCTTTGATATCAATAGAGTCGTGTGAGTTAACATACACTATCTTAGTCGGCCGAGCAGCCCATGCCAAAGCGCGACAAGTTTTCTCGAGCAATGAGTATCTTTGTTCACAGTCGGTAAACTTTTGCTAAGGTAGTATATTGCATGCTCTTTTCGACCTGACTCGTCATGCTGACCGAGCACACAACCCATTGACCTTTCTAACACAGTCAAGTACATGATCAACGGTTTTTCCTCTCGGCCTGTAGACTTGCCCCGATCTTGATCTCTTTCTTGTCGTCTGCGGTACCGATGTTGACGGTCTCAATCACCTCCTGATAAGGTGTAATAGCTCGGTCCTCCTGTTTCAACAATCTGGCTAACCCTTCAGGCAATTCACAATCTTCCTCAACCCCTTCTTCGGCTTAATAGATAGGATTGTCGAAGTCATACTTGGCCATAGCAGTGTCGTTAGTAGTGAGATCTGGGTGGTCCGCTCTGCATGATGGAGGATCATGCTTTACCTTAGCATGAGCGATTTTTTTTTGGAAAGAAAGAAAAACCGAAAAAAGAAACATTGCCATTTTTTTTTGTAAAAGTAAAAAAAAATTTTGAAAGAAAGAGAACACAAAATTGTTTGCAAAAGCCGTCCTTTATTGATGATAAAAATAATTGCGAAATGTAACTAAATGGATGGCCCTACAAATGAGGCGTTACACCTTGGGCAAAGTGTAAGACTTTATTATGCATGTAATAAAGGAAAACAATAAAAATCACTCTTTCACTAGAGTAACCCGGACGGTTTTTCCAGACGACCAATTGTCGAGCTTTTCTCCCGGGACACACGGGCGAATCCAGCTATCTAAGTCACAGTCGTTGTCATCCTTGTCTTCATCTGCAGCATTGACGATGTGGGGAGAAACCAAACCCCCGCTGGAGAGAGTACCGGTTTCATTCTTCTGAGATCCCGGAGCATACCCCAATCCAAACTTGTCTTCTTTGATGACCGGCTCCATAAATTTGCCCCAGCCTTGGGCATTACCAGCTTTAACCACTTCGACAACTTGCTTGTACGAAGAGATAGAAGTCCCGACCTTCTCAAACTCAGGTGAAAAGACAGCTTCGGGCGCGACCTCATTGATGTTTATGGCTTCGAAGCCCTGACACAGCATCTCGTGCATCTCGCCGTCCATCTCTACATACTTAAATGTAGACAGGTGGCTAACAAAAGTATCCTCTTCACCACAGACATTGACGACCTGACCTTCTAGTTCATATTTGAGCTTCTGGTGGAGGGTAGAAGTAACAGCACCGACAACATGAATCCAAGGCCGACCTAACAGATAGCTGTAGGCAGGCTGGATATCCATCACATAAAAGGTGCTCTTGAACACCTGCGGTCCAATCTTAACTGGCAACTCAACTTCGCCAAAGGCAACTCTCTTAGAGCCATCAAAAGCCCTCACAACTAAGTTACTTGGCCTCAGGATGGTGTCATCGCAATCCAACTTCATTAAGGCTTTCTTTGGAAGAACATTCAGAGAAGAGCCTGTATCAACCAAAACATGGGAAAGCATCACCCCTTTGCACTCCATTGTGATATTGAAGGCTTTGTTGTGATTCCTGCCCTCAGATGTCAGGTCATTATCGGTGAAACCTAGCCCCCGGCTAGCGTTTACATTGGAAACTACCGACTCCAGCTGGTTAACAGTTATCTCCGGTGGAACATAGGCCATATTCAGTACTTTCAACAAGGCTGCTTTGTGTGCCTCAGAGCACAACAATAGTGAGAGAATGGAGATCTTTAAGGGTGTCTGATTTAGCTGGTCGACTACCTTGTAGTCACTTTTCTTGATAATCCTCATAAACTCATCCACTTCCTTCTCGAATGCAGTCTTAGGAGGATCTTCCTCAGTAGTAACCTCTTCGGCGGCCATCTGTTTCCCTTTAGCCTTGGCAGCTGCCTCAACTTTAGTATTCGCGCGTAATGTTGATGGTGCAAATAGGCGTCCACTGCGAGTGAAGCCACCAACCCCTCCAACATTGTCTACAACGGAGCTACCAATGTCAATGTCTTCTTCGTTAACTTTCTGCCCCTGGCAGTAGATATCAGCCCCATAGTGCCACGGGATAGCACTGTCTTTCTCATACGGAACGGGTCCTGGTATTGTGATGGTGATCGGACCAACCACAGTCGGTTGAGGGCTGTCAGAGTAAATTGCAACTGGTGCTGAACTTTCGATGTTCACCGCTGCTGGTTCTGTACTTTCTTCGAAATATATTGTTGTCGGAGCGAGTCTCTCGGGAACATATATTTCTTCAGGAGTGAAATAAAATGTCACCGTCGATACATCATTCTTCACTGGACGAGCCTGATCGAACTGAAGACAACCTTCATCTATCAGTTGCTGAATACCCCTTCTCAAACTGTCACATCCGTTTTCGGCAGCTTGACAATTTCTGCATTCTTCCCCACAGCCCCGGAAAATCTGTCCTTTCAGAAGTCGGTCTTTAACCACCGATAGCGAAGTCTTCACCTTAGTCACATCAGAAACCAAATTCAAAGTTTCCCCACTATCAACAACATTAATCCTCTGCCCGCCGTGAGCCGGCATCGGGTTCTGGATAACATTAGGCACCAGAGCAAAACTGATAGCTTGGGCATCTCTCAAATCTTGTACCTTTAATTGGAGAGCCTTGCAATTATCTGTAGTATGGCCAGGTGCGTTGGAGTGAAAAGCACATCTGGCGTTGACATCATAACCTCTAGGCAAATTATTGGGATCGATTGGTGGGGCCAGAGTTCTCAACGTAACCAGATTCATGTCAATCAGCTTGGGAAGTAATACTGAATAAGGCATTGGGATTGGCTCGATGACCCGGTCCGTCTGCCTTGGGCGTTGTTGATAGAGTCTCTGCTGACCCGGATTACCTCCTTGTTGTTGATTGTTGTACCTGGGTTGTTGTTGCGGATGATATTGCGGTTGAGGAACAGGTGTTGGAATAGTGACTGCGGCCACTTGATCTTGATAATAATTAGGGCGTCCTCTACCCCTGCCTCTGCCGACATACACAACGCTTGCCTCGCCTTCTTTTCTTCGCTGACCGTTACCAGCAAACGGTCTCTTGGGACCTGATGAGTTGGAAGCACTATTGTCTTGAATTCGGCCCATCTTCAACAGACTCTCAATTCTTTCTCCAGCAATTACTATCTCTACAAAGCTGATTGATGGGCAAGTAGCCAATCTCTTAATATAATTGCCTTGAAGAGTGTTCATGAACATGTCCGCCATCTCCCTTTCAGACATAGGGGGTTGGACGGACGCAGCAATCTGTCTCCAACGCTGAGCATACTCTCTAAAGGTTTACTTGGCAGTCTGAGACATACCTTACAACAAGGTCCGATTTGGAGCCATGTCCAAGTTGTATTGATATTGCTTGACAAAAGCCTCTGCCAAGTCTTTCCAGCTCTTGATGGTAGTACGAGAAAAATGAGAATACCATTCACGAGAAGCTCCAGTTAGACTGTCTTCAAAATAGTACATCCACAGCTTTTCATCTTCCGTGTGAGCTCCCAACCTTCCCAGATAAGATTGGAGATGAGTGCGTGGGCAAGAAGCCCCGTTGTATTTCTCAAAAGTAGGGGGTTTGAACTTGTGAGGGATCCTTACTCCCTGAACCAGACCAGGATTGGTGACATCAAAACCTAAGGAATTTTGAGACTCCAAAGATTTGAGCTTCTCAGCAAGCTCATCCACACGGCGAGTGGTCTCGAGGGCTTCGTCGTGCAAAGGAAATTGATCATACTGACAATCTTCAGTAACGGGGCGCCCGTTAATCCGAATTCCTTGATTCACATTGTATCTTCCACCAATACCATTCCCAACATTCCCCGTGTTGCCAATATTACCCGGGTTTCCATCAGCATTTGCGTTACCCGCGTTACCAGTGTTCACAGGGTTATCAGTGTTCCCAGGGTTATCAATGTTCCCAGGGTTACCAGGGTTTCCTTCAGCATTTGGTATCTCTACCGAGGCCCGATCCAGAGGTAGAGATACCAAATGCTGAAGGAAACCCTGGTAACCCTGGGAACATTGATAACCCTGGGAACACTGATAACCCTATGAACACTGGTAACGCGGGTAACGTAAATGCTGATGGAAACCCGGGTAATGTTGGCAACACGGGGAATGTTGGAAATGGCATTGGCGGAAGGTACAATGTGAATCAAGGAATTCGGATTAACGGGCGCCCCGTTACTGAGGATTATCAGTATGATCAATTCTCTTTGCACGACGAAGCCCATGAGACCACTCGCCGTATGGATGAGCTTGCTGAGAAGCTCAAATCTTTGGAGTCTCAAAATTCCTTAGGTTTTGATGTCACAAATCTTGGTCTGGTTCATGGAGTAAGGATCCCTCACAAGTTCAAACCCCCTACTTTTGAGAAATACAACGGGGCTTCTTGCCCACGCACTCATCTTCAATCTTATTTGGGAAGGTTGGGAATTCACACGGAAGATGAAAAGCTGTGCATGTACTATTTTGAAGACATTCTAACTGGAGCTTCTCGTGAATGGTATTCTCATTTGTCTCGTACTACCATAAGAGCTGGAAAGACTTGGCAGAGGCTTTTGTCAAGCAATATCAATACAACTTGGACTTGGCTCCAAATCGGACCTTATGGCAAGGAATGTCTCAGACTGCCAAGGAGACCTTTAGAGAATATGCTCAGCGTTGGAGACAGATTGCTGCGTCCGTCCAACCCCCTATATGTGAAAGGGAGATGGAGGACATGTTCATGAACACTCTTCAAGGCAATTATATTGAGAGGTTGGCTGCTTGCCCGTCAATCAGCTTTGCAGAGATAGTAATTACTGGAGAAAGAATCAAGAGTCTATTGAAGATGGGCCGAATTCAAGATAATAGTGCTTCCAAGAAACCGTTTGCTGGTAACGGTCAGCGAAGAAGAGGCAGAGGACGCCCTAATTATTATCAAGATCAAGTGGCCGCAGTCACTATTCCTACACCTGCTCCTCAACAACAACAACAACCACAATATCATTCGCAACAGCAACCCAGGTACAACAATCAACAACAAGGAGGTAATCCGGGTCAGCAGAGACACTATCAACAACGTCCAAGGCAGACGGACCGGGTCATTGAGCCAATCCCCATGCCTTATTCTGTATTACTTCCCAGGCTGATTGACCTGAATCTGGTTACGTTAAGGACTCTGGCCCCACCAATCGATCCCAATAATTTGCCTAGAGGTTATGATGTCAACGCCAGATGTGCTTTTCACTCCAACGGACCTGGCCATACTACAGATAATTGCAAGACTCTCCAGCTAAAGTTATAAGGTTTGAGAGATGCCCAGGCTATCAATTTTTCTCCAGTGCCTAATGTTATCCAAAACCCGATGTCAGCTCATGGCGGGCAGAGGATTAATGCTATTGATATTGGGGAAGCTTTGAATTTGGTTTCTGATGTGACTAAAGTGAAGACTTCGCTATCGGTGGTTAAAGACCGACTCTTGAAAGGACAGATTTTCCCGGGCTATGGGGAAGAGTGCAGAAATTGTCAAGCTGCCGAGAACGGAGGTGACAGTTTGAGAAGAGGTATTCAGCAACTGATAGATGAAGGTTGTCTTCAGTTCGATCAGACCCGTCTAGTGAAGAATGATGTGTCGACAATGACGATTTATTTCACTCCTGAAGAAATATATGTTCCCGAGAGACCCGCTCCGATAACAGTATATTTCCCAGAAAGTACAGAACCAGCAAAGGTGAACGTCGAAAGTCCAGCACCAATTACAATTTACTCTGACAGCCCTCAATCGGCTTTGGTTAGTCCGGTCACCATCACGGTACCAGGACCTGTTCCGTATGAGAAAGACAGTGCTATCCCGTGGCACTATGGGGCTGATATCTACTTCCAGGGGTGGAAATTTAACAAAGAAGGCATTGACATTGGTAGCTCCGTTGTAGACAATGTTGGAGGGGTTGGTGGCTTCACTCGCAGTGGACACCTATTTGCACCATCAACATTGCGCATGAATACTGAAGTTGAGGCAGCTGCCAAGGCTAAAGGAAAACAGGTAGCCACCGAAGAGGTTACTATTGAGGAAGCTCCTCCTAAGACCGCATTCGAGAAGGAAGTGGATGAGTTTATGAGGATTATCAAGAAAAGTGACTACAAGGTAGTCAACCAGCTAAATCAGACACCCTCAAAGATCTCCATTCTCTCACTATTGATGTGCTCTGAGGCGCACAAAGCAACCTTGTTGAAAGTACTGAATATGGCCTATGTTCCACCAGAGATAACTGTTAACCAGCTGGAGTCGGTAGTTTTAAATGTAAACGCTAGCCATGGGCTAGGTTTCACCGACTTCGACCGGACATCGGAGGGCAAGAGTCACAACAAAGCTTTACATATCACAATGGAATGCAAAGGGGCGGTGCTTTCCCATGTTTTGGTTGATACAGGCTCTTCTCTGAATATTCTTCCAAAGAAAGCCTTAATGAAGTTGGACTGCGATGGCATCATCCTGAAGCCAAGCAATTTAGTTGTGAGGGCTTTTGATGGCTCTAAGAGATCTGTCTTTGGTGGGATTTAGTTGCCAGTTAAGATTGGACCACAGGTGTTCAAGAGCACCTATTGTGTGATGGATATCCAGCCTGCCTATAGTTGTCTGCTAGGTCGGCCCTGGATTCATGCCGCCAGTGCTGTTACTTCTACTCTCCACCAGAAGCTCAAATATGAACTAGGAGGTCAGGTCGTCACTGTCAATGGTGAAGAGGATATTTTTGTTAGCCATCTGTCTACATTTAAGTATGTGGAGATGGATGGCGAGATGCATGAGATGCTGTGTCAGGGCTTCGAAGCCATAAACATCAGTGAGGTCGCACCCAAAGCTGTCTTTTCACCTAAGTCCGAGAAGGTCGGGACTTCTATCTCTTCATACAAGCAAGCTATTGAAGTTGTTAAAGCTGGTAATGCCCAAGGCTGGGGCAAATTTGTGGAGCCAGTCATCAAAGAAGACAAGTTTGGATTGGGGTTTACTCCGAGGTCTCAGAAGAACGAAGCCGGTACTTTCTCCAGCGGGGGTTTGGTTTCTCCCCACATCGTCAATGCTGCAGATGAAGACAAGGCTGACAGTGACTGTGACTTAGATAGCTGGATTCGCCCGTGTGTCCCGGGAGAAAAGCTCAACAATTGGTCGCCCGAAAAAGTCGTCCGGGTTACTCTACTGAAGGAGTAATTTTTATTGTTTACCTTTTATTACATGCATAATAAAGTCTTACACTTTGCCCAAGGTGTAATGACTCATCTGTAGGGCCATCCATTTAGTTACATTTCGCAATTATTTTCATCATCAATAAAGGACAACTTTTGCAAACAATTTTGTGTTCTCTTTCTTTCAATTATTTTACTTTTACAAAAAATGGCAATGTTTCTCTTTCGTTCTTCCTTCCAAAAATCTCCCGTTCTAAGGCAAAGCATAATCCTCCATCATGCAGAGATGATCACCCGGATCTCACTGCCAACGACACTGCTATGGCCAAGTATGACTTCGAAAATCCTATCTATCAAGCCGAAGAAGGGATTGAGGAAGATTGTGAATTGCCTAAAGAGTTAGCCAGGTTGTTGAAACAGGAGGACCAAACTGTTACACCTTATCAGGAGGTGATTGAGACCGTCAACATTGGTACCGAAGAGGACAAGAAAGAGATCAAGATCGGGGCCAGTCTAGAGGCCGAGGTGAAAGAACAGTTGATCAGTTTGCGTCGTGAGTACGTCGACATCTTTGCTTGGTCCTATCAAGATATGCCAGGTTTGGATACAAACATCGTTGTGCACAGGTTACCGTTGAATGAAGATATGCCACCGGTGAAGCAGAAGTTACGCCGAACTCATCCCGACATGGCAATGAAAATCGAAGACCGTTGATCATGTACTTGACGGTGTTAGAAGGGTCAATGGGTTGTGTGCTCGGTCAGCATGACGAGTCAGGTCGAAAAGAGCATGCAATATACTACCTTAGCAAAAAGTTTACCGACTGTGAACAAAGATACTCACTGCTCGAGAAAACTTGCTGCGCTTTGGCATGGGCTGCTCGCCGACTAAGACAGTATATGTTGACTCATACGACTCTATTGATATCAAAGATGGATCCCGTCAAGTATATTTTTGAAAAGCCAGCGCTTACCGGAAGAGTTGCTACGTGGCAAATGATACTGACAGAGTATGACATCCAATACACTTCACAAAAAGCCATCAAAGGAAGTGTCTTGTCAGACTATCTTGTAGAGCAACCAATTGATGATTACCAACCTATGAGGTTCGACTTTCCTGATGAGGACATCATGTTTCTCAAATCGAAAGATTGCGAGGAACCACTCCCGGAGGAGGGGCCTGACCCTGAATCCAAATGGATTATGATGTTTGATGGGGAGGTCAACGTCAATGGTCGTGGAGTTGGTGCAGTGTTGATCACGCCAGAGGGGGTTCATATGCCATTTTGTGCCAGAATAACTTTTCCCTTCACCAACAATGAAGCCGATACAATCAGCTGAGCCTAGTTGAGGAAAAGAGACTAGCAGCTATATGCCATGGCCAACTATATCAGAGACGAATGAAGAGAGCGTTTGATCAGAAAGTACGCACTCGGGAGTATCAAGTCGGCGAACTATGAGGGTCCATACGTGGTTAAAAGGGTTTTCTCTGGCGGAGCTTTGATGCTAACAACCATGGATGGCGAAGACTTCCCATCCCTTGTCAACTCAGACTCAGTTAAAAAATACTTCGCATAAAATAGACCCGCTGGACAGTAAAAAGAATAGTCCAGGCAAAAATGGGCATCCCGACGAACCAAAAAAAAAAGAATAAAGATGTTCGGGAAAAAATTAGGGATATAAAAAAAATAAAAAAATGAACACCCGGTGAGTCGAAAACCCGAGAGGGCGGCTCAGGCAAAAAAGGGTATCCCGGTGGATTGAAAACCCAAAAGAGCGATCCAGGAAAAAGTTAGGGAATAAGAGAATGACTGCGATCTAAGTTCATCCGTGTTATATCACCGTTTCATTCAACCCGGCAATCTCCGAAGGTTAAAGATCGACTAATCATCCACTTCAAAAAGCAAGATGAGCAGAGCGTCTTGAGGTCATACGAGCCATAACAGAGTCGAAACTCAGTGGGACTCCGTATCCACATTGCCATTAGGATAATTTCTTTTGTTCAATTTATAGCGATCACCTCTTTTCAGGGATCAGCTTCCTGATGTACTCGCCTATTCCCGGCACACATTTTTCAACCGATAAAAGTCGAATAATTCTGTTAAAAAGCCTCTTTATTTTTCATTTATCAGTTTGGTTGCAAAAGATGTCTAAATCTTTGATGAAACATATTGCATCTAAACATAATGGTGGCTTTTGCAGATAATTTGCACAGGAAAACATTTAAAATTGCTTTGAATGTGCTTAATCCCGGACGGTGAATTCAAACCGAGTAATTCCCCCGGGACATACGTGTGTGATTGCAGGTCACAGGAACCGGATGCCAAGTCATGAATCCTCATCCCCAAGCGGTTGACAAAGTCTCTCCTCAGCAGAGCATGTCCCCCAGTAGAGTTGCACCTTGTATCCTCAGCAACAGCGGAGTAGTTGCATCCCCAACAGACAAGAGGGTGGTGTTCCCAGTGCTCATCCCTTTCCCCAGCAGATTATTTTTAACAGATTTGTTTTGATCCTCAGCCTGAGGACGATGAGCAAGTTCATATCCCCTAGCAAAGGTCGATTCCTATGACATTTCCCCAGGAAGTGCTTTCCCCACAGACTCCCCTCACAGAGCCTCGCCAAACAAAGTTCCCAATAATTGATACTCCCCCAACAAGGTCAACTTTAAAAAAAAAGGGAGAGCCAATTTATTTTCGGTGGTTCCCCGGTCCTGGCAGACGGATCATTCCCCACAGAGCATTCAAGGATTGATGCAGCGATCCGTTCCCTACCAGAATTTGCTTCCCCAAGAAGATTTCTTTTTGCACCATGCATAACATTGGCATTTGCATGCATATCATATCAAGCATACGCATAAGCTGATAAACAGGTTCTTCAAAGCAGACTGAAGAGTTACTTTACAACCAAAGTCATGAGATTCAGCCAGAGGATCGAGTGTGTGTGATCCAGCATGAGGGTCTGTTCAAAGATTCAGCCTGAGAATCGTTTTTCAAAGAGCCATCCTAAGGTTTAATTTGAAGACTCAGCCAGAGAGTCGCCTGCAAGCGTTATTTCCCCAACAAGCCAGCTTGAGGAGTAGATTGATAGCTCAACAGAAAATCAACCTACAAGAGGATCCAGCCCGCGGATCGCAATTTAGAAAACAAAAGTCTAATTGAAGAGTCGTTACAACATGTTCTAGCCTGAAGAATATGTACGAAGCCCAAAAAGTGGAATATTCTAGAAGCTCCATATCCAACATGAAGATTGGGTGTAGATTTCGAAAGAGGGTCAACCAGCGCATGCCTCAGGTGCGAGATCCTAATGATGGGAATTTATCAACAAAACAATCTAGATCTAGCCAGAAGATCAAAATCAGATTCAGCCAGAGAATCAAAGAGAATCGATTTAGCCAGAGAATCGAAACAAGTAAATCTAGCCAGAAGATCGAAGTCAGGTCTAGCCCGAAGACCGAGAATAGATTCATCCAGAGAATCAAAGAGCGTAGATTCAGCCAGAGAATGAAAGAAAGAAAATCTAGCCAGAAGATCGAAGTAGATCTAGCCAGAAGATCGAAGAAGATCTAGCCAGAAGATCGAAGTCAGATTCATCCAGAGAATCAAAGAGAATCGATTCAGCCAGAGAATCGAAACAAGAAGATCTAGCCAGAAGATCGAAGTAGATCTAGCCGAGGATCAAAATCGTATCCAGCCCGAGGATCAAAATTAATATCCAACCAGAGGATTAAATTGAGTATAGATTCAGCCAGAGGATCGAAACTCCAGGTTAAGTCAGAAGAATGATTCTGATCCAGCCAGAGGATCGGAAGAAAAATAAACAGCGCGGTGTATTTCAGCATTTTTGTGGTGTTCTCAAAGCGCAAATTTTTGGGCTGTCTTTGGTATTCAATCACAGCGCACCCTGTTTGTCTGATAAATTGTTCGCTTTCATCCGACTCGGGTTAGCTGATGATTGAATATGGGCAGCTGTAACACCCCAAAATTTGCCTTCCTCACTCAAAGCGCTAATCTTGAAGAAGCAAAACTTGTCCCCGAGCTGTCATGCTCGCTAGGCGAGCAGCGTGGTTCGCTTAGCGAAAGGAACTTGGTTGCTTTTTGTGAGCTTTTTGTGAACTTTAATGGCATGATTCAATGTGATTCTCTGTTTGGTGCAATTCTTGATTGCACTCCATCTTGTTTCTCTAACCTGTTTGTTGAGTTTTTTTTGTGAGGGCTCACATGAACCCTGAAAGGATAGCTTGCTTGGTATTCCACTTTATTTGTGGGATACCATTTGGATATTTATTCCGATTACCTATATTGACTTGCTTTCTTTGTTGGTGCCAGCTTGAGAGATCTCCGGGTTTCTTATTTCTTTAGTTGCTGTTACTTCGGATCTTTATTTGTACGGTAGACCTTTTTGATCCTTTATTTTTCCCGCATTTTACCGTTTTCTTAGCTGGAAGACCTCAATAAGAAGCAATGTTTTCTTTTGTTTGTTTACTTTTGTTCCCAATCACCTCCATGCAGAGGCAATTGGGGGATAAAAGGGATTAGCAGTCAATCCCCCGTTATTCAGTGCGTCGTTCTTTAAGATGACACTACGTGTTGATGCTTCAGAACAAAAGCCCAAGATCTTTTGTCTGGTTGGTCAGTGGAGAGGGTTCCATCTTTCTGAACCCCCACGCCTTGTCATGAGCTCACCCTGTCCAGCGTTAAGAGCTATAAGGTCTTATCCTCATTACCCTTCTAATCTGCTCACCCTGACGTTCAATGTCAGTGGTTAAGAGCCCTGTTTGATTACCCTTCCATGGCTTGTTTGTCGAGGTTGATATGACCCCCCTTGACTAAAGCCATACCCCTGCATGTTTGAGCCCCTTTGCTGGCATGTTTACTTTATGCGTGTTTGTTTTGTATGGTTTGATAGTCTCCCATTTGCATGTTTATTAAGGTAGAGCGGTTCCTTCATCTAGGACTGCCTTTTTGCATGAGCATCCCTAAAACACCCCAACTCATTGATTTTTCTTCTCCTAAGAACACGTTTACTCCTTCTACTACAGGCGAGTAAGTCTCCAAAGGTCGAGCATCCGGTAGATTGCGTAGTAACGTCGTTCACCCAAAAACACAACCAACCCCGTAGTTAGCCAAACTACGGTTTGCTCTGATTCTCATTCCAGATGAGATACGTAGGCATAAGACGCGATGTCTTAGCGAGCACACTCCTCTTTAGCCCATAGGCATCCGAGCTACAAAGACTCTGATTCTCATATCCAGATGAGATACGTATGCAGTGGATGCGATATCCGTGCGAGTCATTTCCTTTTGACCCCTTTTTAGTAAATAGTACATTAGATTAACCCACACCCTTTAAACAAGAATAACAAAAGTGGATCCCGTAGAGTACTACGGATGCGTAGGGGTGCTAATACCTTCCCTTCGCATAATCGACTCCCGAACCCAAGATTTGGTTGCGAGACCTTGTCTTTTCCTTTCCCTTCTCCCAGGTTTACTTCGAGCGTTTGCTTTCCCTCCTTTGGGATAAATAACGCACGGTGGCGACTCTTCTGTCATTTCTTTTTTCTCCGGTTGTTTTTTTTCGCAGGTTGCGACACTACGTAATCACTCGCATCGCACATGATTTTGAATGGTAATCTCCAGTTAGGTGGTTGCATTATGGGTGCGGTGATTAAAGATGTTTTCAATTGGTTGAACGCTGTTAAGCATTTTTCATCAAATATGAAGTCAGCGTCTTTCATTAATAATCCTGTAAGTGGCTTTGTTATTTTTGAGAAATCTTTAATAAAACGTCGGTAGAAACCGGCGTGTCCTAGAAAGCTTCTTATTTCTCGTACGGTTTTCGGAGGTTGAAGGTTCTCTATAATTTCGATTTTAGCTTTGTCTACTTCAATTCCTCTGTCAGATACCACATGACCTAATACAATTCCTTGTTGAACCATGAGATGGCATTTCTCCCAGTTTAAAACGAGGTTTACTTTCACGAATCTTTCGAGTACCATTTCGAGGTTAGATAGACATCCTTCAAAACTCTGCCCGCAAACAGAAAAATCATCCATAAAGACTTCCATGATGTCGTCTATAAAAAATCGGCGAAGATTGCCATCATACATCTTTGAAATGTTGCGGGAGCGTTACATAAGCCAAATGACATTCATCGATAGGCGAATGTACCATAAGGGCATGTAAAGGTAGTTTTTTCTTGGTTGTCAGGATGGATTGGGATTTGAAAGAATCCTGAATATCCGTCTAGATAGCAGAAGTGAGAATGCTTAGCCAATCGTTCAAGCATTTGGTCAATGAAGGGTAGAGGGAAATGATCTTTACGAGTGGCTTTATTTATTTTTCTATAGTCAATGCACATACTACTTCCAGTCACAACTCTTTGTGCTATGGATTCGCCCTTCTCGTTCTTAACAACTGTAACACCTCCTTTCTTGGGTACTACATGAACGGGGCTAACCCATTGGCTATCAGAGGTCGGTGTAGCGGGGTATTCGTTACCATTAGAGATATTGACTAAATCCAAGGTAAATCATACAAGTCGAGTCGCCACCGCACTTCTATTTATCCAAAGGAATGGTTAGAAAGCGAACAAAAACCTAAAAGTTTTATCAAATAAAAAACTAGTAAAAGAGAATCAAAGATCTGGGTAAGGGGGTTGGTTATGCAATGGGAAGGTGTTAGGCACCCAAAACATCCTACGTACTCCTAGGGAGCCCTTTTCATACTTGTTGTAAGGTTGTTATTTTTGTGAAAAAATTTGTTTGTGCAAACATGATTGAAGAGATGAGAAGAGAATATACAAGTTATTTACATTTTATGTTTGAATGGATAAACCCATTGCCTACGTACCATCTTAAAAAAGATTAGGATCAAAACCTCGTAGTTCGGGGTAAAAATCTCAAAACAAGTTGGTGAATTGATTAGTCCAAAAGCCTTGAGGTCTTTTGTTATCAAAGGGAGAAAACTCAACCTAAAAAGAACCACAAATCCACCATGTGAGGATAGCTTCAACATGCTAGTGAGGGGTTAACCCTATAATAAGCATGGGAGACTCATTGTCCATCACTAAGGATATAGGTGAGTATTACATCTACCACCAAGATAACTCAAACCTAACAGCTAAAGGTTATGAAAAACTTGATTAAGGAAGTGGCCATTGGAACCACAAAAAGATATTTGAATGGGTTATATTTACCAATTAAAAGTATATACAAAATGGTCAAAGTTGACTTAAAGATTCAATTCAAAATAAGTATTATGAAAAGAAAAGTTTGAAAATCAAAAGCATAAGGCTTAGATTTCTAATGTTGAAAACAAGTATTAGATGTTTGCACAAAGTTTTGGCTTGGGTTAGAGTGGAGAGAAGAAGAAGAAGGGCTAAGGTCCTAAGCAATGCAAAAATGAGGGATAAGAACAAAGCAATAATGGAGTTCCTCTCTTGAGATCATATGGATGATCCAAGTAGCTCCCATCCTTGGAATAAGCAATCACATAAACATAAACCCAAGCAATCATCAATCAAATGAACTCTTGGAAGGCACTTCAAGGCATCTTGTAATTCTTTCTCTTAGAAGCTCATGGCAATGGTTCCCCAAATTTGAATCAAGGTGGAATCCCTAGCACAAGAACACACACATCAAAGAGTTTTATGAAGCAAATCAAGAATGGACAAGAGTGAGTTTAAAGGTTGTGTCCTTCATGGTCATCTTCAACATTAAGGTCCTTTTACTCCAACTTTTGCATAGGGAATGTCCTAAAAACTAAGTCCATTTGTCCATTTCTTTGCATTTGGTCCACAACAATCAAAACAAAACACAAACACAATGATATATACACAATTATGTGCTCAAGTGAGTAAAAGGCAAATTGCATTAACATAAACATGTGCTCAAGTGAGCAAAGAAAAAAGCAAATGGATAATATGTGCAAGAATAGTAAATTGCATAAAAGTAAAGAGCAAAAAGTAAATGTTAATTGTTAATGGTTAGTGTTAGTAGTTAGTGTGCCATAAGGAAAATTTAGCGCTATGTTAAGCAATCGTAATTGGACTTATGTAGAAGTCACAACTATCTGAGGCCGGTCAATAATAATGTAGGCAACAACACAAGTTAGAAGTCTTGATTAGTGAACCAAGTTCCAACAACTTGCCATGCCAAAAAAGAAGAAGAGAATTGATCTTGTATTGGTTTAAGTCTTTTGCATAATTTAAGAAACAACCTATACTTAATGCAAAGCCATTCACTTGATCAATTGATCAATATGAATTAGATTTAAATCAAGGAAGGTTAAGTCTCCCTACTCAATGCTAACTTATCAACCTTCAACTCATTGATAAAAAAAAAAAGAAAAAGAAGAAGAAGAAGAAAGAGATGAATAATGGAAGATAAAAATGGGAAAATAAAGTGCATAAGATGAAATAAATGTACCAATCCATGTATGTTGACCAAATGACATTGAAAGTCAAAGTCAAACAATGATAAATCAGAAATGAGATGAAGATTGGAGGTCAAACAATAAGCAAAATATTTTTGGCATTTTTAATATTAAAATAAACTTGAATTAAAAATGAAGGAAAGGTCAAACTTCAAAATCACTTCAAATCAACCTTGAAAGGTCCAAGTGATTTATCCCAAGTTCAACAAGGTCAAACAAAGTTTGACAAAAAATTTCAGCATTTTTAAAAGTCAGAAACTATTTTTAATCAATTAAAAATGAATAAAAATAACCTAATCAAACTAAAATCTCAAATAAATCTCAAATCAATTAAAAAATTGATGAGAATATTTTTCATAGATTCATCATCATTCAAATAGGTTAGGAAAATATTTTTGTATTTTTTGAATATCAAAAACTATTTAAAATAAATTAAAAATAACCAGAAAAGAGAAAATTCATAAAAAATATCAAATGACAAAATAAAAAATATTAAAAATCAAATTTAGAAACTAGAAATTATTTGGAGAAGAATGCAATTGGTCCCATATTTTTTGGACCAATAATAAAAGAGATATGAATTTTTGAAATAAAAAGAAATAAAGAAAATAAAATCAGAAATTGGAAAATATGGAAAATCCACACGCGTTGGATCTAAGCTCATTAATTGAGCTGGATCATCAAACGGCTATGGCATGTGCGCGCACCAAACACTCCATTCAAATGAGCCACATGGAAATTAAATAAAAGTCATAACAATGGAGCGCTAGGATCAAATCTGGAAAACGCATCGCGTGGCTCGCAATCAATCTGGCAAAGGGACGACCACCGGAGCCACCTTCTTCTCCAGTGAGCATGAAGATTCCGGTGACATTTGCAGGTTTCGAAAGCTTAACCAAAATACACGATCCATACATCATTGGAAAGCTAGGATGATGTACATCATCCCTGTACCACTCAATTCCACTATAGATCTCTATATTGAGAGAAATCAGAGATGGAAATTTTGTGGTGTTCATGTGAACTTCATGGATTTCAACAATTAAGTACTCAAAACAATTGCCTCTGTGAAGAGGAATTCAGCCAACACAATATCCAAGCAAATAGATCAATAAATGGTGAGTTTCGAAGAGAAAACCAGTTGAAGAACAACCTTGAATTCTGGAGATTTGAGCTTGCTTCCTTGCTTCCTTTGGCCAAACAGAAGATCAATGGAGTGTGAGAGAGAGGTCTAGGAACTTTAGATCTAGAAATTCAACCTGATTTAGTTGAATTTCAGATCTGAGAAAATGAAGACAATTGAAAGAGTTCCTTTAGGTGGGGCTTGGTTTCGATTTCTGCAGCACTTCAGGTCGATTCATGGATGAAATTTGAATGGAGTGAGTGAGGCTCTTATTTATAGATGGAATGGCAAGGCAAGTGTGATTCAATCCGTGTGCATGAAATTGGACATTCATTGCATGATCATTCAAAAGGCCCAACTTCAATGCCAAATGCAATCTAAAATCATACCAAAGTGAAATGGACATGTAATCTGAATGGTAATTGCTTGTGCATGGAATTTTGAGGTGTTATGCATAATTGGACCAAAAACTTCTCCTCTTCGAAAATACCATTTGCCAAATCCAAACATGATCATGTGAGTAATGGTTGGAAAGGTTTTGATGTAAGGAACAATTGTTATGTTGGGAAAAAATCCATTTGAAGTGTGGAAATTGGTGAAATTTGAGTTTAAAGTGCAAGGTGCAAAACATGTAAAGGCAAAGTTTCTAAATTTGGCCAATGTTCAAGCCCCTCTGTTTTGATCATGCAAAATTCAAATGAAAAAACCTCCAACACCAAAGTTGTAGATATTTTCAAGAAAATAAAAATAGACTTCAATTTTGCATCATTTGGATTTTTGATGAAAGAGTTATAGGCACTTGAAGTTGGACTTTTTTGCCTTTCAATGCATTTGGTCCAAAAGGACCTATAATGTCTTGCATTATCACATGTATTTCCTTTGAGATTTTGAAATTTCGTTAAACATAACATTTGTAGTAGACATCTTAAGCTTTCCAATGCATTTTATCCAACCTCAAAATAATAAAAAATGAATGAGTTGTGTTCTTGGGAAGTTGACCTAAAATTAGGGTTTCAGTCAAAATGACCTATAATGTCTTGGAATGGGAGATGACCTTCCAAGCTTCAAATCAATTTTTGATGAACATGAAAGTTGTTCATATTGTCCTTAAGATAATTGTTTCTTTTTGGATCATCTCCATTTGACCAACACATAAAAAGTTAGGTTTCAGTGCATTTCAAAATAGTCAGATGAATTGACTGCTCAACTTCTCAAGTCCATGACTCATATCTGGATTAATTGATGATTGAGGACACTCAAATAAGTTCAAATATACATGAAATGATGAATTAAAGAACTTCCCTTGATTGCATTTGATCATGGGCTGAGGTTGCTTCAAGAGCAAGGCATTGGGGTGCACAGATGAATTAGGGTTTCTTTGGGGAACAAACCTCAAACCCTTTGACTTGTTTTGATAAAAATGATGAATTGAGATACTAGGGAGGCATATTTGATGGAGGAGAACTTTGGGAACTATTACCATGCTTTCTATCATCTTCATTTGGCCATACCTCTATACCAATGATCTCCTTGAAACTCTTGACCTTGTGATTGTTCAAGCTACAAACAAAAGATGTTAGTGACATATTTTTGTGCTTTTGGTTAGTAAACAAAGTGAGAAAAGCAATAATATAAAATTCAAGCATGCTTGGTGATCTCAAACCACTCACAAGAGGTCCCACCCAAAGGCAAAGGCAACCAAGATGCTTATGATCCTTGAGGCAATACAAATGCAATGTTATGATGCCATGAGGGATCTTAGGGACAAAATTGGGGTCTTACAGTCGGGTATATGATTTCAGCATCTAGAAGTTTCTTTACTTCATCCTTGACTATGGTACTTAGGATTGGGTTGATCCTTCTCTGATGTTCTCTAGAGGTTTTACAGTCTTCCTCCAGCATAATACGATGCATACAGATAGAAGGACTTATTCCTTTTAGATCGGCGATGTTATATCCTAACGCTGTTGGATATTTTCTTAGGATATCTAGTAATTTCTCAGTTTCCATCTGTCCTAAGTCAGCGTTGACTATTACTGGTCTTTTCAGTTCAGTGTCTAGGAATTCGTATCTTAGGTTCTTTGGTAGTGTTTTTAGTTCCAAGTCAGGTTTCTTTGGGCATGGCATGTGGTCGGGTGTAAGTGCTAAGCATTCGCTTAGACTTTCGTTTTGGTATGGTTCATGCCAATTATTGTCTTCAAAGATTGGGGGGATTTGGATTTTCATTATTTCAGAGTATGTGGTTTCTTCCATTTCTATCTCTCTCACGCATTCGTCTATGACATCAAGCAGATTGCAGGTGTCGTCTATAGCTGGTGCTTGTAAGAATTGGGTCAAGATGAATTCAACATTTTCCTCTCCAACTTCGAATGTCAGCTTACCTCTCTTTACGTCTATTATGGCTCCGGTGGTAGCCAAGAATGGCCTTCCTAGTATGATAGGTGTACTGGCATCTTCTTTGATGTCCATGATTATGAAATCGGTAGGAATGTAAAATTGTCCTACACGTACTGGGACATTCTCTAGTATACCAACAGGATATTTGATTGAGCGGTCAGCTAATTGAACAAACATCTTGGTCGGTCTTAATTCTCCCATACTGAGCCTTCTACAAAAGGTTAAGGGCATTACGCTAATGCTGACTCCTAGATCGCATAGAGCTTTGTCTATGACGAATTTTCCAATGACACAGGGTATGGAGAAACTACCTGGGTCTTTTAGTTTGGGAGACATGTTATTTTGGATTATGGCGCTACACTCGGCAGTAAGTGTAACTGTTTCGTCATCCTCAATCTTTTTCTTATTGGATAGGATTTCCTTAAGAAATTTGGCATAAGAGGGAATTTGTGTGATGGCTTCTGTAAAGGGTATCGTAATGTTTAATTGCTTCAGAAGTTCAACAAATTTCCTAAATTGATTCGCAGTTTTAGAACTTTTGAGTCTTTGAGGATACGGAATGGGTGGTTTATAAGGAGGTGGAGGCACATAAGGTTTCTCTTTCTAATCGGCCTCCTGGGTATCATCTTCTGTTTCCTTTGGTACATTTACCTGCTCAGTTGAGGTTTTATCTAGTTTTTGGTACATGGAAGGGTTTTGGAGTCTTGGATCTACGGGTCCGTCTACTTCTTTTCCACTCCTCAGTATAACGGCATTTACATGTCCCTTTGGATTAGGTTGCGGCTATCCAGGAAATGTTCCAGCTGGAGCAGCTGTAGATGCTTGATGTTGAGCCACTTGTGAAATCTGTGTTTCAAGCATTTTATTGTGGGTGGCTAAGGCGTCTACTTTGTTCGCTAGTTGTTTAAGTTGCTCGCTAGTATGTATGTTTTGGTTGAAGAAGTCTTTGTTTGTCTGAGCTTGGGTAGCTATGAAGCTTTCCATCATCAATTCGAGATTTGACTTCCTAGGCATGTTAGGAGCATTATTAGCTGGTTTTTGATATCCAGGTGGAACAGCTGGTGCTTGGCCAGGTGCATACAAGGCATTATTATTCTTATACGAGAAATTAGGACGGTTTTTCCAACCTGGGTTGTAGGTATTTGAATAGGGATTTCCTTATGTGTAATTCACTTGATCGGTTTGGACTCCTGCTAATATTTGACATTCTTGTGCTGTGTGTCCAGGGTTTCCACATAACTCACAGTTTGGAGTTACAGCAGCCACGGTGGCTGCGGGTGGTATGGTCAAGTTGTCTAATTTTTGAATAAAGGCATCTACCTTTGCATGAATATGGTCAAGGCTACTGATTTCGTACACTCCACCCTTAGTCTGGGACTTTTCCACTGGAGTTCGTTCACCTCCCCATTGGCAATGGTTCTGGGCCACATTTTCAATGAGTTGATAGGCTTTGGTGTATGGCTTATCCATAAGTGCACCGCCCGCGGCAGCGTCTATTGTAAGTCTTGTGTTATACAGAAGCCCATTGTAAAATGTGTGAATGATCACCCAGTCTTCGAGACCGTGATGTGGACATATCCTCATCATGCCCTTGTATCTCTCCCACGCTTCGTAGAGAGATTCCACATCTTTTTGTCGAAATCCATTGATTTGAGCTCTCAGCATAGCAGTTTTGCTCGGCGGAAAGTATCGGGATAAGAAAACGTTCTTCAGTTCTTCCCATGTTGTAACAGAGTTGGAGGGCAAGGATTGTAACCAAGCCCAAGCTCTGCCTCTTAGTGAGAAAGGAAAGAGACGCAGTCTTATCGCATCTTGAGATACACCATTCGCCTTTACAGTATTTGCGTACTGCACAAACTTAGTCAGGTGTTCATTAGGATCGTCCGTAGGATTACCAGCAAATTGATGTTGTTGGACGGCTGATAATAGTGAGGGTTTCAACTCGAAATCGTTTCGATTTATAGCGGGGGAAGCAATGATGTTGTGAGGTTCTTGTTGGGATGGGGTAACGTAGAATTTAAGAGGACGATTCTGTGGTCCTTCTTCAGCCGTGTTTGGTTTTTCTTCTGATATAGGAGGAAAGGAGATATCGGGAATACCATACTTTTGTTGATATTCGTGTATTCGGCGTCTCACGTATAAGAAACGCTCTAATTCAGGGATTGGTGGTGCTAAGTTATCGCCTTGTGAGCGAGTACTTGGCATACAATCAGGGAAAGAAGGGAGAGAAGATTAGTTTTTGTTTTTACCTTAGTCTATACCGTGCAACGAAAGAATCGCACTATTAGACTAAAACAGGTCCCCGGCAACGGCGCCAAAAACATGATGCTTGGCCTGGCTATATATAAAATATAGTCTGTCGGGTACTTGACTGCAAGTGCACACTCCATTCGCTTTAGTTTTAAAAGATATCGATCCCACAGGGACCTATGGTCAAACTAGTGTTACTAACATCACTATGTTTAGCTAAGGGAATTGATTAGTAGAAGTTCGGGGGCAATATAGTAAATCTAAGGGAATTTTGGTTTTAAGAAAGAATTAATGGAAGGAATCAGTATGCAGCGCATTAATTGTCAGGGATTCGATAAGTCACCAATGAATAGTTTAAATGTCAAATATCTCTCAGTAGAAAATGTTTATTTAAAAGGCTTTATCTCACACTCTCGTGGTTGTTGATTCCGCCTATAACTTTAAGTCAGAATGTACGCTCTCGCTGTCCCATTTGAAGTCAAAATTACTTTTCAAAAATAAATAAGTTCTAATTGCTTTTAAAGTGCTCTCGCTGTTTTTAAACTCAATGCTTAATTTTTACTATCCAGCTCGAGCCTCACGCTCTCGCGATTGTTGGTTCTCACCTTAGTTAATTTCCCACTTGTAACACCCCAAAATTTGCCATCCTAATTCATATTGAATTTCATCATATCAATCAGAATCAGATCCAAGAAGCTTGAACATCATCCAAGACACTTTGTGGGTTCTATCCGGGTGATCAGTCAACACAAGGGAAAGACTAGGGTTACTTCCAACAAGTTCAAATGGGGTCTATTCATCATTGAGAACGCTAATCTTGAAGGAGCAAAAAATCTGTTCATTAGCTGTCGTGCCTTCTAGGCGAGCAGAATGGTTCGCCTAGCAAATCTGAACTGTCATGCTCGCTAAGCAAGCAGATCCTTCGCTAGGCGAAGCCCACGCGTTTTGAGAAAAATAACAGAAAGTCATGGGCTTGAGTTGCCCTCATTTGAGCCCACCAAGCCACGAAAATCAGGTTATAAATACTAGAGTTTCAGTGGAACAAAACTCGGGTGTAACACCTCAAAATTTGCCCTCCTCCCTTGGGACTAGCTTAGCATATTGCATTTCATTTTTAGGATAGTAGGCATTTTCATATTGCATATCATGTGGAAACATTGAGCAAGTCATCCTCCTAGGTCTTTCTCAGAAGATAGAGGGGTTAATAGATGCAAGCCTGAGGGTCTCACGAATTGATCACTAATCATCTGAGGTTTGTGCTTCAATAAGGGTTTCTTGGTTCCTCAAGGAGGTTGGGTATTATCTTGGTTGAAATGGTACATCATCATCATCATGGTTCATTATTTCTGATCAAGTTCCTTGGGATTAGGGTTTTGACCTCTGGTCAACCCTAATCAGTTGCATTATGCCAATCAGGGTTTTTCAAGGAGATGAGGTCTTTAATGAGATGGAGATCATCATATGATTTTATTGAGCTTGTATAAGCTAGGGTTTCATTTTGGAGTTATTTCATCAAGTGGTTGGGGCTCAAAATCATCTATGCATGGCCAAGTCATCTATCAATCACAAAAGTCAACTGCAAGTCAACTCTTGGATTTGGAGGTGGGAAGTGAGTGGAAATACTTCATTCATGTTCAAACAAGTCTCATTTGACATTTCAAACATCAACATTGAAGAATTTAAAGTCAGGACAAAACTTTCCAAAAATAGAAAGTGACTTGTAATTCAAATTTGCCAAAAATGGAAAGGTTTTCAACTCAATATTACTTCATCAAGAAAGCTTCAAATGAAATTTTGTTGAACATGAAAGTTGTAGATCGTTTTCTCCCATTTCCAAAAAGTCCAAGATCATGGATTTCTCATGTGTGGTTAAGGAGATATGATCAAAACTTGACAAAGTGTGCATTGAACTTCAAATGAGCATAACTTTCAAACCAAAACTCCAAATTGGATGGCTCTTTTTTGTACATTCTTCTCTTGACCCCTACTTTCCAAATCTTGCATTACATGGCATGCATTATCATAATGTGAACATTTGCCATCTCACTTGATTTTTGGAGGGAAAAATTGAAGTTTAAAATTGGTGCATTGTTTAAGCATTCTACCATTGCATTTAGCTCCAAAATGACATTTTGAGTGAATTTGAATCCAAACCCGTGCACTGTTCACCATGCATTTCATGCATAGGGTGAAAATCACAATTTTGCACATACATCACATTCTTGCTAATTCACTTACCATTTGCTTAAACATGATTAGGAGCATGATTAGTAGGAGGTATATAACAGAAACCCTAACTGCTTTTCAATAAGAACCTTCATAATTTCAGATCTAGAAAAATATTCACAAAATTCTCTCTCAATTTTTCTTCAACTTTCTTCAAACAAGTTGCATTTCCTTTGGTTGAATCATCATCTGGAAGCATCATGGAGCAAGTTTGGACGTGGAAAGGAGCAAAATCGTGCTTGTTCTGTTCATGCTAGCAGCTTGGAAGCAACAATGGTGATGCAAAGTTCTGGTAGATTCGTGTACAATTGAAGTGAAATCTCTCTTCCAATTACTTGCACAAGCATTATAGAGGAACATTAAAGCCATTACATAGCCTGAATCTCTCCAATTCCAGATCTGGTCTTCAAGAGGTCATGAATCGCATCTCATAATTTTGATTTTTCTTGCTATAAGGTTGTAGATCTAAGTACACAGATGATGCTGAGCTTTAAATCATGCAATTCCATGCTGTTTTGAGTTAGATATAGGTGATTTAAGTTGTGATGATGAAACTTGATTGATTCGATTCATGCATGTCTTGATGATTCTTGATGAATTAGTTGTGGATTATTGTTGTATGATGAAGGATTTACATGTTGCTATGTCCAATTTTAAAATCTGGAGAAAATGTTCTTGATGTTGATGAACATCCACTGTTCATATGATGAACACGATGAAGAAGATGGACTTGGCTTTAGGCAACGGTTCTGGATCTCTTTGGCCACGAAAAAGCGTTGCTCATGTGTTAGAATAGGGCTGGAACGTGATTGGCTCATGAGAAATTCCATGCGTGCGTTCCTATTGGCCCGAGCGTGTGTTGACTGGCGCTGACTGCCAGCACATAAGTGAAACGCCGCGTTTCACTTAAGCTTGGTGCACCACTTTTTGAATTGGTCTGGTGTTCGATTCCCCATGGTTCCACAATTTCAAATGCATTTCATTATTTTCCTTTTCTCTCCATGCCATGAACCATGCTTCACATCTCATATTTTTTTTATTTTTTCTCCATCTTTAAAAATTCATATATAATTGAAAAATGATCCAAAAATTGTGAGATTTTTTGCATTGTGTTGAATTTTCTGTCTAGTATATTTTGATCATTTTTCCATAAATTGTGCATGGCTGAATATTTTTTGGTACTAGGAGACTTGTGCATGTATGCATTTTTGTACCTTGTCTTGCTATATCATTCATGAAATGCTTGATGTTTATCCAATGCTCATGAAATTTTGCATGCTGAAACTAGACACTTTGCTTGACATTTTGGTGTTGATTTGGTATTTTTATCAATTACCATTGCTGTGTTATGATCATGTTAAGTTAGGTGTGACAATTTGTGTCACACCTTGTGATGTTCAACTTGATTGATGTATTTGCCATGCCAAATGATCTCCAATTGCCTTGATTTTTTGTATGATGCATGCTATGGATGTTGTGATTGCGCTAGATTTTTGTTGAAATTTTTGGGATCATTTCTAATTTAATTGAGATTTTTCTTTCTGGATGATCACATTTGAGTTTTTGATTTGCCTTGAACTTCATTTGATTGTGAAATGCTTGTTCCTTATCCAATGCTTGTGAAATTTTGCACACTATTTCTAGACATGTTGAGTGCTGTTTTGGCTTTGGTTTGAGGTTTTTACCAATTAACATTTCTGTTTTATGCCTATGCTAACTTGGTGTGACAATTGGTGTCACACATGTGCTTGTTGTGTTTGTCTTGACTTATGCCATGTGATTGCCATGCCTAATGATGTCCAATGCCTCTAATTTTTTGTGTGATGATCATTTTGTATGTACTGTTTGCTCATGAATTTTGCCAATATTATTTGAATCATTTTTTATTTAATGTGCATTTGTTTCTTCTGATATCACAATGTGGTCACAACTTGCATACCTTGCCATGTTTGATTCATGAAATGCTTTTGGTTAATGATATTGATATGGGACCTTTTGGAATGTGTTCTTGATTGAATGAAGTTGATCCATGTTAAATTTCATGTTCTGTTTTGAATGTTTGACCCTCTTTTGACCCTAGGCTTTGACCTAGTGGTTTGGACTCACTGTTTGGATTGTGGATTTCAGGTTAAACACATTACCATGATGGAGTTGCTCATTCATTTGAGTGGATTAGTTGGTTGATGTTGGCTAATATTGAGTTTTTTTGTAGGTTGATGCCAAGTTATTTGTGTTGTGCCCATTGGCTTGTGGCTTGCACATTGTTGCTTAATGCCTTATCTGTCTGATTGTGTGATTGACTGTTGTTTGATTGTCTGAACTTTGTACTGATTTGTTTGATGTTTCCACAGGTACCTTAGTTGCTTTAAGTTCACTTTGAACTTTGCTTTGCTTGGTTGCTTAACCATTGAGGTATAACTCTCTGACTTCATGTAGTCTGGAAGACCTGTTCTGTTATGTGGGCAGGCACCTCTCTGAAGTCCTCCTTAAGAGGCAATGCTTGTGTTTGTTTATCTTTGTGCCAAGAAGGAAAAGTCCTCTTAAGAGGCAATTGGCAGATAAAAGAGATGTGTAATCCATCTCCTGCTACTCAGTGTGTCATTCACTTTGCTCACACACCTTGTGTTGATGCATTGTGGATAATAGCCCAAGATCTATGTTGTGTCAGTCATCTGTGGAGAAGAGTTCCTACGTTCTGAACTCCCACATCTTCTATTTTAAGTCAAGCTCTCCCAGGCCAGGGATAAGAGCTGTGAGGTCTTATCCTCACTTCCCATTTCATCTGCTTCATCCTAACTCTCAATGTTAGGGTTAAGAGCTAACTACACCCGATTCCAGTTGGCTTGTGTTTCACAGCCTAACCTTGTATGAGCCCAATTGTGTGCATATAGTGTGTGTGCTTGCTTTGTGTGCTTGTATGTATTTGCCTGTGCTGCTTAGGATAGCTTGCTCCCTGTTCAAGTTAGATAGAAACCTTAACCTAGGATCATGGTGAATTTACATGATAACTATTAGGCTCGAGTCAGGCTCCCTTCTAGTTTGTCATTTCCCTGTTTCTGGTTAGGTTAGAAGTTTCTCCCCTGTTAAGGGGAACTACGTCGCCCTGATCCTCATACCAGATGAGGTACGTAGGCAGGAGATCGTGCGAGATCTCTCTGGGCACCCTTTTTTTTGTGTGTGTTTGCTTGAGAGCTAGCAGGCTCGAGTACCAGACTCCCTGTTAGCTTGTTGGTTCAACTTTTTTTTGTTGCTTTTTGACGACTCAGCGTCCGGTTAACGCCTTTTGTGTGTGTTTGGAGTCCGAGATAAGTCCAGCGATTGGCAGTTGGTTTCCTGTGTGTGTTTGTTGGTTCGGAGTCTGATGTAAGTCCAACGATTGACATTCGGTTTCCATGTTTGCTTGTTTGTGTGGAGTCTGACATAAGTCCAGCGATTGGCAGTCGGTTTCCTGTTTGTGTTTTGTTTGGCGTGCATGAGCCGAACTACGGTAGCTCTGATTCTCATTCCAGATGAGATACGTAGGCATAGGACGCGATATCCTAGCGAGCCCGTTCCCCTCTCTTTCCATCTCTGTTTATTCCAGTGTGTGTGCATTCTTTTGAGCAGTGTTTAGCAACCTTTCTTCTATCCTTTTGAGCGTGGGTCCCGTCGAGTACGACGGATGCGTAGGGGTGCTAACACCTTCCCTTCGCATAACCGACTCCCGATCCCATCTCTCTCTAGTCGCAAGACCATGTCTTTTCCAGGTTTACTTCGAGCGTTTCCTTTCCCTCTTTTGGGATAAATAACACACGGTGGCGGCTCTGTTTGTTTTGTTTTTTCCCGCCGGTTGTTTTTCGCGGATGCGACAGTTGGCGACTCTGCTGGGGACATTAGAAGTTGACCTTTTGCTGGTCCATCTTCCCTAAGCGAGTCTCTCCTAGCGCTATAGGATAGTTTTGGTTGCTTTTATTGCTCTATTTATTGCATTTATGATTATTATGTTGTATATATATTTGCATAAATGTTTGCATGCATCATACTATCATTGTGCTGTCTCCTATACAGGTGGTTCCTCTGATTTGGGGTGGGTGTTCTGAGTGGGGCTAAAACCCAGGCCCGAGTATACACCTCGGATTAGTGTGGTCTCACGTTTCCTCACATGTTGGATCATCATGTTGTTGCGACGTGACATACCACGAGCCGGACGAGGTTCTTCTGAGTGAGCTCTTCCTTAGTGGGGTATTCCACTTTGGTTGGGTTATCTCTTTAGGGATGTTGACTTCGGTGACCGTGCTTTCCCGGATCTTTGGTTTAGACGATCTTAAGAGAGCTGCAACGGCACACCCGAAAGGGCAAACCCGTTGAGTATCTTTGCCCGATTGTCGAGACCATTATCGGCCTTAGGATGACCTGATTAGAATTCACCTGTGAGGGGAGGGTTGATTCTTACAGATGCATGTGCTGATGGTGACTAATGGTTCAGTTATTGATCAGAGTTCTATTTATAAGGCGGATTTATGGATATTTATCTTTGAGACGCCGGAGTTCTGTCCGTGGTATTTATCAGTGGGGATCTGTTTATTTCAGGATTCCCTGGGTTGATACAGATGATTTTGTTGATATCAGATCAGTGGATGTTCCTATGATGATGATGGTATATCCTCCGTTCCGTTTGTTTCGGAACCCCGAGTTGGATTTATGGTTACTGATTCCCCCAGATGGTTGTGATTAGTTCAGAGACCATGGTCCAGTGCAGTGAATGATCAGATGACTTGGAGGATGGCACAGTACATTGCATTCATGCATTCAGCATCATTCACATTTTACATTTATCTGCATCTAACTCATGTTTATCCATATGCAGGGACATTTTTGATTGAGATCCTGGTTGAGAGACTTCTTTGTTCCAGACATGAGGCTCGGCTTGAAAGATGACGTCGTCTACAGTTTCTTCAATCCAGAGATTGATGTGTTGAGGGATATGATAGCATTGATTACACCTGACCATGTGGGGATGTTCCGTGAGTATTATGGTGGTATTCTGAAGGTGGTTGTCAGGCTTACTGATACAGATAAGAGTGCCATCCACACTTTTCTCCAGTTTTATGACCCGAGCTTAAGGTGCTTTGTTTTCCCAGATTACTTGTTGGGGCCTTTGATGGAGGACTACGCCAGCATCCTGGGTCTCCCGATCAGGGACCAGATTCCGTTCTACGTCACTAAGGGGGAGCCTAATGTTGCTGAGATCTCTCGTGCTCTTTATTTGAGCCCAGAGGTGACCCATGGGGGTTTGAAGGAGAAGGGGAAGTTGCCCGGTTTTCATCTGAATTTCTTAGAGACTAAAGCCAAGGATCATGCTGTTGTGGGAAATTGGAGGGCCGTTTGTGCTTTGATTGCTGTGAGCATTTATGGGATCGTCATGTTCCCTAATCAGAAGAACTTTGTGGACATTAATGCCCTCCGGGTGTTTATGCAGAGGAATCCAATTCCTACCTTGGTTGGGGATGTTTATTACTCGGTCCATAATCGGAACGAGAAGAGGCGAGGGGGATTGATCAGATGTTGTGCTCAACTGTTGCACAAATGGTTTATGGGGTATCTGCCTTCCAGAGGTGCTTTTGTTGTTAGACTATGGCACGGATCTAGAAGGGGGGGTTGAATAGATCCCAATTAAAAACTTGAGTCAGCGCTGCCAATTTGAAAGAAAATTGGTTTTGAAAATTTGTTTTAAGTGCGGAAGCAGCCGAGGAAAATTTTAGTCTAAAACGAACCGTTATTGGAAAACCGGATATGCGTTAAGCTAATGGATTAGAGATAAAATGAAATACAAATAACTACACTATTTGCACACTCAATTGATATATTTCACTAACTAGCAAGCCTAGTTCCAATGATCCAAAATACCAAATTAAACAGAATGTAAACTTAAGACAACTTTGGCTTATGCAAATTCACAAACACTTGGTGTGCATACACTCCAAGAGATATTTGAGTTGAGTAAGTAATTCAAATTTATCTAGTACAATATACTATTGTACTTTGTATTCAAACAGCAGTTTTAATCTCTTACTCAACTTATATCAACGTTTGGTAAAATTGCTTAAACTAAAATCACTTAATTTTTAAGCTGAAAATCACTTATGCAGAAAATTAAAGAAGACAGAGATTTGATGAGGCAGTTCCCCCGCCGTCCTCGCTTCGGGGTACGTATGCCCTCAATTCTAAAAATAGAATTGAGATGATTAATTAGATATCACCTGTGAAATTTAATCGTTTATACAAGGATTGCAAAACATGTAAACAACAGAACTTCCAATGTGTTGAATGATGCTTCCTATCCTTGCTCCTTGATTCAAGATGAATCAAGACCTTCGATCGTTGTTGCTAGACCTCCGATTCCAGCCCCTTTATTGAAGAATCTTCTGTTCTTCAAACCCTCGGCCCGGCTGATCTCAAGCACAACGAGTCGAACCCGAATCCTTCACTTTAATGTCACCGAATCCGCTACTAGACTGATGAAGACTTCCTCTTCTCAATCACCTTCGCTCGGCTGAATATTGATGAAGCGATTCGTCCAAAAACCCCCAAACACAAACCCGTATTGGAGGACAAAACCCTAATGGTTTTATTCAAGAAAGAACCTGCCACAAGCTTCAACTCGAACCGGATTCTTCGATCACTGCTTCGAACCTTATCACCTTTAATCGATCACGAACCACATCAAACGTAATTGTGTGCAGATGATGTGTTGTGAAATGTTGAAGATGAAGATGATGAGTCTTGGACACCTTTTTCACTCTTTCTTGTTTCCTTGAACACTTGAACTCAAATTGACAAATGTTGGTTAATAAAAGTGTTTTGACTTCTATATATAGTAACTGACAAACCAACCAAAATTAACAGACTTTCAAACAGTGGAAAGAACTCAGAAAACTGAGTCTACGCACGAGCGGTCGACCATAGGTCGGCGTGCGCTGAGCCGTGAGAGATGCGCCGACCCCTATGGTCGACCCATGGTTCCATGCGCTGACCTAGGATAGCCTCATTGTGCCATGCGCTGACCTCTGGTCGACTCAAGGGATTTATGCGCTAACCCGTGAGTTATGCGCCGACCCTTATGGTCGACGCAAGGAAGCATGCGCTGACCAATCTCCAGTTTAGCTGAGTTTTGCGCTGACCCGTGAGCTTTGAGCTGACCCCTACGATCGACTCAAGGCCTTCAAATCTGCATAAATCTGTGTTTTGTGATTTTCATGCATTTCGTCATGATCACACTTTGTCCACATATGTTTTTAATCATTATAATAGGTTTAGACAAACGTAGAAAAGGATATGATGGGTAATGTGTTGCATTTGTTTGTAGACGTGCATGATGGTCTTTTGTCATCATCGAAACTTGCGATCGTATGTTGTCTGACACTTTGTCTTTACATACTCCCCCTTTTTGATGATGACAACCTGTATAAATCAACGTGACAAACAGCATGCGATATTGACACATTTTGCACACTCCCCCTTTCTTCTTTAATCTAAGGTTATCTGCAGAAAGCGACTGTTAGTTGTGGGCATTTTTGGCTGCCTGCTTTGTACACTTTTCTCCCCCTTTGACAACATCAAAAAGAGAGACAGAGTGAATATTCAAGATAACAAGGAAATTTCACAGGAAATAATCATAAACAGATAATAAAAAAGCACACCAATGTCATTTCTGAGCAATACGCATTGATTAAGAACAATTAAGGCAGAGAGCTAAATACATTCAAAATAACAATCAAACTACAAAATGCATGTGAATGGCTATGTCCTAATGACGATGTCCTGGATGATAACAAATGCCCGGGTTTTTGTAAGGGTCAGCCAGAGATGATAAGTATTCGGTGACACCGTTCAGATGCTTGAGACTCTCGTCGATCGACCTTTCCTGAAGTTCAAATGATGTCGAAAAGGCTGCAAACCGGTCATTCATGCTTGTAGAGAAGGCGTCGAGACGCTCATTTTGGGCTTGAAGTTGCTCGTTAATATGAGCATAGCGCTCATCTTGAGCTTGCATGAAGGACTGTTGAGCGATCTGCATATTGCGCATCATATCCAACAGTTCTGAAGATTCTGCTTGCTGTGGAGGGGACGGAGGAGATTCTTCATCCTCTTGGTGATACGGCTGGTAAAATTGACGTTGAGTTGACCAGCTCGTATGTTGCCAGTCACCCCAGCCACCCCCGCGTGGAACATCTTCTTCAGTTGTATGCGACTGCTGAACCCAAGCGGAGTCGGAATAGTCATGTGTGTCAACGGGTGGAGGACTATCATCTCCACCATTGTGATCAAAATCGTGCCTGGCTTCTTCTTCTTCATTTTCCTCTTCATCTTCTTGTTCTTCGCTTTCATCACTGTCATCATCTGCAGGAACATTTCCTCTTCTAACAAACTTATACTTTCTCCGCTCATTGCACCAAAGATATCCCATCGTAGACATAGTTTTTGTGCTAAACTCTTTGTCAGATGAGATGGAAGTGTATGGGAAAGACGGATGATTAACGTTGGTTGCTGTAAGGACCTCTTGAATGAAGGATCCGTAGGCAAGAGCCGTTCCTCGTCCGGAATCCCGTAGATTATACATTCTACTGGCAATGTAGTACGGCCAGTTGATTTTCTTCTTATTTTTCAGAATGTAAATCAGATGAACCTCGGCTTGTTCGACTCTGGAGAGACCGCCCTTCTTGGGTCGCAGGATGCGGGAGACAATCCACTGAAGAATCCTTTCTCCGGCTTTCAGCTTGCCGGCAGTGACAGTTCGTGGGAACGCGTCACTGTTCACAAACTCATCAGGATATGGCCGTTTCAGCATGTCATTCAATGCACTCTTAAACTCGTAGCCATCTATGTGGTGAGAGTCAGTTACCTCAGGTAGAGGATTTTCAGCATCATCCACAGACATATCAAAATATTGGTTCCAGATATTTGATTTAAGCGATACCTTTGTCGGACCAATTCTGGAAGAAAACTTGTGCCCGCGAAAGTTATCATGAAGACCGGCGTAGAACACTCAGACAAGGTCTTCACTGTATTAAGTGTTGCACTCCAAGAAGTTGATGAAGCCTTGATGCTGCAGCAGAGCCATGATTTGAGCGAGGTGCATGCGTTCAGCGGTAAGTTTGTAGAACGCATGTTGTTGCACAACTCCTCGTTTGCCGATGTCTTTGTTGAAGGCTTCGACGCGAGCGGGTGGAACGAGTGATACATCAGATATGGGAAGAGATGCGGCAGATGATTCTCGGGATCTTTAGCCGGAAGGTCTGCGTGATGCGGAAGCCATTTGAGCAGGTTTGAAACTAAGTGTTTGGGTATAGAGAGAAGGTTTAAGGAGGGTTTTGAGAGTGATTCTGCTAGAGAGAGGTTTCTCCCTATTTATAGTGGAGAGGTTAGGGTTTTGGGAAGATGGAAGATCAAGGAACAATAGCCACTAGGTAGATGCAAGTTACAAAGTAGTGGGTAGTTTGAAAGGTGATGGAATGTAAATGCACACTTAATGATGATTTTTGAATGGGAATGCATGAAAAACGATTTAAATTTTTCTGCAGAGAAACGAAATTTTCGAGCGATGCGTCGACCATACCCCTGTATGCGTCGACGCATACTGTTTGATTTTTGAGAAAATGCAAAAATTATTTAATCGTGCGTCGACCATAGCCTTGCTGCGGTCGACTCATACAGTCCAAATTTCAATTTTTCACTATTTGGCACATGCAATGACAGGTTTGATGCATAATTAACAATTCATACAGCAATAAACATCCACATAGAGATATCATATATATATATATATAAGCAACATCATTTTGAGATATAACTATTTTAGTCATGAGACTTTGCAGAGAGAGAAAGAGAGGAACAGTATCACCTCAATGCCGGAGTGACTTAGTGAACGGTAGACTTGTGCTTACAACAACATAGATTTGTTAGAAGTACAAGATTGAAGTCTTATATGGAATAAGGTAAAACAGCAGATTATAGTGCCCGTTCCGAAATATCGAGAATGCCAAGTTCTCGGCGGATATGAAAGAAAGGTTCAGTGGCTAGCGGCTTTGTGAAAATGTCCGCTAGTTGATTTTCAGTATTGACATGTTCAAACACAATGTCACCTTTCTCTACATGATCCCGAAGAAAGTGGTGTCGAATTTCGATATGTTTGGTGCGAGAATGTAGCACAGGATTCTTGGTTAGGTTAATGGCACTTGTATTGTCACAAAAAATGGGAATACGTTCAAGTTTGAGGTTAAAATCCAATAGTTGTTGCTTAATCCATATGATTTGGGCACAACAACTACCAGCGGCAACGTATTCCGCTTCGGCGGTTGACAAAGCAACAGAAACCTGTTTCTTGCTATGCCAACTGACCAAAGAGTTTGAAAATAAGTGACAAGTGCCACTGGTACTCTTCCTATCCGATTTGCAACCGGCAAAGTCGGAATCGGAAAAACCTACCAAAGAACAATCATTACCTTTGGAATACCACAGTCCATACTTCGGAGTACCGGATAGGTATCGAAGTATTCGTTTGACGGCTTTTAAATGGGATTCCTTGGGACATGATTGATATCTTGCACACATGCATACGCTAAACATAATATCGGGACGAGAAGCAGTAAGATAAAGGAGTGAACCAATCATACCTCTATACCGTTTTACATCTACTTCCTTACCGTCTTCATCTTTGTTCAAGTTGGTACACGTAGGCATGGGGGTGTCTATGGCCTTAGCTTTTGCCATGTCAAATCTCTTGATAAGGTCCAAACAGTACTTTGTCTGGCTCACGAAAGTTCCTTCTTTGAGCTGTTTAATTTGCAGACCGAGAAAGTATGTGAGATCCCCCATCATACTCATCTCGAATTCGCCCTGCATAAGGTCAGAAAACTCTCTCACAAGATTCATGTTAGTAGATCCAAATATGATATCATCTACATAAATTTGCACTAATATTAAGTGCTTTCCTTGACGTTTAATGAAGAGGGTTGTGTCAACCTTTCCTCTTGAGTATTTTTGATCGAGTAAGAATTTGCTTAGTCTCTCATACCAAGCTCTAGGAGCTTGTTTGAGGCCATACAAAGCTCTTTTTAGTTTATAAACATGATCAGGATACTCATGGGATTCGAAACCCGGAGGTTGTGCGACATAAACCTCTTCATTTATGTGACCGTTAAGGAACGCACTCTTGACATCCATTTGGAATAGCTTAAAGTCTTTCGCACAAGTGAAAGCAAGGAGAAGGCGTATAGCCTCGAGTCGGGCAACCGGCGCATAAGTTTCCTCATAGTCGATGCCTTCCTCTTGGTTATACCCTTGCACGACTAAACGCGCCTTATTACGGGTTATTACCCCGTTTTCGTCCAGCTTGTTCCTAAACACCCATCGGGTGCCGATCACTCGATGATCTCGCGGAGGAGGGACAAGGTCCCAAACCTCATTTCTGGTGAACTGATTAAGTTCCTCCTGCATTAATAAAAACCAGTGTTCATCAAGTAGGGCTTCTTTAGGGTTTTTAGGTTCCATATGCGAAACGAAAGCGAAGTGATAACAGAAATTACTTAGCTTAGATCGAGTTGTTACACCCTTTGAGATGTCCCCGAGAATGTTGTCGATTGGATGGTCTTTGGAAGACTTCCAAGCTTGAGGGAGATCATCGTTTGAAGGCGGATGAACTACCTCGGTTTCCTCATGGTGTACATCTTTGTCCTCCTCAATTTTGACTATGTCGGGTTGATCAATCCCCGACTCGCCACCTTTGAGTATGTCTTCGGTAGATGTACCTGCACCATGAAAAACACTACCCTTTCCGACGTTTCTCGGATTGGATTCATCAAAAGTGATATGTACAGACTCTTCTACAGTAAGTAATCGTTTGTTGTATATTCTATATGCTTTGCTAGATTGAGAGTATCCGAGGAAGATACCTTCGTCGGCCTTGGAATCGAATTTCCCTAAGTTTTCCTTTCCATTGTTCAATACAAAACATTTGCAACCAAAGACATGTAAGTGAGAAACATTTGGCTTTCGCCCTTTTAACAGTTCATACGGTGTTTTGTTTAGAATGGGGCGAATGAGCACCCTATTCAGAACGTAACAAGCCGTACTAATAGCGTCAACCCAAAAATATTTCGGTAAGCCACTTTCATTGATCATTGTTCTTCCCAATTCTTCCAAAATTCGATTTTTACACTCCACAACCCCATTTTGTTGAGGAGTACGTGGAGCGGAGAAGTTATGATCAATACCATGGTTACCGCAATATTGTTCAAATAAGTGATTTTCAAACTCACCTCCATGATCGCTTCTAATTGCAACAATGTTTGTATTTAGTTTATTTTGGGAAAGCTTAGCAAATCGTTCAAAGGCGGCGAATGTGTCACTCTTACTTACTAAGAAAATAGTCCAACAAAATCGAGAAAAGTCGTCCACTATTACGAAACCGTAATAGTTTCCTCCTAGACTTTTAATCCTAGATGGCCCAAATAAATCCATATGGAGAAGCTCGAGAGTCTCGTTGTTGAAACGATATTTTTGGATTTAAAAGAGATCCCTTGCACACAAGCCGTCCACACAAATACTTTACCAGACACAACACACCCAGGCTGATGGATCTACCCAATGCAAATTTTCTCGAGCTGAAGGAGAAAATGAACGAATTGATCAACGTCATGCAAGGGTTTGCCGTGGGGCAAAAAGCACTTGCTGATAAAGTGGAGAAGCTCGAGCGGGCTTCGGCTGCTAATAGTGGTGTCAACTTGGAGGGTGTCTCCAACCATGGCCTTGGTGGTTCCAGGGATGGAGGAGATCTCGGAAAGAGGACAACTGTTGGTGTAGTGACTAATAATGCTGGTGGTTTTGGTGTTGCCACAGGCGGTGGACCGGGTCCGATGGGCAACAATTTGAAAGATAGTCTGTTTCCTCCTTTCTTTGGGGCCGAGGAAGATAGAGAAGAAGATCAGTTCTCCGTGCTTAATGAACAGTTCGGTCAATATGGTGTCCAACCACCAAACAAAGAGATTCAGGTGCTGGCGGAGAAAATCAGGGCTCTTGAAAGCTATGCTACTCTAGGGGTTGTCAACATGTCGAATATGGGGCTGGTTGAGGGGATTGTGATCCCACAAAAATTCAAAGCGCCTGCATTTTACAAATACAATGGGAGTTCTTGCCCAGAAACTCACCTCCAGGCTTTTGTCCGTAAGATTTCTGCTTATACAATAGACCAAAAGCTGTGGATGTACTTCTTTCAGGACAGTCTGTCTGGAGGATCCTTGGAATGGTACACCAAGCTGAAATCTTCTGACAATAAAAACTGGCAAGATCTTGGAGATGCATTCTTTAAACAGTACCAGTTCAATGCTGACATGGCTCCTAGTCGTACCCAGCTGCAGGGTATGTCTCAGAAGCCTAATGAGGGGTTTAAGGAATATGCACAGAGGTGGAGGGAGCTAGCTGCCCGAGTTCAACCTTCGTTGGTAGACCGAAAAATGTCAGATCTGTTTATGGGTACCCTTCAGGGGACATTTGTAGAAAAAATGGTGGGATGCCCGGTTACCAACTTTGCTGATATAGTGGTGGCTGGGGAATGAATTGAGAGTTGGTTAATGTTGGGGAAGATACAGGGTAACGCTTCGTCGTCTGGATCGAAGAAGCCCTTTGGAAATGGTCAAAGGAAGAAGGAGGGTGATACAAGCGCTGTGTATACCCAAAGAGGACAGAGTAGGGATCGTTACTACCAGCACACTGCGGCGGTAACCATTCCTGCTGATAATCAACAGCAACAACCGCAACAACCACGACAACCATTTCAACAGAGACCGCAGAAGGTTGGGTATCAGGTGCGAGGACGAATGAATGATCGTCAATTTGATAGACCACCTGTAACCTATTAATTCTTGCTGAAGAAGTTGAAGGACTTAGGGTTGGTCCAGCTGAGGACGTTGGCACCGTTGAGACCTGATCAGAGGCCTCCCAGTTTTGATGAGAACGCCAAATGTGAATTTCACTAGGGTGCCCCTGGACACAATGTGGAAAATTGCAAAGCTTTTAAGCATGTGGTCCAGGACTTGGTGGATTCTAAAGCTATCAACTTTGCTCCATCTCCGAATGTGAATGCTAATCCCATGCATGCGCATGGTCAAATGGGGGTGAATGCAATTGCTGAAGAGGGTAGAATCGGTCTGAGGAGTGTGGATCAGTTGAAGACTCCATTGGCTGAGATCAAAGACAGTTGTTGAAGAGCGGGGTCTTTCCGGGCTGTGAAAACTGTTGTGCTGCATGCACTATTGCTATCAATGGGTGTGTTTCCTTAAGGGAGGTTGTCCAGAAGATGATGGATGAGGGAAGCCTCAGGTTTGAGAAAGTGGATTTGGGGAAGGATGATGTCTCCACCATAACCATCTACTTCGACTCGGTCGATTTGTCAACGCTGGCAGATGCGGCTCCAGTTACCATCACGGTACCTGGGCCAATTCCTTATGACAAAGATGACGCCGTGCCATGGCATTATGGTGGAGAAGTTTACTGTAATGGGGAGAAGTTGGAGGATCAAACTGCAAGTGAAACCACTATTTCAAAGGTGGATAATGCCGGGCCTAGTGGTTTCACTCGCAGTGGAAGGTTGTTTGCACCGGACGCCCTGAGGAGTGGGGATGGAGAGAAAGAAAAGAAAGATAAGGCTGAGGCTTTATCCAGGGCGAGAGGGAAACAAGTGGTGAATGAAGGTACTCCTGTGGTGACACCGGCGCCTGGTGGGTCGGAGAAAGAACTTGATGATGAAGTTGAAGAATTCCCGAGGATCATCAAGAAGTCAGAGTACAAGCTTGTTGACCATCTGTAGCAAACCCCATCTAAAATCTCAATCTTGTCGTTGTTGCTAAGCTCCGAGGGGCACAGGGAGGCTTTATTGAAGATCCTGAAGAGAGCCTATGTTCCCCAAGAGATCACAATCAATCAGTTAGAGACGGTGGTGTCAAATGTCAATGCCAGTCATGGGTTGGGTTTCACTGATTTAGATCTAACTGTGGATGGGAGGAATCATAATCGGGCATTACACATTGCTATGGAATGTAAAGGAGCCATGCTCTCGCACGTGTTGGTTGATACCGGCTCATCTTTAAATGTGTTGCCAAAGAAAGCCTTGGCAAAGCTGAACTGTGAAGGGTTGATTTTGACGCCCACTGACCTGATAGTGTGAGCGTTTGATGGTTCAAAGAGGGCAGTGTTCGGAGAAGTAGAGATCCCGGTGAAGATTGGGCCCGAGGTGTTCAAGTCGGTATTCTATGTCATGGATATTCAGCCGGCATATAGTTTCCTGTTGGGTCGCCCATGGATCTATGCTGCTGGGGCAGTAACTTCGACTTTGCACCAAAAGTTGAAGTATATCTGGGACGGGCAGGTCGTCACAGTCTGTGGGGAGGAGGATATCTTCGTCAGCCACTTGTCATCGTTCAAGTATGTTGAAATGGACGGTGAGATATGGGAAACACCAAGTCAAGCATTCGAAACCGTCAAGGTGGAGAATGCTCTTTTTGCCAAAGAAGAGGAGAAACCGTCCATTTCTTCATACAAGCAGGCCGCTGAGGAGGTGAAGAGTGGGGAAGCTCCAGGTTGGGGGAAGATGATGGACATCGCCGCCAAGAAAGACAGATTCGGAGTGGGTTATCAGCCGGGCCGATGCTCGTCTGGACAAGGTAGAAGACGTCGTCCGTCATTCACATTCACCAGTGCTAGAATGCTGGATCCAGATCACATTTGTATGGTGGGTGAAGAAGTTGACAGTGACTGCGAGATGGATCAATGGATAAAGCCGTGCGTACCAGGGATGGAAGTCCAGAACTGGAAGGCCGAAAATATCATCACTGTCACTCTACTTGAAGAGTAATATTTTTCTGTTTTCAATTTTATTTGCATGGAAGCCATGCGTTTTGCCCGAAACGAAATGGTTCATTGTAAGGGCCACCTCATGTTTCATTTTGCAAAATTTGCATCATAAATAAAAGGATGTTTTTCAATTAAAAGCGGTGTTCCCTGTTTTTAATTTATTTTTGAAGTTTAAAACAAAATAAAAATGGCAATGTTTTCATTTTTCTTTTTCAATTTGTTTCACTCCGGTTCTAAAGCAATGCATGAATCAACATTCATGCAGATGCGATCATTCTCCGGATCTCATTGATAACAATCCTGTTACACCCTCATATGACTTCGACAATCCGATCTATCATTCCGAAGAAGAAGGCGAAGAAGATTGTGAACTGCCAGAGGAATTAGCCAGGTTGTTGAAACAAGAGAAAAAGGTGATTCAGCCGCACGAGGAATCAGTCGAGGTTGTGAATCTGGGTACCGATGAGGTCCAGAAAGAGGTGAAAGTTGGGGCTGCTTTGGAGGCAAATGTTAAGAGCATAATGGTAGCTTTGTTGAAAGAATATGTTGATATCTTTTCCTGGTCTTATCAAGATATGCCAGGGTTGGATACCGGTATTATTGTGCACAAGTTACCGTTGAGAGCATATTGTCCTCCAGTGAAACAGAAGTTGCACAGAACTCGACCCGAAATGGCCATGAAAATTAAAGAGGAGGTTCAGAAGCAGTGGGATGCTGGTTTCCTAGCTGTCACTAATTATCCGCCTTGGGTTGCAAACATTGTGCCGGTCCCGAAGAAAGATGGGAAGGTGAGAATGTGTGTGGACTACCGGGATTTGAACAGAGCTAGCCCGAAGGATGATTTCCCATTACCTCACATTAATGTGTTGGTAGATAATACAGCTCAGTTCTCGGTGTTTTCCTTCATGGATGGTTTTTTTGGCTATAATCAAATTAAAATGTCGACAGATGATATGGAGAAAACAACGTTCATCACACCGTGGGGCACTTTTTGTTAAAAGGGGATGCCATTTGGTCTCAAGAACGCCGGTGCTACTTATCAGAGAGCCATGGTGACTTTGTTTCATGATATGATTCATCATGAAATTGAATGCTATGTTGATGACATGATAGCAAAGTCCCAGACAGAAGAGGGGCATTTGGTAGATCTGGCCAAGTTCTTTGACCGGCTGAGACAGTTCAGACTGAGGTTGAATCCGAACAAGTGCACTTCGGAGTGCGGTCCGGTAAACTGCTGGGGTTCATTGTAAGTGAAAGAGGAATCGAGGTTGATCCTGATAAAGTAAAAGCAATACAAGAAATGCCTGAACCGAGAACAGAAAAGGAGGTTCGTGGTTTCTTAGGTAGATTGAACTACATTTCTCGGTTCATATCTCATCTAACCGCCACGTGTGAACCTATATTCAAGTTATTAAGGAAAAATCAAATGGTCAGGTGGAATAATGATTGCCAAGCGGCATTTGAAAAAATAAAAGATTATTTGCAGGAGCCTCTGATTCTGATGCCTCCTGTGGAGGGACGACCGTTAATTTTGTACTTGACGGTCCTTGAGGGGTCTATGGGGTGTGTATTGGGGCAGTATGACGAGTCTGGTCGAAAAGAGCATGCCATATACTACCTTAGCAAAAAGTTTACCGACTGTGAAACAAGATATTCACTGCTCGAAAAAACTTGTTGTGCTTTGGTCTGGGCTGCTCGCCGACTGAGACAGTATATGCTGGTTCATACCACTTTATTGATTTCCAAGATGGATCCAATCAAGTATATTTTTTGAGAAGCCAGCATTGACCGGATGGGTTGCGAGGTGGCAAATGATTTTGACTGAGTATGATATACAGTATACTTCTCAGAAAGCAATCAAGGGGAGTGAATTGTCTGATTACCTCGCCCAGCAACCTATTGAGGATTATCAACCAATGAAGTTTGAATTCCCTGATGAGGACATCATGTTTCTCAAATCAAAAGATTGTGAGGAACCGATCCCGGAGGAGGGGCCTGACCCTGAATCCGAATGGATTCTGATGTTTGATGGGGCCGTTAACGTGAATGGTAGCGGTGTTGGTGCTGTTTTGGTTACGCCGAAAGGATCCCACATTCCTTTTGCTGCCCGCATAACATTTGAGTGCACCAATAACGTGGCTGAATACGAAGCTTGTATCTTGGGGATTGAAGAGGCGATTGATTTGCGGATCAAAAACCTTGTTATATATGGAGATTCAGCTTTGGTTGTGAATCAAGTTAACGGAAAATGGTATACGCATCAATCTCATTTAATTCCATATCGGGATTATACGAGGAGATTGTTGACGTTTTTCACCAAGGTAGTGTTGCACCATGTGCCGAGAGAAGAGAATCCGTTGGCGGATGCTTTGGCTACTCTGGCTGCCTTGATTAAGGTGCAGTGGTGGAATCAGTTCCTCAGTGTTGAGGTGGGACGTCTGGATAGACCGGCTTATGTGTTTGCTATTGACACAGTGCCTGATGATGAGAAGCCGTGGTATTACGATATCAAGCGTTATCTGGAAACCCAGGAATATCCTGAGGGAGCATCCAAGAAGGACCGAAAGACTCTGCGGAGGTTGTCCATGGTGTCCTATTTGAACAAGGATGGGGTTTTATACAAGAGGAATTTTGATTGGGTCTTGCTTAGATGTGTTGATGATAAAGAAGCAAGCCAATTGTTGAAAGAGGTTCACGAGGGGTCGTTCGGTACCCATGCCAGTGGGAATGCGATGGTGAAGAAGCTGTTGAGGGCTTGTTATTATTGGATGACAATGGAGGCCCAATGTTTCAGTTTCGTGCGGAAGTGTCATAAATGCCAGATTTATGCTGACAAGGTGCACGTGCCTCCGAATCCGTTGAGTTTGATGTCGTCTCCGTGGTCGTTCGCTATGTGGGGCATCGATATGATTGGGAAGATTGAGCCTACGGCTTCGAATGGGCACCAGTTCATATTAGTGGCTATTGATTACTTCACCAAGTGGGTGGAAGCAGCCTCTTACGCAAATGTGACGAAACAGGTCATTGCCAGATTCTTGAAGAGAGACATCATTTGCCGATATGGGGTTCCCGAGAGAATCATCACTGATAATGGTTCTAATTTGAACAATAAGATGATGGCGGAACTGTGTCGGGAATTCAAGATTGAGCATCACAATTCTTCTCCTTATCGTCCGAAAATGAATGGGGCGGTCGAGGCAGCCAATAAGAATATAAAGAAGATTGTGCAGAAGATGGTTGTGACCTATAAGGATTGGCATGAGATGTTGCCGTTTGCATTGCATGGGTATCGAACTTCAGTGTGTACTTCTACTGGGGCAACACCTTTCTCGTTGGTATATGGAATGGAAGCCGTGCTACCGGTTGAGGTTCAAATTCCCTCTTTGAGAGTCCTGATGGACGTGAAATTGCAAGAGGCTGAATGGGTAAGGACCCGGTATGAAGAGTTGAGCCTGATTGAGGAAAAGAGGCTGGCGGCCATTTGTCATGGGCAGTTGTACCAGCAGCGGATGAAGCGTGCTTTTGACCGAAAGGTGCGACCTCGTGTGTATCATGTGGGAGATTTGGTGTTGAAAAGGATCCTTCCTCCTCAAAACGATCGTAGGGGTAAGTGGACACCCAATTATGAAGGTCCATTCGTGGTCAAGAAAGTTTTCTCTGGCGGAGCCTTGTTGTTGACAACCATGGATGGCGAGGATTTTCCATCCCCTGTGAATGCGGACGCAGTTAAAAAATACTTCGTATAAGAGACCCGCTGGACGAAAAGAATAAAATAGTCCAGGCAAAAATGGGCATCCCGGCGAACCAAAAAAAAAATGAATGAAGGTTCGGGCAAAAGTTAGGGATAAAAGGAAAAAATGTACACCCGGCAAGTCGAAAACCTGAAAAGGCGGCTTGGGCAAAAAGGGGTATCCCGGTGGACTGAAAACTCGAAAGGGCGGTCCAGGCAAAAGAGGGATTGAAACGAACAACTGCGTCTGGCATGATCGTTTGCGCTTTGGATATGACATGGATAATCCCCGACAGGGATCGGTCGGAAGCGTTTTGTTCAGAAGGCAGAAAGCACGGAGAGTCTTGAGGACATATGGGGTGTAACCGAGTTGGAACTCGATGAGATCGCGGTTTCGCATTTCCATTAGGATAGATTTTCCTTTTGTGCGCAATTACCTCTTTTCAGGAATTGCTTCCTTTGTATTGCTCAGTTTGAGCCACACTTTTTTCAATCAATAAAATGCATATTCAGTCAAATAATTTTGTTTTTGTTTTCATTATCGCTTTGATTGCAAAAACATCTGTTTATTTTGATAAGGAATCTTTGCATTTTAAAACATACATGTCCCTTCTAATGCATGTTTATAAGATTGAAAGCCTGAAATCTTATTCGGAAAGTTGAGTGACCCAAGTGTTGAAATTTTGGCACACCTGGGGCATGTTTTTATCTAACGATCTCTGTTGCAGGTGCTGTTAGATATTTTCACTCACTTGCAGGTTGTGATGTGAAGCTTTTGACAAAAGATCCCCGTGGAGTCCAATTAGGGACGAATGAATGGAGGAATGGTGAAAAGACGACGAAAAACGTACGACGATCCTTGAGAATTAATCAAGAAGACTCTTCAAAGTCTGAGATTGGAAAGTCTGTGTGAGTCCCAGGAGTTCGATCGCCGTGGAGTACGGAGAAGTCGGGAATACAAGGTGTTGAATCAGAAAAGTCCAGACGAGTCTGGGAGCTCTCAAAAGTGGAAAGCTGACACTGAATTTGGATGTTGAAAACCAGGGTTCGACGAGTCGACGGGTGTTCTGCGCCAGAATTTCCTTGTTCCCCAAGCAGTGGCGGAGTTGTTATCTCCCCAGCGGATTCAAGGTCCGAGTCTTCCCTAGCAGGGTCGGGATGGTTATCTTCCCAACAGGTTTTAGATCGTTGGTTCCTCAGCAGCCAGGCCTGAAGGTTGCTATTTCCCTAGCAGAGGCGTCCGTTGCTGGCTTTTCCCCCCAGCAAGTCAAAGACCGTTGTTTCCCCACAGAGTGCGTTGGTGGTTTGTTCCCCAGCGAAGTCCCCAAGTGGATCGGGTTCCGTGGAGTTCATCCCTCGTAAAGGTGGCCTATTTCCCAGCAGCAATGCTATTCCCCAGTAGGGTGGAGGTTGGAGTGTTGTCGGATTCCTCAGCAGAGTGCCTCGAGCTCCCCAGAAGAGTCCCTTGAGGGGGATACTTTTTATGCATTCATCATTTATATAAGCATAGCATGCTGCATAGCTAACTGCGTAGCATTTCCATAATTATGGAGCATTACGCTAAAAATTATCGTGCATAAGCATTGCAAGCATAAGCTAGTCTCAGACCGTGGTTACTGTTCAAGGAGTGGTTTTGCTAGATGGTGAAGATGTTACTCTGAGGAGTTTGGCGTCATGATTTTAATCAACAGTATTCCCCAGTAGTGCGATATTGGAGGAAGGATTTCTGTCGGGCGGAGATGGAAATGATAATCCAAGATGTTTCGGGGTCCAAAACGAAAAAGAAAGATAATAATCCCCAGCTAAGCGCAAAATGTTCGTTGGCTAGGGTTGAATAGAGAATAGCTGGTTCATGGCTTGTTATCCCCAGCATGGGCCGTTGGCACGCGTGCCGCCTCGTTTATCAGTATTCATCATTTCTGCCGATGCTGACAAGCATGACGAGTTTTGGCCGCTCGACTGTGTGAGTCGAGAATGGGATACAAACTGCAAGTGCACAGTTCTATCGCGTAGTTTTAAAAGATATCGATCCCACAGGGACTTATGAATCGATATACCGTTATCTAAGGTTACTACGTAAATCTAAGGTTAAAAATGTTTGATTGTTTGGGGAAAAACTAAAGGCTAAACTAAGATCTGGATTAAATATTAATAAAACGGATATCGGTGTGTAGTTCGTCAAAACTAGGGAATCAAGTCTTTGTCGGTTTCTTGGTTTTTTAAAATAAATCGTTTTAGTTAACTTTATTGGTTAAAGGTTTTATCTCAAACTCTCGCTCTGTTGAATAAACCATGATTTTATATTAATGTAGCTGTCACTTATAATTAAGTCAAAAACCATATTTTGAAAACAATAAAGTTGCAGAAACTCTTTTTAAGAAAACACTGACCGTTTTAAACACCCTTATCTCAAACTCTCGCTCTGTTGACTTAGGTTATATAATCAAATCCAAATGCTTAACTCTCGTCCTCACATTCAATCTTTAAAAATACTTTTTGGAAAAAGTCAGAATTTAATTAACTCTAAAACTTGCTCTCGCCCTGATCTAGAATTAATGCCTAACTTACACTGTCCAGTTAAAACCTCAAACTCTCGCTCTGTTGATTTTAACTTCTTTATGTCCTTTACTTTTGTAAAAAATCTTGTTATTAAACCTGTAAGTTGAGACCGTAAAAAGATTGATTTTAATTTTAAGTTTAGATAGACCGACTAGTCTTGATCCCTTATTCTGCTTACTTTACATACCGATACCTAGGCGAATTAGCCAGACATGCTAAATAAACAAGAATACATATCATGCATAAACAGACTCATTCCAGGCAGATAATATAGATAAATAATAAAACAAAATATTAAATAATGATTAAAGAACCTGAATGCGTAATACAATAGTCTTGAACACTCCACCACAAGCCGGTAGGATTTGTTCTTCGATTCTTCAATTAAACAATAAATTAAACCAAGGAAATAAAACTAGAATCTAACGTAAGGTTAGATCCGATAAGAAGTTGCACAATAGTTTCCGGTGTAGAAACTATTATGCGAAAAATATCTAAATGCTAAAAAGGGAAAGGTAAATTGCAAGGGAAAAAGAATGTAGAACTTGCAAAAGAAATAAATAAAATAAACAATGTTAAGTTGCTGGAACAGAAAATTAAGCAAAAGCGTGAAAAGAAAATTGGCAGAGCTTCGGCAATATGAGCGTGGAAAAACCGAAAGGGCCTTTAGGTTTTTGAGATGGCTATTTATATTGGTGCTGGTAACTGCTTTCCGTTTCTCCCCTTCTTCAACGTGGCTAAATGCACGGCGTGGATATAGGAGACCAACTCCTCAACGTCTCTTCTTCAAGTCTTCTGAGGGCGTTACTTGCGCCAAAAAGGTAGTGGAACGGTGTGACGCTCGTCACACCATGTGTGACGTCCGTCACAAGGCTGTTTTGCGTGACGATCGTCACGCACCCTGTGACGTCCGTCACAGGCACATCATTGGTGACTTGTGCGCTTTGGGCTGGGCTTTGGCATTTGGTTCCTTTTCTCTCCTTTTTGCACCTTCTTTTCTTCCGTTTTCACTTGTTCTTCAAAAAGGACTACCTGAGACAAATAGGAAGAAAATACCACGTAATATCTCATAAAATGCAGTAAACCGAAATAAATAGTCATAGAATTTAATGGAATTAAGTCCTAAAATATGATATAATTTCGTGTTATCAAACTCCCCCATACTTAGATCTTTGCTTGTCCTCAAGCAAAATTCAGTATATAGAATTCGTTTTCAAAAATTTAGCCAGGCGAAGTTTCAAAACACACATCAATTCGTAATAGGTTGCAAATGGATTTTGTTTAGAAGCAATTTGAGTTTAATCTTGACATCAACAACTACCGTTACAACTTAGATAACCCTACTTTATGCAAATCAGTTCAAGTAATGCCATTATAGCTATCCGAGTTCCTTTACTTTTATTTCACCCGCTTTCATTCTAGCGAAATCACATTAAGCCCTTTATCTTTTCGCGCACATAGTGGAGTGACCGGTTAGTGATTCTGATCCGCTTTTAGTAGAAGTTCTGGTACATAAGTCGGATAACTTCGTTATTCAGTCCATTGCAAATCGTGGGGGATCGAACCGTAGTCCGCCCTACCGAGTTCAGTACCAGATACCTACTGAACCAACTCATAATGGATTTTTCATATTGTGTTTTTGCATGATCTGCAACCTTTAGATTAAATGATCTGGTAAGGATCACCTAATTTAATCAGTGCATTTCCTGATATATTCATATATTTTATGTTACTTTGGGGATCATTCACTTATATTCATCGGCTCTCCACGTAGTTTGCTATTAAGATGGTGCTGACTTCTCGTATAAACTACTCGGGGTTACTCTAAAGCTAAAAGTTCGAGGAATCGGTATAATAGGTACTTATCCTGATCTAACATGTTGAGGTTCTCAAAGCGTTGTTATGGTAATGATTTTTTTTTTGTCTTGATTTCACTCAAGTTTTATAAAGTAAGCAACCTTTATACTTATTGGGTGTGTTAAAATTTGTTTTGTTATGGCTCAAGAAAATTGAGGGGAATAGATAATAGAAATATTTCACACTAGGGACTTAACTTAAAATAATAATATTTTTTTTTTTTTTTTTTTTTTTTTTTTTTTTTTGCATAAGAAAGGGAAATAACAATGAAAGGGAAGGTAACATACTTGAAAAATGGAAATAGGAAGAACAAGTTTTCCCCCCATACTTAAATTAAACATTGTCCCCAATGTTTTAAGGAAATGAAATACAATATGGAAAGGAGAAGGAAACTACAACTAAGGTTGTCTTCCGCCTCTGGTTCTTGGACCTGGTGATCTCTGACGTAAGTCTAAGTTGTCGAACCTGCTGAACAACTCAGTAAACCGCTGGTCGGTTATGGCATTCCTAGCGTCCTGTTGCTGTTGCATTTGACGCATCATCTGCAGCATCTCGACATTTTGTGCCTGCATTCCATCGATAGCATCCACAATGTCATCGTTGGTTGCAGGCCTTCTTCGTCGACGACGTTGGGAGGATGGGCCAGTTGTATTGCCGGAAGGGTTGAGCGGGACTGACTGTTGTGTAGGCGGATGATCACCTTGTTCCATTTCTTCAAACTCATCTGTTTGTGGGTTTGTTTGTAAAGGCTCGGTGGTTTCAGGAGCGTTTAGATCACAGAGGTGGCGGTCGGGGTTTGTGACATCAGTGAGGGCAGTATTTGGTAGAACAACGCTTGGGACTGCCTGGTTGTTCACCATAAGATAATATCCTCCGCCTACTCTGTTCTTAATCAAGCGGCTGGATCGACAGTAGCTGGTATCCATAGATAGGGGAGGTAGGGATTCTAAAGTTTGGAGTTTATCTCCTAGGTGTAGGCCAAGTGCGATGGTGGTGATTAAGCCACCAATTATAAAAGGTTGCCTGCCTCTAGCACATAAGGTGCGGATGTGATGAAAGAGAAAGGAGGCGGCGTTTACCTGAGTATCTGGTTCGAAGACGCACTGGAGGAAAAATAGTTCCTTTGAGTTGACCTTGCTGTTGTTTGGCCTTCCAAAAACTGTGTTTTGCAAGATGCGGATAAAGTACCGGATAGTGGGGTTATGTATATGGGAGAGAAGGAGTTCTTCCCAGTTGTAGGTATCTATACCGGAAATTTTCTTAAAAAGGCCAAAAACGCCAACTGTGTTCCAGTTTGAGGTTGGAGGGATTCTGGCATGCAGCAGACCTTCTGTGGGAAAATGTAGCATGGTACTCAATTGGTTTTGGGTTAGAGAGTACTCGGTGTTAAACATACGGAAGGTTGCCGTACCGGTTAGAAATTCGTCTTCACCGGCGGGGGTGGTGTAGTCGTATGAACTTAAGAATTCTAAGGTTAGGGATGGGTAGGTGGGTTGATTATGAGTGCAAAGGAAGGTTAAGTTGGCTTGACGGAGCATCCATTCGATACCTTGGAGTAAGCCTAATTGTTGTAAACAAGGTAAATCGGGGTACCTGGTGGAAACGACGCCTCGCTGTTGGAAACGCTCGAATTGCTCCCTCTGATAATTGTCATCTACGGATCGGAAGATGATATTTCCGAAATTCTGATTTCCCGCCATTGTGATGAATTTTGAAGGGATGATTTGGAAAGAAAAAGAAATGTATTTGATAGGAGAGAATTGTTTTGTGGTGAATGAAGGAAGGTTTGGTGGGTATTTATAGGAGAAGAATTTGGAAGGTGGAAAGAAAAAGTGGTTGAAAAGTAATTAAGTGTGGTTAAATGAAAAATGAATGGGGAAGGTAAAAAGTTAAAGGTGTAACGTTCGTCTCCAACGGCTCCTTAACGTTCACTAGTCTGAGGAGTGTTACGCTCGTCACAGGGATGTGACGCTCGTAACAGGCACTAAGCGTGCCGTCCGTTATGGGTAGTGTGACGCTCGTCACGCATTCCCTTTTGGAAAGGCTTAGTGGCGCTTCACAGGATTATTTTGGTAGTGTATTCTAATGTTTTGTTTTGCTTATGATCAGTTTAGTCTGCAATTTAATTTATTATGCACGCTTAATCTGCTTTGTATAGTAATAATTCGTAGGTAGCAACAGTAGAGCATAATAGCTTTTGCATAATAAAATTAACTAAACAGCTTCAATAAAAATGATCATAATGTAATACAGGAAAGGAAAACAATGAAATGAAAGAGAAATAAACATGAATTCAAATAACATTAATAAATAATCTGACGTAAAACTAAATAACTTAGAAAGATAACTAAATTCTATCCCTCTGTACGATCTCTGGCCGGAGGAGCAAAAGAGTTAACATGATGTAGCAATTCGTGAAACTGATTCGTCATACTGCTCATGTATCCTAGAACTTCGTCTCTCATGTTAGTAAATTCTCCTCTGAGGGCGTCTTGTTCTGACATCAAAGCTTCAATGGCGGTGTTATAATCAGTTCCGGGCATATGATGTCGGAGGTCAGGTATGGCTGATTCTTCGGTCGGAATAGGCTGAGGAGGAGGGTCAATATCATGATAGCCGGATGGTGTCTGAGGGTCAGATTCAGCATGAGAGATCTGGTCAACATAATTCTCATAGTCGTTACAAATCTCATAATCCTGGATGGATTCAGTGGATCCAGCAGGAGTTGGGGTTTCATTCAGGTTATAGAGCCAGTTCCTTTGGTTATGAACACTAGTCCTAGGATCGGGCATGGTGAATAGGCAGAGAACCTGGTTATCAATAATAAGTTCAAACTCATCAGACCCTAGGTTTGCTATAAACATAGTGTTGAAGAGGAAAGGTATACTCATAGTAGTAATGCCACAAAAAGGGCTAAGGTCAAGCATAGGCTGACGTAATCCAATGGCATTACCTATCATAGTTATCAAACCGCCTATTCTAATGGGTGCTCGCTCATCCTGGATAAGGTGGTCCAAATTAGCTAACATAAAAGTGGCACCGTTTACTGGACGGTTCTGGGAAGCACAAAATATGATGAAAAGTTCATCACGTGAAACTGAAGTACTGTTTGGCTTCCTCCCAAATAAAGTGTGGGTCAGGATCTTATGGAAATAGCGAAAAGCCGGGTTATGTATGTTTCCAGAGAGAAACTCATGTTCTTCGGGCTCATCATTTCCAATCAGCTTACCCCAAAAGTGTTCAAGCTCTCTATATTCAAAAAGTTCTTCCTGGCTTACAGTGAATGTATCAAAGGAGGTAGGGAAACCCAAAAGGTTGGTGAAGTCTCTAATATTAAATTGGTACTCCATATTGAACATTCTGAACTGGATAAAACCTCTGCTAATTCCTTTTCCATGGCTGGGTAGATAGATTAGTGAGCTAAGGAATTCTAGTGTGAGTCTCCGGTAGGTGGTGAAATGTCTCAGGATAGGGGAGGTCTCCCATCCTATCTGATTCAGCAAATACAGGACACCCTGTCTCAGTCCAAGGGCAGTCATAGCCCAATCATCAGCATATAAACTAGGTAGCATCTCTCTAGCGGCTAGTTCTTCAAACTTTTGTTTCTGAGCCATTCCTCTGAACTTGATACCCATACGATCAAAATGTCCCATCTGGTTAGTGTTAGCTAGAGAAAAGAAAACATGAGTTTAAGTCAGGATTTGGCCAAATGCCGAAAGAAGAAAAAAATATTATTATTATTTATTTATTTTTTTTATTTTTGAATAAATCAAGAATGAATATTAAACGGAAATTAAAAGAATAATTAAGAAAGAAATAGGGAAATGATAATAATAGAATAATAAAATAACAAATTAATTTGTGGGTTGTCTCCCACTAAGCGCTTTGTTTAAATGTCGCAAGCTCGACAAAGAAACTGTTAAATATAGTCTATGAGTCCTGGGGGCGTTTCGTCTAAGTGTAGGATTTGCGAATCCTCGTTGGTTTCCGCATAGTGATAGTGTTTCAGACGTTGCCCGTTTACGGTGAACGGTTCTGTAGATTTTCCTTTTATTTCTACCGCTCCACTGGGAAAGACTTTAGTGATATGAAAAGGCCCTGACCATCTGGATCGTAGTTTTTCCGGGAATAACTTTAGTCTAGAGTTAAATAAAAGTACTGCGTCGCCTTTCTTGAAGATTTTCCTTGATATACGCTTGTCATGCCATTGTTTTGTTCTTTCTTTATAGATTCTGGCATTTTCATAGGCGTCTCTTCTGAGTTCCTCTAATTCGTTTATGTCAAGGATTCTCTTTTCACCGGCGGCTTTATAATTCAAATTTATATTTCTAATAGCCCAATAGGCTTTATGTTCTAACTCTACCGGGAGGTGACAGGATTTTCCATAAATGAGCTTAAATGGGGTCGTCCCTATGGGGGTTTTATAAGCAGTTCGGTATGCCCACAAAGCTTCTGGTAATTTCAATGACCAATCTTTCCTTGAAGTGGCGACCGTTTTTTCTAGTATTTGCTTGATTTCTCTGTTAGACACTTCCACTTGTCCACTGGTTTGAGGGTGGTAAGGTGTCGCTATCTTATGTCTCACTCCATACTTAAGTAGTAGTTTTTCGAGTACCTTGGATATAAAGTGCGATCCACCATCACTGACTACTATTCTTGGGATGCCAAATCTCGGAAATATTATATTCTTAAAGAGTCTAGTTACTACTCGGGTGTCGTTTGTTGGAGAAGCTATAGCTTCGATCCACTTTGATACGTAGTCAACTGCCACGAGTATGTATTTGTTACCGAAAGAGGATGGGAAAGGTCCCATGAAGTCTATCCCCCACACGTCAAAAATCTCTACTTCCAAAATACCTTTTTGTGGCATCTCGTCGCGTCTAGATATGTTTCCCGTGCGCTGACATCTGTCACACTCCTTAATAGCCGCATGTACGTCCTTCCATATAGTTGGCCAATAAAAGCCAGCTTGTAGGATTTTAGAGCAGGTCTTGGATGTACTTGTGTGTCCACCATAAGGAGCGGAGTGACAGTGTTGGATTATATTTTCTACCTCTTCTTCGGGTATACATCGACGGAAAATACCATCGGGGCCTCTTTTGAAAAGTAAGGGATCATCCCAGTAATAGTGTTTTATGTCGTGGAAGAATCGTTTTTTCTGCTGGTAAGATAAAGTAGGTGGAACTATTCCGGCAGCTAAATAATTGACTAGATCAGCGTACCATGGTGTGACAGATATAGCTAAGGTGGTTTCTACTTGTATGTCGGAGTTGTTCTCTTCCAAAGTAGCTATAAGTTTGTCGTACGAGAAATCATCATTAATTGATGTTCTTTCCGGTTCAAGGTTCTCAAGTCTAGAGAGGTGGTCTGCTACTACGTTTTCAGTTCCTTTCTTGTCCTTGATTTCTAAGTCGAATTCTTGTAGCAACAAGATCCATCTTAGGAGTCTGGTTTAGCATCTTTTTTTGTTAAAAGGTACCTGATAGCAGCGTGATCGGTGTAAACTATTATTTTGGCTCCTACCAAGTAAGAACGAAATTTATCTAGCGCAAATACCACCGCTAGGAGTTCTTTCTCGGTAGTGGCGTAATTCATTTGCGCTTCATCCAGGGTTCTGCTAGCGTAATATATAACGTGAAGCTTTTTATCCTTTCTTTGTCCTAAAACAGCACCTACAGCATAATCACTGGCATCGCACATTATTTCGAATGGTTCATTCCAGTCTGGTGTCTGCATAATGGGTGCGGAGATCAATGCTTGTTTAAGAGTTTGAAATGCTTTTAAACAGTTATCGTCGAATATGAATTCAGCATCTTTCATCAACAGTCCGGTTAAGGGTTTAGTTATCTTAGAGAAGTCTTTGATGAATCGTCGGTAAAAACCGGCGTGTCCTAAAAAGCTTCGTACTTCTCTCACGGTTCTTGGGGGTTGAAGATTTTCGATTACCTCTATTTTGGCTTTGTCTACTTCAATTCCTCTGTTCGAGATGATGTGTCCTAAAACAATTCCTTCTTGTACCATAAAGTGGCACTTTTCCCAATTAAGTACTAAGTTTACTTTTACACATCGCTCAAGAACTCTTTCCAGGTTTTCAAGGCATTCTTCGAAACTTTGTCCGTATACAGAAAAGTCATCCATAAATACTTCCATGATGTTTTCGAGAAAGTCGGCGAATATTGCCATCATGCATCTTTGAAAAGTTGCAGGGGCATTACACAGACCAAACGGCATTCGTCTATAAGCGAAGGTACCAAAAGGGCATGTGAACGTTGTCTTTTCTTGGTCATCAGGGTGAATTGGTATTTGAAAGAAGCCTGAATAACCGTCTAGATAACAGAAATGTGAATGTTTAGCTAATCGTTCTAACATTTGGTCAATGAATGGTAAAGGGAAATGATCTTTTCGGGTTGCTTTGTTTAGTTTCCTATAATCAATGCACATTCTCCATCCCGATTCGATTCGTTTAGTTATAGTTTCTCCTTTTTCGTTTTCAATAACGGTTATGCCTCCTTTCTTTGGTACAACGTGTACAGGACTGACCCATTTGCTATCAGATATAGGATATATAATACCTGCTTCCAATAACTTGGTTATTTCTTTCTTTACTACCTCACTTAGGATCGGATTTAGTCTTCTCTGGTGTTCCCTAGAGGTTTTACAGTCTTCTTCTAACATGATGCGGTGCATACAAATAGAAGGGCTTATTCCTTTAAGATCGGTGATGTGGTATCCTAGTGCGGTTGGATATTTCCTTAAGATATGTAAGAGTTTTTCTGTTTCGAGTCTTCCTAGATCTGCATTAACTATCACAGGTCGTTCAAGTTCTAAGTCTAGGAATTCATATCTCAGATTTTTGGGAAGTGTTTTCAAATCAGGGGTTGGTTTGTTAAGACATTGCGTAGGGTCCGGTGTTATTGCTAAGCATTGTTTAGATTTGTCCTCTAAAAGATAGTCTGATGATTTGTCTTCTCCTAACTCTGCTTCTTTTATGCATTCATCGATGATATCCATGAAGTAACATGTATCTTCTATTGCAGGTGCTTTCAAGAATTGGGAAAGAATGAATTCAATTTTCTCTTCACCTACTTCGAAGGTGAGTCGTCCTCGTTTTACGTCTATGATTCCATCGGCAGTTGCTAAGAATGGTCTTCCTAGTATAATAGGTGTAGTATCATCTTCTCTAATGTCCATAATTGTGAAGTCAGTGGGAATGTAAAACTGACCTATGCGTACGGGAACGTTTTCAAGGATTCCTACAGGATATTTGATGGAACGATCTGCTAGTTGCACGGACATTTTGGTCGGTCTTAATTCTCCCATTTCCAGTTTCTTACATATGGATAAAGGCATAACGCTAATTCCGGCTCCTAAATCGCATAAGGCTTTGTCGATGACAAATTTTCCTATGTGACAGGGTATAGAGAAACTACCCGGATCCTTGAGTTTAGGAGGCATGTTTTGGATTATAGCGCTACATTCGGCAGGGAGTGTAACGGTTTCGCTATCCTCAAGTTTCCTTTTATTAGAAAGAATTTCTTTTAAGAATTTAGCATATGAGGGCATCTGCGTAATAGCTTCGGTAAACGGAATTGTAACGTTTAATTGTTTAAGTAGATCAACAAATTTTCTAAATTGGCCCGCATCTTTGGTTTTAACAAGCCTTTGAGGGTACGGTATAGGTGGTTTGTAAGGTGGTGGAGGTACATAAGGTTCCTTCTTTTCTAGGGTTTCCTTATTACTCTCTTCCTTTTCCTTAGGTTCACTTTCCTCAGTTGATTTCTTAGGGTTTTGGTTTTCTATCCTTGGGTCAGACGGTCCTTCCACCTCCGTTCCACTTCTTAATATAATTGCATGAGCTTGGCCTCTCGGATTAGGTTGGGGCTGTCCAGGGAATGTACCAGTTGGGGCAGCAGTAGGTGCTTGTTGTTGAGCTACTTGTGATATTTGTGTTTCTAGCATTTTGTTATGGGTAGCCAAGGCATCTACTTTGCTTGCTAGTTGTTTAAGTTGTTCGCCAGTATGTATGTTCTGGTTTAAGAAATCTTTATTGGTTTGTTGTTGGGAAGCTATAAAGTTTTCCATCATGATTTCCAAGTTGGATTTTCTAGGGGTATTATTGTTAGGATTCGGTTTCTGATATCCCGGAGGTATAGATGGGGCTTGATTTGGAGACTGTCCAGGTGCGTATAAAGCATTATTACTCTTATATGAAAAGTTTGGATGGTTCTTCCAATTTGGGTTATAGGTATTCGAGTAGGGGCTTCCTTGAGCATAGTTTACTTGCTCTGCTTGGATTCCAGTCAAGAGTTGACATTCCGCAGGAGTGTGGCCTTGGATTCCACAGACCTCGCAATTCTGAGTTATAGCAACCACGGCGGCTGGAGGTGATACGTTTAAACTTTCAATTTTCTGGACCAAAGCATCCACTTTTGCATTAACGTGATCAAGGTTACTTATCTCGTACATGCCAGTTTTCGGTTGAGGTTTTTCCACCGTTGTTCGTTCGGTTCCCCACTGATAGTGGTTTTGGGCCATGCTCTCGATGAGCTGGTAAGCATCAGCATAAGGTTTGTTCATTAGTGCACCACCTGCAGCGGCGTCTATTGTTAACCTTGTATTGTATAAGAGACCATTATAAAATGTGTGAATTACTAACCAGTCTCCCAAACCATGGTGTGGGCAAAGTCTCATCATGTCTTTGTATCTTTCCCATGCTTCGAAAAGAGACTCGTTGTCTTTCTGTTTAAATCCGTTTATCTGGGCTCTTAACATAGCTGTTTTGCTTGGCGGAAAATATCGGGCAAGAAAAACTTTCTTCAACTCGTTCCATGTGGTGACTGAGTTGGAAGGAAGAGATTGAAGCCATCTTCTAGCGCTATCTCTTAATGAGAAAGGAAAAAGACGAAGTCGAATTGCCTCTGAAGTGACACCATTAGCTTTAACAGTATCAGCGTATTGAACAAATACGGATAAATGAAGGTTTGGATCTTCGGTAAGATTTCCAGAGAATTGGTTCTGTTGCACAGCCTGCAACAGCGAAGGTTTGAGTTCGAAGTTGTTTGCTTCAATTGCGGGCGGAGCAATACTTGAATGCGGTTCATCTTGCGATGGAGCGGCGTAATCTCTAAGAGCACGAGCTGGTTCTGCCATCTCGGTTAAAGAAGGAAGATCTTTGAGATCAGGAAAGTCTATAGGAGGGAGATTGTTTGCAGCACGATATTCCCGAATTCGTCGTAAGACTCGGAGATATAGTTCGATATCGTTGATTCGTAGATAGAGCGGTTCACCTTGTGAGCGAGTGCGTGGCATACAAATCAACGAAAGAAAGAATAGAAGAAAAAGAAACCTTAGTCTCTACAGCGTAACGGAAGAGTTACGATATCGATTAAATAAAAGTTATCCCCGGCAACGGCGCCAAAAACTTGGCCGCTCGACTGTGTGAGTCGAGAATGGGATACAAACTGCAAGTGCACAGTTCTATCGCGTAGTTTTAAAAGATATCGATCCCATAGGGACTTATGAATCGATATACCGTTATCTAAGGTTACTACGTAAATCTAAGGTTAAAAATGTTTGATTGTTTGGGGAAAAACTAAAGGCTAAACTAAGATCTGGATTAAATATTAATAAAACGGATATCGGTATGTAGTTCGTCAAAACTAGGGAATCAAGTCTTTGTCGGTTTCTTGGTTTTTTAAAATAAATCGTTTTAGTTAACTTTATTGGTTAAAGGTTTTATCTCAAACTCTCGCTCTGTTGAATAAACCATGATTTTATATTAATGTAGTTGTCACTTATAATTAAGTCAAAAACCATATTTTGAAAACAATAAAGTTGCAGAAACTCTTTTTAAGAAAACACTGACCGTTTTAAACACCCTTATCTCAAACTCTCGCTCTGTTGACTTAGGTTATATAATCAAATCCAAATGCTTAACTCTCGTCCTCACATTCAATCTTTAAAAATACTTTTTGGAAAAAGTCAGAATTTAATTAACTCTAAAACTTGCTCTCGCCCTGATCTAGAATTAATGCCTAACTTACACTGTCCAGTTAAAACCTCAAACTCTCGCTCTGTTGATTTTAACTTCTTTATGTCCTTTACTTTTGTAAAAAATCTTGTTATTAAACCTGTAAGTTGAGACCGTAAAAAGATTGATTTTAATTTTAAGTTTAGATAGACCGACTAGTCTTGATCCCTTATTCTGCTTACTTTACATACCGATACCTAGGCGAATTAGCCAGACATGCTAAATAAACAAGAATACATATCATGCATAAACAGACTCATTCCAGGCAGATAATATAGATAAATAATAAAACAAAATATTAAATAATGATTAAAGAACCTGAATGCGTAATACAATAGTCTTGAACACTCCACCACAAGCCGGTAGGATTTGTTCTTCGATTCTTCAATTAAACAATAAATTAAACCAAGGAAATAAAACTAGAATCTAACGTAAGGTTAGATCCGATAAAAAGTTGCACAATAGTTTCCGGTGTAGAAACTATTATGCGAAAAATATCTAAATGCTAAAAAGGGAAAGGTAAATTGCAAGGGAAAAAGAATGTAGAACTTGCAAAAGAAATAAATAAAATAAACAATGTTAAGTTGCTGGAACAGAAAATTAAGCAAAAGCGTGAAAAGAAAATTGGCAGAGCTTCGGCAATATGAGCGTGGAAAAACCGAGAGGCCTTTAGGTTTTTGAGATGGCTATTTATATTGGTGCTGGTAACTGCTTTCCGTTTCTCCCCTTCTTCAACGTGGCTAAATGCACGGCGTGGATATAGGAGACCAACTCCTCAACGTCTCTTCTTCAAGTCTTCTGAGGGCGTTACTTGCGCCAAAAAGGTAGTGGAACGGTGTGACGCTCGTCACACCATGTGTGACGTCCGTCACAAGGCTGTTTTGCGTGACGCTCGTCACGCACCCTATGACGTCCGTCACAGGCACAGCATTGGTGACTTGTGCGCTTTGGGCTGGGCTTTGGCATTTGGTTCCTTTTCTCTCCTTTTTGCACCTTCTTTTCTTCCGTTTTCACTTGTTCTTCAAAATGGACTACCTGAGACAAATAGGAAGAAAATACCACGTAATATCTCATAAAATGCAGTAAACCGAAATAAATAGTCATAGAATTTAATGGAATTAAGTCCTAAAATATGATATAATTTCGTGTTATCAAGTTTTTCGGGTATTCAGACCGTTATGGCGTTCAGGCCAGTTTTTCGGGTATTCAGACCGTTGTGGCATTCAAGCCAGTTTTCCGGTGTTCAGACCGAGGTGGGTGTTCAGACCAGATTTTCCGATATTCAGATCGAAGAAGTTTCCGACGCTCAGGTCGAAGAACTTGTGGCACTCAGGCCAGTTTTCGATATTCAGATCGAAGAAGTTTCCGACGCTCAGGTCGAAGAACTTGTGGCACTCAGGCCAGTTTCCGGTATTCAGACCGAAGTGGCACTCAGGCCAGTTTCCGATTTTCAGATCGAAGAAGCTTCCGAAGTTCAGATTGATGCAGCTTGCGGGACTCAGGCCAGCTTTCCGGTATTCAGACCGAAGTGGCGTTTAGGCCAGTTGTTGGGCATTCAGGCCAATCTCCCGATATTCAGACCGATATCAATACTCTCGTATTCCGATGCTCAGTATTCAAACTGATGAGCGGCGTTCAGGCCATGATGGTATTCTTGTGCTACCATTTATTTTGGTAACCAAGTCAACATGTTGTTTCGGTGTTCAGGCCGACTTTCTCCGTACCAGACGGATTCTTCTTTTGAGGTAGCGTCTTCGCCGATTCTGACAGGCGTTGTTAATTATTTTCCCATCAGAGTGCAAATTGTTCGTCTGTTCTTGGTATTCAATCACTCTTCACCCTGATCATCTGAAAGCCGAGGTTGTTCATATCGACCGGTTCACAGTGGATTGAATAGAGGCAGCTGTAACACCTCAAAATTTACCCTCCTCTCTTGGGACTAGCTTAGCATATTGCATTTCATTTTTAGGACAGTAGGCATTTGTATATGGCATATCATGTGGAAACATTAAGCAAGTCATCCTCCTAGGTCTTTCTCAGAAGATAGAGGGGTTAATAGATGCAAGCCTGAGGGTCTCATGAATTGATCACTAATCATCTGAGGTTTTTGCTTCAATAAGGGTTTCTTGGTTCCTCAAGGAGGTTGGGTATTATCTTGGTTGAAATGGTACATCATCATCATCATGGTTCATTATTTCTGATCAAGTTCCTTGGGATTAGGGTTTTGACCTCTAGTCAACCCTAATCAGTTGCATTATGCCAATCAGGGTTTTTCAAGGAGATGAAGTCTTTAATGAGATGGAGATCATCATATGATTTTATTGAGCTTGTATAAGCTAGGGTTTCATTTTGGAGTTATTTCATCAAGTGGTTGGGGCTCAAAATCATCTGTGCATGGCCAAGTCATCTATCAATCACAAAAGTCAACTGCAAGTCAACTGTTGGATTTGTAGGTGGGAACTGAGTGGAAATACTTCATTCATGTTCAAACAAGTCTCATTTGACATTTCAAACATCAACATTGAAGAATTTAAAGTCAGGACAAAACTTTCCAAAAATAGAAAGTGACTTGTAATTCAAATTTGCCAAAAATGGAAAGGTTTTCAACTCAAGATTACTTCATCAAGAAAGCTTCAAATGAAATTTTGTTGAACATGAAAGTTGTAGATCTTTTTCTCCCATTTCCAAAAAGTCCAAGATCATGGATTTCTCATATGTGGTTAAGGAGATATGATCAAAACTTGACAAAGTGTGTATTGAACTTCAAATGAGCAAACTTTCAAACCAAAATTGGTGCATTGTTTAAGCATTCTACCATTGGAGGGAAAAATTGCAGTTTAAAATTGGTGCATTGTTTAAGCATTCTACCATTGCATTTAGCTCCAAAATGACATTTTGAGTGAATTTGAATCCAAACCCGTGCACTGTTCACCATGCATTTCATGCATAGGGTGAAAATCACAATTTTGCACATACACCACATTCTTTCTAATTCACTTACCATTTGCTTAAACATGATTAGGATCATGATTAGTAGGAGGTATATAACAGAAACCCTAACTGCTTTTCAATAAGAACCTTCATAATTTCAGATCTAGAAAAATATTCACAAAATTCTCTCTCAATTTTTCTTCAAATTTCTTCAAACAAGTTGCATTTCCTTTGGTTGAATCATCATCTGGAAGATTCATGGAGCAAGTTTGGACGTGGAAAGGAGCAAAATCGTGCTTGTTCTGTTCATGCTAGCTGCTTGGAAGCAACAATGGTGATGCAAAGTTCTGGTAGATTCGTGTACAATTGAAGTGCAATCTCTCTTCCAATTACTTGCACAAGCATTATAGAGGAACATTAAAGCCATTACATAGCCTGAATCTCTCCAATTCCAGATCTGGTCTTCAAGAGGTCATGAATCGCATCTCATAATTTTGATTTTTCTTGCTATAAGGTTGTAGATCTAAGTACACTGATGATGCTGAGCTTTAAATCATGCAATTCCATGATGTTTTGAGTTAGATATAGGTGATTTAAGTTGTGATGATGAAACTTGATTGATTCGATTCATGCATGTCTTGATGATTCTTGATGAATGAGTTATGGATTATTGTTGTATGATGAAGGATTTACATGTTGCTATGTCCAATTTTAAAATCTGGAGAAAATGTTCTTGATGTTGATGAACATCCACTGTTCATATGATGAACACGATGAAGAAGATGGACTTGGCTTTAGGCAACGGTTCTGGATCTCTTTGGCCACGAAAAAGCGTTGCTCATGTGTTAGAATAGGGCTGGAACGTGATTGGCTCATGAGAAATTCCATGCGTGCGTTCCTATTGGCCCGAGAGTGTGTTGACTGGCGCTGACTGCCAGCACATAAGTGAAACGCCGCGTTTCACTTAAGCTTGGCGCGCCAATTTTTGAATTGGTCTGGTGTTCGATTCCCCATGGTTCCACAATTTCAAATGCATTTCATTATTTTCCTTTTCTCTCCATGCCATGAACCATGCTTCACATTTCATTTTTCTTTATTTTTTCTCCATCTTTAAAAATTCATATATAATTGAAAAATGATCCAAAAATTGTGAGATTTTTTGCATTGTGTTGCATTTTCTGTCTAGTATTTTTTGATCATTTTTCCATAAATTGTGCATGGCTGAATATTTTTTGGTACTAGGAGACTTGTGCATGTATGCATTTTTGTACCTTGTCTTTCTATATCATTCATGAAATGTTTGATTCTTATCCAATGCTCATGAAATTTTGCATGCTGAAACTAGACACTTTGCTTGATATTTTGGTGTTGATTTGGTATTTTTATCAATTACCATTGCTGTGTTGTGATCATGTTAAGTTAGGTGTGACGATTTGTGTCACACCTTGTGATGTTCAACTTGATTGATGTATTTTCCATGCCAAATGATCTCCAATTGCCTTGATTTTTTGTATGATGCATGCTATGGATGTTTGTATTGCTCATGATTTTTGTTGGAATTTTTGGGATCATTTCTGATTTAATTGATATTTTTCTTTCTGGATGATCACATTTGAGCTTTTGATTTGCCTTGAACTTCATTTGATTGTGAAATACTTGTTCCTTATCCAATGCTTGTGAAATTTTGCACACTATTTCTAGACATGTTGAATGATGTTGTGGCTTTTGTTTGAGGTTTTTACCAATTACCATTTCTGTTTTATGCCTATGCTAACTTGGTGTGACAATTGGTGTCACACATGTGCTTGTTGTGTTTGTCTTGACTTATGCCATGTGATTGCCATGCATAATGATGTCCAATGCCTATAATTTTTTGTGTGATGATCATTTTTTATGTACTGTTTACTCATGAATTTTGCCAAGATTATTTGAATCATTTTTGATTTAATGTGCATTTGTTTCTTCTGATATCACAATGTGGTCACAATTTGCAAACCTTGTCATGTTTGATTCATGAAATGCTTTTGGTTAATGATATTGATATGGGACCTTTTGGAATATGTTCTTGATTGAATGAAGTTGATCCATGTTAAATTTCATGTTCTGTTTTGAATGTTTGACCCTCTTTTGACCCTAGGCTTTGACCTAGTGGTTTGGACTCACTGTTTGGATTGTGGATTTCAGGTTAAACACATTACCATGATGGAGTTTCTCATTCATTTGAGTGGATTAGTTGGTTGATGTTGGCTAATATTGAGTTGTTTTGTAGGTTAATGCCAAGTTATTTGTGTTGTGCCCATTGGCTTGTGGCTTGCACATTGTTGCTTAATGCCTTATCTGTCTGATTGTGTGATTGACTGTTATTTGATTGTCTGAACTTTGTACTGATTTGGTTGATGTTTCCACACGTACCTTAGATGCTTTAAGTTCACTTTGAACTTTGCTTTGCTTGGTTGCTTAACCATTGAGGTATAACTCTCTGACTTCATGTAGTTTGGAAGACCTGTCCTGTTATGTGGGCAGGCACCTGTCTGAAGTCCTCCTTAAGAGGCAATGCTTGTGTTTGTTTATCTTTGTGCCAAGCAGGAAAAGTCCTCTTAAGAGGCAATTGGCAGATAAAAGAGATGTGTAATTCATCTCCTGCTACTTAGTGTGTCATTCACTTTGCTCACACACCTTGTGTTGATGCATTGTGGATAATAGCCCAAGATATATGTTGTGTCAGTCATCTGTGGAGAAGAGTTCCTACATTCTGAACTCCCACATCTTCTATTTTGAGTCAAGCTCTCCCAGGCCAGGGATAAGAGCTGTGAGGTCTTATCCTCACTTCCCATTTCATCTGCTTCACCCTAACTCTCAATGTTAGGGTTAAGAGCTAACTACACCTGATTCCAGTTGGCTTGTGTTTCACAGCCTAACCTTGTATGAGCCCAATTGTGTGCATATAGTGTGTGTGCTTGCTTTGTGTGCTTGTATGTATTTGCCTGTGCTGCTTAGGATAGCTTGCTCCCTGTGCAAGTTAGATAGAAACCTTAACCTAGGACCATGGTGAATTTACATGATAACTATTAGGCTCGAGTCAGGCTCCCTTCTAGTTTGTCATTTCCCTGTTTCTGGTTAGGTTAGAAGTTTCTCCCCTGTTAAGGGGAACTACGTCGCCCTGATCCTCATACCAGATGAGGTACGTAGGCAGGAAATCGTACGAGATCTCTCCGGGCACCCTTTTTTTTGTGTGTGTTTGCTTGACAGCTAGCAGGCTCGAGTACCAGACTCCCTGTTAGCTTGTTTGTTCAACTTTTTTTTGTTGCTTTTTGACGACTCAGCGTCCGGTTAACGCCTTTTGTGTGTGTTTGGAGTCCGACATAAGTCCAGCGATTGGCAGTTGGTTTCCTGTGTGTGTTTGTTGGTTCGGAGTCTGATGTAAGTCCAGCGATTGGCATTCGGTTTCCATGTTTGCTTGTTTGTGTGGAGTCTGACATAAGTCCAGCGATTGGCAGTCGGCTTCCTGTTTGTGTTTTGTTTGGCGTGCGTGAGCCGAACTACGGTAGCTCTGATTCTCATTCCAGATGAGATACGTAGGCATAGGATGCGATATCCTAGCGAGCCCGTTCCCCTCTCTTTCCATCTGTGTTTATTCCAGTGTGTGTGCATTCTTTTGAGCAGTGTTTAGCAACCTTTCTTCTATCCTTTTGAGCGTGGATCCCGTCGAGTACGACGGATGCGTAGGGGTGCTAACACCTTCCCTTCGCATAACCGACTCCCGATCCCATCTCTCTCTGGTCGCGAGACCATGTCTTTTCCAGGTTTACTTCGAGCGTTTCCTTTCCCTCTTTTGGGATAAATAACGCACGGTGGCGGCTCTGTTTGTTTTGTTTTAGCCCGCCGGTTATTTTTCGCGGATGCGACACCGGGGAGAAAAGAAGGACAAAAAGAGAGAGACAAACTAATCTGCAGCAACCTCCAGACAGCTCTGAAAAGTTCACCCTGACTCACACACTTTTTCACCTCCGTCTCACGCGAACCCTAACATTGCTTTAAAAACCCAGCCGTGCCATTCGATTCTAATCGATCCCTCTAATCAGGTTTGCCCTTATTCCCATTGTAGCGGTGTATTCGTCACTTTATGATTTATTGACTAAATCAAAAGCAAAGCATACAAAGAATCGAGTCGCCACCGCACTTTTATTTATCCAAAGGAATGGCTAAAAAGCGAACAAAAGCCTAAGAAGTTTTACACATAGAAAACTAATGAAAAGATCAGAGATCTGGGTAAGGGGTTAATTACGCAATGGGAAGGTGTTAGGCACCCAAAACGTCCTAGGTACTCTTAGGGAGCCCTTTTCACACTTGTTGTACGAAATGTTATTTGTTTATGAAATATTTATTGTGCAAACATGGATTGAAGGGATAAGAAAAGAATACACAAGTTATTATTTTTGTGTGGACCGGCTCAAACATGGATTGGTGGATTATGGTTTTCACCTTATCGACACCCAAGTTCCATTGATATTAACGATACCTGAACCGGCTCAATCATCCTTAATATCAATCATCCATTTTGGTGGATTATAGTTTTCACCTTATCAATACCCAAGGTGCATTGATATTAACGGTACATGAACCGGTTCAATCATCCTTAATATCAATCATCCATTTTGGTGGATTATGGTTTTCACCTTATCGACACCCAAGTTCCATTGATATTAACGGTACATGAACCGGTTCAATCATCCTTAATATCAATCATCCATTTTGGTGGATTATGGTTTTCACCTTATCGACACCCAAGTTCCATTGATATTAAGGATGTCTGAACGACTCAACCATGAATCACGGGTTTGTTGAGAGTCACGAGCATGAAGTTTCGGTTAAGAACCACCCAAAGGGAGTGTACTAGGGTTTAAACCTGCCGAACATGTTCTATCAGAGGTTCCCATAGTCATCATCCCATCTTTCGAATATTATTGGAGGAACGAATACTCGTATTCCAAAAATATTCTCAAGAGAGACTCTTATGATTGTAGTATCGCGTAACAATCGCATCAGATCTTACATCTGAACGACCTCCGCACTACGTCCTAAAAATAGGCCAAGATGGGCTTGGTAAACTAAGGTCCTTGGCTTCTAAGGCACATGATTGAAAGAATAATTCCTAACCATAAATAACTTGTGTGACATTATTAATCCAACACGACCTCCACCAAGTGAATGGACTTGCAAGTCAACTTGTTAAGGAATACTCCACACAAGTCGACAAGACTATGCCATTCTCCTATCCTAAGGTGCACTCGAGTTCGGGTATAGAACTCATCTCACAGAGATCACCAAGCAAAACAGCAATTGTATATCAAGCAATTCAATCATTATAATCAATACAGTTATCCCAAATTCTACAAAAATATGTCATATAACAAATAAACAATATCATACAACAAGTGTGAAAAGTAGGCAATACCACCAAGGAAATCATCCCCAACAGAGTCGCCACTTTTCTGTAGCGGTGTATTCGTCACTTTATGATTTATTGACTAAATCAAAAGCAAACCATACAAAGAATCGAGTCGCCACCGCACTTTTATTTATCCAAAGGAATGGCTAAAAAGTAAACAAAAGCCTAAGAAGTTTTACACATAGAAAACTAATGAAAAGATCAGAGATCTGGGTAAGGGGTTAATTACGCAATGGGAAGGTGTTAGGCACCCAAAACATCCTAGGTACTCCTAGGGAGCCCTTTTCACACTTGTTGTACGAAATGTTATTTGTCTATGAAATATTTATTGTGCAAACATGGATTGAAGGGATGAGAAAAGAATACACAAGTTATTATTTTTGTGTTCGAACGGATGAACCCGTTGCCTACGTACCTTTCCATGGAAGGTAAGGATCAAAACGCCGTAGTTCGGCTAAAAGATTTCCAAAATATGAGTGGGTTCATTTTAAAACAAAAGCCCTAAGGTCTTTCGTTATCCACGGGAGAAAACTCAACCTTATACAAACAACAAGTCCACCATGTGAGAAAAGCTTCAACTTGCTAGTGAGGGGTTAACCCTATAATAAGCAAGGAAGTCTTACAATTCAATCACTAAGGACAAAAGGTGAGATTAACATCAACCAACTAGGATAAATCAAACCTATGGCTAATGTATGAAAACTTATCAAGAATGGACAAAGCCACAAAACAATTGAATGAGTTGGATTAACCAATTAGAATTTATTCACAAAAGATGGTCAAGGTATGATTAGAATTCAATTCAAAGAAGTATTATGAAATGGAGTTTGGAAAATCAAAGGCCTAAAGCCTAGGTTTCTAATTTGAAAAGAAGTGAAAATGTTTGCACAATATTTTTCAGGTTTTTAGATTAACATGCAAATGGAGGTTTAAAGAAACAAAAAGGTGGGAGGGTGAGGGAGTGTAAAACTTCTTAGATGTTCACCTCTTGAGATCATATGTAGATGATTCAAGTGATTCCTTTGGAATAAGGCAACAATGCAAATAAGCAAATGAAATGGATATCGGATGCCAATCAATGGACTTATACCAATCTCACAAACAAACATGGATACCGGATACCAATCAATGGATTTACACCAATCTCCTAAAACAAAACAATGATACCAGATGCCAATCAATGGACTTACACTAATCTCACAAACAAACATGGATACCGGATACCAATCAATGGATTTACACCAATCTCCCAAAACAAACATGGATACCAGATGCCAATCAATGGACTTATACTAGTCTCCCACCATATCATAGGAACAACTGCCAAGTAATGGACTTATGCTTGTCTCCTCCATGGACAAAGAAAAAAATGCTATAAAACAAAGTTTATGAAATGATATACAAATGATGATGATAAATGCACAAAGGCACACTCAAGCAACTATGCACAGATGAATCAAGTAAGCAAACACACAAGTCAATTAGCACACACTATATACAATCAATCAGGCTCAAGCAAGGTTAGACTTTACAGTCAACTGGAATGGGGTATGTTGTGCTCTTAACCCTAACATTGAGAGTTAGGGTGAAGCAGATGAAATGGAGATGAGGGGTGTGCCTCATAGCTCTTATCCCTGGTCAGGGAGAGCTTTAAACAATAGAATGTGTGGGAGTTCAGAATGTTGGAACTCTTCTCCACAAATGATTTGACTCTATAAGATCTTGGGTTAATATCCATAATGCATCAACATGTTATGTGAGCAAAGTGGATGACACACTGAATAGTAGGAGATGGGCTACACATCTCTTTTATCTACCAATTGCCTCATAAGAGGACTTTTCCTGCTTGGCACAAAGAGTAAACAATCACAAGCATTGCCTCTTAAGGATGACTTCAGACAGGTGCCTGCCCACATAACAGGACAGGTCTTCCAGACTACATGAAGAAGAGAGGTTATACCTAAGTGGTTAAGCAACCAAGCAAAAGCATGTTCAAAATGAACTTAAGCAACTTATGTACCTGTGGAAACATCAAACAAATCAGTACAACTATACAGACAAACAACCAATAATTAATATCAGACTGTCAAACCCAATAAGCAAAGGGCATAAGCCACAAGTCAAGCTCAAATGAATTAACAACCCTACAAAACACACAATGTTAGTAGTCAAAGGAAAACATCAAATGCTCAAATGATGGAGCATCATGAACCATATAACTTGGATGTTCAACCTGAAATCAAAGCTCAAACATGAGAGGCAAACCACTAGGTCAAATCCTAGGGTTAAAGATGGAGAAAAAATTCAAAACAGAAGCTGAAAATTAACATGAATCAACTTCAAACACATCTTGAAACAATCCAAAAGGTCTCACATCAATATCGTATACCAAAAGCATTTCATGATCAATTGAAGTTCAAGGCAATTTTAAAGCTCAAATGTGACCAACCAGAATGAAAAATCTCAATTAAATCAGAAATCAGTTAAATAATTCCAAGAAAATTCATGCTTATTCACAACATTCATATCAAGCATCACACAAAAAATCAGAGCAATTGGAATTCAATTAGGCATGGTAAACACATCATATAAGATGAACAAGCAAAGGTGTGACACAAATTGTCACACCTACATTCACATGATCATAAAACAGCAATGACACATGATAAAAATACCAAATCAACACCATAATTTCAAGCAAAGTGTCTAGTTTCATCATGCAAATTTTCAGATTCATTGGATTAAAGCTCAGCATTTCACAAATGATATGGCAAGGCAAGGTACAAAGTGCATACATGTTTACAAACCCTAGCACAAAATATTTTCCATCCATGCACAATTTATGGAACAATGATCATAAAATACTAGACAGAAAATGTGACATCATGCAAAAAACCTCATATTTTTTGGAGCAATTTTCAATTATATATGGATTTTATAAGATGATGAAAAATTAAAAAATATATGTGAAGCATATACATGACCACATGGAAGGATAGGAGAAAATCAGCATGGCATTTGGATATGTCTCCGCTGGGAATCGAAGGCGGAGCGAATTTTAATTGTGATTGGCGCCAAACTGCAAAATGCAGCGTTTCATTAAACGCTGGCTCTGGCCAATCAAAATGCGCGCATGGGCGCTGGCATGCACCAATCACGTGCAAGCCCTAGCAAACAATAGGCAACGCATTTTCATGGCCAAACTGGATCTAAACCGTGGCCTATTCTCTGAATCATCTTCTTCCTCACGCGTGCATGAACAGTGAGTGTTCATCAACACTCAAGAACAAATTCTCCAAAATTCCAAATTAAACATATCATTATGCAGCACATACATCATAGATCATGAATCAAGGCATGGCTAAGCATATAACATCACACATCAAGTGAATCGAGCAAAACAAATTTCATCATCAAAACTTTAATCTACCATATCTAACACAATAATGCATGGAAATTAATGATTCGAAGCTCAGAATGATCACAACAACAAGACCTACAACATTAGCATAAGAAATTTGAGAAAAGAGAGAATCAATTTTGTGACCTCTTGAAGTGTAGAATTAGAATTGAGTGATTCAAGGCTTTGCAATGCTCAAAAGTTCTTCCAGGAAGCTTGTACAAGTGAATGGATGAAAGATCAAAGGTCAATTGAACTTGCTTTCAACAGAATTCGATTTCACCATTAATGCTTCCAAGCATCAAGATGCTTCAATCATACACGAATTCTCTTGGATCTATGTTCAATCTTGCTCCATGATGCTTCAGAATGATGAATTAAGCAAAGGAAATGGATCTTGATTCAAGAAATTTGAGAGAAAATTTGAGAGAAAAAGTGTGAAAAATTTCTAGATCTGAAAATTGTGATTGTTGTTAGCTGAAAACAGTTAGGGTTTGCGTTATATACTCCCTCCTAATCATGCTCTTAATCATGTTTAAGCAAATGGTAAATGGATTAGCAAAAATGTGGTGCTTGTGCAATTTAGCAATTTCACCCTATGCATGAAAATGCATGGTGAACAGTACACGAAATGCATTTGAATTCACTTAAAATTTTGTCTTGGAGCCAATGGAAGTGGAAAAAAGATCAAATAATGTACCAATTTTAAATTCCATAATTTCCCTCCAAAAATCAAGTGAATTTGCAAATGTTTATATGATGGTAATTGATGAAATGCAATGCATGATTTTGAAAGTATAGGTCAAGAGAAGAATTTAGCAAAAAGAACCACTTGAATTGGAGCTTTGGTTGCGAAATTATGGCCATTTGAAGTTCAATGTACATTTTGCCATGTTTTGATCATATCTCCTTAACCACACATGAGAAATTGATGATCCTGGACTTTTTGGAAATGGGAGAGAAAGATCTACAACTTTCATGTTCAAAAAAATTTCATTTGAAGCTTTTTTGGTGATGTAATTTGAAGTTGAAGTTAGGTTAAAACCTTTCCATTTTTGGCAAATTTGAATTATAGGTCACTTTCTATTTTTGGAAAGTTTTGACCTGACTTTATTTTCTTCAATGTTGATGTTTGAAATGTCAAATGAGACTTGTTTGAACATGAATGAAGTATTTCTAATCACTTCCCACCTCCAAATCCACTATTGACTTTCTAGGCCTCCAATTGATCTGGCAATGTTCTGATGGAGTTCAAGCCTCTACCACTTGGGATTTTGATTCAAAATGATATCATAGCTCATATGAACTCTTGATAATGATTGTGGTGTCAAAATTCTCAAGAATGGCCACCATCTATGGCTTAATGACTGCCTTTGACTGCTTTGACTGTTGATTGTTTCATCTGCAAGACAAGGGTTAGATGACATATTTTTTTACTTTTGGTTAGTGGTAAAAAGAAAAGCAATGATATACAAATGCAAAACATGCTTGGTGATCAAGAACCACTCTCAAAAGATAACCAACCCACAGGGAAGGAGGCAAGGTGCACTATGATCCTTGAGGCAATGCAATGATATGATATGATGCCATGAGGGATCTTAGGGACAAAATTGGGGTCTTACACCCATTACTCTATGCTTTCAATTTGAATTCTTTAAATGTATGAGGTATCGTTAGGTTTTGCCCACGGGTTCAGATATGCATGAATGTATAAAACAATACCTTGAATGTTTAATCACTTAACTTCTGAAATGGAGACCACGGGGTTTGGGGTTTCTGAGATTGTACTGTTATCCATGAAGAACCTCAAAACCTGCAGGCGCTCGCTAGCACCTCGCTAGGCGAGCATGCACCGAAGCTTCACTAAGCTTTTGCTAAGCGAAGCAGCAGCGATCACGACAACAGTTGTTTTTTTCTGTTTGCTCTAATATGTTTTGTGTTTGTCATGGCATTATTTTCTCCTAATTATCTCCTGTTACTCTGACCTGTTTGTTGAGTTTTTGTGAGGGTTCACATGACTTTAGAAGAGATGGCTTGCTTGGTATTCCACTTTATTTGTGGGATACCACATGGAGGTTTATTCTGATTACCCGTACTGACTCGCTTTCTTTGATGGTGCTAGCTTGAGAGATCTCCGGGTTTCTTGTTCCTTTAGTTGCTGGTACTTCGGATTTTTATTCGTGCGGTAGACCTCTTGTTCCCTTTATTTTCCCCGCATTTTACCGCTTTCTTAGCTGGAAGACCTCGATAGGAGGCAATGTTTTTCTGTGTTTATTTTTGTGCCTGAAGACCTCCAAGAAGAGGCACCAGTGCTAAAGACCTCCATGAAGAGGCAATTGACGGATAAAAGGGATTTGTAGTCAATCCCCCGTTATTCATTGCGTCGTTCTTTAAGATTACACTACGTGTCGATGCTTCAGAACAAAAGCCCAAGATCTTTTGTCCGGTCGGTCAGTGGAGAGGGTTCCACCTTTCTGAACCCCCACGCTTTGTCATGAGCTTACCCTGTCCAGGGTTAAGAGCTATGAGGTCTTATCCTTATCACCCTTTTGATCTGCTCACCCTGACGTTCAGTGTTAGTGGTTAAGAGTCCATTCGATTACCCTCCCATGGCTTGTTTGTCGAGGTTAATATGACCCCTCTTGACTAAAGCCCTACCCATGTATGTTTGAGCCCCTTTGTTGGCGTGTTTAATTTATGCATGTTTGTTTTGTATGGTGTGATCGTCTCCCCATAGGATTGCTAGACTTTGTATAGTCTCTCGTTTGCATGTCAATTAAGGCAGCGCTGTTCCTTCGTCTAGGACTTCCTTTTTGCATGAGCATCCCTAAAACGCAAACAACTCATTGATTTTCCTTCTCCTAAGAACACGTTAACTCCTTCTACTATAGGCGAGTAAGTCTCCAAAGGTTGAGCATCCGGTAGATTGCGTAGTAACGTCGTTCGCCCAAAACCAACCCCATAGTTAGCTGAACTACGTTTTGCTCTGATTCTCATTCCAGATGAGATACGTAGGCATAAGACGCGATGTCTTACCGAGCACACTTCCCCTTAACCCTTAGGAATCCGAGCTACGAAGACTCTGATTCTCATATTCAGATGAGATACGTATGCAGTGGATGCGACATCCGTGTGAGTCATTTTATTTTGACCCCTCTTTTAATAAATAGTACATTGGATAAACCCACACCTTTTAGACAAGAACAACAAGAGTGGATCCCGTAGAGTACTACGGATGCGTAGGGGTGCTAATACCTTCCCTTTGCATAATCGACTCCCGAACCCAAGATTTGGTTGCGAGGCCTTGTCTTTTCCTTTCCTTTTTCCAGGTTTACTTCGAGCGTTTCCTTTCCTTCCTTTGGGATAAATAACGCACGGTGGCGACTCTTCTGTCTTTTCCTTCTTCGCCGGTTGTTTTTTTTCACCTCCTATATTTTTTAGGCTGTGACACCACTCTCGTGGAAAAACCGTATTTAATAGATTTTCACGCTTTTGTGATAAAGTTAATTAAATTTAAATTAAAAACTTCAGCCTAAAAGATTGTTTGAAAAAAAGGGTTTTCACCGATTATTATTAAATCCCATCAAATTAAGTTGTTACATACCGATACCGGTAGTTTAGCCGGACATATTAAATAAGGCAAACACAAGGCATAAACAGATCAACATTGCGGCAAACATGCTTATAATAATAAATGGGCAATAACAATAATAATTCAATAAAAACCTGGAGATCGAAGTAACAGAGTATAGCGATTCTTGGAGTACTTGAGCAGTTCTCCACAAGTCGGTAGGCTTTGCTGCTTCAATACTAATTACTACTAAAATTAAATAAAGTGTAGTAGTTCCCCAGTGTAGGAAACTACTACTATGGCTAACTGGAAAACAGAAAGGAAAAAAGGAAACTCTAAAAAGAATGGCGAATAAAATAAGGCAACGGAAACAAGGTTGCTGGAAAGAAAAAAAATTCTAAAAGCTAGAAAGCTGTACAACTAAATTGCAGAGCGTAAGTGTAAAAGTAGGCGTCCTCAATTTTTCCCATTTTGGTCCTTTATATAGTGCTCCTTTAGGTCTTGGTGGTTGAGATATTCAAGGAAGACTTGGTCTTGAATGAGGAATCTGTGGGAATAAGTTGTTGGAGGAAATTTAGGCACGTTTGGGTGCCTGTGGCTGACTGTTTCAAAGCGCATATTGTGGCCGCGTGACACTCGTCATGGGCCTGTGACGGTCGTCACAGTCTGGGTTGTGACGAGCGTCATGAATCTGTGACGGTCGTCACATTAGCAAAATCGGCATAATCTGGTTTTCTGCTTTTTCTATGCTTTCTCACCTGTTTCTTCTTCTTTTTCTTCCTTTTCTTCACTATGCTCTTTAATGCATGGAGATTTAAATACCTGGAAAAACAACACCAATACTTGCGCAATAATCGGGATATTAATCAAAATGGTGTGATCTTTGAGTGTAAATTAAGGCAATTATCTGATGTGTTTTCGCGTTATCACTTACTTTTGATTTAGTCAATAAATCTAAAGGTAACGAATACCCCACTACAGAAAAGTGGCGACTCTGTTGGGGAGTGTCTTCCTAGTGGGTTTAGCCTACTTTTTGCTAGTTGTATTGTATGTTTATATTTATTTGTGACATATTTTTGTGCAAATTTGGGATGACTGTATTGTTTGTAATGCATGAATTGCTTGATATATCAATTGCTTGTGTGCTTGGTTGTCTCTTGTGAGATGAGTTCTATACCCGAACTCGAGTGCACTTATGATAGGAGAATGCATAGTCGTGTTGACTTGTGTGGAGTTATTCCTTAGCAAGTTAACTTGCAAGCCCATTCACTTGGTGGAGGTCTTGTTGGGATCAATAATGTCACACGAGTAGTCATGGTTAGGCATTACTCTTTCCAATATAAACCTTAGAAGCCAAGGACCTTAGATTACCTAGCCCATCTTGGCCTACTTTAGGACTTAGTGCAAAGATCGTTCAAGTGTAAGATTTGATACGATTGTTATGTGACACTACACTCATAAGAGTCTCTCTTGAGAATATTTTTGGAATACGAGTAGTCGTTTATCCGATATTATCCGAAAGATGAGATGATGACTATGGGGACCTTTTTTAGAACATGATTGTCAGGTTTAACCATAGTACACTCCCTTTGGGTGGTTCTTAACCGAGACTCAATGCTCGTGAGTTGCAACAAACCCTTGATTCGCGGTTGATCCGTTCTCGTATATCCTCAATATCAATGGAACTTGGGTGTTGATAAGGTGTAAACCATAATCCACCAAAATGGATGATTGGTATTGAGGATGACTTGATCCATCCCGTGACCTTTGTGTGGTGTGACTTGCTTGATCCTTGAGTGTGATTGTTGCATCCATGCATTCATACATTCATGCACATCCATATCATCAATAATGAGAAAATTTTCAAGGAACTTAAGAGGTCTATTTGCAAATTCTCAGAAATGGATAAGCAAAGAAGGAATACGAAGAAGTACAATTTCATACAACCCGACTTGAAAGAGTTAAGGAGTTTGACATCCTATGTATTAGATCCCTTGGAGTTCAAAGCTCGTCATGGGAAGCTTCTGTCTATTCTTTCTGCTGAGGTGGATGAAGGTCCGATGAGTGTGTTAGTGCAGTTCTACGATCCTCTGTATCGGTGCTTCACTTTTCCGGATTTCCAGCTTTTGCCTACACTTGAGGAGTATGCCTACCTTGTGGGTATACCTATCTTGGATCAGTAGCCGTTCAGTGGCTTGGAGAGAGTTCCTTCTTCCCAAGAGATTGTTGATCTGCTTCATATAGATGTATATGAGATTGTTGCTCATATGACTACCAAAGGTGGAATTCAAGGTCTCCCAGCTGATTTTCTCATTGCCCAAGCTACTTTGTTTGGGAAGGCCATGAGTGAGGACGCCTTTGAAGCCATATTTGTGTTTCTCATCTATGGGCTAGTGTTATTTCCCAACATCGACAATTTTGTGGATGTGAACGCTATTAGGATTTTCTCTACTCTTAATCCTGTTCCGACTCTATTGGGTGACACTTATTTCTCTTTGCATAGGAGGAATGCAAAAGGTGGTGGATCCATTGTGTGTTGTCTGCCTCTGCTATACAAGTGGTTTATTTTGCACTTACCACAGACGCTTGCCTTCAAAGAGAACAAGGGATGTCTACGGTGGTCTACGAGACTCATGTCTCTCACTAATGATGATATCTTTTGGTTTAACCGTGTGTATGATGATGTGCAGATTATTGACTCTTGTGGTGAATTCTCCAATGTGCCTCTTCTTGGTACATGTGGTAGAATCAATTACAACCCTGTTTTAACTCGCCGTCAGCTTGGGTTCCCCTTAAAGGATAAACCTAACAACATTCTGTTGGAAGGTGTGTTCTTTCAAGAGGGTAAAGATCCCCAAAACTTGAAGGGCAGAATGATCCGCGCCTGGCGCAACATTCATAAGAAGGGAAGGAAGGAGCTTGGTCCAAAGAATTGTATTGCTTTGGAACCCTACATCGCTTGGGTGAGAAGGAGAGCCCTTGAGTACCGTATGCCTTATGACTATCCGAGACCTACCCCTATGGTTATAGTTGGGACTTCAACCCTCCCTAACCAAGGAGTAGAGGAGTTAAGAGATGAAAACCGTTCGCGTGCTTGGGTTCGTGAGCGAGAGGAACTTCTTCAGCAGCTCAGAGATAAGGATGCTATGATAGAATTTCTGGAGCATCAGGTTATTGATGAGCCTGATGATGTAGTTATTTCTCTTCTTCCTCAGTCATCCATGTTTTGGAAGAGGAAGTATGATCGACTCGCCAAGGACAAGGCAAATATGGAAGCAGCTTATGAGAGAGAGGTGAAGAGGCTTCATGCAGCTTATCTTCCTGTCTCGAGAGCTTTGGACGATTGTTTCTAGGGCTCTATAGGATGTTCACTCTCCTTCTCTCGTATTATATTTGGTTACCAAGACTGTACTTCTTCATTGGTGTAAAACTTTTCCAAATATTATTGCTATGAGAATTCCATATATGTCTTAAAAGATCAATATTTCCAAATATTTGCAAATAGATCTCTATAAAGTTCCTCTGATTAAAAGCAAATCATATGCACAAACATTGCATGCATCATATGCATAAGCAGGTTTTGTTCAACTCTTGATCAGTGGTCTACCTCTTTTCTCTTCATTTATTTTGAAGACAAGTTGACGCATCGGTATAACACGAGAGCCAATCTTCCAAAACTGATGGAGCATCTAGAGAAAGAGAACCGGGAATTGAAAGAGGAAGTAGCTAGGCTGACTACCATGATGGAGTCAGTCCTGGCTACCCGGAGCCAATCATCGCCAACTCGTGCAACTCCACCCGCGAGGATTGTTATATATGAGGTAGCTTCTTCTACTGTGCCTGCCCCAACAACTCGTTTTGCGCCTACCATGCCATCCGGGTTCCCTTGGGGAATGCCCGCCAACTTTGTGCCCGAGTGTTTTGCTCCAACTCTCGCTTCTCAGTCGGCATCTAGCCCGGTCCTTTCTGTGCCACCTCCCGTTGTGCACACTTTACCTAGAGTTGAAGACACCATCTATCATTCTGAGCCATCTGAGGGCCCAAATGTTTATGAGAAGATGGACGAGATGAAAGACCAATTCCTTGAGCTGCGCAAGGAACTGAAGACTCTAAGGGGTAAAGACCTCTTCGGTAAGAGTGCTGCTGAGTTGTGCCTTGTGCCCAACGTCAAAATCCCTGTTAAATTCAAAGTACCTGACTTTGAGAAATACAAGGGAAACACATGCCCTCTCATCCATCTTGTGATGTATGCTCGCAAGATGTCAACTCAAACAGACAATGATCGGCTTCTTAACCACTACTTCCAGGATAGCCTGTCTGGTGCTGCTCTCCGGTTGTACATGGGTCTGGATAGCGCGAACATCCGCTCCTTCAATGATCTTGGCGAGGCCTTCGTAAAGCAATACAAGTACATTATGGATATGGCTCCTTATAGGGACCAACTGAGGGCGATGTCCCAGAAAGAGAAAGAGATTTTCAAAGAGTACGCCCATAGATGGCGCGAATTGGCAGCTCAGATAGTTCCACCTCTTGAAGAGAAAGAAATGACAAAGATCTTTTTGAAGACTTCGAGTTCTTTCTACTACGAAAAGATGATTGCCAGTGCTCCCTTGGACTTCATCGAAATGGTGAATATGGGAATGAGACTGGAATAAGGGGTCCGCGACGGACGTTTGACTAAAGATGAAGGCTCTTCGGCAAAGAAGAAGGAGGGAGAGGCACATGATGTGTCTTCCCATATCAAAAGAAGGCCCTCTGTGAAGAGGGAGAACGTGCGCTCTGCCGTCAGCCAACACCAGGTGGCTCATATAGCACCTGCCTTCCGAGAAGTTCATCATAATCAACAACAACAACATCAACAATATCAACAACAACATCATCCATAACAGCAGGCCTACCAGCCTCGAAACAACAATAACACCAGCACCAGCTACGATAGGAAGAGGGTCACTTTTGATCCAATTCCAATGACATATGCTGAACTCTATCTGTCTTTGATAGACAGAAAGCTAATCACTCCACGAGATTTTCCTGCTGTACCAACCAACCCTCAGTGGTGGTAGAAGCCAGAACTACATTGTGTATATCATTTTGGTGCTCCCGGACATGATATGGAGAATTGCTAACCCCTGAAGACCAAGGTGCAAGACCTTGTGAGAAGTGGGATTTTGTTTTTCGAGGACGTAGGTCCTAACGTAAAGCAGAACCCATTGCCCGAGCATGGGAAAGCTGTTGTGAATATGTTCAGGGTTGCCCTGGCAAATACAAAGTCCTATATGTCAATGATATCAGGCAATCTTTGATCGAGATGCACAAACTGTTGTGTGGATACAGTCATTATGAGCATGACCATGATAGGTGTCAGGTGTGCACTATCAACGAAAGAGGATGCCGACAAGTTAGGAAGGACATCCAAGAGATGCTGGATCAGGCAATGATCGAGATACTTCAGAATTGCAACGAGGATGAAGTTGATGTTATCTCTCCTGTATTCAGGATACCAGATCCTGTTGTTGTCAAATATGATGGCAGCAAGAAGAAGGTATCTCCATCTCTTGTAATTAAGTCAGCGGGCCCTGTCCCGTATTCATTAGACAAGGTTGTTCCCTACAGATATAATGCAGTAATGCTAGAAGATGGAAAGGAGGTGCCGTTGCCCTCGACTTTCGTAGTAAGCATTTCTGACGTCAGTGGTGTGACCCGTAGTGGTCGTGTTTTCTCGGCGCAGCCGAAACTCCATGAAGACGTATTGAAGAAAACTGTTGTTAATTCTGCTGGTCATGTGGGGACTTCTTCTTCTAATCCTGCTGTGAAGGGTGTTGACCCTGTTGTTGATAAATCTGTGAAAGCTCCTGTCCTGGTTGGCCAGCATGGCATTTTGAAAGAGGACTGTGATTAGGGGTGGCAAAACGGGCTCGGCCCGCGGGGAATGCCCGTTTTGCCCGCACTTTTGTGCGGGGCGGGCCAAGGATTTAGGCCCTCACCCTCAAATGTGTCCGCCCCGCCCCGCCCCGTTTTTTTTGCGGGTTTTTGCGGGCACGTGTATTTACATATATTTTTGCATTTTTAGGCTTAAAGAGTGCAGTGCCCGCGGGCTTTCCCCGCCCCGCCCTCACTTTTTTGTGGGGCGGGTCTAAGTTTTAGGCCCGCATCCTCAACTATGACCGCCCCGCCTCGAAAATACATGCCCGTTTGCCACCCCTAACTGTGATGAGATGCTAAGGCTCATCAAGAGGAGCGAGTATAATGTTGTTGACCAGCTGCTACAAACTCCATCAAAGATTTTTGTCTTATCTTTGTTGATGAATTATGAGCCACACCTTGAAGCTTTGCAAAGGGTGTTGAACGTAGCATACGTGGATCACGATGTCACCATTGAGCAGTTTGATAGCATTGTTACAAACATAACCGCTTGTAAAAATTTGACCTTTTGTGATGCTGATCTTCCCGAGGAGGGAAAAGACCACAATTTGGCTCTACACATTTCAATGAATTGTAAAGATGATGCCTTGTCTAATGTGTTGGTAAACACATGATCATCACTTAATGTGTTGCCAAAATCCACTCTGGCGAAACTTTCTTACTAGGGGCCTCCCATGAGGCAGAGTGGAGTGGTAGTGAAAGCTTTTGATGGATCAAGGAAAACTGTGATCGGCGAAGTAGAACTCCTGATCAAGATTGGATGTAGTGATTTCCATATCACTTTCCAGGTCATGGACATCCATCCATCTTATAGCTATTTGCTTGGCAGACCTTGGATTCACGAGGCAGGCGCCGTGACATCCACCCTATACCAGAAATTGAAGTTTATAAAAAACAAGAAGTTGGTGGTGATAGGGGGAGAGAAGGATCTCTTGGTTAGCCATTTATCTTCCTTTTCCTATATTGATGCTGAGGATGAGGTTGGGACTCCGTTCCAAGCCTTGTCTATTGCTGAGCCTTCAAGGAAAGGACCTTCATCATTTGCTTCCTACAATGATGCTAAGTTGGCCATTCAGCATGGTGCAACTACTGGTTTGGGACAAATGATCAAATTGGAAGATAATAAATCCTGAGCTGGCATAGGGTATTCTTCAGGAATTTCCAATGAGCGTAGGCTGTTCTAGAGTGGAGGGTTCATCCACACTGTCGAAGATCAAGAGGCTGCAGCCATAGTGGAAGATGATGAAGAGGAAGATCTGGGCAACTTTGTCATCCCTGGAGGAATCTGCAATAATTGGGTCGCTCTTGATGTTCCAACAGTTATCCATAAGTCCACGTAATATGTTCATTTTGTTTGAAAACCCTTCTGCCATGCCAAAAGGAGAAGTGATGGAATTGTTGGCACATTTTTTTGATCAATACAATGATATTCATCCAAAAATTACACGTTAAATGTTTGTTTTTCCAAATTTATTTTCCCTTTTCGCTTTTTGCATGAAATTGGTGATCACCATAAAACCCTAAAAAAGAGCATAAAATCAATATTTTCATCTGCATATTGATTTTCCTTGTTTGAATTCTAAAATCTCTTTTATACCCAAAATCATTATGCAAGTTGATCAAACCCATTGAACATAATGATCCAACGCCATCCCCCAACTTTGAGTTCCTTGTATTTGAGGCCGAAGAAGATGATGTTGGAGAGATTCCTGATGAGATTACCCGTCTTCTTGAGCACGAGGAGAAGATCATTTAGCCGCATCTTGAGAATCTGGAAACAGTCAACTTGGGGTCTGAAGAATTCATTCGTGAAGTGAAGATTGGGGCACTCCTTGAAGAGTCTATTAAGAGGGGGTTGATTGAGTTGCTACGAGAATATGTCGACGTCTTTGCCTGGTCGTATGAAGACATGCCTAGTCTAGATACTGTTATTGTGCAACATTTCCTGCCTTTGAAGCCTGAGTGTGTGCCGGTGAAGCAGAAGCTCAGAAGAACTCATCCTGATATGGCAGTGAAGATTAAAGAAGAAGTTCAAAAGCAAATTGATGCGGGGTTTCTGGAGACTTCAACATATCCTCAATGGGTGGCCAATATTGTGCCTGTGCCTAAGAAAGATGGAAAAGTCCGAATGTGTGTGGACTATCGAGACTTGAATAAAGCTAGTTTGAAAGATGATTTTCCTCTACCACACATTGATATGTTGGTAGATAATATAGCTAAATTCAATGTTGTCTCATTTATGGACGAATTTTCCGGTTATAATCAGATTAAAATGGCACCCGAGGATATGGAGAAGACAACATTCATCACACCTTGGGGAACATTCTGTTATCGAGTGATGCCCTTTAGTTTGAAGAACGCCGGAGCCACATATCAACGAGCTATGACTAACTTGTTTCATGATATGATGCACAAGGAGATTGAAGTGTATGTTGATGATATGATTGCAAAGTCGAGAACGGAAGTTGAACATGTAGAGCACTTGTTGAAGCTTTTCCAGCGTTTGAGGAAGTACAAACTCCGCCTGAATCCAAACAAGTGTACATTTGGAGTCCGTTCCGGCAAGTTATTGGGCTTTATTGTCAGTGAAAGAGGTATTGAAGTTGATCCTGCCAAGGTCAAAGCAATACAAGAGATGCCTGCGCCCAAAACTGAGAAGCACGTCCGAGGTTTTCTTGGCCGCTTGAATTACATTTCCAGATTTATATCCCACATGACTGCCACATGTGCGCCATTATTCAAGCTCCTCCAGAAAGATCAGCGTCATGATTGGACCGAGAGTTGCCAAAAGGGCTTTGACAGTATCAAAGAGTATTTGTCTGAGCCTCCGATTCTGTCTCCGCCTGTTGAAGGGAGACCATTGATTATGTACTTAACTGTGCTTGATGACTCCACGGGTTGTGTGCTGGGTCAGCAAGATGAATCAGGGAAGAAATAATATGCCATATATTACTTGAGTAAGAAGTTCACTAATTGTGAGTCTCGGTACTCAACGCTTGAGAAAACATGTTGTGCTTTGGCTTAGGCTACTAAGCGCTTACGCCAGTATATGTTAAATCATACGACTCGGTTGATATCCAAAATGGATCCAATCAAGTATATCTTTGAGAAGCCTGCATTAATTGGGAGAATTTCCCGTTGGCAGATGTTGTTATCTGAGTATGATATTAAGTATCGAGCTCAAAAAGCTATTAAAGGTAGTATTTTGGCTGACCACTTGGCACATCAGCCAATTGAGGATTATCAGTCTGTTCAGTACGACTTCCCAGATGAGGAGATTCTATATTTGAAGATGAAAGATTGCGATGAGCCTACGCTCGATCAAGGGCCAGAGCTTGGTTCCCGATGGGGTATGGTGTTCGATGGTGCTGTTAATCAGTATGGAAATGGCATTGGGGCAGTGATTATTACTCCTCAGGGCACACATTTTCCTTTTACAGCAAGGCTAACTTTCAAATGCACGAATAATATGGCGGAGTATGAGGCCTGTATTATGGGTTTGGAAGAATGTAATGATCTTAGGATCAAACATCTTGATGTTTATGGTGATTCGGCCCTTGTTGCTAATCAGATTAAGGGTGAATAGGAGACGAATCAGCCTGGCCTCATCCCATACAGAGATTATGCGAGGAGGATTTCAACTTTCTTTACTGAGGCTGATTTCCATTATATTCCTCGAGATGAGAATCAGATGGCAGATGCTCTTGCTACGCTTGCTTCAATGATTGATGTCAAGTATTAGAATGAAGTCCCAAATATCTCGGTGATGCCCTTGGATAGACCAGCTCATGTATTTGCAGTTGAAGAAGTGAAAGATGATAAGCCATGGTATTATGATATCAAATGTTTTCTTCAGAGTTAGATTTACCCGCCTGGGGCATCTGTTAAAGATAAGAAGACTTTGAGGAGATTATCTGGCAGTTTCTACCTCAATGGCGATGTGCTCTATAAAAGGAATTTTGACATGGTTCTGCTCATATGCGTGGATAGACACGAAGCAGACCTGTTGATAACTGAAGTCCATGAGGGTTCATTTGGCACTCATTCCAATGGGCATGCCGTGGCAAAGAAGATATTGAGAGCAGGCTACTATTGGCTGACAATGGAGTCTGACTGCTGCAAGTATGTGAAGAAATGCCATAAGTGTCTGATTTATGCGTATAAGATTCATATTCCCCCGACACTTCTGAATGTTATTTCCTCACCATGGCCTTTCTCCATTTGGGGAATTGACATGATTGGCATGATAGAGCCAAAGGCGTCGAACGGTCACATTTTGATTCTCATAACAATTGATTACTTCACCAAGTGGGTTGAAGCGGCATCATATGCGAATGTGACTAGGCAGGTGGTTGTGAAGTTTATCAAGAATCAACTCATATGCCGTAATGGTGTTCCAGATAAGATCATTACTGATAATGGATCTAACTTGAACAATAAGATGATGAAAGAACTGTGTAGCGAGTTCAAGATTGCACATTATAATTCTTCTCCCTATAGACCCAAGATGAATAAGGCGGTTGAAGCCGCTAACAAGAACATCAAGAAGATTATCCAGAAGATGGTTGTTACATACAAGGATTGGCATAAGATGCTGCCATTTGCTTTGCATGGCTATCGTACATCTGTCCGCACTTCAACAGGGGAAACCCCTTTCTCTCTTGTATATGGCATGGAGGTTGTGCTCCCCGTGGAGGTTGAGATCCCATCAATCAGAGTTGTTATGACCAACTTAATTTGATCGAAGAGAAAAGATTAACTGCCATGTGCCATGGCTAGTTGTATCAGAAAAGGAAGAAGAAAGCCTTTGATAAGAAGGTCAAGCCTCGTGTGTTCCGAGAAGGTGACCTCGTGCTCAAGAAAGTTTTATCTTTCGTACCCGATTCCAGGGGCAAGTGGACTCCAAACTATGAAGGTCCATATGTTGTTAAGAGATCCTTTTCAAGTGGTGCTTTGATGCTTACAACTATGGATGGGGAGGATTTCACTCGTCTTGTGAATTCAGATGCAGTCAAGAAATACTTCGCCTAAAATAAAGACAGAATAGCTCGCTAGGTTGAAAACCCGAAAGGGCGACTTAGGCAAAAGTGAGCGTCTCGGTGGATTGAAAACCCGAAAGGGCGGTCCAGGCAAAAATTAAAGACATAAAAAAAAAATGAATATATATATCCCGCTAGATTGAATACCTCACCCTGGGGCAATCTAGGCAAAAATTAGGGATTTGGCAAGTACATGTATCCTGACAAGACTTTGTTCTACAAGCTGTCTTCTGTCAAAGATTCTCGCTCAGTCATTGTCAACTGAAGCTTCAAATACATTGGATTCAGAGTTGGTGGAGAAATGGTAATTATGTTCAATGTAGCCCTTTTTCCAATATATATATCACCAATTTCAAATTTGTAAAGATCCATGGAGTCTCGCCATTTGCGGACTACCATTCTATCAAATAAATTTGAGCCTTTATCCAATCCTTTGCACTCTTATTTATTTCTGCTTAACAAATGTTTGCATGTTTTAATTGATAAATATCATTGTTTTAAGCAAATAAAGTTTTCACAAACTGTTTTTAAACAAAGTGAACATTCATAATGACTGAAAGGATAAATGGAATGTCTTTAGTGCTCTCCCAAGGATCCAAACTTCCAAACTTCCACCTCAAAATTCACCATGATCCAAGTTCCAAATTAAAAAGTGCCCAACATTAAAGTTGTTCCCCTTGATCTAAGCTTTCCAAAGAACCCAAGTTCATGGATTTTGGATAAGGATTGTTAGGGCTGCGCATGGCTTTAACAGGTCTGCATGATTGGAAGAAATCAAATGCCAAAAATCACATTTCACATTGCCTTGACATCCAAGCCTCATTTGAACTTCAGAATGATTGTACATGGATCAAAATGGATTGCTTCATGGGCCTGTACACGCCCATGCAAGCTTGTGCATCATAATGTCCAAATTTAGCAATTTTTCAAGTGTGCAAATATCAGTCACAATTGCTATAAATACAGGCCCTTGGAGCTCAATTCAAAGACACCTTGTGTGCCGGCTTTGCCCCCCAATTGAAACCCTCACATTTCAAAGGAAAACCTGAGAATATTCAACTTGAAAGTTGAGTTTGAATCTCACTGTTTGGAGATTCAGAAACTCCAGGATCCAAAGCTTTGTACCATTGCCAAACCTCTCCTGCAAGCTTCTCAAGTGTGATCAGATCAAGGTTGAAGCAAGCAAGATCCATATCTGCAAAGCATTGAAGGTAAATTTCAGAAAACTTCTTCTCTTTGATTCTCACTCAATTCTTATCAATTCTCTTGAATCTTTGGTTGTCTGAAGTCCTACCAATGTGGGCAAGAAGATTGAGTTGCTTTGAGGTCAAATCGAAGCAACTCAGTTGTCACACCTCAAAATTCAACTCCTCATATCTTTTTATATATTTGGAGTTAGTTGAAATTGAGGTCAGATTCGTGCTCTACGCCATTTTTTCTTTCAGGTCATGTCCTCCTTTTTTATTTTGGTGATGGTTGAGGGTGAATCAGTCCAGTGAGGTCCACCAGAGAAGAAGACCGGAGCTCTGGCTCGGGCGGTGTGTTGGCACGTCTCCCAGCCACAGGATCCATTCAAATTGTTTTAATCTTAGGCGTTGGTTTTGATTACCACGCGTGTGGCGCGCTGACTAGGTTCCATCATGGAACCCGCGTTTGTGTCCACTTGATCTGCCACCTTAATTAATGAGGGAGATCAAGTGGCTCACGTTTTTTTTTATTTTTTGATTTTTGTTTTAATTCATTTGATTTTCATTAATTCATATCAATTTTAATATTGATCCAAAAATATGAGAGTTTCACCAATTTTTTAAAAATAAATTCCTCTTTCATATTCTGAATTTAAATTATTTTTTGGATCATTATTAATATTTTTCATGATTTAATTGATTTTGTGTTTATTTTTAATTATTTAAAATTATGAATTTTTTTCTCCAAGGCCATTTCTTTGGTGTTTTGATGAGGTTTTAGGAATTTGACAAACCATATTTAATTTAAATGCGTTATTTTAGTATTTTTTAAATTGGATAAATGCCAAATAATTGTGTTGACCTCTTGTGATGGTTTGTGTAAGTTTGACTTGTGTTGTTGGGCCTTGGTCAAGGTTGATTTGACTTTGCTAGGTTAATATCATTGGATTTAGGGGATTGATGGAATGTACATTCCATCTTCTGAAATGAATGAATGATATTAATTTGGTAAAAGTCCTCCTTTGACCAATTTGAGTTATGATCGATTCCCCTTCCTCTTCATCTACTTCCCTTTCTTTATGCATTCATTTCATTTGGTCTATGATGTCTCCAAATCCTAAGGCTAGTCGATTGCAAAATTGACATAAGTATGGATGAGATTAGGCCACCTCTTTTGCATATTCTTTTTGTGTGTGGTATGTTTCATGAGAATAGTCCATTATACTATGTCTCTAACATGCATTAACACCAAAATTCTATTGCCCGACCTCAAATAGTTATGACTTCTAGATAAGTCCAATTACGATTGCTTAACATAGCGCTAAATTTTTGACACAAAAGGCATATCATTCTAGTTAGTGAGATTGTAAGTCTCCCCTCTTTCATGGTATTGTGTGGAAACTTGGCCTTTTTTCCTTCCTTTGGAAGATGTCTTGGCTCAAGGATCAATGCTTGTGATAAGTGGGTTGAGTGTTCTCCAAAGAATGACTTAAAACAAAAAGCAAAACAATACTAACTTCTAACTCATTAATAAGTAACATTTAATTTTAAGCTCTATTCATTTGTCATTTATTCATTACATTCTAATTGTTTATGTTAATGTAATTTTCCCTTTGTCCATTTGGACCATATTATGTGATATATCTTGCTTGTGTATATTTTGTTTGCTTGCGTGGTCTTGGACCATTAATGTACATAATAAGAACAAAAAACCCTAAAAAACGTTTGTGTGGACTGTTGGCTTGATCTTGGATAATTGGACTTAGAATCTAGGCAACCTCCCTATGCTAAAAGACTTGGCCAATGCCAACTTTTGTGTAACCAAGTGCTTGAAATTTTAAACTTCATCTGATACATCTTTGAAGATCCCTCTGAGTTCATCTTCAACATGATCATTATGAAGCTGTTATTTTGAACCTGTGACTTGTGGAATTCATATGCTATATGGGCAAATTTGAAAGAGATCATGGAGTGGCTAAAGCTTGGATGGGGCTATCTTTATTTGATGCCTTGCTCTTCAAGATAATATTGTATGCATTGTTTGTTGCTTGATTCTAATATCCAAGGGAATTTGGGGTTTCTATATGGCATTCTTTCCTATTGGATTGCTACCCATCAGTCCGATCTTTTCAACTCTTAACTTGTAATTTTGGTGCTTAGGATTAGTCTCTTCATCTCCTCCCCACTTATTTAATTTCAAAATCTCTCCCTCCTTTTAAAAATTCTTCTTTGCTTGAACTAGTTTTGTTCTAAACTTTGACCACTTTGCAAACTAGAAACTTTATGCCATTGCATTTTCAAACTTCTTTTCTCAATCAAACTTGTAAAACAACTTAATTATACTTGACCTAAACCTTCAAAAAGCCAAAAAGAACTAACTCATTAAAACCATTTTTAGGCCTTTGTGCCTTTCAAACTTATCTTTTATTAAAAGCAATGCATCCACTTTGAAATTTATATCACGAACTACGAGGTTTTGATTCCTTATTTTTATGTTGGTACGTAGGCACAAGTCCAGAGGTCTTGTCAAACACAAAAATATAATTAATGAATTCTTTTCTCATCCCTCCATTCTATTTATTTGTAAACATCATTCATACAAAAACACATATGCACACAAGAAAGGGCTCCCTAGGAGTACCTAGGACACTTTGGATGCTAACACCTTCCCTCTGTGTAACCAACCCCCTTACCTGTAATCTCTGACATTTTATTAGTTTTGATTTGAAAACTTCTTACTTTTGGGTTTTGTTAGTACTTTTTCCCCTTTCCCAAGGAAATAATAAAAGTGCGGTGGCGACTCTTGTTATTTGACGTCTAGGTTATCCATAGCTTGATGATCATGAATTTACCACTACAAAAATTAAGTGGCGACTCTGTTGGGGAGTAGTCTCCAGTGGTTTTAGCCTACTTTTTTGTGTGTATATAATTGTATAATCTGCTTGTTTGTGTGATATAATCTGCTTGTTGTGCTTGGTGATCTCTAAGTGGTGAGATGAGTTCTAACCCGAACTTGAGTGCAATTAAGATATGAGGATGGTATAGTCATGTTCGACTTGTGTGGAGTAGTCCTTAACAAGTTGACTTGAGATCCATCTACTCAGTGGAGACTCTTTTAGATTTGGAAATGTCACACAAGTATTTGTGGTTAGGCATTACTATCTCTAACTTGGGTCCGAGAAGCTGAGGACCGTAGAACATTTACCCCTATTGGCCTATTTAGGACGTAGTGCGGAGACTGTTCAAGTGTAGACTTGATAACAGTTATTACGCAATACAACACTCAAATGAGTTTCTCTTGAGAATATTATGGGTCGATGAGTCAGTCATCTTATCCTGTAATATTCGATAGATGGAATTAAGACTCTGGGAACTTTTTAGAACATGATCTACAAGTTTTTATCCTTAGTTCACTCCTTTGGGATGGTTCTTACCTAGAATCCATGCTCGTGAGTTACAACAAACCCTTGATTCTTGGTTGATCCAATCAAGTCTTGTCAAAATCAATGGAACTTAGGTGTTGATAAGGTGAAAACCATAATCCACCAAAATGCCAGAGATTACAGCTAAGGGGGTTGGTTACACAGAGGGGAGGTGTTAGCACCCAAAGTGTCCTAGGTACTCCCAGGGAGCCCTTTCTTGTGTGCATATGTGTTTTTGTATGAATGATGTTTGCAAACAAATAGAATGGAGGGATGAGAAAAGAATTCATTAATTATATTTTTGTATTTGACAAGACCTTCAGATTTGTGCCTACGTACCAACATAAAATGAGGGATCAAAACCTCGTAGTTCGTGGTATCAATTTCAAAGTGGATGCATTGCTTTTAACAAAAAATTTAAGTTTGAAAGGCACAAAGCCCTAAAATGATTTGAATGAGTGTTAGTTCTTTTTGGCTTTTGAAAATTTTAAGTCAAGTATAGTTAAGTTTATTTACAAGTTTGCTTAAGAAAAGAGTTTGAAAAATGCAATGGCATAAGGCCAAAGTTTCTAGTTTGCAAAAAATGGTCTAAGTTTAGAAACAGACACAAGCAATGAAGTTAGTATTTCTTTTGCTTTTGCTCTTTTGTTTCGGTCGTTCTTTGGAGAACACTTAACCCACTTATCACAAGCGTGGATCCTTGAACCAAGACATCTTCCAAAGGAAGGAAAAAGGCCAAGTTTCCACACAATACCATGAAAGAGGGGAGACTTACAATCTCACTAACTAAAATGCTATGCCTTTTGTGTCTGATGGCGACTGGTGGAGAAACCAAAGTCTTATCAGAACTATGTAAACTGCTGCAAAGAACCGTTCTTACTCTGCTGGAGACCAAATATAAACTCGGCTGGGGAATACATACTAAACTTCAAAGGGGATTAATCAACCAACTCAGCTGAGGCAACAGAGAAGAAATAATCATCTGGAGAAAAACAACCAACACCGAGTGCTGAACAATGCTGTCGGGGATGATAGAGAAATTGCGCTTACTGCTTAGGGAGAACCAATAATGCTCCACACTTAGGGCTTATTGCTTTCAAACCATTGTTAATATTCCTCTTACATGAAATCAATTGCTTAAAATTCATGCTTTTATATGTTTAAGAAAAATGATTTTGATTTAAAAATTTTAATTTCAAAAGTGATCATAACAAAAGGGTTACATTGAATACAATGATCACTAATCCTTTTACAAACTCTTGATATCCACTGTGCTCTTGGCTGCTTACTAGGGATCAGAATCCAACCGTTGTGCTCAAGAACGTCTTCAAAACTGAAGATCAGCAGGATGCAGTTACTTGCCAGAATCCCTAATTTTTGCATAAATTGCCCCAAAGCGGGGTACTCAATTTATCGGGATAATTCTATTCTGTTTTATGTCTCTAATTTTTGCCTGGATCGCCCTTTCAGGTTTTCAATCCATCGAGACGCTCATTTTTGCCTAAGCCGCCCTTTCGGGTTTTCAACTTAGCGAGCTGTTCTTTTCTTTTTAAGGCGAAGTATTTCTTGACTGCATCTGCGTTCACCAGACGCATGAACTCTTCACCATCCATAGTTGTAAGAATCAAAGCACCGCCTAAAAAGGCTCTCTTAACAACATATGGGCCTTCGTAATTAGGAGTCCATATGCCCCTAGAATCTGGTTTGAAAGATAGAATCTTCTTGAGCACAAGGCCACCTTCTCTGAATACACAAGGTCTGACCTTCTTATTAAAAGCTCACTTCATTCTCTGCTGATATAATTGGCCATGACACATGGCAGTCAATCTCTTCTCTTCAATTAAATTCAGCTGATCATACCTGGCTTGACACCATTTAGCCTCAGTCAACTTGGCTTCCATCAACATACACAATGATGTGATCTCACCCTCTAAGGGAAGCACAACTTCCACACCATATACAAGAGACAAAGGGGTTTCCCCTATTGAAGTGCGGATGGATGTATGATACCCGGGCAAAGCAAATGGTAGCATCTCATGCCAATCTTTGTACGTTACAACCATCTTTTGAATAATCTTCTTGATGTTCTTTTTTGCAGCTTTAACAACCCCATTCATCTTAGGTTTGTAGGGAGAAGAATTATGGTGTGCAATCTTGAAGTCTTTGCAAAGAGCTTCCACCATATTGTTGTTCAATTTCGATCCATTATCAGTAATGATCTTACATGGCACACCATAACGGAATATGATCAGATTCTTGATAAACCTTACAACAACTTGCTTGGTTACATTTGCATACGATGCCGCTTCAACCTATTTTGTGAAGTAATCAATTGCCACCAAAATGAAACGATGTTCGTTCGAAGATTTGGGCTCGATCATGCCAATCATATCAATTCCCCACATGGAGAAGGGCCATGGGGAGGAAATGACGTTTAACAGTGTCGGAGGGACATGAATCTTTTTTGCATAAATTTAACACTTATGGCATTTCTTCACAAACTTGCAATAGTCAGATTCCATTGTCAGCCAATAGTAACCTGCTTGCAACATCTTCTTCGTCATTGCATGTCAATTGGAATGAGTACCAAAGGAACCTTCATAGACTTTACTCATCAATAAGTTTGCTTCGTGTCTATCCACGTATTTGAGAAGAACCATATCGAAATTTCTCTTATATAACACATCCCCATTCAGGTAGAAATTGCCGGCTAATCTTCTCAAAGTCTTCTTATCTTTCAATGATGCCCAGACGGGTAAATCTGACTTTGGAGGAAACACTTGATATCATAATACCATGGCTTTTCGTCTTTGACCTCTTCAACAGCAAACACATGAGCTGGCATGTCAAGACGCATCACAGTCAAATTGGGAACCTCATTCCAATATTTCACCACAATCATGGAAGCCAATGTTGCAAGAGCATCTGCCATCCGGTTTTCATCTCGATGGATATGATAATATTCAACCTTTGTAAAGAAAGTTGAAATCCTCCTCGCATAATCTCTATATGGTATCAAACCGGGTTGATTCGTATCCCATTCACCTTTGATTTGATTTACAACCAAAGCTAAATCTCCACAGACATCCAAATACTTGATTCTGAGATCAATGGCCTCTTCAAGCCCCATAGTGCAAGCTTCATATTCTTCCATATTGTTTGTACACTTGAAGGTCAATCTAGCTATAAATGGAAAATGCGTGCCTTGAGGAGTAATAATCACTGCCCCAATTCCATTACCATATTGATTAACAACTCCATCAAATACCACGCCCCAACGGGAACCAGGTGTTGGCCCTTTTTCAAGCAATAGTTCATCACAATCTTTCATTTTCAAGTACAAGATCTCTTCGTAATGAAAATCATACTGCACTGACTGCTAATCTTTTATCGGTTGGTGAGCCAAGTGGTCAGCCAAAATACTACCTTTGATTGATTTTTGAGATCGGTATTCAATATCATATTTTGATAACAACATATGCCAACGAGCACTCCTCCCAGTTAAAGCAGGCTTCTCAAATACATACTTGATCGGATCCATTTTGGCAGCCCAAGCCAATGCGCAACAAGTCTTCTCTAGCATAGAATACCGAGTCTCACAATTAGTGAATTTCTTACTGAGGTAGTAAATTTCAAATTCTTTCTTTCCAGTCTCATCTTGCCGACCAAGAACGCAACCCATACTATCTTCAAGCATAGTCAAATACATGATCAATGGTCTTCCTTCAACAGGTGGAGACAAAATCAGAGGTTCAAGCAGATATCCTTTGATACTGTCAAAAGCTTTCTGGCAGTCTTCGGTCCAATGACAAGACTGATCTTTCCGAAGAAGCTTGAATATAGGCGTACATGTGGCAGTCATGTGGGAAATGAATCTTGAGATATAATTCAAGCGGCCGAGAAAACCCTTGACTTGCTTCTCAGTTTTGGGCGCACGCATCTCTTGTATTGCTTTGACCTTTGCAGGATCAACTTCAATAACTTTCTCGCTGACAATAAAGCCCAACAACTTACTAGAACGAACACCAAAAGTACATTTATTGGGATTCAAGTGGAGTTTATACTTCCTCAAACGCTGGAATAGCTTCAACAAATGCTCAACATGTTCCTCTTCATCAATGGATTTAGCAATCATATCATCAACATAGACTTAAATCTCTTTATGCATCATATCATGAAAAAGAGTAGTCATTGCTCTCTGGTAAGTTGCACCAGCATTCTTTAAACCGAAAAGCATCACTCTATAAAATAATGTTCCATAGGGTGTAATGAATGTGGTCTTCTCCATATCTTCGGGTGCCATCTTGATCTGATTATATCTGGAAAATAAGTCCATAAATGAAAAGACTTTGAATTTAGTTGTATTGTCCACCAACATACCAATGAGTGACAGAGGGAAATCATCTTTCGGACTGGCTTTGTTCAAATCTCTATAATCTATGCACATCCGAACTTTTCCATCCTTCTTCAGAACGAGCACAATATTGGCCACCCACTATGGATACTCGACAGTCACAAGGAAACCGACATCGATTTGCTTTTGCACTTCTTCTTTGATCTTCACTGCCATATCGAAATGCATTCTTCTTAACTTTTGCTTGACTGACGGGCATTCTGGCTTCAACGGCAATTTATGCTCCACTATCTCAGAATCCAAACCAGACATGTCTTGATAAGACCAAGCAAACACATCTGAATATTCTCGGAGAAGATCAATCAACCTCTTCTTAACAGCTGGACACAGTCGAGGCTCAATCTTGACTTCCTTCACATTATCTTCGGAACCCAAGTTGACTAGCTTAATCTGCTCTTCGAATGGCTGAGTGGCTTTTCCTTCACGCTCAAGAAGATGAGACAATTCATCACTCACTTCTTCATCACTTTCCTCCTCATCCTCAAACACAGGGAATTCAAAATTTGGAGAAGGAGAAGGAGCATCGTATTCAATGAGGTTAGAAATCAACCCGCATAATGATTTGATATTTGGATTTTATAGAAGTGAACTTGTGACCAAATATTATGCAGATAGACAATTATATTATTTATTCATGTTTTTTGTGATTACCATTTTCAGAATAAAGCAAAAAGTAAAAACAAAACAGCATAGATGTGGATGAACAGAGTTATATTTTATTAATGATCAAATTGAAAATGCCCAAACAATGTTCACTTCTCCCTTAGGCATGGGTGAAGGATTTTAAAAAACAAATAAAAGCAATTACTTAGATCGATGCACAATAACAGAAATATCAATAGCAGTCCAATTGTTGCAAGCTTTTCCATGCGTCACAAAATTGGTGCAGTCTTCCTCTTCGTCATCCTCTAGCACAACAACTAAGTTTTGTTCATTGCCATGAATGAACCCTCCGCTACAGAAACTAAGTTGCGTATCTTCAGATCTGACAGCTGAGGAACCTTGTTTGAAACCCAAACCGGTTTTGTTATTGTTATCGAAGACCTCTACCATCTGCCCTCACTGATCAACATTTCCATCTTCAACAATCTTCCTTGCATCTTTGAATGAGGACATAGGTGCCCCAACTCTCTTTTCAACATAAATAGATAAGGCTTGGAATGGAGTTCCGACCTCATCCTCAGCTTCAACATAAGAGAAAGATGACAGGTGGCTGACTAACAGAGCCTTCTCCCCGCCAACAATAACTAGCTTTCGATTCTTAACAAACTTGAGCTTCTGATGCAACATGGAGGTAACAGCTCCCGCCTCGTGAATCCATGGCCTTCCCAGAAAAGAACTATAGGCCGGGTGTATATCCATTACTTGAAAAGTAATCTGGAAGTCACTCAAACCTATCTTCACCGGAAGGTCCACTTTGCCAATCACAGTTTTACGTGAACCGTCAAAAGCTTTGATGATCATGCCACAATATCTCATAGGCGCTCCTTGATACGACATCTTGGAGAATGTTAATTTTGGAAGCACATTCAACAAAGATCCGGTGTCGACTAGCACATTTGACAAAGCGTCATCTTTGCAATTCATGGAGATATGCAAAGCCAAGTTATGATTCCTACCTTCCTCGGGGAGTTCTTCATCACAGAAACTGAGATTATCGCAGGAAGTGATGTTAGCCACAATATGATCGAACTGATCCACCGTAACATCATGTTCCATATAGGCTCGCTCAAGAACTTTCTGCAGTGCTTCTCTGTGTGCTTCAGAATTCATCAACAGAGACAGTACTGAGATCTTCGAGGGCGTTCGGAGCAGTTGCTTACCATATTGAATTCACTCTTCTTAATCAGCATGAGTACCTATCATCATCATTAGGCTTCAAGCTACCGGATTCACCAGACTGACACCTTGGAGCACTAACTGATTCTACAACAGGCACCTCCACTTTCTTACTGACAATCGAATCTGCTACATTCTTTGGGAACACCGACCCAAACACATGACCACTGCGGGTCACCTTGGTAACATCAACAATGCTTACAACAGAACTGGTCGTAAGAAAAGGAACCTCTTGACCATCTTTCACCATAGTTGCATTATACTGATACGGGACAACTTAATCGGAATGATATGGGACTGGACCCGCAAACCGTATAACCAACGATGATACCAATATCTTGCTGACACTATTACTACTGCTACTGTTATACTCAATAACCACTCTCTCAGGATTCTTGAAAACCGGTACTATAACATTGACATCGTCATCTATGTGACGAGATTGAACAATCTGGATCAAGCCTTCATCCATCAACCGCTGGATGTCTCTCTTCACAATCATACAACCTCTAGGGTTGACACTGCAGATAGCACAACCATCATGGTCATGCTCACAATCACTAACCAAGAAAATGTCCTTGTGCATCCTCACTAAGGACCTTCTAATGAAGCGTACATCGAATACCTTGAACTCCCCTGGACAACCGTCTACCATATTAACAGATGAACTTCCATGGGCAGGAAGTGGGTTAGCTTTAACATTCAGCGCACGGTCCTCAACGGACACCATTCCACTCTTAACTAGCTTCTGGATTTCATACTTGAGGGGTAACAATTCTCTATATCATGTCCGGGAGCTCCTTGATAAAAAGCACAACGGAGTTCCAGTTTGTACCACCAGGGAAGTGGTTCAGGGATTTGCGGAGGATTTCTTGGTTGTAACAGGTTCTTGAGAACCAAAGAGGGATATAGTTTTGCATACGTCATCAGAATTGGGTCGAAAGAGACCTTCTTCCTCTCAAAAGTTTGTTGCTGATGATTGTTGGTATTGTTGTTGTTGTAGGTGTTTGTTTGTTATTGTGTTTGTTATTGTTGACATTGTCGTTGTTGAATTGGTGTTGATTGATTTGCTGAAAATACAGGAATGACTGAATATACTTGATGATGATGTTGATGGGGTGGTTGATTTTTTCTTACCTGAGGCCTCCTCTGCCTCCCAACGGTCACTGCATTAGCTTCACTGTCCTTCTTCTTACTAAAACTGTTGCCATACCTCTTGTTGGATGACACCTCCTCTCTAGACAACCGTCCTTCTCGGACACCTTCTTCTAGCCTCATCCCCATGTGTACCATTTTGATAAAGTCACTGGGGGCACTGGAAATCATTCGCTCATAATAAAATGAGCTCAGGGTCTTTAGAAAAATCTTAGTCATCTTCTTTTCCTCTAAAGGAGGGATGACCTGAGCAATAAGCTCTCTCCATCTCTGCGCATACTCCTTTAATGTCTCCTTGTCCTTCTGAGACAATGATCTCAACTAATCTCTATCGGGAACCATATCAACATTGTATTTATACTGCTTTACAAATGCTTCGCCCAAATCGTTGACTGTGCGAATACTCGCACTATCCAACCCCATGTACCACCTCAGGGCGACACCAGTCAAACTGTCTTGAAAATAATGGATCAACAGCTGATCATTATCTATTTGAGTAGACATTTTTCGGGCATACATCACCAAATTACTGAGTGGACAGGTATTCCCTTTGTATTTTCAAAGTCAGGCACTTTGAATTTCACCGGAATCTTCACATTTGGGACCAAACACAGTTCTGCAGCACTCTTCCTAAACAAGTCTTTACCCCTCAAAGTTTTCAACTCCTTACGCAGCTCAAGGAATTGATCCTTCATCTCATCCATCTTCTCATACACATCTGAACCCTCAAACGACTCAGAATGATAGATGGTGTCTTCTACACGAGGCAAGGTATGCACAACATAGATACCGGCATAAAAGCAAACGTAGGCGCAAAACCTTCAGGCACGAAGTTCGGCGACATTTCCCATGGGAATCCGGTAGGCATGTTGGGCGCAAAATGAGAAGTAGTTGCAGGAATGGTAGAGGTAGCTATCTTGGAAATGACAGTCCTTTGAGGAGGAGGAGTTACGAGTGTTGGAGAAGACTGGCTCGGAGCAGCTAAGACTGACTCCATCATTGCAGTCAGGCGGGCGATCTCCTTTTTCAAGTCTCTATTCTCTTACTCAAGATGTTCCATGATTCTAGAGTGATTGGTGTGAGTATTGTATCGATGAGTCAGCTTGGCTGAAGCACAGAAGAAACACCAATGAGACATCTAGCGAAAGAGAAACCTGCTTATGCAAATGATGCATGAAATGTAATGCTTGATTATTTTTATTTTCAAGGAACTTACTATATTATTCAGAAATATATACATTTAACAGTAATTGCAATAATTTGATATGACCATAAAAATCTCTTTTATTTATATAATTGGAAGGATTACACTAAGTACAAATTCAAAAACCAAATGAAAAATACAAGAGGAAAGGAGACTAGTCATCATAAGGATCCTTAACAACAATGTCATAAGATCTAGTTGTAGGCGCGTACTTCCTCCGAATGCATCGTATATAGGTCTCAAAAGAAGCCTTCATCTGAGTCTTCTCAAGGACAAGTTGATCAACAATCTTCTTCCAAGCAACGGAAGGCTGAGGCATACTAGAGGAAGGTGAAACCTCTGACTCTCTCTATCTCTTTGTCACTCGGTCTTCAAGTATCTCAATAAGTGCATCTTTGTCCTTAGACTCAAGCTGCAACTCTTCATGCTTTATGCTCAAAGCATGGAAACGCTCTTCCCACATATATTTCTCTTGTTTCATCTTGGCGAGTGCGTCTTCCAACTCCTCTACATCCTGGTTAGGGAAAGTTAATGGCTCAACCACAACCATAGACATAAGTCTCTCACAAGGATAAGGCATCTTCAACTCCAAAGCTCTTTTCTTCACCCAAAGAGCGTAAGCTTCCAAAGCTACACAATTGCGCGGACCAAGCTTGGATCTTCCTTTCCTATGCACATTATGCCAAGCATGCACAATCTTCTGCTTCAAATTTTGGGGATCTTTACCCTCTTGATAGAAAAGGCCTTCTAACAAAATGTTATTAGGTTTGTCTCTCAAGGGGAACCCAAGTTGACAACGAGCAAAAGCAGGGTTGTAGTTAATTCCTTATTGTCTACCAATGAGAGGCACATTAGAGAATTTACCATAACTATCAATAATATCCAAACTGCTTAATGAAGGATCATACCAAACTAAATCATCATTAGTGAGAGACATAATTCTCTGAGAACACCATAGACATTGTTTGTTCTCCACAAAAGCCGATGTCTGAGGCAAGTGCAAAATAAACCACTTGTACAGAAGAGGAATGCAACAGACAATCGTTCCACCACCTTTAGAATTCCTTAGATGCAAAGAGAAGTACATATCACCTAACAGAGTAGGCACATGATTCCCAATCAAGAAAATTCTAATGGTGTTGACATCAACAAAATCGTCTATGTTAGGGAACAAAGATAATCCATAGATGAGTAACACAAAGATCGCTTCAAAAGCATCCACACTAACAACTTGAGCAAAGGAAGTAGCTTCCTTGATGAGGAAATCAGAAGGCAACCCAAACAATCCTCCTTTCTTCAACCAATGAGCCTTTATCTCAGACTTCTTCAAGTGAAGAGCTTCAACAATAAGATGAGATCTGGGAATCTCTTTCATTCCACTAAATGGCACTTTGTTAGAAACAGGTATCCCCAAGAGATGGGCATACTCCTTCTACATAGGCACAAGCTGATAATCCGGAAAAGTGAAGCAACAGTAGAGAGGGTCATAGAACTACACTAATACACTCAAAAGTCCTTCAACCACATTAGCATACAAGATAGACAGAAGCTTTCCATGAACTTGCTTGAAGTCCAAGGGATCTAATACAAAAGATGCTAGCTTCCTTATATCTTTTAAATCAGGACATCTGAAACTGTACTTCTTAGTGATCCTTCGTCCATAATCCATGGTCTAAAAATATTTTCAAATAACACCTTAATTCCTTGAAATTCTTGTGTGATGAATGTTACGATGCGCATGAATGCATGAATGCAACAATCACAAATAAGGGATCACACACAAGGAAAACAAACAAAGGTCAAGGGATGAATCGAGTCATTATCAAGATCAATCATCCATTTTGGTGGATTATGGTTTACACCTTATCAACACCCAAGTTCCATTGATATTGATAAGACTTGATTGGATCAACCAAGAATCAAGGGTTTGTTATGAGTCACGAGCATGGAGTCTGGGTAAGAACCATGCCAAAGGAGTGAACTAAGGATAAAACCTGTAGATCATGTTCTAAAAAGTTCCCAGAGTCTTAATTCCATCTATCAGATATTATAGGTTAGGATGACTGACTCATCAACCCATAATATTCTCAAGAGAAACTCGTCTGAGTGTAGTATCGCGTAACAACTGTTATCAAGTCTACACTTGAACAGTCTCCGCACTACGTCCTAAATAGGCAAAGAGGGGTTAAATTTTTTACGGTCCTCAGCTTCTCGAACCCTAAATTAGAGATAGTAGTTCCTAACCACAAATACTTGTGTGACATTCCCAAATCCAAAAGGGTCTCCACTAACTTGGTAAGGACTACTCCACACAAGTCAAACATGACTATACCATCCTCCTATCTTAATTGCACTCAAGTTCGGGTTAGAACTTATCTCACCACTCAAAGATCACCAAGCACAACAAGCAGATTATATCACACAAACAAATATACATATATCAAATATACAGTTATATACACACAAAAAAGTAGGGTAAACCCACTGGAGACTACTCCCTAGCAAAGTCGCCACTTAATTTCTGTAGTGGTAAATTCATGATCATCAAGCTATGGATAAGTTGGACATTAATTAAACAAGAGTTGCCACCATGCCTTTATTTTTTCCAAGGGAAAAGGGAAAAGTACGAACAAAACCCAAGAATAACAAGTTTTCAAATCAAAACTAATAAAATGCCAGAGATTACATGTAAGGGAGTTGGTTACACAGAGGGAAGGTGTTAGCACCCAAAGTGTCCTAGGTACTCCTAGGGAGCCCTTTCTTGGGTGCATATGTGTTTTTGTATAAATGATGTTTGCAAACAAAGAGAATGGAGGGATGAGAAAAGAATCCATTAATTATGTTTTTGTGTTTGACAAGACCTTCGGACCTGTACCCACGTACCAACATAAAATGAGGGATCAAAACCTCGTAGTTCATGGTATCACTTTCAAAGTGGATGCATTGCTTTTAACAAAAAATTAAGTTTGAAAGGCACAAAGGCCTAAAATGATTTGAATGAGTGTTAGTTCTTTTTGGCTTTTGAAAATTTTAAGTCAAGTATAGTTAAGTTTATTTACAAGTTTGCTTAAGAAAAGAGTTTGAAAAATGCAATGGCATAAGGCCAAAGTTTCTAGTTTGCAAAAAATGGTCTAAGTTTAGAAACAGACACAAGCAAAGAAGTTCTTAAAAGGAGGGAGAGATTTGAAATTAAAGAAGTGGGGAGGAGATGAAGTGACTAATCCTAAGCACAAATTTAAAAGTTGAGAGTTGAAAAGATCTGACCAATAAGCTGCAATCCAATAGGCAAGAATGTCATATAGAAACCCACAATTCCCTTGGACTTTATAATCAAGCAACAAACAATGCGTAAAATATCAACTTGAAGAGCAAGGCATCAAATAAAGATAGCCCCATCCAAGCTTAGCAACTACATGATCTTCTTCAAATTTGCCCATGTAATAGATGAATTCCAAGATGACATAAGTCACTGGTCAAAATAACAGCTTCACAATGATCATGTTGTAGATGAACTCAAATGGATCTTCAATATTGCATCAGATGAAGTTTCAATTCTCAAGCACTTGGTTTCATGAAAGTTGGCATTGGTCAAGTCCTTTGCATAGGGAGTGATGCCTAAATTCTAAGTCAAATTGTCTCGGATCAAACCAACAGTCAAAACAAGATATTTTTAGGATTTTTGTTCTTATTATGTACATTAATGGTCAAAGACCACACAAACAAACACAATATACACAAACAAAATATATCACAAAATATGATCCAAGTGGACAAAGTGAAAATGACATTTAACATAAACAATTAGAATGGTATGAATATTGGCAAATGAATAAAGTTTAAAAAAAGTGCATTAAAATAAAGGACTTGAAAATAAATGTTAGTTGTTAATAAGTTAGAAGTTAGTATTTCTTTTGCTTTTTCTCTTTTGTTTAAGTCATTCTTTGGAGAAAACTCAACCCACTTATCACAAGCATGGATCCTTGAACCAAGACATCTTTCAAAGGAAGAAAAAAGATCAAGTTTCCACACAATACCATGAAAGAGGGGAGACTTACAATCTCACTAACTAGAATGCTATGCCTTTTGTGTCAAAATTTAGCGCTATGTTAAGCAATCGTAATTGGACTTATGTAGAAGTCACAACTATATGAGGCCGGGCAATAGAATTTTGGTGTTAATGCATGTTAGAGACATAGTATGATGAACTATACTCATGAAATATACCATACAAAAAAAGAATATGCAAAGTGGGGTGGACCTAATCTCATCCATACTTATGTTGATTTTTCAATCAACTAGCCTTAGGATATAGAGACATCATAGGCCCATGAAATGAATGAGAAGAGAATGGGATTGAGATGAAGAGGGAGGAGAAATGGATCAAACTCAAATTTGACAAAGGAGGACTGTTACCAAGTTAAGATCCTTCATTCATTTTGGGAGATGGAATGTACATTCCATCAATCCCCTAAATCCTATGATCTTAACCTAACAAGGTCAAATCAATCTTGATCAAGGCCCAACAACACAAGTCAAACGCACAATGGCAATTAAAATGGCTCTACACAATTAATTTGACATTTAATCAATTAAAAATATTAAAAATAATGCATTAAATTAAATATGGTTGGTCAGTTTCCTAAAACCTCATCAAAACACCAAAGAAATGGCCATGAGGTTTATCATAGGTCAAACAAGGTCAAAGGACCATGGAGATTTTTTTTTCAGAATTTTTGGAAACTTAGAAGTATTTTTAAACAATTAAAAATATTCACAAAATCAATTAAATCATGGAAAATATTAATAATGATCCAAAAAATAATTTTAATTTAGAAAATAAAAGAGGATTTTATTTAATTTTTTTTGTGAAACTCTCATACTTTTTGGATCAATATTAAAATTAATATGAATTAATGAAAATCAAAGGAATAAAAATAAAAATCAGATAATCAAAAAAACGTGGACCACTTGATCTCCCTTATTAATTGAGGTGGCAGATCAAGTGGTGGAGAACGCGCGTTCCATGGTGCGTGCTAGTCAACTGTCCACACGCTTGGTAATCACAATGAGCGCTCCAGATTAAAACATTTTAAAACAAATCAATGACTCTGAACACTTCCAGCTCATCGCTGGAGCCAAGGGTCGGTCATCTTCTCTGATGACCCTGGCCGGACTGGTTCAATCAACACCATATCATAAATGAAAAAGGAGGACATGATCTTAAAGAAAAAATGGCATAGATCACGAATATCACCTCAATTTAGCCTGACTCCAAATATATTGAGAGATACGTGGAGTTGAATTTTGAGGTGTGTCAACTGAGTTGCTTCGATTTGACCTCAAAGCAACTCAATCTTCTTGCCTTCATTGGTAGGACTTCATACAACCAAAGATCCAAGAGAATTGATGAGAATTGAGAGAGAATCGAAGAGAAGAAAAATTTGGAAAAATACCTTCAACGCTGTGCAGAAATGGATCTCTCTTGCTTCAATTCGTGCTTGACCTTGCTTATGAAACTTATGGAAGTGGCTTAAGAGCAATGCAAAGCTTTGGATCCTGGAGTTTTTGAATCTCCAAACAGTGAGATTCAAACTCAAATTCCAATTGAAATTTATCAGGTTTTCCTTTGAATGGTGAGGGTTTGGAGCTAGGGATTCAAAGATGGCGCGCAAGGTCCTTCAAACTGAAGCATTAGACCTCTATTTATAGCAAATGGGAAGTGTTATTTGCACACTTGAAATTACTTCCAAAATTGGCAATGCAATGTACATGCTTGCATGAGCGTGTGCAGGCCCATGAAGTAATGAAGAAAGGTCCATAATCAACTGAAATGAGGTCTGCATGAAGCTTGGATTGCAAGGCAATGTTATTTGAATATTTGAAGCATGAAACTTGCCAACTTATACAACCATGTTTAAGCCATGCGCAGACCCCCCAAACTTTGTCCACAATCAATGAATTATGACTCTTTGGAAATCTTAGATCAAGAGGAACAACTCTTATGTTGAACACTTTTCCATTTGGAACTTGTATCATGGTGAATTTTGAGGTGGATGTTGGGAAATTTCAACATGTCAAAATATTTTCTAAGTGTCAAGCCACATGTTCAATTATTCCACCTTGCTTAACTTTTTATGTGAGCTCCAAATGAGAAACGTTTCTTCATCAAAGTTTTATCTCTTTCAAAATCCTTAAAATGGTCACAAATTTGACATCATTTGGACTTGGGATGAGTGAGTTATCCATTTTTGAAGTTGAGGAAAATCACTTGCTCAATGGTATTGGTCCAAAATGACCTATAATGTATCCTCATATCCCATGCTCATAAAAGTTGATTTATCTCTCATTCCAAACATCAAATTTTAAGTAGACACCTTGAATTTTATTGTTCAACCTGGAATCTTTCATCTCGTAAAAAATGAGCAAGTTATGGCCTTGGGAAGTTGACTTTCAAACCGAGGCGAAGAATAGGAATTATATCTATCAGTTACTAGATAGAAAAACACAAAGAGGATATCCGTCACCGGTTAGGATGAACATATCAAGGATAAACTCTGCAAAGGGGAGAAAAGCAGGATTTACAACTACCAGTTACTGGACAAAAGACCGCAAAGAGAAGGAAACCCGTCATCGATTAGGATAAACATATCAAAGATTAACTCTTTGAGAAACAAAATAGGGATTACAACTACCTTTTTATTGGGTAGAATTCCAGAAAGAGAATGTTTGTCACCGGTTAGGATGAACATATCAAGGATAAACTTAAAGCAGGGGAAGAAAATATTCGTCATCGGTTAGGATGAACATATCAAGGATATACTTCCCGGGAAACGTGAAAACGAATCCTGCTAGAAAAAAGGGTTTGCCTTTGCCGGGTATTGGGCAAGAAATAACAAACTGCAAACTGAGGAGAATACTACCAGTTACTGGGTAATAAACTCTCAGGAGACCAAAAGCATATATCTAGGTAAGATCTAGAAAGAAACAGTTAATAAAGAATCAACCCAATGAGGATGTAACTCAAGGGGAGTGGTTCCATCCAGATACTCAACTAGGGAGGAAACTAAAATAATAATCATCCACGAGGAAATAACTCAGTGGGGAAGGGAGAAAGGTTAAAGTCTTTCTGCATAGGGGGTTGACACTCTATAATTGAAGGAGGACAGACACACTGAACCTGTATGGGGATAAAGTGCCACCATAAAAGAGGATTAAAATCACAAAATGTAATAATGCGATAGTGCAAGTTATATGAGTGCATATGTATATGCATATGTATATATGATGATTATGCGGACAAAAAAATCACAAAGGATATAAAATGTCGCTGGTTCAAATCATCGATACAATTCCTAGCCAATCCATAAAAGAGGGAAACAATTGTTGGAGCAAAGATCAAACATCTCGAAGGTTCAACCCTATCTGGGGAAGAAAGGAGTAGATTTGCTGAGGAAACTGCTATCAATTCCGCGGGGAATTTTTGGTCAACACCATATTAAATGGGAGACAACCCTGCGGGAGATAAACACAAATAGCTGCTCAGAAACTAGGAGGAAACTCTGATTGGGGATAAATCTGATGGCGACTTGCGGGGAACCAAAGTTCTATCGAAACCAAACAAACTGTTATAATGAAATGCTTACAACCCGAGGGAGGCTAATCAAAAACTCAACTGGAGATGCCGACAAACTTGGATGGGAAAATCAATAACAAACAGATACTGACATGCTGCTGGGGATGAAAGAGGACTTACACCAACTACTTGGGGAAAACCAATAATGCTCTACACTTAGGGCTTATCGCTTTCAAACCAATATTGATATTCCTCTTAATGAAATCGATTATTTTAATGTTTTTATATGTTTAAGAAAATATGATTTTGCTTAAAATTTTAATTTCAAAAATGATCATAATAAAATCTAAATCTATTTGGCTGAATTAAACAAGAGTAGAAACAATTGGAAAAAGCTCAACTTTATTTAATGGAGTGGTAGTCTGTAAATGACAAGACTCCATAGATCTTTACATTAGTTTGAAAAATGGTAATTTACATGGAAAAGGGCTACATTGAATACAATGATCGCTAATCCTTCTACCAACTCTGGATATCCACTGTGCTCTTGACTTCTACTGGGGATCAGATTATGACAATATGCTCAAGAAAGTCTTCAAAAACTGAAGATCATCAGGTTGCAGTTACTTGCCATAATCCCTAATTTTTGCATAAATTTCCCCAAGGTGGGCTACTCAATTTATCGGGATAATTCTTTCTGTTTTTATGTCTCTAATTTTTTCCTGGATCGCCCTTTCAGGTTTTCAATCCACCGAGACGCTCATTTTTGCCTAAGCCGCCCTTTCGGGTTTTCAACTTAGCGAGTTGTTCTTTTCTTTTTAGGCAAAGTATTTCTTGACTGCATCTGCGTTCACATGACGAGTGAACTCTTCACCATCCATAGTTGTAGGAATCAAAGCACCGCCTGAAAAGGCTCTCTTAACAACATATGGCCCTTTATAATTAGGAGACCATTTTCCCCTAGAATCTGGTTTGAACGATGAAATCTTCTTGAGCACAAGGTCACCTTCTCTGAATACACAAGGTCTGACCTTCTTATCAAAAGCTTTCTTCATCCTCTGCCGATATAACTGACCATGACACATGGAAGTTAATCTCTTCTCTTCAATCAAATTCAATTGATCAAACCTGGTTTGACACCATTCAGCCTCAGTCAACTTGGCTTCCATGAGCACACACAATGATGGAATCTCAACCTCTACGGGGAGCACTACTTCCATACCATACACAAGAGAGAAAGGGGTTGCCCCTATTGAAGTGCGGATAGATGTACAATACCCGTGCAAAGAAAATGGGAGCATCTCATGCCAATCCTTATATGTAACAACCATCTTTTGAATAATCTTCTTGATGTTCTTGTTTGCAGCTTCAAAACCCCATTCGTCTTGGGTTTATAGGGAGAAGAATTATGATGTGCAATCTTGAAGCCTTTGCAAAGAGCTTCCATCATATTATTATTCATGTTCAATCCATTATCAGTAATGATCTTGCTTGGCACACCATAATGACATATTATTTGATTCTTGATAAACCTCACAACGACTTGCTTGATTACATTTGCATACGATGCCGCTTCAACCCACTTTATGAAGTAGTCAATTGCCACCAAAATGAAACGATGTCCGTTCGAAGCTTTGGGCTCAATCATATCAATTCCCCACATGGAGAAGGGCCTTGGGGAGGAAATAACATTCAACAGTGTCGGAGGAACATGAATCTTATCTGCATATATTTGATACTTGTGGAATTTCTTCACAAACTTGTAACAATCAGATTCCATTATCAGCTAATAGTAACCTACTCGCAACATCTTCTTTGCCATTGCATATCCATTGGAATGAGTACCAAAGGATACTTCATGGACTTTAGTCATCAATAAGTCTGCTTCGTGTCTATCCACGCATCTGAGCAGAACCATATCAAAGTTTCTCTTGTAAAGCACATCACCATTCAGGTAGAAGTTATCGGCTAATCTTCTCAAAGTCTTCTTATCTTTCAAAGATGCCCCAGGCGGGTAAATCTTACTTTGGAGGAAACATTTGATATCAAAATACCACGGATTCTCATCTTTGATTTCTTCAATAACGAACACATGAGTTGGCCTATCAAGACGAATCATAGTCAGATTGGGAACCTTATTCCAATACTTCACTACAATCATTGAAGCCAACGTTGCAAGAGCATCTCCCATCCGGTTTTCATCTCGAGGGATATGATGAAACTCAACCTTTGTAAAGAAAGTTGAAATCCTCCTCGCATAATCTTTGTATGGTATCAAACCGGGTTTATTCCTCTCCCATTCACCTTTGGTCTGATTCACAACCAAAGCTAAATCTCCATAGACGTCTAAATATTTGATTCTGATATCAATGGCCTCTTCAAGCCCCATAATGCAAGCTTCATACTCAGCCATATTATTTGTACACTTGAAAGTCAATGTAGCTATAAATGGAAAATGCGTGCCTTGAGGAGTAATAATCACTTCCCCAATGCCATTACCATATTGGTTAACAGCTCCATCAAATACCATGCCCCAACGACAACCAGGTTTTGGCCCTTCTTCAAGCAATGGATCATGACAATCTTTTATTTTCAAGTACAAGATCTCTTCATCAGGGAAATCATATTATACTGAATGGTAATCTGCGATTGGTTGGTGAGCCAAATGGTCAGCCAAGACACTACCTTTGATTGCTTTTTGAGATCAGTATTCAATATCATACTCAGATAACAACATCTGCCAATGGGAAATCCTCCCAATTAAAGCAGGCTTCTTAAAAATATACTTGATCAGATCCATTTTGGATATCGACCAAGTGGTATGATTCAAGATATATTGACGCAGACGCTTAGCAGCCCAAGCAAATGCGCAACAAGTCTTCTCAAGCATATAATACCGAGTCTCATAGTTAGTGAATTTCTTACTGAGGTAGTAGATTGCATATTCTTTCTTTCCAGTTTCATCTTGTTGACCAAGAACACAACCCATACTCTCTTCAAGCACAGTCAAATACATGATCAATGGTCTTCCTTCAATAGGCTGAGACAGAATCGAAGGCTCAAGCATATACTCTTTGATACTATCAAAAGCTTTCTGGCAGTCTTCGGTCCAATCACAAGACTGATCTTTCTGAGGAAGCTTGAATATAGGCGCACATGTGGTAGTCATGTGTGAAATAAATCTAGAGATATAATTCAAGCGGCCGAGAAAACCTCTAACTTGCTTCTCAGTTTTGGGCGCAGGCATCTCTTGTATTGCTTTGACCTTGGCAGGATCAACTTCAATACCCTTCTCGCGGACAATAAATCCCAACAACTTACCAGAACGAGCACCAAAAGTAAACTTATTGGGATTCAAGTGGAGTTTGTACTTCCTCAAACGCTGGAATAGCTTCAACAAATGCTCGACATGTTCCTCTTCATCAATAGATTTAGCAATCATATCATCACCATAGACTTCGATCTCTCTATGCATCATATCATGAAAAAGAGTAGTCATTGATCTTTAGTAAGTTGCACCAGCATTCTTTAAACCGAAAGGCATCACTCTATAAGAGAATGTTCCCCAGGGTGTAATGAATGTGGTCTTCTCCATACCCTATGGTGCCATCTTGATCTGATTATATCCGTAAAATCCATCCATAAACGAAAATACTTTGAATTTAGCTTTACTGTCTACCAACATATCAATGTGTGGCAGAGGAAAATCATCTTTCGGACAGGCTTTATTCAAATCTCTATAATCAACGCACATACGGAATTTTCCATCCTTGTTGGAATAGGCACAATATTAGCCACCCAATGTAGATATTCAACAGTAACAAGGAAACCGACATTAATCTGCTTTTGCACTTCTTCTTTGATCTTCGCTGCCATATGAGGATGAGTCCTCCTCAATTTCTGCTTGACTAGCGGGCATTATGGCTTCAACGGAAATCTATGCTCCACAATCTCAGAATCCAACCCAGGCATGTCTTGATAGGACCAAGCAAACACATCTGAATATTCTCTGAGAAGATCAATCAACCCCTTGTTAACGTTTGGACATAGTCGAGACCCAATCTTGACTTCCTTCACATCATCCTCGGAACCCAAGTTGACTAACTCAATCTGCTCTTCAAACGACTGAATGGATTTTTCCTTGTGCTTAAGAAGACGAGACAATTCATCAGATACTTCTTCATCACTTTCCTCCTCTGCCTCAAACACAAGGAATTCAAAATTTGGCGAAGGAGTAGGATCATCATTGTATTCAATGGGTTTAGAAACCAACTTGCATAATGATTTGATATTCTGATTTTATAGAAGTGAATTATGACCAAATATTATGCAGATGGACAAATTATTATTTATTTATGTTTTTTGTGATTACCATTTCTTAGAATAAAGCAAAAATAAAACATCATAGATGTGGATGAATAAAATTATATTTTATTGATGATCAAATTTGAAAATGCCCAAACAATGTTCACTTCTCCCTTAAGCATATGAGAAGGATTTTCAAAAATAAATAAAAGAAATTACTTAGATCGATGCACAATAATAGGAATATCAATAGCATTCCAATTGTTTTAAGCTTTTCTATACGTCACAAAATTGGTGTAGTCTTCGTTTTCATCACCCTCGATCAAAGCAGCTAAGTGTTGTTCATTACCATGAATGAACGCTCCGCTACAGAAACTAGGTTGCACATCTTCAGCTCTAGTCACAGATGATCCTTGTTGGAATCCCAAACCGGCTCTACTTTTGTTGTCGGAGACCTCTACCATTTGTCCCCACTGGTCAGACTTACCATTCTCAACAATTTTCTATGCATCTTTGAATGAGGACATCAGTGCCCCAACTCTCTTTTCCTCAACAATAGACAAGGCTTGAAACGGAGTTCCAACCTCATCCTCAGCTTCTACATAAGAGAAAGATGACAAGTGGCTTATCAATAAAGCCTTTTCCCCACCGACGATAACAAGCTTACCATTCTTGACAAACTTCAGCTTCTGGTGCAACGTTGAAGTAACAACTCCTACTTCATGTATCCATGGCCTCCCTAACAAACAACTATAGGACGGGTGGATATCCATTACTTAGAAAGTAATCTGGAAATCACTCAGACCTATCTTCACTGGAAGGTCCACTTCATCGATCACAGTTTTACAAGAACCATCAAATGCTTTAACGATTACACCACTATATCTCATCAGAGATCCTTGATATGACAACCTTGACATAGTTGACTTCAGAAGTACATTCAATGAAGAATTGGTTTCAACCAACACATTTGACAGAGCGTCCTCTTTGCAATTCATCTAAATATGCAGAGCCAGGTTATGATTTCTACCCTCCTCAGGGAGTTCTTCATCATAAAAAATGAGATTATGGTAGGAAGTGATGTTAGCCACAATATGATCAAACTGATCCATCGTAACATCGTGTTCCACATAAGCTTGCTCTAACACCTTCTGTAGTGCTTCTCTATGCGCTTCTGAGTTCATTAGCAGAGACAACACCGAAATCTTGGAGGGAGTTTTGAGCAGTTGCTCCACCATATTATATTTACTTCTCTTGATCAATCGGAGTACCTCATCATCATCGTTAGGCTTCAAACTGCTGGATTCACCAGACTAACACTTTGGAACACTAACAGGATCTACTACAGGCACCTCAACCTTCTTATTAACAGATATATCCTCCACATTCTTTGGGAACACCGACCCAAAGACACGACCACTGCGGGTCACCTTAGTAACATCAACTATACTCACAACAGAACTGGTCGTAGGCAAAGGAACCTTTTGACCATTCTCTAACATGGTAGCATTGTACTGATATGAGACAGCCTTATCGGATGCATACGGGACGGGGACCTCTATCCGTATAACCAACGATGATACCGATCTATTGCTGATAGTGTTACTACTGCTGCTATCATACTGGATCACCATTCTTTCAGGAGTTTTGAAAACGGGGACTATAACATTCACATCGTCACCTAAGTGACGGGACTGGGAAATCTGAATCATATATTTATCCATCAACCTCTGGATTTCTCTCTTCACAATCATACAACCTCTAGAATTGACACCGCAAATTTGACAACTATCATCGTCATGCTCACAATCGCTAACTAAATAGATATCCCTGTGCATCCTCACAAAGGACCTTCTAATGAAGTGTACATAAAATACCTTGAATTCCCAAGGACAACCGTCCACCATATTAACAGATGAATTTCCATGGGCAGGTAGTGGGTTAGCTTTGACGTTCGGCGCATGGTCCTCAAAGGACACCATTCCACTTTTAACCAGCTTTTGGACTTCGTACTTCAGGGGGTAGCAACTCTCATTGTTGTGGCGGTTGTTGACGTTGTTGTTGAATTGGTGTTGACTGATTGTTCGAAAATACTAGAATCACAGAAGATACTTAATGATGATGTTGACGGGGGGGTTGACTTCTCCTTACATGTGGCCTCCTCTGCCTCTCCACAGAGACTGCATTGGTCTCATTCTCTTTCTTCTTAGCAAAATTGTTACCATACCTCTTGCTGGACGAAGCTTCCTCTTTAGATAACCGTCCCTCTCGGACACCCTTTTCTGGCCTCATCCCCATGTGTACCATCACGGTAAAATCATTGGGGGAACTGGAAATCATCCTCTCATAGTAAAATTAGCTCAGGGTCTTGAGGAAAATTTTGGTCATCTCCTTCTCTTCCAAAGGAGGGGTAATTTGAGCAGCAAGCTCTCTCCATCGCTGAGCATATTCCTTGAACGTCTCCTTATCCTTCTGAGACAATGATCTTAACTGGTCTCTATCCGACACCATATCCACATTATACTTGTACTGCTTCATGAATGCTTCACCCAAATCATTGAATGTGTGGATGCTCGTACTATCCAAACCCATGTACCACCTCAGAGCGGCACCAGACAGACTATCCTGGAAATAATGAATTAGTAACTGATCATTATCAGTTTGCGTCAACATCTTTCTAGCATACATGACCAGATGACTGAGCGGACAAGTATTCCCCTTATACTTTTCAAAGTCAGGGACTTTGAATTTCATAGGGATTTTAACATTGGGAACCAAGCAAAGTTATACAACACTCTTACCAAATAGATCTTTACCCCTCAAAGTTTTCAACTCCTTTCTCAACTCAAAGAATTGGTCTTTCATTTCATCCATCTTCTCATAAACATTCGGACCCTCAGACAGCTCAGAATGATAGATGGTGTCTTCAACACGGGGTAAAGTATGAACAATCGGTGGTGGCACAGACATGACCGGGATAGATACCGGCATGGAAGCAAAGATAGGTGCGAAACCCTCAGGCATGAAATTGGACGACATTCCCCATGGGAATCCGGGAGGCATGGAAGGCGCAAAATGAGCAGCAGTAGCAGGAATGGTAGAGGTTACCACCTCTGAAATAGCAGTCCTCTGAGGAGGAGGAGTTGTAGGCGTTGGAGAATATTGGTTCTGAGCATCTAGGACTGACTCCATCATGACAGTCAAGCGGGAGATCTCATCCTCCAAATCTCTGTTCTCTTTATCTAGATGTTCCATAATCCTTGAGTGATTGGCGCAGGTGTTATATCGATGAGTCAGCTTGGCTGAAGTACAAAAGAAATACCAATAAGACATCTGGTGAAAGAGAAACCTGTTATGCAATTGATGCATGAAATGCAATACTTGATTGTTTTTATTTTCCAAGGAACTTACTATATTATTCTCAAATATATATATAATAATAACAATTGGAACAATTTTATTTTACCATAAAAATCTCTTTTATTTATATAATTGGAAGGATTACACTGAGTACAATTTCAGAAACCAAAAGTACAAAATACAAGAGAAAAGGAGACTAGTCATCCTAAGGATCCCTAATAACAACATCAGAAGATCTATATGTAGGTGCGTACTTCCTTCGATTGCGTCTAATCTCGGACTCAAAAGAAGTCTTCATCCGAGTCTTCTCGAGGACAAGTTGATCAACAATCTTCTTCCAAGCAACGGAAGGCTGAGGCATACTAGAGGAAGTTGAAACCCCTGGCTCTCTCTGTCTCTTTGTTACTCGATCTTCAAGAAACTCAATAAGTGCATCTTTTTCCTTAGACTCAAGCTACAACTTCTCATGCTTTCGACTTAAAGCATGGAAACGCTCCTCCCACATATCCTTCTCTTGCTTCATCTTGGCGAGCGCGTCTTCCAACTCCTCTACATCTTCGTTAGGGAGAGTTAATGGCTCAACCACATCCATTGACATACGTCTTTCACAAGCATAAGGCATCTTCAACTCCAAACCTACCTTCTTCACCCAAAGAGTGTAAGCTTCCAAAGCTACACAATTGCGCGTACCAAGCTCGGATCTTCCTTTCCTACGCATATTATGCCAAGCATGCACAATCTTCTTCTTTAATTGTTAGGGATCTTTACCCTCTTGATAGAAAATACCTTCTAACAAATTGTTATTAAGTTTGTCTCTCAAGGGGAACCCAAGTTGACGACGAGCCAAAGCAGGGTTGTAGTTGATTCCTCATTGTGTACCAATGAGAGGCACATTAGAGAATTCACCACAACAATCAATAATCTCTAGCTACTTAATGAAAAATCATACCAAACTATATCATCATTAGTGAGAGACGTATGTCTCTAAGACCACCTTAGACATTGTTTGTTCTCCACAAAGCAGACGTCTAAGGCAAGTGTGAAATAAACCACTTGTACAGAAGAGGAGCACAACAGACGATTGTTCCACCACCCTTAAAATTCCTTAAATGCAAAGAGAAGTACATATCACCCAACAGAGTAGGCCCAAGATTCCCAATGAAGAAAAATCTAATGGCGTTAACATCAACAAAACCGACAATGTTAGGGAACAAAGCTAATCCATAGATAAGCAACACAAAGATAGCTTCAAAAGTATCCATACTACCAGCTTGAGCAAAGGCAGTAGTTTCCTTGATGAGGAATTTAGAAGGCAACCAAAACAACCCTCCTTTCTTCACCCAATGAGCCTCTATCTCAGACTTCTTCAGATGCAGAGCTTTAGCTATAAGATGAGATCTGGGAATCTCTTCCAATCCACTAAAAGGCACTTTGTTAGAAACAGGTATTCCCAAGAGATGGGCATACTCCTCTAACATAGGCACAAGCTGATAATCAGGAAAACTGAAGCAATGGTAGAGAGGGTCATAGAACTGAACCAACACACTCAAGAGTCCTTCAACCACATCAGCAAATAAGATAGACAAAAGTTTCCCACGACGTTGCTTGAAGTCCAACGGATATAATACAAAGGATGCTATATTCTTTAACTCTTTCAAGTCGGGACATCTAAAATTATACTTCTTAGTGTTCCTTCGTCCATAATCCATGGTCTGAAAATATTTGCAAATAAGACCTCAGTTCTTTGAAATTACTTTTGGTGTGATGAATGTTATGACGTGCATGAATGCATGAATGCGACAATCACAAATAAGGGATCACACACAAGGAAACAAAACAAAGGTCAAGGGATGAATCAAGTCATTGTCAAGATCAATCATCCATTTTGGTGGATTATGGTTTTCACCTTATCAACACCCAAGTTCCATTGATATTGACAAGACTTGATTGGATCAACCAAGAATCAAGGGTTTATTGTGAGTCACAAGCATGGAGTCTGGGTAAGAACCATCCCAAAGGAGTGAACTAAGGATAAAAACTTGTAGATCATGTTCTAAAAAGTTCCCAGAGTCTTAATTCCATCTATCGGATATTACATGTTAGGATGACTGAATCATCAACCCATAATATTCTCAATAGAAACTCGTCTGAGTGTAGTATCACGTAGCAACTGTTATCAAGTCTACACTTGGACAGTCTCCGCACTACGTCCTAAATAGGCCAAGATGGGTTAAATGTTCTACGGTCCTCAGCTTCGCGGACCCCAAATCAGAGGAAGTAATGCCTAACCACAAATAACTTGTGTGACATTCATAACTCCAAAAGGGTCTCCACTGAGTAGATGGGTCTCAAGCCAACTTGTTAAGGACTACTCCACACCAGTCGAACATGACTATACCATCCTCCTATCTTAAATGAACTCAAGTTTGGGTTAGAACTTATCTCACCACTCAGAGATCATCAAGCACACCAAGCAGATTATATCATACAAACAAATATACATACATCAAGTATACAATTATATACACACAAAAAAGTAGGCTAAACCCACTCGAGAGTACTCCCCAGCAGAGTCGCCATCTAATTTCTGTAGCGGTAAATTCATGACCATCAAGCTATGGATAAGCTAGACATTAATAAAACCAGAGTCGCCACCACGCTTTTATTGTTTCCAAGGGAAAAGAGAAAAGTACGAAAAAACCCAAAAATAAAAAGTTTTCAAATCAAAACTAATAAAATGCTAGAGATTACAGGTAAGGGGGTTGGTTACACAGAGGGAAGGTGTTAGCACCCAAAGTGTCATAGGTACTCCTAGGGAGCCCTTTCTTGTGTGCATATGTATTTTTGTACAAAATGATGTTTGCAATAAATAGAGTGAGGGGATGAGAAAGGAATTCATTAATTATATTTTTGTGTTTGACAAGACCTTCAGACTTGTGCCTCTGTACCAACATAAAAATGAGGGGTCAAAACCTCGTAGTTCGTGGTATCAATTTCAAAGTGAGTGGATTACTTTTAACAAAATTTTAAGTTTAACAAGGGCACAAGAGGCCTAAAAATGGTTTGAATAAGTGTTAGTTCTTTTTAGATTTTGAAATTTTAAGTCAAGTATATTAAAGTTCATTTACAAATTTGATTAAGAAAGGAGTTTTAAAAATGCAATGGCATAAGGCCAAAGTTTTGAAATTTGAAAAATGGTCTAAGTTTAGAAAAGAAATACAAGCAAAGAAGATTTTTGAAAGGAGGGAGAGATTTTGAAATTCTGGTATCAGATATAAGATGTCAAAGGTAATGTCACGACACTAATATCTGGTAATACACAATGGATAAACAAAAATAGAATGGTAAAGCGAATAACACAAGCAATTGTTAACCCAGTTCAGTGCAACTCACCTACGTCTGGGGGCTACCAAGCCAGGAAGGAAACTCACTAAAATAGAATTAGTTCAAAAACTCTCCGTACACTTCAACAAGTTATAGTCTTTCTCACCTAATCTCTACCCGTGCAATTTCTACCTAAGCACTCTTAGATATGAGAACCCACTCACATCCCTACAATCACACACCAGTGATTTTAAAAAACAATCCCTTGTGAAAAGAAAATACTTTTCAATTACACACCCTTGATTTTACTTCCCAGTTTCAATCAAGAAGACACACTCTTGATCTTGCTTCACAACTTTGATCAAGAAGACACACACTCTTGCTTAACATCTTTGAAGTGACAAATTACAACCACAAATTAGTCCAATTCAATTATCAATGGATGACTTGAATGATCTATAAGTTTTACGACTAAACAGACGCAAACCCTAGCTCTCTCTCTATATTTCGCTCAGTCTTGGTTGTGTATTCAAACAGGTTTTCTAAGTCCCTTTTTATAGAAGCTTTCAGCTGGGCTTGGACATCTTGAAAACCCTAAATCTTTTTTCCAATCAAATCTTTTTATAACAACTGTATTGATCTCCTTGGAAAATAAGTAAATCTGGTTGTAATCCATAATTGAATGCGCCAACTAATCATATCTTCAATCATCCAAAGATTTCCATTAATAGTGCAATCACAAAACACCAGACATTCATACTGAATGTTCTGTGTACAGGATGTCATGACATCGGGTCTGACATTCTGGAAAAATCCTGAATAATCCAATAATTCCTTTTATAACTTCCAGCAGGTACAACCATATCAGATGTCATGACCTTGTGTATGTCATCTGAAACAATCCTGCATGAACATGTCTTTCATCTAAGCTCCAGCAGGTACATCCAATATCAGAAGCCATGGCATTGTATGTGGCATTTTGAAACAATCCTGCTTGCACATGTTCTTGAACTCCAGTAGGTACATAGGATATCTCATGTTAAGACATCACACATAACATCTTGTGAACACTCTTTGTTTTACCAAAATTGTTGCCAGCACTTAGAATCAATAAACTCCCCCTTTGGCAAATTTTGGCTAAAACATATATCAGTCTGTTTTGTTCACAAGGTAAACTATCAGCAGTTAAACAACATAACAGTAGTTTAATCAGCAGCAGAAGCAAAACAATTACTAGCTATGGCTACTAGTAATACACACATGCACAAGGGTACTTCTCCTCCCCCTAAATCTGTGCAACAAAAATAGAATTACTAGTTATGGATGCAACTAGTAAGACACACAAATGCACAAGGGTACTCCTTCTCGCCCTAAATTTGTGCATACAACAAACATAACAGCTACTGTAACTCCAGCACTTGTACCAGCCAGAATGTCATACTGACATCTGCTTTAACATCAACACCTGTGCACCATATCAGACATCCTCTTTGACATCTGTAAACTTCTGTAAACAGAACAACATTCTGTTTTAGCACCTGTGCACTTCTTTCAATAATAGTTGTCCTTCTGTCCAGCCACATACAACTTCCACATCAGCTTCCATATCAGCACTTCTCCCCCTATTTAGTCAAAATTGACCAAAGGTGACCTTATTTCAAAATAAAACTTCAATCTTTCAAACATCAGTATCAGAATTGCTTCTAGCCACATAGTCTAGTCCTTGCTACAACACAGTTTTCCCAGTCAAAAATATCCTCTGGGATAACCACAAACTCCTTTCCTTGCTATAAGTTCTCATGAACACAGATCCCCAACTTCCCCCTTAACCATTCAAATTGATTGGCATCCAAAGCTTTAGTGAAAATGTCAGCTAATTGCTTTTCAGTAGTAACATGATCCAAAGTTATAATCTTCTCTTCTACGAGTTCTTTGATGAAGTGATGACGAATGTCAATGTGCTTTGACCTGCTATGTTGAATAGGATTTTTGGAAATATTTATGGCACTCAGGTTATCACAGTATAATGTCATGACTTCTTGTGTGACATTGTATTCAGGCAACATCTACTTCATCCAGACCAGTTGAGAACAACTACTCCCAGCTGCTATGTATTCAGCTTCAGCAGTGGATAGTGATACACAGTTTTGTTTCTTGCTAAACCATGAAATCAGATTGTTCCCTAAAAAGAAGCATCCCCCAGATGTGCTTTTCCTATCATCAGCACTTCTAGCCCAGTCAGCATCACAGTAACCAGTCAACATGGATCCATATCCATGAGTATACAACATCCCATAGTCACTGGTACCATTGACATATTTCAGTATTCTCTTCACTTGGTTTATGTGACTGACTTTTTGTTCATCTTGATACCTAGCACAAACACCTACAGCAAATGCAATGTCAGGTCTGCTTGCTGTGAGATATAGGAGACTTCCTATCATGCTTCTGTGTAGACTCTGATCTACACTGACACCATTTTCGTCTTTGGAGATTTTCACATGAGTAGGAACAGGTGTCCTTTTATGGCTTACATTTTCCATTCCAAACTTCTTCACAATGTTCTTGGCATACTTGCTTTGAGATAGAAAGATAGAGTCTTCCATATGTTTGACTTGTAGCCCAAGAAAGTAGGTTAGTTCTCCAACAAGGCTCATCTCAAACTCAGATTGCATTTGTCTAACAAAATGTTCAACCATCTGTTCTGACATCCCACCAATAACAATGTCATCTACATATATTTGTGCCACCATGAGCTTTCCTCCTTCATTCTTCACAAACAAAGTTTTGTCAATACCTCCCTTTTTGTATCCATTGTCAGTGAGTGTAACACCCCAAAATTTGCCCTCCTCATTCATGCATTCATTTAGCATTTCATATTGCATTTTATCATGTCAATCAGAATTAGATCCAAGAAACTTTAATAAAAGAAAAAAAAAAAAAAAAAAAAAAACGAAAAAATAAATAAATAAATAAATAAAAATAATAAAAAATAAATAAAATATAATAGAAAAAACTTGGACTTGGACCTCTCTCATTTGAGCCCACAAAGCCATGAAAATCAGGTTATAAAAGAGGGAGATCAGACAGAAAAAGGAAGAGAAGCAAAATACTCTGAGGTTTCCTTGAAACAAAACCCTGGACAAAACCTGGAGAGAAACCTGACAGAGAACTCAGAGCAACCCCCAGGCAGCTCTGAAAAATTCAATCTGACTCACACACTTTCATCTCACGCAAACCCTAACATTGCCTTGCAAACCCAGCCGTGCCATTTGATTTCAACTGGTCTCTCCCATCAGGTTTGCCTCATTCCCATAATTTTATGCTCTTAATTTGGATCATCTGAATGTATGAGGTATGATGGATGAATTTCATTATGTTTTTGCCCACGGGTTTAATTATGCATGAATGGGTGAAACCTATGCCTTGAATGTTTAATCACATGATTTCTGAAATGTATGCCACAGGGTTTGAGGTTTCTGAAACCATACTGTTATCCATGGAAAAAATGCTTATCGTGTTTCACTAACCCTTTTGTTGAGTTTTTGTGAGGGCTCACAGACTCTTGCAGAGATGGTTTGCGTGGTTTTCCCACTTTATTTGTGGGATACCCCCTGGAGGTTCATTCCGATTACCTGTACTGACTCACCTTTCTTTGATGGCATTAGCTTGGGAGATCCCTGGGTTTCTTACTCCTTTAATTGCTGTTACCTTGGATCTTCATCCGTGTGGTACTTTTACCTCTTTTCCGCATTTTATCGCTTTCTTAGCTGGAAGACCTCGATAGGAGGCATTTGTTTTCTTTTGTTTATTTACTTCTGAGCCCCTTGTTGGCACGTTTACTTTATACATGTTTGTTTTGTATGTGTTCGTATCCCCACAGGTAGCGCGGTTCCTTCGTCAAGGACTGCCTTTTTGCATGAGCATCCCAAACCCTAACCCTTCATTGATTTTTCTTCTCCTAAACACACGTTTACTCCTTCTACTACAGGTGAGTAAGTCTCCAAAGGTCGAGCATCCGGTAGATTGCGTAGAGACGTCGTTCGTCCAAAACCCACTCCATAACCCCGTAGTTAGCCGAACTACGGCTTGCTCTGATTCTCATTCCAGATGAGATACGTAGGCATAAGATGCGATGTCTTAGCGAGCACACATCCCCCCAACCCATAGGTCAGCCGAACTACGAAGACTCTGATTCTCATATTCAAATGAGATACGTATGAAGTGGATGCGACATCCGCGCGAGTCATTTTCATTTAACACTTTTTTTTTGGTAAACAGCACAAGATAAACTCACACCCTTTAGACAAGAACTACAAAAGTGGATGCGACATCCGTGCGAGTCATTTTCTTTAAACCCCCCTTTTAATAAATAGTACATTAGATAAACCCACACCCTTTAGACAAGAACAACAAAAGTGGATCCCGTAGAGTACTACGGATGCGTAGGGGTGCTAATACCTTCCCTTCGTATAACCGACTCCCGAACCCAAGATTTGGTTGCGAGACCCCGTCTTGTCCTTTCCTTTTTCAGGTTTACTTCGAGCGTTTCCTTTCCCTCCTTTGGGATGAATAACGCACGGTGGCGACTCTTCTGTCATTTTCTTTCGCCGGTTGTTTCTTCGCGCACTGTATTTTTCAGGCTGCGACAGCTGGCGACTCTGCTGGGGATTGAAAGAAGTTGACCTCTTGCTAGTCCATCTTCCCTAAGCGAGTCCCTCCTAGCTTGTGTGATTTCTTGTTTATTGGGTGTTCATGCTTTTGTACCTTTATTTGCTTACCTGCTTGCATGCATTTGTTATATCTGTTGGATCTGTTTTTTTGTTTGTTGGGATGGGGTGTTTTATGAGAGATAAGCCCATTACCCAGGCTTGAGTGTACACACAGGTTTTAGAGTGTATAATCATGAGGCTTGCGTGGCGTGTCGCTATGTTAAGTCGTTCGTGAGGAACCACACCCAGACGAGGTTTCTTCTGGATATATTATGTCTTACGGGTGCTCCGTAACGGCAGGATGTTCCTCTAGAAATCGTCGACTCTGGTGACCATTTCCCGAGAACTCAATCGAGGCCTCTCCTCTAAGACGTGATTATGTTAGCTCTGGTGGGCGCATTCTCGCTACTCAATCCGAGGATCCCGAGACTGGGAACTTGCTATTAGGATGTCCTGTTGAGGGGAGTCAATGGAGGTCTTTTGTCCCGTAATAATACCAAACCTTCAGTGGTAAACGTATTATTCGCGACTGAAGGGCTGAAGCTGACGAACTTCTGTTCTTAGAACCTACCAGTGAGGGTGGGCTAAATTCAGGAAACCTTAACCTCCAACCAACCCGGTTTTCTGGAGCAGAGTTTTGGTCTTATATTATATTCCTCAGTGAATTTCTCTCCAGGCAGTGCAACCTGACAGATGTTCAAGCGGATCCATCAATTTTGATTGACATGCCTTTGCATTGCATAACATCATCTGCATATTTGCATCCAACATCTCATGCTTATTCATTTGCAGGGTATTCCCTTTCAAAACGGGAGTGCCTTAAAACTGAACAAGCAGTGCATCGCATACCATGCATATTAACCCTTATCTGTTTTGCAGGTGTCACCGCAGTGTCTAATGTTTGTTCCCTGTATTAGGCAGTTATTGGTCCTAAGCAAGTCCACAGGTACCCGACAAAGGAAAATCGTCCACAGCTAGCGATGGACCAAGTACAGAAAGAGTTGGCTGATATGCGTGAAAGGATGGATCAGTTCATGACATTGATGACTGGTATGGCAGAAGGCCAGGAAAAGCTGAGGGAATTGGTTGAGCAACCGAGACCCGATCCGGAGGTGGAGATACCAAATGCTGAGGGAAACCCTGGTAACCCTGGGAACGCTGATAACCCTGTGAACACTGGTAACGCGGGTAACACAAATGCTGATGGAAACCCGGGTAATGTTGGTAACACAGGGAAATATTGGAAATGGTATTGGCGGAGGGTACAATGTGAATCAAGGAATTCGGATTAACGGGCGCCCCGTTACTGAAGATTATCAGTATGATCAATTTTCTTTGCACGACGAGGCCCTCGAGACCACTCGCCGTATGGATGAGCTTGCTGAGAAGCTCAAATCTTTGGAGTCTCAAAATTCCTTAGGCTTTGATGTCACAAATCTTGGTCTGGTTCAGGGAGTAAGGATTCCTCACAAGTTCAAACCCCCTACTTTTGAGAAATACAACGGGGCTTCTTGCCCACGCATTCATCTGCAATCTTATCTGGGAAGGTTGGGAGCTCACACGGAAGATGAAAAGCTGTGGATGTACTATTTTGAAGACAGTCTAACTGGAGCTTCTCGTGAATGGTATTCTCATTTGTCTCGTACTACCATCAAGAGCTGGAAAGACTTGGCAGAGGCTTTTGTCAAGCAATATCAATACAACTTGGAAATGGCTCCACATCGGACCTTGTTGCAAGGTATGTCTCAGACTGCCAAGGAAACCTTTAGAGAGTATGCTCAGCGTTGGAGACAGATTGCTGCGTCCGTCCAACCCCCTATGTCTGAAAGGGAGATGGCGGACATGTTCATGAACACTCTTCAAGGAAATTATATTGAGAGATTGGCTGCTTTTCCGTCAATCAGCTTTGCAGAGATAGTAATTGCTGGAGAAAGAATCGAGAGTCTGTTGAAGATGGGCCGAATTCAAGACAATAGTGCTTCCAACTCATCAGGTCCCAAGAGACCGTCTGCTGGTAACGGTCAGTGAAGAAGAGAAGGCGAGACAAGCGTTGTGTATGCCGACAGAGGCAGGGGTAGAGGACGCCCTAATTATTATCAAGATCAAGTGGCCGCAGTCACTATTCCAACACCTGTTCCTCAACCGCAATATCATCCGCAACAACAACCCAGGTACAACAATCAACAACAAGGAGGTAATCCGGGTCAGCAGAGATACTATCAACAATGTCCAAGGCAGACGGATCGGGTCATCGAGCCAATCCCAATGCCTTATTCAATATTACTTCCCAAGCTGATTGACATGAATCTGGTTACGTTGAGAACTCTGGCCCCACCAATCGATCCCAATAATTTGCCTAGAGGTTATGATGTCAACGCCAAATGTGCTTTTCATTCCAACGCACCTGGCCATACTACAGACAATTGCAAGGCTCTCCAGCTAAAGGTACAAGATTTGAGAGATGCCCAGGCTATCAATTTTGCTCCGGTGCCTAAAGTTATCCAGAACCCGATGCCGGCTCACGGCGGGCAGAGGATTAATGCTGTTGATAGTGGGGAAACTTTGAAATTGGTTTCTGATGTGACTAAAGTGAAGACTTCGCTATCGGTGGTTAAAGACCGACTTCTGAAAGGACAGATTTTCCCGGGCTGTGGGGAAGAATGCAGAAATTGTCAAGCTGCCGAAAATGGATGTGACAGTTTGAGAAGGGGTATTCAGCAACTGATAAATGAAGGTTGTCTTCAGTTCGATCAGGCCCGTCTAGTGAAGAATGATGTATCGACGGTGACGTTTTATTTCACTCCTGAAGAAATATATGTTCCCGAGAGACTCGCTCCGACAACAATATATTTCCCAAAAAGTACAGAACCAGCAGCGGTGAACATCGAAAGTTCAGCACCAGTTGCAATTTACTCTGACAGCCCTCAACCGAATTTGGTTGGTCCGATCACCATCACAATACCAGGACCCGTTCCGTATGAGAAAGACAATGCTATCCCGTGGCACTATGGGGCTGATATCTTGTGCCAGGGGCAGAAAGTTAACGAAGAAGACATTGACATTGGTAGCTCCGCTGTAGACAATGTTGAAGGGGTTGGTGGCTTCACTCGCAGTGGACGCCTATTTGCACCATCAACATTACGCGCGAATACTGAAGCCGAGGCAGCTGCCAAGGCTAAAGGGAAACAGATGGCCGCCGAAGAGGTTACTACTGAGGAAGATCCTCCTAAGACCGCATTCGAGAAGGAAGTGGATGAGTTTATGAGGATTATCAAGAAAAGTGACTACAAGGTAGTCGACCAGCTAAATCAGACACCCTCAAAGATCTCCATTCTCTCACTATTGCTGTGCTCTGAGGCGCACAGAGCAGCCTTGTTGAAAGTACTGAATATGGCCTATGTTCCACCGGAGATAACTGTTAACCAGCTGGAGTCAGTAGTTTCCAATGTAAACACTAGCCGGGGGCTAGGTTTCACCGATAATGACCTGACATCTGAGGGCAGGAATCACAACAAAGCCTTGCATATCACAATGGAGTGCAAAGGGGTGATGCTTTCCCATGTTTTGGTTGATTCAGGCTCTTCTCTGAATGTTCTTCCAAAGAAAGCCTTAATGAAGTTGGATTGCGATGACACCATCCTGAGGCCAAGTAACTTAGTTGTGAGGGCTTTTGATGGCTCTAAGAGAGCTGTCTTTGGTGAAGTTGAGTTGCCAGTTAAGATTGGACCGCAGGTGTTCAAGAGCACCTTTTATGTGATGGATATCCAGCCTGCCTACAGCTGTCTGCTAGGTCGGCCTTGGATTCATGTTGTCGGTGCCGTTACTTCTACCTTCCACCAGAAGCTTAAATATGAACTAGAAGGTCAGGTCGTCACTGTCTGTGGTGAAGAGGATATTTTTGTTAGCCACCTGTCTACATTTAAGTATGTAGAGATGGACGGCGAGATGCACGAGATTCTGTGTCAGGGCTTCGAAGCCATAAACATCAATGAGGTCGCGCCCGAAGCTGTCTTTTCACCTGAGTTTGAGAAGGTCGGGACTTCTATCTCTTCATACAAGCAAGCTGTCGAAGTGGTTAAAGTTGGTAATGCCCAAGGCTGGGGCAAATTTGTGGAGCCAGTCATCAAAGAAGACAAGTTTGGATTGGGGTATGCTCCGGGATCTCAGAACAATGAAACCGGTACTCTCTCCAGCGGGGGTTTGCTTTCTTCCCATATCATCAATGCTGCATATGAAGACAAGGCTGACAGCGACTGTGACTTAGATAGCTGGATTCGCCCGTGTGTCCCGGGAGAAAAGCTCGACAATTGGTCATCTGAAAAAACCGTCCGGGTTACTCTACTGAAAGAGTGATTTTTATTGTTTTCCTTTATTACATGCATAATAAAGTCTTACACTTTGCCCAAGGTGTAACGGCTCATTTGTAGGGCCATCCATTTAGTTACATTTCGCAATTATTTTTATCATCAATAAAGGACGGCTTTTGCAAACAATTTTGTGTTCTCTTTCTTTCAGTTTTTTTTTACTTTTACAAAAAAAATGGCAATGTTTCTTTTTTCGTTTTTTCTTTCTTTCCAAAAAAATCTCTCATTCTAAGGTAAAGCATGATCCTCCATCATGCAGAGCGGACCACCCGGATCTCACTACTAACGGCACTGATATGGCCAAGTATGACTTCGACAATCCTATCTATTAAGCCGAAGAAGGGGTTGAGGAAGATTGTGAATTGCCTGAAGGGTTAGCCAGATTGTTGAAACAGGAGGACCGAGCTATTACACCTTATCAGGAGGTGATTGAGACCGTCAACATCGGTACCGCAGACGATAAGAAAGAGATCAAGATCGGGGCAAGTCTACAGGTCGAGAGGAAAGACCGTTGATCATGTACTTGGCTATGTTAGAAAGGTCAATGGGTTGTGTGCTCGGTCAACATGACAAGTCAGGTCGAAAAGAGCATGCAATATACTACCTTAGCAAAAGTTTACCGACTGTGAACAAAGATACTCATTGCTCGAGAAAACATGCCGCGCTTTGGCATGGGCTGCTCGCCGACTAAGACAGTACATGTTGACTCACACGACTCTATTGATATCAAAAGTGGATCCAGTCAAGTATATTTTTGAAAAGCCAGCACTTACCGGAAAGGTTACTAGGTGACAAATGATACTGACCGAGTATGACATCCAATATACTTCACAAAAAGCCATCAAGGGGAGTGTCTTGTCAGACTATCTTGCAGACCAACCAATTGATGATTACCAACCTATGAGGTTTGACTTTCCTGATGAGGACATCATGTTTCTCCTGAGGCATACGTGTATTTTTGGTTGTAGGTCACAGGAATCGGATGCCAAGTCATGAATCCTCATCCCCAAGTGGTTGACAAAGTCTCTCCTCAGCAGAGCATGTTCCCCAGCAGAGTTGACAATATCCAAACTATATATCCCCAGCGGAGTTGACAGTGTCAGACTGTATCTTCCTAGCAACAGCGGAGTGGTTGCATAACCAACAGATGAGAGGGTGGTGTTCCCAGTGTTCATCTCATTCCGCAGCAGATTATTTTTAACATATTTGTTAATCCCCAGCTTGAGGGCGATTAGCAAGTTCATATCCCCAGCAAAGGTCGTTTCCTACGACATTTCCCCAGGAAGTGTTTTCCCCACAGACTCTCCTCACAGAGCCTCGCCGAACAAAGTTTCCATAGTTGATACTCCCCCCGCAAGGTCAACTTTTCAAGCAACCAATTTATTTTTGGTGGCTCATTGGTCCCGACAGACGGATCATTCCCCACAGAGCATTCAAGGATTGATACAGCGATTTGTCCCCTACCGGAGTTTGCTTCCCCAAACAGATTTCTTTTTACACCATGCATAACATTTGCATTTGCATGCATATCATATCAAGCATACACATAAGATGATAAACAGGTTCTTCCAAGCAGACTGAAGAATTACTTTACAACCAAGGTCATGAGATCCAGCCAGAGGATCAAGCGTCAGTGATCCAGCCTGAGGGTCGTTTTGAAGATTCAGCCTGAGAGTCGTTTTCCAGTGATCCAGCCTGAGGGTCATTTCGAAGATTCAACCTGAGAATCGTTTTCCAGTGATCCGGCATAAGGTTCATTTTGAAGATTCAGCCTGAGAATCGTGTTCCAGTGATCCAGCCTGAGGGGCATTTCGAAGATTCAGCCTGAGATTCGTGTTCCAGTGTTCCAGCCTGAGGGTCATTTCGAAGATTCAGCCTGAGAATCGTGTTCCAGTAAGCCAGCCTAAGGCTCAATTTGAAGATTCCCCAGTGAAGTCGCCTACAAGCTTTATTTCCCCAGCAAGCCCAATTGAGGAGTCGTTACAACATGTTCTAGCCCGAAGAATATGTACGAAGCCCAAAAGTGGAATATTCTCGAAGCTGCATATCTAATATGAAGGTTGGGTGTAGATTTCAAAAGAGGGTCAACCAGCGCATGCCTCAGATGCGGGATCCAATTGATGGGAATTTATCCTCAAAACAATCCAGATCTAGCCAAAAGATCGAAGTAGATTCAGCCAGAGAATCGAAACAAAGAAGATCTAGCCAGAAGATCGAAAATCGCAACAATTCAGATCTAGCCAGAAGATCGAAGTAGATTCAGCCAGAGAATCAAAGGAAATAGATTCAGCCAGAGAATCGAAACGAATGAGATCTAGCCAGAAGATCGAAGAAGATCTAGCCAGAAGATCAAAATCGTATCCAGCCCGAGGATCGAAATTAATATCCAACCAGAGGACTAAATTGAGTATAGGTTCAGCCAGAGGATCAAAACTCCAGATTAAGCTAGAAGACTGATTCAGATCCAGCCAGAGGATCGGAAGAAAAATAAACAGCGCGGTGTATTTCCGCGTTTTTGTGGTGTTCTTGGAGCGTAAATTTTCGGTCTGTCTTTGGTATTCAATCACCGCTCACCCCGTTTGTCTGATAAGTTGTTCGCTTTCATCCTACTCGGGTTAGCTGATGATTGAATAGGGGCAGCTGTAACACCCCAAAATTTGCCCTCCTCATTCATGCATTCATTTAGCATTTCATATTGCATTTCATCATGTCAATCAGAATTAGATCCAAGAAACTTTATTAAAAAAAAAAAAAAAAAAAAAAAAAACGAAAAAAAAAAATGATAATAATAATAATAAATAAATAAATAAGTAAATAAATAAAAATAATAACAACAAAATATATATATAATAGAAAAAACTTGGACTTGGACCTCTCTCATTTAAGCCCACAAAGCCATGAAAATCAGGTTATAAAAGAGGGAGATCAGACAGAAAAAGGAAGAGAAGCAAAATACTTTGAGGTTTCCTTGAAACAAAACCCTGGACAAAACCTGGAGAGAAACCTGACAGAGAACTCAGAGCAACCCCCAGGCAGCTCTGAAAAATTCAATCTGACTCACACACTTTCATCTCACGCAAACCCTAATATTTCCTTGCAAACCCAGCCGTGCCATTTGATTTCAACCGGTCTCTCCCATCAGGTTTGCCTCATTCCCATAATTTTATGCTCTTAATTTGGATCATCGGAATGTATGAGGTATGATGGATGAATTTCATTATGTTTTTGCCCACGGGTTTAATTATGCATGAATGGGTGAAACCTATGCCTTGAATGTTTAATCACATGATTTCAGAAATGTATGCCACAGGATTTGAGGTTTCTGAAACCATACTGTTATCCATGAAAAAAATGCTTATCGTGTTTCACTAACCCTTTTGTTGAGTTTTTGTGAGGGCTCACAGACTCTTGCAGAGATGGTTTGCGTGGTTTTCCCACTTTATTTGTGGGATACCCCCTGGAGGTTCATTCCGATTACCTGTACTGACTCACCTTTCTTTGAGGGCATTAGCTTGGGAGATCCCTGGGTTTCTTACTCCTTTAATTGTTGTAACCTCGGATCTTCATCCGTGTGGTACTTTTACCTCTTTTCCGCATTTTATCGCTTTCTTAGCTGGAAGACCTCGATAGGAGGCATTTGTTTTCTTTTGTTTATTTACATCTGAGCCCCTTGTTGGCACGTTTACTTTATACATGTTTGTTTTGTATGTGTTCGTATCCCCACAGGTAGCGCGGTTCCTTCGTCAAGGACTGCCTTATTGCATGAGCATCCCAAACCCTAACCCTTCATTGATTTTTCTTATCCTAAACACACGTTTACTCCTTCTACTACAGGTGAGTAAGTCTCTAAAGCTTGAGCATCCGGTAGATTGCGTAGAGACGTCGTTCGTCCAAAACCCACTCCATAACCCCGTAGTTAGCCGAACTACGGCTTGCTCTGATTCTCATTCCAGATGAGATACATAGGCATAAGACGCGATGTCTTAGCGAGCACACATCCCCCCAACCCATAGGTCAGCCGGGCTTTGAAGACTCTGATTCTCATATTCAGATGAGATACGTATGCAGTGGATGCGACATCCGCGCGAGTCATTTTCATTTAACCCTTTTTTTTTGGTAAACAGCACAAGATAAACTCACACCCTTTAGACAAGAACTACAAAAGTGGATCCGGTAGAGTACTACGGATGCGTAGGGGTGCTAATACCTTCCCTTCGCATAACCGACTCCCGAACCCAAGATTTGGTTGCGAGACCCCGTCTTGTCCTTTCCTTTTTCAGGTTTACTTCGAGCGTTTCCTTTCCCTCCTTTGGGATGAATAACGCACGGTGGCGACTCTTCTGTCATTTTCTTTCGCCGGTTGTTTTTTCGCGCACTGTATTTTTCAGGCTGCGACAGTGAGGAACATTGTGAGTCGCTCATACCAAGCCTTGGGAGCTTGCTTCAACCCATAGAGGGCTTTCTTTAATCTGTACACATGTTATGGAAGGTTTGGATCTGTGAATCCTTTAGGCTGTTCAACATATACTTCTTCATTTAAGTAGCCATTCAGGAAGGCACTTTTTACATCCATTTGAAACAACTTGAATTTCAGAATACATGCCACTCCAAGCAATAGTCTAATGGACTCAAGGCGAGCTACAGGAGCAAATGTTTCATCAAAGTCCACTCCTTCAACTTGAGTATATCCTTGAGCTACTAATCTAGCTTTGTTTTTAGTAACAACCCCTTGTTCATCAGATTTATTCTTATAAACCCACTTTGTTCCTATGACATTTACTCCTTCAGGTCTAGGAACCAATTCCCATACTTCATTCCTCTTGAATTGGCCTAACTCTTCTTGCATTGCATTGATCCAGAACTCAATAGTCAAGGCTTCCTTGATATTTCTGGGTTCAATCTTTGACACAAAGCAGCCATGTGAGATTACTTCCCTTGATCTAATAGTGACTCCTTTATCTTGATCTCCTATGATAAGATCTTTGGGATGATCCTTCTGAATTCTGATAGAGGGTCCCTTGTTTATTATGTCATCTTCAGTTTCAGCTTGACGAGGTTCTTCTTCCTTATTTTTGTCTGAGTGGTCAACTGGAGAATCATTCAGAGATGTCTCAACATCGTCTATGACATCCGTCTGTTGGTCATCAACCACAACATTAATGGATTCCATCAATACATTGGTTATGGAATTAAAGACCCTGTAGGCTCTACTGTTTGTTGAATAGCCCAGAAATATTCCTTCATCACTTTTGGGATCCATCTTCCTTCTTTGTTCACGATCAGCCAGGATATAGCATTTGCTACCAAATACATGGAAGTATTTGACTGTGGGTTTTCTTCCTTTCCAGACTTCATAAAGGGTTGTGGGAGTTCCTTTCTTCAATGTCACTCTGTTGTGAACATAGCAGGCTGTGTTCATGGCTTCAGCCTAAAAATGATAAGGCAATTTCTTAGCATGAATCATAGCTCTGGCTGATTCTTGAAGAGTCCTATTTTTTATTTCAACCACACCATTTTGCTAGGGAGTGATGGGGGATGATAACTCATGATGAATTCCTTCTGAAGAGCAGAATTCAGCAAATTTGCTGTTCTCAAACTCCTTCCCATGATCACTTCTAATTTTGACAACATGACTTTCTTTTTCCCTTTGAAGTTTCAAACAAAGCTCCTTAAAGACTTCAAATACATCAGATTTTTCTCTTATGAAATTGATCCAGGTGTATCTGGAGAAATCATCTACCACCATATATGCATATTTCTTCCCACCAAGGCTTTCAACTTTCATGGGTCCCATCAAGTCCATATGAAGTAGCTCCAGGACTCTGGTAGTTGTGTCATGTCTAAGCCTCTAGTGTGACATCCTTGTTTGTTTTCCAATCTGACATTTTCCACAGATTTTTCCCTCATCAATCTTTAAGTTGGGAATTCCTCTAACAGCTTCAACAGATATGATCCTTTACATACCTTTAAGGTGCAGATGGCCCAATCTTTGATGCAATATCTTTACCCCTTCTTCTTTGGCTAAGGTACACATTGAGGAGTATCCAGTTTCTTAAGAGCTCCACATGTAGCAGTTGTCTTTGGACCTAACTCCCTTCATGATTACTTTATTTTCTTTGTTAGTAATCAGACATTCAGTTTTGGTGAAGTTTACATTCAGACCTTGATCATACAATTGACTGATGCTTATCAGATTAGCAGTTAATCCCTTAACAAGCAGGACATCATCAAGGTCAGGAACTCCAGGGCAATCTAGCCTACCCATTCCCTTGATTTCCCCCTTTGCACCATCACCAAAGGTAACATAACTCATGGCATGAGGATGAAGTTCAATTAGCAGATTTTTGTTTCCAGTCATATGTCTGGAGCAACCACTGTCAAAATACCAATCTTCTTTGGCAGAAACTCTGAGGGAAGTGTGAGCTATGATACTTGTGACCTTTGTTTTAGGAGCCCATTGCTTTTTGTTGACAGTCTTGTGATGCTTGGACCTTGATTGGTATTGAGACTGAACAGGGCCAGGATAGCCACATAGCTTATAGCAAAAGGGCTTAAGGTGGCCAAATTTTCCACAGTATTGGCATTTCCATCTTTGATGTTTTCCTTTTTGCTGTTGTGACATCTGAAGTGACATCTCAGGTTTGCTTTTAACATGGCTGCACTTAGGTTTGGATTCTGGTTTGCAACCAGTGTAACTGTACTCAGCCTTGAATCCAATACCAGATTTGTTTCCTTTTATTTGGCCAGTTTGGAGAATCTTGTCTAAGATGGCAGATCCATTGTTAAGCATTCTTACATACTTAGTCTTCTCATCTAGTTTGGAATTCAAGAATACAGCTTCCACCTTTAATTTTGAGATGGTTTCCACAAGCTCTTCCTTTTCATTTTCCAGCTGAGCTATCACTTTCTTCTGGCTTTCAACTTGTCTACACACTCCTGCCCTTCTGTGGCACAACTCTTTAAGGGTTCTTTCATCATCAATTGACTCTTCCTCAGACCCCCATCTTCCTGTCAATGCAGTCACATGGTTTGTGGCTTCTTCTGTTTCACTTCCATCAGACCAAGAGGCCACAAGACTCCTCTTTTGTTTCTTGAGGTAGGTCCCACATTCAGTTTTAATATGACCATACCCATTACACTCATAGCACTGAACTTCTTTGGGCTTTTCTTCAGACCTTGGTTTCTTACCAAAGTTGTTGGATTTACTGATGTCAGATGTGATGTTCTTGACATTTCCCGTTGCTCTCATATCTACCTTTTTTATCAGTCTGTTGAACTGTCTTCCCAGCATTGCTATCTCATTTGCCAGGTCTTCATCAATATCTTGGCCACCTTCCTCATCTTCCTCTTCAGCTCCATCACATATTCCCATCTCAAATGTTTAGAGGGGTCTAATTAGCTCATCAACTCTCATATTTGAGATGTCTTGAGATTCCTCTATGGCTGTTACTTTCATAGAAAATCTCTTGGGGAGTGTGTAAGACCCCAATTTTGACCCTAAGATCCCTCATGGCATCATACCATAACATTTCATTGCCTCAAGGATCATTAGACACCTTGCTTCCTTCCCTGTGGGTGGGATATCTCTTTGAGTGGTTCTTGATCACCAAGCATTCCTTGCATTTGTATATCATTGCTTTTCCTTTTATCACTAACCAAAAGTACAAAAATATGTCATTTAACCTTTGTCTTACAGATGAAGCATTAAACAGGTCAAGGCAATTCAAGACATTCATGAGCAATAGATGATGGCCATTTCTTGAGATTTGGACCCCACAATCATTCACAAGAGTTCATTTGAGCTATGATGTCATTTTGAAGCAAAATCCCAAGTGGTAGAGGCTTGAATTTCATCAGAACATTTCCCAGTCAACTGAAGACCTAGAAAGTCAACTGCAAAGTCAATTGTGGATTTGGAGGTGGGAAGTGATTAGAAATACTTCATTCATGTTCAAACAAGTCTCATTTGACATTTCAAACACTCATACTGAAGAATTTGAAGTCAGGTCAAGAATTTCCAAAAATAGCAAGTGACCTATAATTTGAACATTCCAAAAATGGAAAGATTTTCGATCAACTTCAACTCAATATTACATCATCAAGAAAGTTTCAAATGAAATTTTGTTGAACATGAAAGTTGTAGGTCTTTCTCTCCCATTTCCAAAATGTCCAAGATCATGAATTTCTCATGTGTGGTTAAGGAGATATGATCAAATCATGGCAAAGTAATCATGGGACTTCAAATGAGCATAACTTTTCAACCAAAACTCCAAAATGAGTGGTTCTTCTTGCAATATTCTCCTCTTGATCTCTAATTTCCAAATCCTGCATCACATTACATGAATTATCATCACATGATCACTTGTTAATCCATTGGTTTTTTGGAGGGAATTTCCAAAGTTTAAAAATGGTGCATGGTTTGAACTTTTTGCCATTACCATTGGTTTTAAAATTGGATTTTAAGTGAAAAAGAATGAAATTCGTGCACTGTTCACACATGCATTCCATGCATGGGGGTGAAAAACCAATTTGTGCATACACCCTAAAATTTGGTTAATCTCATTAGCATTTGGCTTAAGCATGATTTGAGCATGATTAGTAAGACATATATAAGAATAATCATAACTGTTTTCAGAGAAAAAACATTCATTTTTTCAGATCTAGATCAAAATTCTTCAAACTTTTCTCTCAAAATTGTCTTCCAAATTCTTCACATCCAAGCCTTTTCTAGTGCTAGATTCATGATCATGAAGTTCTGTTGAGAAGATTTGGACGTGAAATCAAAGGAAACCGTGCCATATTGAAGCATACTTGAAGAGTGAAGCATCCATGGTGACTTCAAAATTTGTTGAATTCGTGTGCAATTGAGCTTCATTCTCTCTTTCAATCATTTGTACCAGCATCGTAGAGGAACATTGGAGCTATCACAAGCCTTGAATCAAGCCAAATCCAGTTCTGCACTTCAAGAGGTACCTAAGTTGCTTTAAGTTCATTTGAACTTTGCTTTTGCTTGGTTGCTTAACCACTTATGTATAATCTATAATCTTCATGTAGTCTGGAAGACCTACTGTTATTGGTAGGCACCTGTCTGAAGTCCTCCTTAAGAGGCAATGCTTGTGATTGTTTAATTTTGGTGCCAAGCAGGAAAAGTCCTCTTATGAGGCAATTGGCAGATAAAAGAGATGTGTAATCCATCTCCTGCTACTCAGTGTGTCATTCACATTGCTCACACCATGTGTCGATGCATAGTGAATAATAACCCAAGATCTTATAGAGTCCATTTGTGGAGAAGAGTTCCAACTTTCTAAACTCCCACACTTTCCATTGATCAAAGCTCTCCCTGACCAGGGATAAGAGCTATGAGGCACACCCATCATCTCCATTTCATCTGCTTCACCCTAACTCTCAATGTTAGGGTTAAGAGCTCAAAATACCCCATTCCAGTTGGCTGTAAAGCCTAACCTTGCTTGAGCCTAATTGATTGTATATAGTGCGTGCTAATTGACTTGTTTGTTGTTTACTTGATTCATCTATGCATATTTGCTTGAGTGTGCCTTGGTGCATGTATCATCATTACTTGTATATCATTTCATAATCATTGTTCTTTGCTTTGTAGCATTTGGTTTGTCCATGTAGGAGGCAAGCATAAGTCCATTGCTTGGCAGTTGTTTCCCATGATATGGTAGGAGACTAGTATAAGTCCATTGATTGGCATCTGGTATCCTTGTTTCTTGGTTTTGTGAGACTAGTATAAGTCCATTGATTGGCATCTGGTATCCATGTTTCATTTTGTTTTAGGAGACTAGTATAAGTCCATTGATTGGCATCTGGTATCCATGTTTCATTTTGTTTTAGGAGACTAGTATAAGTCCATTGATTGGCATCTGGTATCCATGTTTCATTTTGCTTTAGGAGACTAGTATAAGTCCATTGATCGGCATCTGGTATCCATGTTTCATTTTGCTTTAGGAGATTGGTATAAGTCCATTAATTGGCATCCGGTATCCATTTTTGTTTTGTGAGATTGGAATAAGTCCAATGATTGGCATCCGGTATCCATTTACTTTGTTCATCTGTTATTGCATTGTTGCCTATTCCAAAGGAATCACTTGAATCATCTACATATGATCTCAAGAGGTGAACATCTAATAAGTTTTACTCCCTCACCCTTCCACCTTTTGTTTCTTTAAACTTCCATTTGCATGTTAATCCAAAACTTGAAAACTGTTGTGCAAACATTTTCATTTCTTTTCAAATTAGAAACCTAGGCCTCAAGCCTTTGATTTTCAAACTTCATTTTCATGATACTTCTTTTGAATTGAATTCTAATCATACTTTGACCACTTTTGTGAATAAATCCTAATTGGTTAATTTCACTCATTCAATTGTTTTGTGGCTTTGTCCATTCTTGATAAGTTTTTCATACATTAGCCATAGGTTTGATTTATCCTAGTTGGTTGATGTTAATCTCACCTTTTGTCCTTAGTGATTGAATTGTAAGACTTCCTTGCTTATTATAGGGTTAACCCCTCATTAGTAAGTTGAAGCTTTTCTCACATGGTGGACTTGTTGTTTGTATAAGGTTGAGTTTTCTCCCGTGGATAACGAAAGACCTTAAGGCTTTTGTTTTAAAATCAATCCACTCATATTTTGGAAAGCTTTTAGCCGAACTACAGCGTTTTGATCCTTACCTTCCATGGAAAGGTACGTAGGCAACGGGTTCATCCGTTCAAACACAAAAATAATAACTTGTATATTCTTCTCTCATCCCTTCAATCCATGTTTGCACAATAAATATTTCATAAACAAATAACATTTCGTACAACAAGTTGTGAAAAGGGCTCCCTAGGAGTACCTAGGACGTTTTGGGTGCCTAACACCTTCCCATTGCGTAATTAACCCCTTACCCAGATCTCTGATCATTTCATTAGTTTTCTATGTGTAAAACTTCTTAGGCTTTTGTTCGCTTTTTAGCCATTCCTTTGGATAAATAAAAGTGCGATGGCGACTCGATTCTTTGTATGCTTTGCTTTTGATTTAGTCAATAAATCATAAAGTGACGAATACACCGCTACAGAGTGATCTGAGTATTTTTCTTACTAACTTTTCATCTGATATCTTCTCACCCAAGGCTCCAGAGGCATTGGCAATTTCAAGGAAACTCATGTAGAATTCATGAATATTTTCATCTTCTTTCATTCTTAAGTTTTCAAACTTGGAGGTGAGCAGCTGAAGTCTAGACATCTTTACCCTAGAGGTGCCTTCATGAGTGGTCTTGAGAATGTCCCAAGCCTCTTTGGCCACTTCACAGTTGTTTACCAGCCTGAAAATATTCTTGTCTACCCCATTGAATATTGCATTCAAGGCTTTATAGTTTCTAAGAGCAAGATCATCCTCCTCCTTGGACCATTGTTCTTCAGGATTCTTAGTGGTGGCTTCTCCTTCTTTAGTAATGACAGGATGTACCCAACCTGTTAACACAGCTTTCCAAGCCTTTTTATCAAGGGATTTTAGAAACGCTACCATTCGAGGTTTCCAATAGTCATAATTAGAACCATCCAAAATTGGTGGCCTATGAACAGATCCTCCATCTCTCTCGATTGTACCAGAAAGTAATGCCCCTAGATCTCACCCAGAACCAGAGCAGGATGCCTGCTCTGATACCAATTGAAATTCTGGTATCAAATATAAGATGTCGAAGGTAATGTCATAACACTAATATCTGGTAATACACAATGGATAAACAAAAACATAATGGTAAAGCAAATAACACAAGCAATTGTTAACCCAGTTCGGTGCAACTCACCTACGTCTGGGGGCTACCAAGCCAGGAAGGAAATTCACTAAAATAGAATTAGTTCAAAGACTCTCCGCACACTTCAACAAGTTACAGTCTTTCTCACCTAACCTCTACTCATGCAATTTCTACCTAAGCACTCTTAGATATGAGAACCCACTCACTTCCCTACAATCACACACCAGTGATTTTAAACAACAATCCCTTGTGAAAAGAAAATACTTTTCAATTACACACTCTTGATTTTACTTCACAGTTTCAATCAAGAAGACACACTCATGACCTTGTGTATGTCATCTGAAACAATCCTGCATGAACATGTCTTTCATCTAAGCTCCAGCAGGTACATCCAATATCAGAAGCCATGGCATTGTATGTGGCATTCTGAAACAATCCTGCTTGCACATGTTCTTGAACTCCAGCAGGTACATAGGATATCTCATGTTAAGACATCACACATAACATCTTGTGAACACTCTTTGTTTTACCAAAATTGTTGCCAACAGTTAGAATCAACAAATTTGAAATTAAAGAAGTGGGGGAGAGATGAAGAGACTAATCCTAAACACAAATTTAAAAGTTGAGGGTTGAAAAGATCTGACCAATGAGTTGCAATCCAATAGACAAGAATGTCATATAGAAACCCAAATTTCCCTTGGACTTTAGAATCAAGCAATATCAATACACAAATAGCAAGATGAAAGCAATGCATCAAATAAAGATAGCCACATCCAAGCTTAGAAACTCCATGATCTTATTCAAAATTTCCCATGCATCAGATGACTTCCAAATGTAGGCATTAGACACAGGTTCAAAATAACAACTTCAATATGATCATGTCGCAGATGAACTTAAATGGATCTTCAACATTGTATCAGATGAATGTTCACTTCACAAGCACTTGGTTTCATGAAAGTTGGCATTGTCCAAGTCCTTTTGCATAGGGAGTGTTGCCTAATTCTAAGTCCATTGTCTCAGATCAAATCCAACAGTCCGCACAAAATGTTTTTTAGGGTTTTTGTTCCTATTATGTACATTAAGGTCAAGAGACCATAAAAACAAACAAGTATATACAAACACAGTATATCACAAAAAGTGAAAATGGCATTAAAGTAAACAAATTGAATGGTATGAATAATGGCAAATGAATAAAGCTTGAAATTAAAGTACATAAAAATAAATGGCTTGAAATTAAATGTTAGTTGTTAGTTGATTAGAAGTTAGTATTGCTTTTGCTTTGTATTACTTAAGTCATTCTTTGGAGAACACTCAACCCACTATTCACAAGCATGGATCCTTGAACCAAGACATCTTCCAAAGGAAGGAAAAAAAGTCCAAGTTTCCACACAAATCCATGAAAGAGGGGAGACTTACAATCTCACTTACTAGAATGTTATGCCTTTTGTGTCATAAATTTAGCGTTATGTTAAGCAATCGTAATTGGACTTATGTAGAAGTCACAATTATTTGAGGTCAGTGTAGCACCTCGAATTTGCACCCCCATTCATGCATTCATTTCATTTTTTTTGTAATTAACATTACACATTGCATTGCATCATATCAACAAGAAATGGCATCAAGAGAATTCATCTGTGCAAAGAGAGCAAGGATTTTCCTTGAGATGAGGGTCACATGACTATTTTTAAGAGCTTAAATGAATCAAGGTTCATTTTGAAGCAACTTTGCCAAGTGGTAGAGGCTCAAAGTCATTAGTGCATTGCAAGGTCATCTGGGGCCCATAAAAGTCATCTGAGGGCTAGGAGGTGGAGAAATGGTTTGAGACACTTCATTCATGTCCAAAAGAAGTTTATTCATCATGTCAAACATCTATCTTGAAGGTTTTGAAGCCAGATCAAAAGTTTCCAAAAATGGAAAGTGACCTGTAATTTCAAGTTTCCAAAAATGGCAAGTTTTTGGACCATATTCAACTGGACTTTCCAACATCAAACAAGCTTCAAATGAAATTTTGGTCAACATGAAAGTTGAAGATATTTTTCTCCTATTTCCAAAAAGTCCAAGATCATGAGCATCTGATGGATGGTTGAGGAGTTATGAGCAAATGATCACCAAGTGTGCATGAAACTTCAAAATGCCATAACTTTTGATTCAAAACTCCAATTTAGGCCACTCTTTTTGAATTATGCTCCTTATGACTCATATTTTCCAAATACATCATTACATTGCATGAAATTACCTCATATAATCATTTGTTCATGCATGTCCATTTTGGAGGGAAAATACCAAATTCAAATTTGGTGCATCATATGAACAAAATTCCAATTCCAACATGTGCATGAGATGATTTTAAGTGATTTTGAGCATGCACATGGTACTGTTCACGTTCATTCACCATGCATAGGGTGCATTTTACCAATTTTGCACTACACCTCATTTTGCATTAAAATTTCATTAGCCAAGCCTAAGTATCATTAGCAAAGTAATTAGCATGTGGTATAAAGCCTTAATCATAACATAAATTTCATTCTAACACATTCTAGATCTAGATCACATTTTTCCCTCCAATTTTTCTCTCAATCCAAATTCAAAAATTCTTCACATAACACATGATTTTTATTGCATAATCTTGTTCCTGGATCATTATATAGTAGGAATTGAGTGTTGGATTGAAGAATTTCACCAAGATTCAAGCACATTGAGCTCAAGAACATGAAGATGGAAGGTGCAATTTGATCAAGATCCAAGCCATTTCAAGCATCCATTCGTGTGCAAAGCTTCATATCAAGGTTGGAGGAGAAGATTTGGAGCTGGAGAAGCCTTGAATCCACTGTTTCCATTTACTGTTCTTCAAGAGGTCAGAAATTCGATCCTCTTAATTCTTGTTTTATTACCATAGTTGTGTAGATCCTGGAACACTGAGAATTCTGATGCTAATTTCGTTGAAAATGGTGGAATAATGAGTGAGATATGTGAGCTTGAAGTTTTGCCATGCAATTTGTTTTCATTCGATTTGCATTATATATGGACTGTTAGGCTTAGTTAAGGTTAGATTCATGTTGTACGCATCAAGGCGGTTCCAATGGTGTAAGCTGCACAAAATTCTGCAAAAAAAATTTATGTGATGCTACTGTGGCGCCACCGTCTCAACGAGGAAGACGGTGGAAACCACCGCCAAGAACAGTGCCAACCACCGCCTGTTATGAACTTAGGGCTAGCTGTGAAACGGCGTCGTTTTGATACGCGTTTGCAACCTCGCTTTGATTCTCGCTGGAGACATTTGTGAAATCCATTTTGAATTAACTTCGCCTTGCCAAACGACGTCGTTTTGGCTTGTACCTCGCTTCGATTCCCAGCGAACGTGTTTTAATTTCCTTTTAGTTTCGCCTTGCCAAACGACAGTGTTCTGATGTGCCCTTGGTTCGATCCCTGTTGGTGGCATTGTCCATCTTAATTCATCTTATCATTTTCACATTATTTTTTCAACATTATTCCATTTATTTTCATCAAATTGAAAAATTCATAACAAATTGAAAACTAATCCAAATAATTCAAAAAAATTTCTCACATGTTCCTTGGAGTGTTTATTATTTTATGATGTGATTTTCTGATTTTTATCATGTCTGGATTTTTGGGATATCCTTGGTTATTTGAACATGTATGCAAATGTGACATGTGTTACTAGATGATTTGTGGAATGCTCATACTTTCTCCAATTAACATGAAATTTAATATGCTCATTCATAACATGTTGCCTGATTTGTGAGAATTGATTTGGAATTTTTAGCATTTTTCATTTGTGTTTTGGACACATGAATGTTTGGTGTGACAATGTGTGTCACACAATTTGATGTCATACTTGTGCATTTTCATTTCTAGGTCAATTGAGCTCTGTTGATTCTAATTTTTGGCATGATGATTGTGTTTGACATGTTGTATGCACACAAACGTTTTCATGATTGTTTGATTCATTTCTATTTTAATATGGAATTTTGATTCTTGATGTCCAATTGTGAGCTTTGTAATTGCCTTTGCCATATCTTGCTCATGTGATGACCTTGCTTTATGCTTTAAACTTGGTCCTTTTTAGGACATGTTCTTACTTGAATAAATGTGTTGCATGTTGAATATTGGTTGTTGTTTGTACTTTTTGCTTTGCCTTTGACCCTAGTCTTGGTACTAGTGGTTGTACTCATCTTTTGAACTTTGTATTTCAGGTTCAAGCTTAGCTCTAGTGGTTGATGCACTCTTATGACTTGAGATGCACATTTTTTCTTTGTCCAATAACCTTTTTTATGTTGTAGGACCCTTGGTGATGAACTCACTTGAGTTGTTGACTTGCCTTGTGTGCATATTGGTTGTAACATTGTTGATTGACTGTTGGATTTGTCTGAATGTGAATATTGACTTGTTTGACTTTCTTACAGGTACTTTAGTAGTTTTAGCTCATTGCTTGAGCTGTGCTTTGCTTGTGGTTGGCATACCACCTAGGTAATCATCCTCTAACTCCATGTAGTCTGGAAGCCCTGTCGTTTCTTTTGGCAGGCATTTGGCTGAAGTCCTCCTTAAGAGGCAATGATTGTGTTTGTTTACTTTTGTGCCATGTACTTCAAGTCCTCCTAAGTGAAGAGGAAATTGGCAGATAGAAGGGACTAGCAGTCAGTCCCCTGCTAATCGTTTGAGTTGTCCATTATGCTCGCACTACATGCTGATGCTCTTGGACACTTCACCCAGATCTTGTATATACAGTCAGTCAAGTGGAGTAGGGTCCCACATTCTGGATCCCCATGTTTTCATTTGATTTGAAGCTCACCCAGGCCCAGGTTAAGAGCTATGAGGTCCTACCCTCTTTACCTTTCAGCTGCTCACCCTGACGGTCAATGTCAGTGGTTAAGAGCCTTCACACCCTACAGTTGGCTTGTTTGTCGAGGTTGATATGACCCCTTGACTAAAGCCCGGCTTGTTTGTCGAGGTTGATATGAACCCTTGACTAAAGCCTCACCCTTGATGTTTGAGCCCCTTGTTTGTGTGTTTACTTCATGTTGTATATGTTTGTGTGGTGTGATCGTATCCCCATAGGATTGCTAGACTTCGCATAGTCTCGTTTGTATGTCAATTAAGGTAGCACGGTTCCTTCGTCTAGGACTTCCTTTCTTGCGTGAGCTTTCCTAAAACACAAACCAACTTTATCCCCTCTTAAAGATATGTTAACTCCTTCTACTACAGGTGAGTACGTCTCCAAAGGTCGAGCATCCGGTAGATTGCGTAGTGACGTTGCTCACTTAAAAAACACACAACAAATAGAAATAGTTTAGCCGAACTACGGCAACTCTGATTCTCATGTTCAGATGAGATACGTAGGCACGAGATGCGATGTCTTGTCGAGTTTCACTGACAACTAACTTTGATCCTTTTCTCTCGCCCTCGTTGCGATTGAGACCTACCTTTTCTCTCGCCCTCGTTGCGATCGAGACTCCTTTTCTCTCGCCCTCGTTGCGATTGAGACCTTCCTTTTCTCTCGCCCTCGTTGCGATCGAGACCTTCCTTTTCTCTCGCCCTCGTTGCGATTGAGACCTTCCTTTTCTCTCGCCCTCGTTGCGATGGAGACCTTCCTTTTCTCTTGCCCTAGTTGCAATCGAGACCCTTCTTCTTTTTGTGTGCGTTTGTATGGAATCCGATGTAATTCCAGCGATTGGTATTCGGTTTCCTGTTTGTATGTTGTTTGTTAGGAGTCTGATGTAAGCCCAGCGATTGGCCTTCGGTTTCCTATTTTGTTTAGTGTTTGTTAGGAGTCAGATGTAAGACCATTGATTGGCTATCTGTTTCCTGTTTCTTTTGTGGAGTTGGATGTAAGGCCAGCAATTGGCATTCCGTTTCCTATTTACATTTGTTTGTTCAGAGTCAGATGTAAGACCAGTTATTGGCATTCTGTTTCCAGTTGTGTGTTTGCTCTAACGTCTCAGCGTCTTTGGTTCAGCGTTTTGTTTCGGCGTGCATTAGCCGAGCTACGAGTGCTTTGTTTCTTACTCTGGTTAGAGAAGATACGTATGCATAGGATGCGAGGTCCTAGCGAGCACGTTTCCCATTTCCCCGAACTACGTCGACTCTGATGTTTGTGTCTGACAAACTACGTAGGCCCAGGATGCGACATCCTGCCGAGTCCGCTTTATCCGTCTTCCTTCACCCTGTGTTTTGTTCCAGTTGTGTGCAGTTTTTGAGCAATTTCTTAGCAACCTTATTCTATTCTTTCTGAGCGTGGATCTCGTCAAGTACGACGGACGTGAGGGGTGCTAATACCTTCCCCTTGCGTAACTGACTCCCGATCCTTGCAATCTCTAGTCGTAAGACCATTCCTTTCCCTTTTTCAGGTTTACTTCGAGTGTTTCCTTTCCCTCCTTTGGGATAAATAACGCACGGTGGCGGCTCTGTGTCTTTTCCCGCCGGTTGTTTTTCGCGTATGCGACAGTCGAGCAATAATATTTTGGTGTTAATGCATGATAGAGACATAGTATAATGGACTATGCTCATGAAACATACCACACACAAAAATAATATGCAAAAGTGTGGTGGACCTAATCTCATCCATACTCATGTTGATTTTGCAATCAACTAGCCTTAGGATATAGAGATATTATAGGTCCATGACATGAATGAATAAAGAAGGGGAATGAGATGAAGAGGGAGGGGGAATGGAATCAACACAAATTGGTCAAAGGAGGACTTTTACCAAATTAAGATCATTCATTCATTTTAGGAGATGAAATATACATTTCATCAATCCCCTAACTCCATTGATCTTAACTTAACAAAGTAAAATCAATCTTGACCAAGGCCCAACAACACAAGTCAAACTCAACAAGTCAATAATAGAAGCTCAACACAATTTATTTGGCATTTAATCAAATAAAATCAACTAAAATATGCATTAAATTAAATCATGGTTGGTCAATTTCCTAAAACCTCATCAAAACACCAAATAAATAGCCATGAGATTTATCATAGGTCAAACAAGGTCAAAGGACCTTGGAGAAAAAATTTCATAATTTTTGGAAACTTAAAACTATTTTTAAATAATTAAAAATATTCATAAAATCAATTAAATCATGAAAAATATTAATAATGATCCAAACAAAAATTTAAATGAAGAAAATGAAAGAGGAATTTATTTAAATTTTTTTGGTGAAACTCTCATATTTTTTGGATCAATATTAAAATTAATATGAATTAATGAAAATAACACAAATAAAATGAAAATCAAATAATCAGAAAAAATGTGGACCACTTGATCTCCCTCATCAATTGAGGTGGCATATCAAGTGACCACAAGCGCGCAATCCATTGTGGACTCTACTCAACGTGCCACAAACTTGGTAATTCAAACCAACGCCTGTGATTAAAACAAATTAAACAGATCATGTGGCTCTGGACCTTACCAACTCACCACCGGAGCAAATCTCCGGTCTCCTTCTTAGGCGAGCCTCGCCGGATTGGTCCAATCATAACCATCACTAAAATAAAAAAAAGGAGGACATGATTTTAAATTAAAAATGGCACTGAGCACGAATCTGGCCTCAATTTATCCTAACTCCAAATATATTGAGAGATACAAGGAGTTGAAATTTAAGGTGCATGAACTGAGTTGCTTTGATTTGACCTCAAAGAAACTCAATCTTGTTGGCAACATTGGTAGAACTGCAGACAACCAAGGATCCAAGAGAATTATGGAGAATTGAGTGAGAATCGAAGAGATTAAATTTTCTGGAAAATACCTTCAATGCACGTCGGGTTTCACTTGTTCTTGCTTTGGCTCGTGCTTGATCTTACTCAGGATGCTTGCAGAAGTAGATTAGAATGCACAAAAGGTATTGGATCACTGGAGTTTTGAATCTCAAAATAGTGAGATTCAAACTCAATTTCCAAAGGAAATTCTCAGGATCATCCTCTTAAATGGAAGGGTTTGGTGTTTGGGATCAAAGCTTGTGTGAAGGAGTCCTCAATTTTGAGCAGATGTGCCTCTATGTGCCTCTATTTATAGTTGAATCACATGATATTTGCACCTTACAATTGAGTTTCCAAAATTGGAAATGAGTGATGCATGTGTGCATGGGCGTGTATAGGCTCATGAGATCATTCCATTTGATCCATAATTGAGTGTGAACAAGTCTGAAATCAAATTGGAGTGCTAGACAATTGTATATGGAAGTTTGAAGTTTGATTTTTGCCAAATGATGATGCAATGTTTAAGCCATGCACAACCCATTCAAATCTTATCCAAAATGGATGAAATTAAACTTTTTTGAAATATTAGATCAAGAGGAACAACTTTCATGTTGGACACTTTTCCATTTGAAGCTTGTATTATGATGAAGTTTGAGGTGGAAGTTTGAAAATTTTAAGATATAATTTTTTTCTGTGTCAAGCCATATGTTCACTTATTCCACCTTGGCTAACTTTTTTTGTGAGCGTCAAATGAGAAATGTTCCTTCATAAACATTTTATATCTTTCAAAGTACTTCAAAATCGTCACAAATTTGATCTCATTTGGATTTGATATGAAGGAGTTATGCATTTTTGAAGTTGAGGAAAATCACTTGTTCAATGGTATTGGTCCAAAATGACCTATAATGTATCCTCATATCACATGCTCATAAAAGTTGAATTATCTCTTCTTAAAAACATAAACGTTGAAGTAGACACCTCAAATTTGATTTTGCAACTTGGAAATATTTCATCTCATAAAAATTGAGCAAGTTATGACCTTGGGAAGTTGACCTCCAAATTAGGGTTTAAACAAAATGACCTATAATCTTTCACCATAAAAAATGACTTTCCAAGAAAAACTAGCTCTATACCTCAACATAAAAGTTGTTTGAAATGTCATTTAGAGTAACTTTTCTCTTGGAATAATTTTCATATGACAAACATTGTAGGATATAGGGTATAGGGGACCCCATATTTGATCGGATGAATTCCTCTGGCCAACCCCCATCAACCAAGTTGCTAGCTTACAATTATCTTAACTTTTGGGACTCATGGGAGATCATATAGTAATAACATGATGAAATTTGAAGTATCCCTTGAAACCTTTGATCAAATGTTGAAGAAGCTTGGTGAAGAAGTTACACAAGATACCGAAATGAACTAGGGTTTCCACTACAAACCAATTCCAAACTCTTGATGAACTCTTGATCGAAATAACATGTGAAGCTCATGGGGATCCATATATGATGCATATAGCCATATTAAACCAATTCTTGATTGAACTCCTTGCACTGAGGGTCTTAAACCCTAGATGTGAGCTTGATAGATCAAAGGTGAGCATGTACCCTACCTACAAAAGAGTTAAATTATGCAAAGACATATTTTTGGTATTTTGGTTAGTAAAAATGATAAAATACAAAGTATGATACAATCAAATGGTGCTTGGTAATCTCTCCTAATGCAAACCCAATGAATGAGGGGTAAGGAGGATGCCAAGATGTGATCCCAATGCCAATGCATATGATGGTATAGCATGAGTGATCTTAGGGTCAAAATTGGGGTCTTACACTCCCCAAGAAGAGGTTACCCAAAAAATTTTGTTATGAGCTTTTCCCCTACAAAGCTTTGCTAGTAAATCTCCTTCAAAAGGGAGTCTTTTATGAACTATTTCCCCAACAGACTAACGTTTGAGATACTACTTCATTTATTAGAAGAATCTCACTTGTTCTTAGAGATACTTCTCTAGTATCCTCCAAGAGTCTTATATACGATTGAGGTATCATACCCTTGCTGGAATATCTCGATTATATCATATAAGACGTTGCTTCGTCGATTCAGAGACACTCATTTATCTGTTTGAGATACTACTTCGTTTATCTGAATAATCACACTTGTTCTTAAACATACTGCTCTAGTATCCTTGAAGAGTCATAGATACGATTGAGGTATCATTCCCTTCTTGGAATATCTCGATTATATCAAATAAGATGTTGCTTCGTTTCTCTGGAAAATCTCATTTATTTGTTTGAGATACTGCTTCATTTATCTGAAAAATCTCACTTATCTTAGATTTACAGCTCTAGTATCTTCGAAGAGTCTTAGATACGATTGAGGTATCATTCCCTTGATGGAATATCTTGATCATATCAAATAAGATGTTGATTCATTTATTTGAATAATCTCCTTTATCTTTTTGAGATACTGCTTCATTTATCTATAGAATCTCACTTGTTCATAGAGATACTGCCCTAGTATCCTCGAAGAGTCTTAGATATGATTGAGGTGTTTTTCCCATGCAGGGATATCTCGATTATATCATATAAGATGTTGCTTCGTTGATTTGGAGAATCTCATTTATTTGTTTGAGATACTGCTTCATTTATCCGAAGAATCTCACTTGTTCTGAGAGATACGACTCTTATATCCTCGAAGAGTCTTAGATACGATTTAGGTATCATTCCATTGATGGGATATCTCGATTATATCATGTAAGATACTGCTTCATCGAATCGAAGAATCTCATTTATCTGTTTGAGATATTGCTTTGTTTATATGAAGAACCTCACTTATTCTTAGAGATTCTGCTCTAGTATCCTCGGAGAGTCTTAGATATGATTGAGGTATCATTCCCATGCTGGAATATATCGATTATATCAAATAAGATACTATTTTGTTTATCTAGAGAATCTCATTTATCTGTTTGCGATACTGCTTCATTTATCTGAAGAATCTTAATTGTTCTGAAAGACACTGCTATGGTATCCGCAAAGAGTATTAGATACAATTGAGGTATCGTTCCCTAGCTATGATATTTTGATTATATCATATATGATGTTGCTTCAACGATTCAGAGAATCTCATTTATCTATTTGTAATGCTGCTTCGTTTATCTGAAGAATCTCAATTGTTCTTAGAGATATTAATTTAGTATCCTTCAAGAGTCTTAGATACAATTGAGGTATCATTCCCTGGTTGTGATAACTCAATTCTATCATATAAGAAGTTACTTAGTCGATTCAAAGAATCTCAATTATATGTTTGAGATACTACTACATTTATATGAAGTATCTCAATTGTTCTTAGAGATACTGGTCTAGTATCCTCGAAGAGTCTTATATACGACTGATGTATCATTACCTTGCTGGAATATCTCGATTTTATCAAATAAGATGCTGCTTCGTTGATTCGATGAATCTCATTTATTTCTTTTTGATACTACTTTGTTTATGTGGAGAATCTCACTTATTCTAAGAGAGACTGCTCTAGTATCCTCGAAGAGTCTTAGATACGATCGAGGTATCATTCCCATTTTGGAATATCTAGACTATATAAAATAAGATGATGCTTCGTTTATCTATAGAATCGCATTTATCTATTTCAGATACTGCTTCATTTATTTAGAGAATCTCACTTGTTCTTATAGATACTGTTTTAGTATCCTGGAAGAGTATTAGATGCGAATGAGGTATCACTCCCTTGTTGGGATATCTCGATTAGATCATATTATATCTTGATTTATCAATAAGTAGAATCTTAGTGTTTTGTTTTAGATACTGCTTCATTTATTTAAAGAATATCGGTTGTTCTTAGAGATAATGCTCTAGTATCCACGAAGAGTCTTAGATGGAATTAAGGTATCATTCCCTTGCTAGGATATCTCGATTCTATAATATAAGATCTGGCTTTATCAATTAGGATAATCCTGTTAATCTGTTTGCGATACTGCTTCGTTTATCTTAAGAATCTCACTTATCCTGAGAGATACTTCTCTTGTATCCTTGAAGTGTCTTAGATGCGATTGAGGTATCATTCCCTTGATGGGATGTCTCGATTATATCATATAAGATATTTCTTTGTTGATTCGATGAATCTCATTTATCTATTTAAGATATTTCTTCGTTTATCTGAAGAACCTCACTTTTTCTTAGAGATACTGTTCTAGTATCCTCGAAGAGTCTTAGATACGATTGAGGTATCATTCCCGCGCTGGAATATCTCGATTATATCAAATAAGATGATGCTTCATTGATTTGGAGAAACTCATTTATGTGTTTGAGATACTGCTTCGTTTATTAGAAGAATCTCAATTGTTCTTAGAGATACTGCTCTAGTATCCTCGAAGAGTCTTAGATACAATTGACGTATCAATACCTTGAAGGAATATTTCAATTATATCAAATAAGATGCCGCTTCATTTATCTGGAGAGTCACATCTATCTGTTTAGGATACTGCTTCATTTATCTGAAGAATCTCACTTGTTCTTAGAGATATTGCTCTAGTATCATCGAAGAGTATTAGATATAATTTAGGTATCATTACCTTACAAGGATATCTCGATTATATCATATAAGATGTTGCTTCAACGATTCAGAGAATCTCATTCATCTATTTGTAATGCTACTTCGTTTATTTGAAGAATCTCAATTGTTCTTAGAGATACTAATCTAATATCCTCAAAAAGTCTTAGATACAATTGAGGTATCATTCCCTTGTTGGGATATCTCGATTATATCATATAAGATGCTGCTTCGTCGATTCAAAGAATCTCATTTATATGTTTGAGTTACTACTTCCTTTATCTGAAGAACCGCACTTGTTCTTAGAAATACTGCTCAAGTATCCTCTAAGAGTCTTAGATACGATTGACGTATCATTACCTTGCTAGAATATCTCGATTATATCAAATAAGATGCTGCTTCGTTGATTCAATGAATCTCATTTATTTATTTGAGATACTACTTCCTTTATCTGAAGAATCTCACTTGTTCTTAGAGAGACTGCTATAATATCCTTGAAGAGTCTTAGATACTATCGAGGTATCATTCCCTCGCTGGAATATCTCGACTATATAATATAAGATGCTGCTTCAATTATCTGGAGAATTATATTTATCTATTTTAGATACTGCCTCATTTATTTAAAGAATCTCACTTGTTCTTAGAGATACTGCTCTAGTGTCCTCGAAGAGTCTTAGATGCGTTTGAGGTATCATTCCCTTGTTGGGATATCTCGATTATATCATATAAGATCTTTCTTTATCAATAAGGAGAATCTCATTTATTTGTTTAAGATACCGCTTCATTTATTTAAAGAATTTCAGTTGTTCTTAGAGATACTGCTCTAGTATCCTCGAAAAGTCTTCGATGCAATTGAGGTATCATTGCCTTGCTAGGATATCTCGATTATATCATATAATATATGGCTTTATCAATTAGGATAATATCATTTATCTGTTTGAGATACTGCTTTGTTTATTTGAAGATTCTCACTTGTTCTGAGAGATACTTAATTATATCATATAAGATATTGCTTCATCGAATCGGAGAGTCTCATTTATCTGTTTAAGATATTGCTTCATTTATCTGAAGAACCTCACTTGTTCTTAGAGATATTGCTCTAGTATCCTCGAAGAGTTTTAGATACGATTGAGGTATCATTCCCGTGCTGGAATATCTCGATTATATCAAATAAGAAGATTCTTCATTGATTTGGAGAATCTCATTTATCTATTTGAATACTGCTTCGTTTATGTGAAAAATCTTAATTGTTCTAAGAGATATTGCTCAAGTATCCTCAAAGAGTCTTAGATACGATTGACGTATCATTACCTTGCTGGAATATCTCAATCATATCAAATAAGATGATGCTTCGTTTATCTGGAGAATCTCATTTATCTATTTAGGATACTGCTTCATTTATCTGAAGAATCTCACTTATTCTTAGAGATACTGCTCTAGTATCATAAAAGAGTTTTAGATACGATTGAAGTATCATTAGCTTGCTGGAATATCTCAATTATATCAAATAAGACGTTGCTTCGTTTATCTGGAGAATCTCATTTATCTGTTTGAGATATTGCTTCATTTATCCGAAGAATCTTACTTGGTTTAAGAGATAATCCTCTAGTATCCTCGAAGAGTCTTAGATACAATTGAGGAATCATTCCCTTGCTGGGATATCCCGATTATATCATATAAGTCGCTACTTCGACGATTCAGAGAATCTCATTTATCTATTTGTAATGCTGCTTCGTTTATCTGAAGAGTCTCAATTGTTCTTAGAGATACTAATCTACTATTCTCGAAGACTCTAAGATACAATTGAGGTATCATTCCCTTGCTGGGATATCTCGATTATATCATATAAGATGTTGCTTTGTCGATTCAAAGAATCTCATTTATCTGTTTGAGATATTGCTTCGTTTATCTGAAGAATCTTACTTGCTCTTAGAGTATTGCCCTAGTATCCAAGGAGAGTTTTAGATATGATTGATGCATAATTACCTTGTTGGAATATCTCGATTATATCAAATAAGTTGTTGCTTCGTTATTTCGATGAATCTCATTTATCTGTTTGATATACTACTTTGTTTATCTGAAGAATCTCACTTGTTCTTAGAGAGACTGCTCTAGTATCCTCGAAGAGTCTTAAAATACGATTGAGGTATCATTCCCTTGTTGGAATATCTCGATTATATCAAATAAAATGTTGGTTCGTTTATATGGAGAATCACATTTATCTGTTTCAGATACTGCTTCATTTATTTAAAGAATCACACCTGTACTTAGAGATACTGCTCTAGTATCCTCAAAGAGTCTTAGATGCGATTGAGGTACCATTCCCTTGTTGGGATATCTCGATTATATCATATAAGATATTGCTTTATCAATTAGGATAACCTCATTTATCTATTTGAGATATTGCTTAGTTTATGATAAGAATCGCACTTGCTGGAAGAGTCTTAAATACAATTGACGTATAACTCCCTTGCTGGAATATCTCGATCATATCAAATAAGATGCTACTTCATTGATTATGAGAATCAAAATTATCTCTTTGAGTTACAACTTCGTTTATCTAAAGAATCTCACTTGTTCTTAGAGATATTGTTCTAGTTTCCTTTAAGAGTCTTTGATACGATTAAGGTATCATTCCCTTGATTGAATATCTCAATTATGTCAAACAAGATGCAGCTTCGTCCTCTGGAGATACTGCTTCATTTTTCTGAACACTTACACATTCTGTTAGAGACATTACTCTAGTATCCTCGAAGAGTCTTAGATACGATTGAGGTAACATTCCCTTGCTGGGATATCTCGATTATATCATATAAGATGTTGCTTCATCGATTCAGAGAATCTCATTTATCTGTTTGAGATACTGCTTCATTTACCCGAAGAATCTCATTTTTTCTTAGAGATACTTGTAAGACCCCAATTTTGTCCCTAAGATCCCTCATGGAATCATAACATTGCATTTTGCATTGCCTCAAGGATCATAAGCATCTTGGTTCCCCTTACCTTTGGGTGGGACCTCTTGTGAGTGGTTTGAGATCACCAAGCATGTTTGAATTGTATATCATTACTTTTCTTATTTTGTTTACTAACCAAAAGCACAAAAATATGTCACTAACATCTTTTGTTTGTAGCTTGAGCAATCACAAGGTCAAAAGCCTCTAGGAGATCATAAGTACAAAGATAGGGCCAAGAGAAGATGAAAACAAGCATGGTAATGGTTCCCAAAGGTCTCATCCATCAAATATGCCTCCCTAGCATCTCAATTCATTATTTTTGATCAAATCAAGTCAAAGAGTTTGGGGTTTGTTCCCCAAGGAAACCCTAATTCATCTATGTACGACAATGCCTTGCTCTTGAAGCAACCTCATCCCATGATCAAATACAATCAAGGGAAGTTCTTTAATTCATCATTTCATGCATATTGGAACTTATTTGAGTGCCCTCAACCATCAATTCATCAAGATATGAGACATGGACTTGAGAAGTTGATCAGTCGACTCATCTAACTATTTTGAAATGCACTGAGACCTAACGTTTTATGTGTTGGTCAAATGGAGATGATCCCAAAAGAAAAAATGTTCTTGAGGACAATATGATCAACGTTCATGTTCATCAAAAATTTATTTGAAGCTTGGAAGGTCATCTCCCATTCCAAGACATTATAGGTCATTTTAACTTAAACCCTAATTTTGGGTCAACTTCCCAAGCACATAACTCATTCATTTTTTATGATTTTGAGGTGGGATCAAATGAATTGGAAATATTAAGATGTATAATTCAAATTTTATGTTGACCAAAGTTTCAAAATCTCAAATTAAAAACATGTGATAATGCAAAACATCATAGGTCACTTTGGACCAAATGCATTGAAAGTCAAAAAAGTCCAACTTCAAGTGCCCATAACTCTTTCATCAAAAATCCAAATGATGCAAACTTTAAGTCCATTTTGATTGTCTTTAAAATATATACAACTTTAGTGTTGAAGGTTTTTTCATTTGAGGTTTACATCATCAAAACAGAGGGGCTTGAACATTGGCCAAATTTGGAAACCTCACCTTTGCATGTTTTGCACCTTACACTTTAAACTCAAAATTCAGTAATTTCCACACTTCAAATGGATTTTTTCCCAACATAACATTTGTTCCTTACATCAAGACCTTTCCAACCATTACTCACATGCTCATGTTTGGATTTGGCAAATGGCATTTTCAAAGAGGAGAAGTTTTAGGCATAATTGTGCATAACATGTTGAAACTCATTACACAAGCCTATGCATTGCCAAATACACGTCCATTTCAGCTCAATTATACTTCAGATTGCATTTGGCATTGGATTTGGGCCTTCTACATGATCATGCAAGCCCATGCAATGCATATCCTCTTGCCATGCACACGGATTTTCCACCTCCTTGCATCAGCTTCCATTATAAATACACTTGCTTGCTTCACTTGAAATGATCCATGAATCAACCTGAAATGCTGCTGAACTGAAAACCAAACCTCTCACCAAAGGGACTATTTCATTTTCACTCAAATTTCTCAGATCTGAAATTCAACTAAATCTGGTTGAATTTCTAGATCTAAAGTTCCTAGACCTCTCTCTCATAATCCATTGAAGTTCTGTTTGGGCAAAGGAAGCAAGGAAGCAAGCTCAGATCACCATAATCCAAAGGTTCTCTTCAACTGGTTTTTTTCTTCGAAACTCACTATTTCTTGACCTATTTGCTTGGCTATTGTGTTGTCTGAACTCCTCTCCATAGAGGCATCATTGCTGTGCATTCAATTTTCAAAATCTAACAAGTTCATGATGAACACCATCGAGTTTCAACCTCTGATTTCTCTCACTATGGAGATCTAAAGTAGAAATGGATGGTACATGAGTGATGTACATCACCCCAGCTTTAATTTGGTACCTAGATCGTGGATTTTGGTTGAGTTTGAAGGAACTGCAACTCTGGCCGGAGCTTGAGTGCTCGCCGGAGAAGACGGTGGCGCTGGCCACCGTCCACCATGCCAGATTCAATCTGGATCGTTGGATGCATCTCCCACATTTTAATCTCAGCCATGCATTTTGTTTACTTTCAATAATGCCACATGTTTCACATTGACTGAAGCCTACCATGGAAGCGCGCATGTGGAGCGTCTGAACAGCCACGTCAATTAATGAGGCTTGATCAGACGGTCCTGGTTTTTTTGATTTTCCTATTTTCTGATTTAATTTCTTTTATTTCCATTATTTTCAAAAATTCATATCTTCTTCATTTTAAATCCAAAAAATATGGGACCAATTGCATTCTTCTCCAAATAATTTCTAGTTTCTAATTTCGATTTTTAATATTTTTTATTTTGTTATTTGATATTTTTTGTGAATTTTCTCTTTTCTGGTTATTTTTAATTCATTTTAAATAGTTTTTGATATTCAAAAAAATACAAAAATATTTTCCTAACCTATTTGAATGATGATGGATCTATGAAAAATATTCTCATTAATTTTTTAATTGGATTGAGATTTATTTGAGATTTTAGTTGAATTAGGTTATTTTTATTCATTTTTAATTGATTAAAAATAGTTTCTGACTTTTAAAAATGCTGAAATTTTTTGTCAAACCTTGTTTGACCTTGTTGAACTTGGGATAAATCACTTGGACCTTTCAAGGTTGATTTGAAGTGATTTTGAAGTTTGACCTTTCTTTTATTTTTAATTCAAGTTTATTTTGATACTAAAAATGCCAAAAATATTTTGCTTATTATTTGACCTCCAATCTTCATCCCATTTCTGGTTTCTCATGGTTTGACTTTGACTTCAAATGTCATTTGGTCAACACATATGGATTGGTACATTTTATTTCACCTTATGCACTTTATTCTTTCCATTTCCTTTTCCATTACTCATCTCTTTCTTCTTCTTCTCCTTTTTCTTTTTGATCAATGAGTTGAAGGTTGATAAGTTAGCATTGATTAGAGAGACTTAATCTTCCTTGATTCAAATCTAATTCATCTTGACCAATTGATCAAGTGAATGGCTTTTCATTAAGGATAGGTTGTTTCCTAAATCATGCAAAAGACTTAAACCAATAAAAGATCAATTCTCTTCTTCTTTTCGGCATGGCAAGTTGTTGGAACTTGGTTCACTAATCAAGACTTCTAACTTATGTTGTTGCCTACATTTTTATTGACCGGCCTCAGATAGTTGTGACTTCTACATAAGTCCAATTACGATTGCTTAACATAGCGCTAAATTTGCCTTATGGCACACTAACTACTAACACTAACTATTAACCATTAACATTTACTTTTGCTCATTACTTTTATGCAATTTACTATTCTTGCACATATTATCCATTTGTTTTTTTCCTTTGCTCACTTGAGCACATGTTTATGTTAATGCAATTTGCCTTTTGCTCACTTGAGCATATAATTGTGTATATATCTTTTGTGATTGTGTTTGTCTGTTTGTTGTGAACCAAATGCAAAGAATTGGACAAAATGGACTTAGATCTTAGGACTTTACCCAAGCTAATGGAATTTGAAGAGCAACTAGGCCTCATGCCTTGATTTGTAAATATAACCTTTTGATGTGTGTGTTTCTTTGTGATAGGGATTTCCACTTGAGCCAAATTGAGGAACCATTACCATGAGCTCCTAAGAGAGAGAGATTCAAGATACATTGAGGAACCTTCCAAGAGTTCATTTGATTGTTGATTGCTTGAGTTTATGCTTATGTGATTGCTTATTCCAAAGGATGGGAGCTACTTGGATCATCCATATGATCTCAAGAGAGGAACTCCTTTTTGTGGTTTTGTTTTTTATCCCTCACCTTTTGCATTGCTTAGGATTTTAGCCTTTCTTCTTCTTCTCTCCACTCTAACCCAAGCCAAAACTTTTTGTGCAAACATTTAATACTTGTTTTCAACATTAGAAACCTAAGCCTTATGCTTTTGATTTTCAAACTTTCTTTTCTTAATACTCATTTTGAATTGAATCTCTTAGTCAACTTTGACCATATTTTGTATATACTTTTCATTTGTAAATATAACCCATTCAAATGTCTTTTGTGGTTTCAATGGCCACTCTCTTAATCAAAACTTTTTCATAACCTTTAGCTATTAGGTTTGAGTTATCCTTGTGGTAGATGTAATACTCACCTATATCCTTAGTGATGGACAATGAGTCTTCCATGCTTATAATAGGGTTAACCCCTCACTAGCATGTTGAAGCTATCCTCACATGGGGGATTTGTGGTTTTAGGTTGAGTTTTCTCCCTTGGATAACAAAAGACCTTAAGGCTTTTGGACCAATAAATTCACCAACTTGTTTTGAGATTTTTACCCCGAACTACGAGGTTTTGATCCTAATCTTTTTAAGATGGTACATAGGCAATGGGTTTATCCATCCAAACACAAATGTAAATAAACTAGTATATTCTCTTCTCATCTCTTCAATCGTGTTTGCAAAAACGATTTTTTTTTTACAAAATAACAACCTTACAACAAGTATGGAAAGGGCTCCCTAGGAGTACCTAGGATGTTTTGGGTGCCTAAAACCTTCCCATTGCATAACCAACCCCCTTACCCAGATCTCTAACTCTCTTTTACTAGTTTTTTATTCGATAAAACTTTTAGGTTTTTGTTCGCTTTCTAACCATTCCTTTGGATAAATAGAAGTGCGGTGGCGACTCGACTTGTATGATTTATCTTGGATTTAGTCAATATCTCTAATGGTAACGAATACCCCGCTACAGAAAAGTGGCGACTCTGCTGGGGACATTTGCCTAGTGGGTTTTGCCTACTTTTCATTTTTGTTGTATTGTTGTGTATATTGTTTTGTGATATATTTTTGTGCAATTTGGGATTACTGTATTGTATGTAATGATTGAATTGCTTGAATATTAATTCCTTGCATGCTTGGTGATCTTTGTGAGATGAGTTCTATACCCGGACTCGAGTGCACTTAGAATAGGAGAATGGCATAGTCTTGTTGACTTGTGGGGAGTTATTCCTTAGCAAGTTGACTTGCAAGTCCATTCCTTGGTGGAGGTCATGTTGGGATCAATAATGTCACACAAGTAGTTGTGGTTAGACATTACTCTTTCCAATATGAACCTTAGAAGGCAAGGACCTTAGTTTACCAAGCCCATCTTAGCCTTTTCTTAGGATGTAGTGCGAAAGTCATTCAAATGTAAGATTTGATACGATTGTTACGCGATACTACACTCATAAGAGTCTCTCTTGAGGATATTTTTGGAATACGAGTAGTCGTCTATCCGATAATATCCGAAAGATGGGATGATGACTATGGGAACCTCTTGTAGAACATGTTTGGCAGGTTAAACCCTAGTACACTCCCTTTGGGTGGTTCTTAACCGAAATTCCATGCTCGTGACTCGCAACAAACCCTTGATTCGTGGTTGATCTGTTCATGTGTCATTAATATTAATGGAACTTAGGTGTTGATAAGGTGTAAACCATAATCCACCAAAATGAATGATTGATATTAAGGATAACATGATCCATCCCACAACCTTTGTTTGGTGTGCTTTGCTTGATCCTTGAGTGTGATTGTTGCATTCATGCACCCATTTGCATCCATATCATCAAAACAATAAGAAAATTTTCAAGGAACTTAAGAGGTCTATTTGCAAATTTTCAGACATGGAAAGACAAAGAAGGAATACAAAGAAGTACAGCTTCAGACAACCAGATTTGAAAGAGTTAAGGAATTTGACATCCTATGTACTAGATCCCTTGGATTTCAAGGCTCGTTTTGAGAAGCTTCTTCCTCTTCTGACTACTCAGGTGGATGAAGGATTGATGAGTTTATTGGTGCAGTTTTATGATCCATTGTACCATTGCTTCACATTTCCGGATTTTCAGCTTTTGCACATGCTCGAGGAGTATGCCTATCTTGTGGGTATACCAATTCTAGACCAGTTTCCGTTCAATGGCTTGGAGAGTATTCCTACTTCTCAAGAGATAGCAGACATGTTACATATAGATGAATCTCTGGTTAGTGCTCATATGACTACCAAAGGTGGAATTCAAGGTCTCCCTTCTGATTTCCTCATTGCTCAAGTTATTATGTATGGGAAGGCCATGAGTGAGGACGCCTTTGAGGCCATATTTGTACTTCTCATCTATGGGTTAGTAATGTTCCCCAACATCGACAAGTTTGTGGATGTGAACGCTATTAGGATCTTCTCTACTCTTAATCCCGTTCCGACTCTGTTGGGTGCCACTTATTTTTCTTTGAATACGAGGAATGCAAAGGGTGGTGGCGCCATTGTGTGTTGTTTGCCTCTGTTGTATAAGTGGTTTATTTCTCACTTACCACAGACGGTCGCCTTCAAAGAGAGTAAGGGATGTCTACGGTGGTCCACGAGGCTTATGTCTCTCACTAATGAAGATATCTCTTATTACAACCGTGTGTATGATGGTGTGCAGATTATCGACTCTTGTGGTGAATTCTCCAATGTACCTCTTTTCGGTACATGTGGTGGGATTAACTACAACCCTGTTTTGGCACGACGTCAGCTTGGGTTCCCCCTAAAGGATAAACCTAATAACATTCTGTTAGAGGGTATATTCTTTCAGGAGGGTAAAGATCCCCAAGGCTTGAAAGCTAGGATGGTCCGCGCTTGGCGCAAGATTCATAGGAAAGGAAGGAATGAGTTGGGTCCTAAGAACTGTGTTGCTTTGGAGCCTTACACTGCTTGGGTTAGGAAGAGAGCATCTGAGTATCTCATGCCGTACGAGTATCCAAGTCCTACACCTTTGGTTATGGCTGGGCCTTCAACCCTCCCTAACCAAGGAGTAGAGGAGTTGAGAGACGAAGACCATTCACGTGCTTGGATCCGCGAACCAGAAGAGTTGCTTCAGCAGATTAAGGAAAAGGATGCTTTGATCGAGTTCCTCGAGCATCAGGTTATTGATGATCCTAATGACGCATGGACTTCTCTACTTCCTCAGTCTTCCAAGTTCTGGAAGAGGAAGTATGATCGGCTCACCAAGGAGAAGGCCGATATGGAGGCAGCCTATGAAGAGGAGGTGAAGAGGCTTCGTGCATCCTATCTTCCTGTATCCCGAGCTTTGGATGATTGTTTCTAGGGATCCATAGGATGATTATTTTCCTTTTCTCTTGTATATGGTTACCAATGTTGTACTTCTTTGATGTAAAACTATTTTCCAGATATTAGTGACAAGATACTTTCATATATGATAAATGTTTAATACTTCCAAATATTTGCAAATAGAACTCTAAAATTCCTCTGAAATAAAAACAAATCATATGCACAAGCATTGCATGCATCATGTGCATAAGTAGGTTTTGTTCCCAGCTTCTTGTCCTATGGTCTAACTTTGTGTTCTTCATTTATTTTGAAGACAAGCTGACTCACCGGTACTACACCAGAGCCAATTCTTCGAGACTGATGGATTATTTGGAACAAGAGAACCGTGAGCTGAAGGAAGAAGTAGCCAGGTTGACTGCCCTGATGTAGTCATTCTTGGCCGCTCAATGCCAATCTTCTCCAACGCCATCAACTCCTCCCTAGAGGACGGTCATTTCTGAGATCGTGACTTCTACTGTGACTGCTGCAACATCTCACTTTGCGCCATCTATGCCAGCTGGGTTCCCTTGGGGAATGCCCCCCAACTTTGTACCAGAGGGTTTCGCCCATACTCTTGCTTCTCTGCCGGCATCTAGCCCGGTCCTTTCAGTGCCACCGCCCGTTGTGCACACGTTACCAAGGGTCGAAGATACCATCTACCACTCTGAGCCATCTGAGGGCCCAGACGTTTATGAAAAGATGGACGATATGAAGGACCAATTCCTTGAGCTTCGCAAGGAACTGAAAACTTTGAGGGGGAAAGACCTCTTTGGTAAAAGTGCTGCTGAGTTATGCCTTGTACCCAACGTGAAGAACCCTATTAAATTCAAAGTGCCTGACTTTGAGAAGTATAAGGGAAACACATGCCCTCTCACCCATCTTGTGATGTATGCTCGCAAGATGTCAATGCAAACTGACAACGACCAACTGCTCATCCACTATTTCCAGGATAGTCTATCCGGTGCCGCTCTCCGGTGGTACATGGGTTTAGAGAGTTTGAACATACGATCTTTCAACGATCTTGGCGAGGCCTTCGTCAAGCAATACAAATACAATGTGGATATGGCTCCTGATAGGGACCAGTTGAGGGTGATGTCCCAGAAAGAGAAAGAGACCTTCAAAGAATACGCCCAGAGATGGCGCGAATTGGCAGCTCAAATAGTGCCTCCCCTTGAGGAGAAAGAGATGACCAAGATATTCTTGAAGACCTTGACCTCGTTTTATTACGAGAGGATGATAGCCAGTGCTCCCTCAGACTTCACCGAGATGGTGAATATGGGGATGAGACTGGAAGAAGGGGTCCCTGAAGGACGCTTAACTCGAGAGGAAGGCTCTTCAGCAAAGAGATATGGAAGCTTTACGAAGAAGAAGGAGGGAGAGGCATATGCTGTGTCTTCCCATATCAAGAGGAGACCCTCTGTAAAGAGGAAGATTTCTCGCCCAGTCAACAATCAGCATCAGGTGGCTCATATAACACCCGCTTTCAGGGAAGCTCAACATTATCAGCAACCGCAAACTCAGCAGTATCATCAACAACAACAGCGTCCACAACAGCAGGCCTACCAACCTCGAAATAACAACAACAATGCCAGCACCAGCTATGAGAGGAAGAAGGTCACCTTTGATCCAATTCCGATGACTTATGCCGAACTCTATCCATCCCTGATCGATAGAAAGTGGATCGCGCCGCGAGACCCTCCCGCTGTACCTTCCAACCATCAGTGGTGCTACAAGCCTGAGCTTCATTGCGTGTATCATTCCGGTGCTCCCGGACACGACGTAGAAAATTGGTATCCCCTGAAGACCAAGGTGCAAGACCTTGTGAGAAGTGGGATTTTGTTTTTCGAGGACGTAGGTCCAAACGTAAAGAAGAACCCATTGCCCGAGCATGGGAAGTCTGTCAATATGGTCCAGGGCTGCCCTGGCAAGTACAAGGTTAAATATGTCAGTCATATCCGACCATCGCTGGTTGAGATGCATAGATTTCTATGTGACTATAGCCATTATGAGCATGATCACGACAGATGTAGAGTCTGTTCTGTCAATCAGAGAGGATGTCACCAGGTGCGCAAAGATGTGCAAGAGATGTTGGACGAAGGAGTTATTGAGATCCTTCAAAATAGAAATGTTGACGAAGATGAGCTCGAAGTCAATGTAATTTCCCCGGTGTTCCGGATACCTGAGCCTGCTGTCATCAAGTATGATGGTAGCAAGCAGAAGGCTTCTCCTGCTCTCGTCATCAAACCAGCCGGACCTGTACCGTACTCCTTTGAGAAAGCGGTTCCTTATCGCTACAATGTTGTAGTAGTGGAAAATGGGAAAGAGGTGTCCTTGCCCTCCTCGTCTGTTGTTAACATTGCCAATGTCAGTGGGTTGACCCGCAGTGGTCGTGTATTTTCAGCACCGTTAAAGCCTCAAGCTGATGCCCGAGGAAGTGTTGACATTGATTTTGTTGAGCGCCCGATTGGGGATGCTGTGAGCACTCCGAATCCCCCACTTGTTGTTAAGCCCTCCTCTACGTTAAAAACTCCTGCTTCTGCTGGCCTGAGTGGTAATGCGAAAGAAAACTGTGATGAGATGCTGAGGCTCATCAAAAGGAGTGAGTACAATGTTGTAGACCAACTTCTACAAACGCCATCCAAAATATTTGTGTTGTCATTGCTTTTGAATTCAGAACCACACCGAGAGGCTCTGCAGAAGGTTTTGGATGTGGCGTACGTGGATCACGATGTCACGATAGAACAATTTGATAGCAACTTGAGTTTTTGTGACTCTGATCTCCCCGAGGAGGGAAGAGACCACAACTTGGCTTTACACATATCTATGGGTTGCAAAGATGACGCCATGTCCAATGTTCTGGTGGACATTGGGTCATCATTAAACGTATTGCCAAAATCCACTCTTGTGAAGCTGTCATATCAAGGGCCTCCCATAAGGCAGAGTGGAGTAGTTGTGAAGGCTTTCGTTGGATCTCGCAAAACTGTGATTGGCGAGGTGGATCTCTAAGTCAAAATCGGACCAAGTGATTTCCAGATTACATTCCAGGTTATGGATATTCACCCATCGTATAACAGTCTTTTGGGCAGACCATGGATTCACGAGGCAGGCGCCGTGACATCCACCCTACACCAGAAATTGAAATTTGTCAAGAATAAGAAGCTGATGGTGGTAGGTGGAGAAAATGCTCTCCTGGTTAGTCATTTGTCTTCCTTCTCTTATATAGATGTTAAGGATGAAGTTGGAACTCCGTTCCAAGCTTTATCTATTGCTGAGCCTATTAAGAAGGGAACTTCTTCATTTGCTTCCTACAAAGATGCGAAGTTGGCCATTAAGCATGGCGCAACTGCTGGTTTGGGGCAAATGATTGAGTTAAAAGCCAACAAGTCCCGGGCTGGCATAGGTTTTTCTTCTGGGGTTTCCAATACGCAAGGACTGTTCAAGAATGGTGGATTCATCCACACCAGTCAAGACGAGGAAGCTGCTGCTATCTTGGAAGAGGACGAAGAGGATTCCTGCAACTTCGTCATCCCTGGAGGGGTCTGCAATAATTGGGTCGCTGTGGATATTCTAACAGTTATCCATGAGTCAAAGTAATGTTCATTGTGTTTAAAAACCCTCTTCCCACGCCAAAACGAGGAGTGATGACATTGTTAGCGCCTAAATACAATGATATTTTCATTCAATAGATTCATGTTAAATGTTTGTTTTTCCCAGTATTTTCCCTTTTCACTTTTGCATGAAATTGGTGATAACATAAAACCTCAAAAATAGAATAAAATCAATCTTTTCATCTGCATAATGATTTGCCTTGTTTGAATTCTAAAGCTCTTTATATCCAAAAAAAAACATTATGCAGGTTGATCAAACCCATTGAACATAATGATCCTACACCATCTCCCAACTTTGAATTCCCTGTATTTGAGGCGAAAGAAGATGATGTCGAAGAGATTTCTGACGAGATTACCCGTCTACTTGAGCATGAAGAGAAGATCATTCATCCGCATCTTGAGAATCTGGAAACAGTCGTCTTGGGGTCTGAGGATTGTGTGTGAGAAGTGAAGATTGGGGCACTCCTGGAAGAGTCTGTTAAGAAGGGGTTGATTGAGTTGCTACGAGAATACGTCGATGTCTTTGCCTGGTCATATGAAGACATGCCTGGTCTAGATACTGATATTGTACAACATTTCCTACCTTTGAAACTTGAGTGCGTGCCTGTGAAACAGAAGCTCAGAAGAACTTATCCTGATATGGCAGTAAAGATCAAAGAGGAGGTTCAGAAGCAAATTGATGCGGGGTTTCTGGTGACTTCTACATATCCTCAATGGGTGGCCAATATTGTGCCCGTTCCTAAGAAAGATGGAAAAGTCCGAATATGTGTGGACTATAGAGACTTAAATAAGGCTAGCCCGAAAGATGATTTTCCTCTACCATATATTGATATGTTGGTAGATAATACTGCTAAATTCAATGTCTTCTCATTTATGGATGGATTTTCCGGATATAATCAGATTAAAATGGCACCCGAGGATATGGAGAAGACAACATTCATCACACCTTGGGGAACATTCTGATTTCGAGTGATGCCCTTCGGTTTGAAGAACGCCGGAGCCACGTATCAACGAGCTATGACCACCTTGTTTCATGATATGATGCATAAGGAGATTGAGGTATATTTTGATGATATGATTGCTAAGTCGAGATCGAAAGTTGAACATGTAGGGCACCTGTTGAAGCTTTTTCAGCGTTTGAGAAAGTATCAGCTTCGTCTGAATCCCAACAAGTGTACATTTGGAGTCCGTTCTGGTAAGTTATTGGGATTTATTATCAGTGAAAGAGGTATTGAGGTTGATCCTGCAAATGTCAAAGCAATACAAGAGATGCCTACGCCCAGAACTGAGAAACAAGTCCGAGGTTTTCTTGGCCACTTGAATTACATTTCCAGATTCATATCCCACATGACTGCCACATGTGCACCGATATTCAAGCTCCTCCGGAAAGATCAGTCTCAAGATTGGACCGAGGATTTCCAGAAAGCTTTTGATAATATTAAGGAGTATTTGTCTGAGCCTCCGATCCTGTCTCTGCCTGTTGAAGGGAGACCCTTGATTATGTATCTGATTGTTCTTGAAGACTCAATGGGTTATGTCCTTGGTCAGCAAGACGAATCAGGGAAGAAAGAGTATGCTATCTACTCTTTGAGCAAGAAGTTCACTGATTGTGAGTCTCGATACTCAATGCTTGATAAGACATGATGTGCTTTGGCTTGGGCCGCTAAGCGTTTACGCCAGTATATGTTAAATCATACGACTTGGTTGATATCCAGAATGGATCCAATCAAGTATATCTTCGAGAAGCCTGCTTTAACAGGGAGGATTGCGCGTTGGCAGATGTTGTTATCTGAGTATGATATTGAGTATCGAGCTCAGAAGGCTGATAAAGGTAGTATCTTGGCTGACCACTTGACACATCAACCGATTGAGGATTATCAGTCAGTTCAGTATGACTTCCCAGATGAGGAGATTCTGTATTTGAAAATGAAAGATTGGGATGAGCCTACACTTGATGAAGGTCCAGAACCAGGTTCCAGATGGAGCATGGTATTTGATGGCACTGTAAATCAATATGGAAATGGTATTGGGGCAGTGATTATTACTCCTCAGGGCACACATTTCCCTTTAACAGCAAGGCTAACTTTCAAATGCACGAATAATATGGCTGAGTATGAGGCCTGTATTATGGGGTTGGAGGAGTGCATTGATCTAAGGATCAAGCATCTTGATGTATATGGTGATTCGGCCCTCGTTGTTAATCAGATTTAGGGTGAATGGGAAACGAATCATCCTGGCCTCATTCCATATAGGGATTATACGAGGAGGATTTCAACGTTCTTTACTAAGGTTGACTTCCATCATATTCCTCGAGATGAGAATCGGATGGCAGATGCTCTTGCTACGCTTGCTTCAATGATTGTGGTTAGACTCTGGAATGAAGTTCCCAATATCACTGTAATGCGCTTGGACAGACCAGCTCATGTGTTTGTAGTTGAAGAAGTGAAAGAGGATAAGCCATGGTATTATGATATCAAGCTTTTCCTTCAGAGCCAGATTTACCCACTTGGGGCATCTGTGAAAGATAGGAAGACTTTGAGGAGATTGTCTGGCAGTTTCTACCTCAATGGTGACATACTTTATAAGAGAAATTTTGACATGGTGATGCTCATATGCGTGGATAGACACGAAGCAGACCTGTTAATGAATGAGGTCGATGAAGGTTCATTTGGTACTCATTCCAATGGACATGCCATGGCCAGAAAGATGTTGAAAGCAGGCTACTATTGGCTGACAATGGAGTCTGACTGTTGCAAATATGTGAAGAAATGCCATAAGTGTCAGATTTAAGCGGATAAGATTCATATTCCTCTGACACTTCTGAATGTGATTTCATCACCATGGCCTTTCTCCATGTGGGGAATTGACATGATTGGCATGATAGATCCAAAAGCGTCCAATGGACACAAATTTATTCTCGTAGAAATTGATTACTTCACAAAGTGGATTGAAGCGGCATCATATGCTAATGTGACCAGGCAAGTGGTCATGAGGTTTATCAAGAATCAACTCATATGTCGTTATGGTGTGCCAGATAAGATCATTACTGATAATGGATCTAACCTGAACAACAAGATGATGAAAGAGCTATGTAGCGATTTCAAGATTGCGCATCATAATTCTTCCCCTTAGAGACCCAAGATGAATGAGGTTGTTGAAGCTGCTAATAAGAATATCAAGAAGATTATCCAGAAGATGGTTGTCACGTATAAAGATTGGCATGAGATGTTGCCGTTTGCTTTACATGGATATCATACATCTGTTCGCACTTTGACAGGGGCAACCCCTTTCTCCCTTGTTTATGGCATGAAGGTTGTGCTCCTAGTAGAGGTGGAGATCCCGTCAATGAGAGTCTTGATGGAAGCCAAGTTGACTGATGCTGAATGGGTTCAGAGTCGTTATGACCAGTTGAAGTTGATAGAAGAAAAGAGATTGTCTGCCATGTGCCATGGTCAATTATATCAACAAAGAATGAAGAAAGCTTTTGATAAGAAGGTCAAGCCTCGTGTGTTCCGAGAAGGTGACCTTGTGCTCAAGAAAGTCTTGTCTTTCGCGCCTGATTCCAGGGGCAAGTGGACTCCAAACTATTAAGGTCCATATGTTATTAAGAGAGCCTTTTCAGGCGGTGCCTTGATACTTACAACTATGGATGGGGAGGATTTCACTCGTCCTGTGAATTCAGATGCAGTCAAGAAATACTTCGCCTAAATAAAAAACAGAATAGCTCGCTAAGTCGAAAACCCGAAAGGGAGGCTTAGGCAAAAATGAGCATCTCGGTGGATTGAAAACCTGAAAGGGCGATCTAGGCAAAAGTTAGAGACATAAAAAAAATAAATGTATGTATCCCGCTAGATTGAGTACCTCACCCTGGGGCAACCTAGGCAAAAAAAATAGGGATTCACCAAGTAACTGCATTCTGACAAGACTTTGTTCTACAACTGTTATCCGTCAGAGATTCTCGCCCATTCATCATCAACCAAAGCTTCAAATACATTGGATTCAGAATTGATGGAGAAATGGTCATTATGTTCAATGTAGCCCTTTTCCAATATATATCACCAATTTCAAATTTGTAAAGATCTATGGAGTCTTGCCATTTGCCGACTACCATTCCATCAAATAAACTTGAGCCTTTATCCAATTATTTGCACTCTTATTTGTTTCTATTCAACAAATGTTTTGCATGTTTTAATTGAAAAAAATGTCATTGTTTTAAATAATCAAATTTTTCATAAAAAGTGAACATTCACAAAGACATAAGGATACTGGGAATGCATTCAGTGCTCTCCCAAGGATAGTAAGATTCTTGACAGGGTAAGGCAGTTGTTCATATTCCTGGCATGTTGGTGTCCTCTTCCTTCTGAGCCTTTTGTAGTTTCTCCCCCTAGCAGAGTGTTGGGAATATTTATTCCTCCCTCCTTCTTTCAGCATAATAGTGATTCTTCCTCCTCGGAAGATGTGATTTCATTATTTGGGACAGTGTTTGATGACCTTTGGAAATTTCTGATTTGGTGGTTGTTCCCCACAGAGTTCTATGATCCCCTCTGATGATTTCCCCAATAGAGTGTTTCCATGGCGGATTTTTGATGATCTTTTCCTCCAGTTGGAATGTTTTGCTCATTCCCCTGCGGAGATCTTTGTTACCCTGGCTTTCTCTCTTGAGATGTAGTACCGGATGTTGGTACTTGTTCGATGGACTTGTTGGTGTTAGAGATACCTGTTTGTCAGCATTCATCATATATAAAATTACGCATGTATGCATATAGTTTTCAAACATTCGGATATCCATATCGTATTCTTTGCCATATATCTTTGTTTGCGATCCCCTACTAGTTGGTAATACATTTCCCCAAGCAGATGTCGGTGTCTGAACTCCCCATATAGAGTCAGCCCCTTAAGTAGAAAGTGTTTATCTTTCCTTCCATATTCCCCACCGAGTTATATCCTCGTGGATGATGATTATTTTTGTTTCCACCCAACACATATATTGGGATGGGAGTCTCCATTGAGTTATATCCTCACTGGGATGAGTCTTGATTCAGCTTGCCTCTTTAGTTTGATCCTAGATTGGCTTCATTGTGACTGTTTCCTGCGCTTCCCTGTGGTATAAATGAATAATTGCTCAGTAGTCAGTAATCATTCATCTTATCCCCGACGGAGTTTGTGGTTTTCTACCCTTATACCGGTAGTTGTAAACCATATTTCATCCCCTTGCAAAGTTAACCTCTTGTTCATCCTAATCGATGACAGTTACTTTTCCGTGGTTTTTTACCTAGTATCCAGTAGATATAATCCCCTCCTTGATGGTTATCATTATCCAATATTTGGTATTGATAAGTCCTTCACCCCCGGTGATATATCTCTTGGATGGTTGCCCTTATCAAGCAGTTTATCCCCAACAAGCCATCTTTCATTTACCGATTGCCGGTAATGGTTGTTGCTCCCCTTGAATGGTCATCATTATATACCTAGTATCGGTATCCCGATGCCTTTCTTTGTCCGTCGATTTATCCTTTATTAACCCAGTAACCGGTTGTGGATAATCTTCCATGCGAGTATATTATCTACGTTCTCACGGTAATAGATAATACATCTCATGCACTCTTTGGTCAAAGCCTTTCGTTCTTCCCCAGTTGAGTAAGATTCGTATCCCTTTTTGGAATCGAATGTCCATCCTATAATCGAGTTTGCTTTTAGCCCTCTTTCGGATGATGAGTGTCTTGGGAATATTCCCCAACTCACGCCTTGGTTGGTCACCTATTATACGCCCAGTAACCGGCATCCCTGGTGTTCCTTCCCTTCTGCTCCCTATTATGACCTTTGTCCCTTGCGGAGTCATATTTTCCTGAGCTGAAGTTTACCTTTTTAGGTATGCCTCAGATGATTTCGGATGTTTGATATCTCTCACCCTTGTACCGGTCTTAGATATTCTTTCTTCCCAAGCTTGTTGTTCTCTCACCTTTGTACCGGTGTCCAAATCGCATGTCTCCTTGAGCTTATTACCCAGTAACCGGTAATACCTCATCTTGTTGTTTCCCCAGTGGAGTCCCGTAGTGGATTTTCCCCATCTAAGTCCGGATTTTCTTCCGAAGTATCCGTTATGGATAATTTTTGCTGTATTGGCATTACTCCCCAATACATGTGCCTTTGAGTCAGCTCGGGTCTTTGCATGGATTTACTCCTTTTGGAATTTTGCTCCCCAAGCTCTGAAGTCGTGACCTGCTCACGCATTTTATTCCTTTGTTATCCCTATGAGAATCCCAGAGTCGCTGTCCCATGGAGTAAATTACTCATATGGATTATCAGTTTCTCCTGATTTCTTTTCCTTCTTTGTGGATGCTTATCTCCACAAGGTGTTACCTTTTGCATGCATACATTTGCATCATGAGGTCTCTTAGGGACCAAAATTCGTCTCTCTGTTATTATTTAAGCCCATTCTACCTCGTCGAGACGAAGATTTTAACCTTCACTTCTCCGGCTAGAATGACCTTAAATAGGGGCATCTGTAAGACCCCAATTTTGTCCCTAAGATCCCTCATGGCATCAAAACATTGCATTTTGCATTGCCTTAAGGATCATAAGCATCTTGGTTCCCCTTACCTTTGGGTGGGACCTCTTGTGAGTGGTTTGAGATCACCAAGCATGTTTGAATTGTATATCATTGCTTTTCTTATTTTGTTTACTAACCAAAAGCACAAAAATATGTCACTAACATCTTTTGTTTGTAGCTTGAGGAATCACAAGATCAAAAGCCTCTAGGAGATCATAAGTACAAAGATATGGCCAAGAGAAGATGAAAACAAGAATGATAATGTTTCCCAAAGCTCTCATCCATCAAATATGCCTCCCTAGCATCTCAGTTCATCATTTTTGATCAAAGGAAGTCAAAGAGTTTGGGGTTTGTTCCCCAAGGAAACCCTAATTCATCTGTGTACCACAATGCCTTACTCTTGAAGCAACCTCAGCCCATGATCAAATACAATCAAGCGAAGTTCTTTAATTCATTATTTCATGCATATTGGAACTTATTTGAGTGCCCCCAACCATCAATTCATCAAGATATAAGATATGGACTTGAGAAGTTGATCATTCAATTCATCTTACTATTTTGAAATGCACTGAGACCTAACTTTTTATGTATTGGTCAAATGGAGATGATCCCAAATACAAAAATGTTCTTCAGGACAATATGAACAACTTTCGTGTTCATCAAAAATTGATTTTAAGCTTGGAAGGGCATCTCCCATTCCAAGACATTATAGGTCATTTTGACTGAAACCCTAATTTTGGGTCAACTTCCCAAGAACATAACTCATTCATTTTTTATTATTTTGAGGTGGGATCAAATGAATTGGAAATCTTAATATGTCTAATTCAAATGGTATGTTGAACACAATTTCAAAATCTCAAAGGAAATACATGCGATAATGCAAAACATTATAGGTCACTTTGGACCAAATGCATTAAAAATAAAAAAAGTCCAACTTCAAGTGCCCATAACTCTTTCATCAAAAATCCAAATGATGCAAAATTTAATTCCATTTTGATTTCCATGAAAAGATATACAACTTTGATGTTGAAGGTTTTTTCATTTGAGGTTTACATCATCAAAACAGAGGGGCTTGAACATTGGCAAAATTTGGAAACCTCACCTTTGCATGTTTTGCACCTTACACTTTAAACTCAAAATTCACTAATTTCCACACTTCAAATGGATTTTTTCCCAACATAACATTTGTTCCTTACATCAAGACCTTTCCAACATAAATTCACTAATTTCCACACTTCAAATGAGTTTTCTCCCTTGGATAACGAAAGACCTTAAGGCTTTTGGACCAATCAATTCACCTACTCATTTTGAGATTTCTACCCCGAACTACGAGGTTTTGATCCTAATCTTTTTAAGATGGTACATAGGCAATGGGTTTATCCATCCAAACACAAAGGTAAATAAACTAGTATATTCTCTTCTCATCTCTTCAATCATGTTTGCACAAACGATTTTTTTTACAAAATAACAACCTTACAACAAGTATGAAAAGGGCTCCCTAGGAGTACCTAGGATGTTTTGGGTGCCTAACACCTGACCAAGGACACAACTCATTGAGTCTTCAAGAACTGTCAGATACATAATCAATGGTCTCCCTTCCATAGGCGGGGACAGAATCGGAGGCTCAGACAAATACTCTTTAATATTGTTAAAGGCCTTTTGTTATTCCTCGGTCCAATCATGAGACTGATCTTTCCGGAAGAGCTTGAATATCGGCGCACACGTGGCAGTCATGTGGGATATGAATCTGGAAATATAATTCAAGCGGCCAAGAAAACCTCGGACTTGCTTCTCAGTTTTGGGCGCAGGCATCTCTTGTATTGCTTCGACCTTTGCAGGATCAACCTCAATACCTCTTTCGCTGACAATAAAGCCCAATAACTTGCCAGAACGGACTCCAAATGTACACTTGTTAGGATTCAGACGAAGCTTATACTTCCTCAAACGCTGAAAAAGCTTCAACAAGTGCTCTATATGTTAACTTCCGTTCTCGACTTCACAATCATATCATCAACATATACCTCGATCTCCTTGTGCATCATATCATGAAACAAGGTAGTCTTAGCTCGTTGATACATGGCTCCAACATTCTTCAAACCGAAGGGCATCACTCAACAACAGAATGTTCCCCAAGGTGTGATGAATGTTGTCTTCTCCATATCCTCGGGTGCCATCTGTAAGACCCCAATTTTGTCCCTAAGATCCCTCATGGCATCATAACATTGAATTTGCATTGCCTCAAGGATCATAAGCATCTTGGTTCCCCTTACCTTTGGGTGGGACCTCTTATGAGTGGTTTGAGATCACCAAGCATGCTTGAATTGTATATTATTGCTTTTCTTATTTTGTTTACTAACCAAAAGCACAAAAATATGTCACTAACATTTCTTGTTTGTAGCTTGAGCAATCACAAGGTCAAAAGCTTCAAGGAGATCATTGGTGCAAAGGTATGGCCAAGAGAAGAGGAAAGAAAACATGGAAATGGTTCCCAAAGCTCTCATCCATTAAATATGCCTCCCTAGCATCTCAATTCATCATTTTTGATCAAATAAAGTCAAAGGGTTTGAGGTTTGTTCCCCAAGGAAACCCTAGTTCATCAGATCATCCACAATGCCTTGCTCTTGAAGCAACCTCAGCCCATGATCAAATACAATCAAGGGAAGTTATTTAATTCATCATTTCATGCATATTTAAACTTATTTGAGTGTCCTCAATCATCAATTCATCAAGATATGAGTCATGGACTTGAGAAGTTGATCAGTCAATTCATCTGATTATTTTGAAATGTACTGAGACCTAACTTTTTATGTGTTGGTCAAATGGAGATGATCCCAAAAGAAAAAATGTTCTTAAGGAAAATAAGAACAACTTTCATGTTCATCAAAAATTTATTTGAAGCTTGGAAGGTCATATCCCATTCCAATACATTATAGGTCATTTTGACTGAAACCCTAATTTTGGATCAACTACCCAAGAACATAACTCATTCATTTTTTATACTTTTGAGGTGAGATCAAATGAATTAGAAAGCTTAAGATGTCTACTTCAAATGTTATGTTGAACAAAATTTCAAAATCTTAAAGGAAATACCTGTGATAATGCAAAACGATATAGGTCACTTTGGACCAAATGCATTGAAAGGCAAAAAAGTCCAACTTCAAGTGCCCATAACTCTTTCATCAAAAATCCAAATGATGCAAAATTTAAGTCCATTTTGATTGTCTTGAAAAGGTCTAAAACTTTGTTGTTGAAGGTTTTTCATTTGAAGCTTGCATCATCAAAACATAGGGGCTAGAACATTGGCCAAATTTGGAAACCTTACCTTTGCATGTTTTGCACCTTACACTTTAAACTCAAAATTCACTAATTTCCACACTTCAAATGGATTTTTGCCCAACATAACATTTTTTCCTTACATCAAGACCTTTCCAACCATTACTCACATGCTCATGTTTGGATTTGGCAAATGGCATTTTCGAAGAGAAGAAGTTTTAGGCATAATTATGCATAACATGTTGAAACTCATTACACAAGCCTATGCAATGCCAACTACACGTCCATTTCAGCTCAATTATACTTCAGATTGCATTTGGCATTGGATATGGGCCTTCTACATGATCATGCAAGTCCATGCAATGAATATCCTCTTGCCATGCACACGAGTTTGATCACACTTGCCTTGCCTCTCCATCTATAAATAGAAGCATCCTTCCATTCAATTTCCATCCATGAACAACCTGAAATGCTGCTGAATTGAAAACCAAACCTCTCACCAAAGGAACTATTTCATTTTCATTCAAATTTCTCAGATCTAAAATTCAACTAAATTTGGTTGAATTTCTAGATCTAAAGTTCCTAGACCTTCATCCCAAAATTCTCTCTCAGATTTCTCTCTCTGTGAGGATCTAGAGGAGAAACCAATGGTACAGGGGTGATGTACATCACCCCAGCTTTCCAATGATATGAGGATCGCTCCATTTGGTTAAGTTTTTGTTGTCTGCAATTTTGGCCGGAAAACACAAGCTCACCGGAGAAGTCGGTGGCGCTGGCCACCATCTCCTTGCCAGATCAAATCTGGGCCATTGGATTGAGTTTCCCAGATCTAATCATGGCCTTTGCTTCTCATGACTTTTAATAATTCATTATGTTACGCGTGGACTGAAGCCTACCATGGAAGCGCGCATCTGGAGCGTTTGATCAGCCACGTCAATTAATGAGGCTTGATCAGACGTTCCTTGTTTTTTTGAATTTTCTATTTTCTGATTTAATTTCTTTTATTTCCTTTATTTTCAAAAATTCATATCTTCTTCATTTTAAATCCAAAAAATATGGGACCAATTGCATTCTTCTCCATTTAAATTCTAGTTTCTAAATTTTTTTTTAATATTTTTTGTTTTGTCATTTGATATTTTTTGTGAATTTTCTCTTTTCTAGTTATTTTTAATTCATTTTAAATAGTTTTCAATATTCAAAAAATACAAAAATATTTTCCTAACCTATTTGAATGATGATGGATCTATGAAAAATATTCTCATCAATTTTTTAATTGATTTGAGATTTTAGTTCAATTAGGTTATTTTTATTCATTTTTAATTGATTAAAAATAGTTTCTAACTTTTAAAAATGCTGAAATTTTTTGTCAAACCTTGTTTGACCTTGTTGAACTTGGGATAAATCACTTGGACCTTTCAAGGTTGATTTGAAGTGATTTTGAAGTTTGACCTTTCTTTTATTTTTAATTCAAAGTTTATTTTGACATTAAAAATGCCAAAAATATTTTGCTTATTGTTTGACCTCCAATCTTCATCCCATTTCTGGTTTCTCATCGTTTGACTTTGACTTTCAATGTCATTTGGTCAACACACATGGATTGGTACATTTTATTTCACCTTATGCACTTTATTCTTTCCATTTCCTTTTCCATTATTCATCTCTTTCTTCTTTTTCTTCTTTTTCTTTTTGATCAATGAGTTGAAGGTTGATAAGTTAGCATTGATTAGGGAGACTTAATCTTCCTTGATTCAAATATAATTCATCTTGATCAATTGATCAAGTGAATGGATTTGCATTAAGGATAGGTTGTTTCTTAAGTCATGCAAAAGGCTTAAACCAATACAAGATCAATTCTCTTCTTCTTTTTGGCATGGCAAGTTGTTGGAACTTGGTTCACTAATCAACACTTCTAACTTGTGTTGTTGCCTATATTATTATTGACTGGCCTCAGATAGTTGTGACTTCTACATAAGTCCAATTACATTTGCTTAACGTAGCGCTAAATTTGCCTTATGGCACACTAACTACTAACACTAACTATTAACCATTAACATTTACTTTTGCTCTTTACTTTTATGCAATTTAATATTCTTGCACATATTATCCATTTGCTTTTTCCTATGCTCACTTGAGCACATGTTTATGTTAATGCAATTTGCCTTTTGCTCACTTGAGCACATAATTGTGTATGTACTATTGTGTTTGTGTTTTGTTTGATTGTTGTGGACCAAATGCAAAAAAATGGACAAAAGGACTTAGACTTTAGGACCTTCCCTATGCAAAATGGAGTCAAAGAGCAACTAGGCCTCATGCCTATAGAGTGTTATAAATGTCAAAGAGCAACTAGGCCTCATGCCTTTAGAATGCTTAAAACTTGAAGATGAACATTGAAAGGACCATATTCTAAACTCCCTCTTGTCCATTATTTGATTTGTAAATAGAACCTTTTGATGTATGTGTTTCTTTGTGCTTGGGATTCCAACTCGATCCAAATTCAGGAACCATTGTCATGATCTTCTAAGAAAGAGGGATCCAAGATACCTTGAGGAACTTTTCCAAGAGCTTTATTTGATTGTTAATTGCTTGAGTTTATCATTATGGTGATTGCTTATTCCAAAGGATGAGAGCTACTTGGATCATCAATATGATCTCAAGAGAGGAACTCCTTTTGTGGTTTTGTTCCTTTATTTCTTACCTCTTGTATGCTTAGGACCTTAGCCCTTCTTCTTCTTCTCTCCACTCTAACTCAAGCCAAAACTTTTGTGCAAACATTAACACTTGTTTTCAACATTAGAAACCTAAGCCTTAAGCTTTTGATTTTCAAACTTTCTTTTCATAACAATTATTGTGAATTGAATACTAAGACAACTTTGACCATATTTTGTAAATACTTTTCATTGGTAAATACCACTCATTCAAATCTTTTTGTGGTTTCAATGGCCACCCTCTTAATCAAAACTTTTTCATAACCTTTAGCTATTAGGTTTGAGTTATCCTTGAGGTAGATGTAATACTCACCTTTATCCTTAGTGATGGACAGTAAGTCTTCCATGCTTATTATAGGGTTAACCCCTCACTAGCATGTTGAAGCTATCCTCACATGGTGGATTTATGGTTTTAGGTTGAGTTTTCTCCCTTGGATAACAAAAGACCTTAAGGCTTTTGGATCCATCAATTCACCAATTCATTTTGAGATTTTTACCCCGAACTACGAGGTTTTGATCCTAATATTTTTATAAGATGGTACGTAGGCAATGAGTTTATCCATCCAAACACAAAATGTAAATAACTTGTACATTCTCTTCTCATCTCTTCAATCATGTTTGCACAAACAATTTTCACAAAAATACCAACCTTACAACAAGTGTGAAAAGGGCTCCCTAGGAGTACCTAGGATGTCTTGGGTGCCTAACACCTTCCCATTGCATAACCAACCCCCTTACCCAGATCTCTGACTATCTTTTACTAGTTTTTGATTCGATAAAACTTTTAGGTTTTTGTTCGCTTTCTAACCATTCCTTTGGATAAATAGAAGTGCGGTGGCGACTCGACTTGTATGATTTACCTTGGATTTAGTCAATATCTCTAATGGTAACGAATACCCCGCTACAATACTGCTCTAGTATCCTCGAAGAGTCACAGATACGATTGACGTATCATTTCCTTGCTGGAATATCTCAATTATATCAAATAAGATGCCGCTTCGTTTATCTAGAGAATCTCATTTATCTGTTTAGGATACTACTTCATTTATCTGAAGAATCTCACTTGTTCTGAGAGATACTGCTCTAGTATCCTCGAAAACTATTAGAGACAATTGAGGTATGATTACTTTGCTAGGATATCTAAATTATATCATATAAGATGCTTCTTCAACGATTCAGAGAATCTCATTTATCTATTTGTAATGTTGCTTCGTTTATTTGAAAAATGTCAGTTGTTCTTAGAGATACTAATCCAGTATTCTTGAAGAGACTAAGATACAATTGAGGTATCATTCCCTTACTGGGATATCTCAATTATATCATATAAGATGTTGCTTTGTCAATTCAAAGAATTTCATTTATATGTTTGAGATACTGCTTCGTTTATCTAAAGAATCTCCCTTGTTCTTTGAGATATTACTCTAGTATCCTCGAAGAGTCTTACATACGATTGATGCATCATTACCTTGTTGTAATATCTCGATTATACCAAATAATATGCTACTTCGTTGATTTGATGAATCTTATTTATCTGTTTGAGATACTACTTTGTTTATCTAAAGAATCACACTTATTCTTAGAGAGACTGCTCTAGTATCCTCGAAGAGTCTTAAAATACTATTTAGGTATCATTCCCTTGTTGGAATATCTCGATTATATCAAATTAGATGTTGCTTCGTTTATCTAAAGAATCTCATTTATCTATTTCAGATACTCCTTCGTTTTTTTAAAGAATCTCACTTGTTCTTAGAGATACTGCTCTAGTATCCTCGAAGAGTCTTAGATGCGATTGAGGTATCATTGCCTTGTTGGGATATCTTGATTATATCATATAAGATCTTTCTTTATCAATTAGGATAATCTCATTTATCTGCTTGAGATATTTCTCCGTTTATCTGGAGAATACTGCTTTATTTGTAATGTTGCTTCGTTTATTTAAAAAATCTCAGTTGTTCTTAGAGATACTAATCCAGTATTCTCGAAGAGTCTAAGATACAATTGAGGTATCATTCCCTTGCTGGGATATCTCGATTATATCATATAAGATGTTGCTTTGTCGATTAAAATAATCTCATTTGTATGTTTGAGATACTGCTTCATTTATTTAAAGAATCTCACTTATTCTTAGATATATTTCTCTAGGATCCTCGAAGAGTCTTAGATATGATTGATGCATCATTACCTTGTTGGAATATCTCGATTATATCAAATTAGATGTTGCTTCGTTTATCTAAAGAATCGCATTTATCTGTTTCAGATACTGCTTCGTTTATCTGAAGAATCTCAATTTTTCTTAGAGATACTGCTCTAGTATCCTCGAAGAGTCTTAGATACGATTGACATATCATTACCTTGCTGGAATATCTCAATTATATCAAATAAGATGTGGCTTCATTTATCTGGAGAATCTCATTTATCTGTTCAGGATACTGCTTCATTTATCTGAATAATCTCACTTGTTCTGAGAGATAATGCTCTAGTATCCTCGAAGAGTATTAAGATACAATTGGTCATCTCTTTCTCTTCTAGCGGGGGCACGATCTGTGCCGCTTCCTCTCGCCATCTCTGGGCGTATTCTTTGAACGTTTCTTTATCCTTATGGGACATGGCCCTCAATTGATCCCTAATGGGAGCCATATCCACATTATATTTGTATTGGTTGACGAAGGCCTCGCCAAGGTCGTTGAAGGATCGGATGTTCGCACCGTCCTAGCCCATATACCAACGTAGGGCAGCACCAGACAAACTGTCCTAAAAGTAGTGGATGAGCAGTTGGTCATTGTTTGTCTAAGTCGACATTTCCCTGTCATACATGACTAGGTGGCTGAGAGAGCAAGTATTTCCATTGTACTTTTCAAAGTCAGGGACCTTGAACTTCATAGAGATCTTCGCATTTGGAACTAGGCAGAGTTCAGCAGCAGACTTGCCAAAAAGATCCTTTCCTCGAAGAGTTTTCAATTCCTTGCGGAGCTCAAGAAATTGATCGTTCATAGCATCCATCTTCTCATAGACATCCGGGCCCTCAGACGGCTCATAATGATAGATGGTGTCGTCTACTCTGGGCATAGTATGCACGACAAGAGGAGGAACAGCAAGGACCGGGCTAGATGCCGGCAGAGAAGCAAAAGTGGGTGAAGGACCCTCGGGCATAAAATTGGGAGGCATCCCCCATGGGAATCCGGCTGGCATGGCCGTTGGAGCAAAGTGTGCGCTGGCCGTAGGCACAGTTGAAGAGACAATCTCAGAAATGACTGTCCTCTGGGGAGGAGTTGAAGGTGTCGGAGAAGACTGGCTCAAGGCAACCATGAATGACTCCATCAGGGCAGTCAATCTGGCTACTTCCTCCTTCAGCTCGCGGTTCTCTTGTTCCAAATGATCCATCAGTCTTGCAGAGTTGGCTCTGGTGTAGTACCGGTGAGTCAGCTTGTCTTCAAAATAAATGAAGAACACAAAGTTAGACCATAGAACAAGAAGCCTGGAGCAAAACCTGATGATGCACATGATGCATGCAATGCATATGATTTTTTTTATTTATCAGAGGAACTTTTAGAGTTCTATTTGCAAATATTGGAAATATTAAACATTTATCACATATGGAAATATCTCATCAAATAATATCTGGAAATATTTTTTACACCAAAGAAGTATAGTCTTGGTAACCAAATACGATACCAGAGAGAAGGAAAATGAACATCCTATGGATCTCTAGAAGCAATCATCTAAAGCTCTGGACACAGGAAGATAAGATGCACGAAGCCTCTTCACCTCCCTCTCATAGGCTGCCTCCATATTTGCCTTCTCTTTGGCGAGTCGATCATACTTCCTCTTCCAAAACATGAAAGACTGAGGAAGTAGAGAAGTCCATGCATCATCAGGATCATCTATAACTTGATGCTCAAGGAACTCTATCGAAGCATCCTTCGCCTTGATCTGTTGAAGCAACTCCTCTCGTTCACGAATCCAAGCACGCGAACGATCTTTGTCTCTCAACTCCTCTACTCCTTGGTCAGGGATTGTTGAAGGCCCAGCCACAACCAAAGGTGTAGGTCTCGGATACTCGTAAGGCATGAGGTATTCAGAAGCTCTCCTCCTAACCCAAGAAGTATAGGGCTCCATAGTGATACAGTTCTTTGGACCTAGCTCTTTCCTTCCTTTCTTATGGATCTTGCGCCAAGCGCGGACCATCCTGCCCTTCAAGCCTTGGGGATCTTTACCCTCTTGAAAGAACACACCCTCTAACAGAATGTTATTGGGTTTATCCTTTAGGGGGAACCCAAGCTGAGGACGTGCCAAAATAGGGTTGTAGTTAATCCCACCATATGTACCAAGAAGAGGCACATTGGAGAATTCACCACAAGAGTCGATAATCTGCACACGATAATACACACGGTTGTACCAAAAGATATCATCATTGGTAAGAGACATAGGTCTCGTGGACCACCGTAGACATCATTTGTTCTCCTTGAAGGCGACCGTCTGTGGCAAGTGCGAAATAAACCACTTGTACAACAGACACAAACAGCACACAATGGTACCACCACCCTTTGTATTCCTCATATGCAAAGAAAAGTAAGTGTCACCCAACAGAGTCGGAACGGGATTAAGAGTAGAGAAAATCCTAATAGCGTTCCCATTCACAAACGTGTCGATGTTGGGGAATAACACTAGCCCATAGATGAGAAGTACAAATATGGCTTCAAAGGCGTCCTCACTCATGGCCTTCCCACACATAATAGCTTGAGCAATGAGAAACTCAGAAGGGAGACCTTGAATTCCATCTTTGGTAGTCATATGAGCACCAACCAGAGATTCATCTATATGCAACATATCAGTTATCTCTTGAGAAGTAGGAATACTCTCTAAGCCACTGAACAACAACTGGTCTAGAATAGGTATACCCACAAAGTAGGCATACTCCTCAAGCGTGGGCAAAAGCTGAAAATCCGGAAATGTGAAGCAACGGTACAAGGGATCATAAAACTGCACCAATACACTCATCAATCCTTCGTCCACTTGAGTAGTCAGAATAGATAGAAGCTTCCCAAAACGAGCCTTGAAACCCATGGGATCTAGTACATAGGATGTCAAATTCCTTAGCTCTTTCAAGTCGGGTTGTCTAAAACTGCACTTCTTCGTATTCCTTCTTTGTCTTCCATGTCTGAAAATTTGCAAATAGACCTCTTAAGTTCCTTGAAAATTTTCTCATTATTGATGATATGGATGCAAATGGGTGCATGAATGCATGAATGCAACAATCACACTCAAGGATCAAGAAAAGCACACCAAACAAAGGTCATGGGATGGATCATGTCATCCTTAATATCAATCATCCATTTTGGTGGATTATGGTTTACACCTTATCAACACCCAAGTTCCATTGATATTAAGGATACAACATCGGATCAACCATGAATCAAGGGTTTGTTGCAAGTCACGAGCATGGAGTCTCGGTTAAGAACCACCCAAAGGGAGTGTACTAGGGTTTAAACCTGCCAAACATGTTCTACAAGAGGTTCCCATAGTCATCATCCCATCTTTCGGATATTATCGGATAAACGACTACTCGTATTCCAAAAATATTCTCAACAGAGACTCTTATGAGTGTAGTATCGCATAACAATCGTATCAAATCTTACACTTGAACGACTTTCGCAGTACATCCTAAGAATATGCCAAGATGGGCTTGGTAAACTAAGGTCCTTGGCTTCTAAGGTCTATATTGGAAAGAGTAATGTCTAACCACAACTACTTGTGTGACATTATTGATCCCAAAATGACCTCCACCAAGTGAATGGGCTTGCATGCCAACTTGCTAAGGAATAACTCCACACAAGTCAACAAGACTATGCCATTCTCCTATCCTAAGTGCACTCGAGTTCGGGTATAGAACTTATCTCACAAAGATCACCAAGCATACAAGGGATTAATATTCAAGCAATTCAATCATTATATACAATACAGTAATCCCAAATTGCAAAAAAATATGTCACAAAATAATATACACAACATTACAACAAACATGAAAAGTAGGCAAAACCCACTAGGCAAATGTCCCCAGCAGAGTCGCCACTTTTCTGTAGCGGGGTATTCGTTACCATTAGAGATATTGACTAAATCCAAGGTAAACCATACAAGTCACGTCACCATCGCACTTCTATTTATCCAAAGGAATGGTTAGAAAGCGAACAAAAACCTAAAAGTTTTATCGAATCAAAAACTAGTAAAAATGTCAGAGATCTGGGTAAGGGGGTTGGGTATGCAATGTGAAGGTTTTAAGCACCCAAAACATCCTAGGTACTCCTAGGGAGCCCTTTTCACACTTGTAAGGTTGGTATTTTGTGAAAATTTGTTTGTGCAGACATGATTGAAAAGATGAAAAGAGAATATACAAGTTATTTACATTTTGCGTTTGGATGGATAAACCCATTGCCTACGTACCATCTTAAAAAATATTAGGATCAAAACCTCGTAGTTCGGGGTAAAAATCTCAAAACAAGTTGGTGAATTGATTGGTCCAAAAGCCTTAAGGTCTTTTGTCATCCAAGGGAGAAAACTCAACCTAAAACCACAAATCCACCATGTGAGGATAGCTTCAACATGCTAGTGAGGGGTTAACCCTATAATAAGCATGGAAGACTCATTGTCCATCACTAAGGATATAGGTGAGTATTACATCTACCTCAAGGATAACTCAAACCTAATAGCTAAAGGTTATGAAAAATTTGATTAAGAGGGTGGCTATTGAAACCACAAAAAAGCATTTGAATGAGTGGTATTTACCAATGAAAAGTATGTATAAAATATGGTCAAAGTTGACTTAGAAGTTCAATTCAAAATAAGTGTTATGAAAAGAAAGTTTGAAAATCAAAAGCATAAGGCTTAGGTTTCTAATGTTTGAAAAGATGTGTTAAATGTTTGCACAAAAGTTTTGGCTTGGGTTAGAGTGGAGGGAAGAAGAAGAATGGCTAAAGTCCTAATCGTACAAGAGATGAGGGATAAGAAACAAGACCACAAATGGAGTTCCTCTCTTCATATCATATTGATGATCCAAGTAGCTCCCATCCTTTGGAATATGCAAGCATAATAATAGTAAGCTCAAGCAATCAACACAATCAAACAAGCTTCTTAGAAGATCCTCAATGTATCTTGTATCTTTCACTTTGGATGAACATGGCAATGGTTCTTCAATTTGAGCTCTCATAGGATTCCCTAGCACAGGAGCACACACATCAAAGAGTTTTATGAAGCAAATCAAGAATGGACAAGAGTGAGTTTAGAGGTTTGGTCCTTCTAATCCATCTTCAACATTTAAAATTCTTTTTACTCCAATTTTCATAGGGAAAGTCCTAGAAACTAAGTCCATTTGTCCATTTCTTTGCATTTGGTCCACAATAAATCAAAACAAAACACAAGCACAATAATATATACAGAATTATGTGCTCAAATGAGCAAAAGGAAAATTGCATTAACATAAACATGTGCTCAAATGAGCAAAGGGGGAAAAGCAAATGAATATGTACAAGAATGGTAAATTGCATAAATGTAAAGAGCAAGAAGTAAATGTTAATGGTTAATGGTTAGTGTTAGTAGTTAGTGTGCCATAAGGCAAATTTAGCGTTATGTTAAGCAATCGTAATTAGACTTATGTAGAAGTCACAACTATCTGAGGCCGGTCAATAATAGTGTAGGCAACAACACAAGTTAGAGGTCTTGATTAGTGAATCAAACTCCAACAACTTGCCATGCCAAAAAGAAGATGAGAAATGATCTTGTATTGATTTAGGTCCTTTGCGTGATTTAGAAAGCAATCTATCCTTAATGCAAAGCCATTCACTTGATCCATGATCAACATGAATTAGATTTGAATCAAGGAAGATTAAACCTCCGTAATCAATGCTAACCACCAATCTTTAACTCATTGATCAAAAAAGAAGAAGAAGAAGGAGAAGGAGAAGAAAGAAATGAAGAATTAAAGTGCATTAAATGAAATGGAATGTACTGATCACCAAAATTTTGACAAAAGATAGGGAAGATCAAGGTCAAACAATAGAAAACAGAAGCAAAATGAATATTAGAAGTCAAGAAATAAACAAATTTTTTTTGGCATTTTTAATATTTAAAATAAAACTTGAATTAAAATATTAAAGAAAGGTCAAACTTCGAACTCACTTCAAATCAACTTTGAAAAGTCCAAGTGAATTATCCCAAGTTCAACAAGGTCAAACAAAGTTTGACAAAAAATTTCAGCATTTTTTAAAGTCAGAAACTATTTTTAATCAATTAAAAATGCATAAAAATAACCTAATTGAACTAAAATCTCAAATAAATCTCAAATCAATTAATAAATTGAAGAGAATATTTTTCATAGATCTATCATCATTCAAGGAGGTTGAGAAAATATTTTTGTATTTTTTGATTATCAAAAACTATTTAAAATGAATTAAAAATAACCAGAAAAGAGAAAATTATTAAATATTAGCAAATGATGAAATAAAAAATATTAAAAATCATTTTTAGAAACTAGAAATTAAAAGTTAAATAATGTAATTGGTCCCATAATTTTTGGACCAATAATAAAAGAAATATGAATTTTAGAAAATGAAATGGAATTAAAAAACAAAATGGAAATTAAAATCAAAACTAAAAAAATGGAAAAGCGTGAGCCATTGGATCTGAGCTCATTAATTGAGTTGGCAGATCCAAGCATCCACACACGCGCGCTCACCAAACACCACAGTCAATGAGTCACAGGTTGCATTAAAAAAGTCATAAAAAGGGAAGGACCAGATTAGATCTGGAGATGAGATCTAATGGCTGTGGTTCAATCTGGAGACCAGACGGTGGCCAACGCCACCGTCTTCTCCGGCCAACCTCCGGCCAAACCAGAAATCAGAGAAGAACAAACATCAACCAAAATGCACAATCTAGGTACCGTTCGAAAGGTGGAGTGATGTACATCACTCATATGCCACTCAATTCCACTCTAGATCCCTATTGAGAGAGAAATCAGAGATGGAACTTTGGTGGTGTTCAACTGAACTTGCTTGATTTCAAAAATTAAGAACACAATAATGATGCCTCTTTGCAGAGGACTTCAGATCACACAAAATCAAGGCAAATGGAATCATATATGAGCTGTTTCGAAGCAAAATGCAGTTGAGCAAAACCTTTGAATTGTGAATAAATGAGTCACGATCTTTGATTCCTTTTGCAAACAGAAGCTTCTATGGATCAAAGTGAAGAAGGTTTAGGAACTATGGATCTTAAAAATCAATCAATGCAATTAGGTTGAAGAATTGTGAAGCTATGGCATGGTATTTATAGATGGAGAGGGCTGAATGCACGAGCTAACTCGTGTGCATGGGAGAAGAGGGCCTCCATGCATGGGCCTGTACAGGCGCATGGAGGGCCCAATTTTGAATGGAACTGAATGCTATACATCACCAAATATGAATTGGACATGCAGAAATGATATCACAAGCTCATGCATGGCAATTGGAATGATTTTCATAAAATGCACTATTTCATTGAAGCATTCAAAAATGCCATGTCCAAGATCCACATGCAACCTTATGAGTAATTGTTGGGAAGCTTATTGCATAAAGAAAAAATGTCATGTTGATCAAAACTTCATTTGGGCCTTGGAAATTAATGAAATTTGAGCTTGAAGTGTAGGGTGCAAAACATGCCTATGTGAAAATTCCAAATTTGGCCAATGTTCAAGCCCCTTTGTCTCAATGATGCAAACTCGAAATGATAAAATCTTCAAATGAAAGTTGTAGATCTTTTCAAGACAATCAATTTGGACTTAAATTTTGCATCATTTGGATTTTTAATGAAGAAGTTATGGGCACTTGAAGTTGGACTTTTTCACATTTCAATGCATTTGGCCCAAAGTGACCTATAAGGTTTTGCATTATCACATGTATTTCTTTTGATATTTTGCAATTTTTCTCAACATAACATTTGAATTATACACAATAAGCTTTCCAATGCATTAAGTATCACCTCAAAATCATGAAAAATGAATAAGTTATGTTCTTGGGAAGTTGTCCCAAAATTAGGGTTTTAGTCAAAATGACCTATAATGTCTTGGAATGAATGATGACCTTCCAAGCTTCAAATCAATTTTTAATGAACATGAAAGTTATTCCTATTATCCTTAAGAACAATTTTTATCTTGGGGTCATCTCCATTTGACAATAATATAAAAAGTTAGGTCTCTGTGCATTTCAAAATAGTTAGATAAATTGACTGATCAATTTCTCAAGTCCAAATATCATATCTTGATGAATTGATGATTGAGGACACTCAAATATGATCAAATATGCATGAAATGATGAATTAAAGAACTTCCCTTGATTTCATTTTTTGACCATGGGCTGAGGTTGCTTCATGATCAAGGCACAATTGATGAACAAATGAATTAGGGTTTCCTTGAGAAACAAGCCTCAAGCCCATTGACTTGCTTTGATCAAAATGATGAATTGAGATGCTTGGGAGGAATATTTGATGGATGAGAGCTTTGGGAACCATTACCATGCTTGCTTCCATATCATTGCACATAGGATCTCCTAGAAGCTTTGGACCTTGTGACTGCTCAAGCTACAAACAAGATTTGTTAGTGACATATTTTTGTGCTTTTGAGTTAATAAAAATGAGAAGAGCAATAATATACAATTCAAGCATGCTTGGTGATCTCAAACCACTCGCAAGAGGTCCCACCCAAAGGCAAAGGGAACCAAGATGCTTATGATCCTTGAGGCTATGCAAATGCCATGAGGGATCTTAGGGCCAAAATTGGGGTCTTACAGATGCCCCTATTTAAGGTCATTCTAGCCGGAGAAGTGAAGGTTAAAATCTTCGTCTCGACGAAGTAGAATGGGCTAAAATAATAACAAAGAGACGAATTTTGGTCCCTAAGAGACCTCATGATGCAAATGTATGTATGCAAAAAGTAATACTCTGTGGGGATATGTATCCACAAAGAAGAATAGAAATATGGAGAAACTGACAATCCATACGAGTAATTCATTCCATGGAACATAGACTCTGGGACTCTTATGGGGATAAGAAAAGAGATAAATTGCGCGAGCAGGTCACGACTTAGAACTTGCTGAGACACGAGAGAGATTCCATAAATCAATGGAAGGACCCGAGCTGACTCAAAGATGCATGTATTGGGGAATATGCCAATACAGCGAAATTATCCATAAAGGATACCTCGGATAAAAATCCGGACTCAGGCTGGGAGAATCTACTAAGGGACTTCGCTAGGGAAAAACCACAAAGGACCCTGATGGGGCAATTGCCAAAGAGAAACTCAGTTGAGGAAACAACAAAATGAGGTATTACCGGTTACTGGGTAATAAGCTCAAAGAGACATGTGATTTGAACACCGGCATGAGGGTGGAAGAACAACATGCTTGGGGAGAATGACTATCTAAGACCGTTATAAGGGTGTGTAGCACCTCAAATTTGCACCTCCCATTTTGTATATACATTTTCATTTTAGGTCATTAACATTGCATTAACATTTGCATAGTCCATCACATGTCCTCAATCAAGACTGGTTAGGAGGTTCAGTTGTGCAAGCAAGCAAGTACATTTCCTATGGAATCAAAGCCCTAGGGTTGGTTCAATGAGTTCATGTGATTCAAGGATCATGTTGAAGTGGTTTGGTCAAGCATTGAAGGCTCAAAGCTCATCAGTCAAGGTGCAATTCATCTGAAACCCTAAAAAGTCAACAGAAGTCAACTGTCAATTCAACCATGGATTTAGAGGTGGGAGATGGTTAGAGATGCCTCATTCATGTCCATACAAGTCTCATTTGACATTTCAAACATCAACATTGAAGAATTTGAGGTCAGATCAAAACTTTCCAAAAATAGTAAGTGACCTGTAATTTGAAATTGCCAAAAATGGAAAGGTTTTCGACTAAAGATTATATTATCAAGAAAGCTTCCAATGAAATTTTGTCCAACATGAAAGTTGAAGATCTTTCTCTCCCATTTCCAAAAAGTCCAAGATCGTGGATTTCTCATGTATGGTTGAAAAGATATGGATCAATCATGGCCAAGTGTGACTTGAACTTCAAACATGCATAACTTTCAAACCAAATGTCCAAATGGAGTGGTTCTTTTTGCATTGTTCTTGTTTTGACCTCTACTTACCAAATCATGCATTGCATTTCATGAATTATGATCACATAATAATTTGGAATTTCATTTGAATTTTGGAGGGAAAATCAGTATTCAAATTTGGTGCATTTTCCACACATTCTACCACTTGCATTGGCTCCAAAATGAAGTTTTAAGTGAAATTAGAGTGCATTTCGTGTACTGTTCATCACAATTTCCATGCATAAGGGTGAGATTACCAAATTTGCATGTGCACCTCTTGTTTGCTAATACACTTAACCAAAGGCTTAAACATGATTAGCAGCATGATTAGGAGGGAGTATAAAGGACTAAGCATAACTGTTTCTGCATAACCATAATCACTTTTTCAGATCTAGATCCATTTTCTTGAAATTTTTCTCTCAAACTTTCATTAATTTTCTTCAAACACATTGCATTTTTCTTGATCAAATCATCATCTGGAAGGATTATTGAGCATTATTGAACCAAGAATCAAAGGAATTCGTGCAGTTGGAAGCAGCTTAAAGCTTGAAGTTCATCCATGGCAGATCCAATTTCTGGAAGAATCGTGCACATCTAAGTCTCAATTCCTTATCCATTCCACTCCATAAGCATTTTGGAAGATCTGTTTGAGCATTGCAAAGCCTGGATCTGCTGAATTCCAAAGCTGCCTCTTCAAGAGGTCATAAATCGAATATCTCCATTCTTAAATTGCTTATGCTAGTTTTGTTCATCTTTCAATGCTGGTGAAACTGAGCTTCGAATCACAAAATTCCATGTAGAATTGAATTAGTTATAGCGATTTAAAGTTTGATGTGTGATTCTTCATTTGCTCGATTCTATGAATATATGTTGATTCATGCCTTTTCCATGCTGGATTCGTGTTGTATGTTGGAAGATGAACATGTTGATATGCTTGTTTTTGGAAACTGAGAAATTTGTTCTTGAGCCATGATGAACTTGATGAAGATGATAGGGTTTCGTTTCCAGATTCTGTTTTGATCTTCCAAAATGCTTTATCCGCGTTTGCATGTGTTTATGAGAAGCTGGACATGTATTGGTCCATCTCTTTGATTGCATGGCCTTTTGATTGGTGCGTATCGTTTGACCAAGCACACGCAGGCTTTGACTGCCACATAGGATTAATGAAGCGCTGCGTTTTGCAGCAAGGCGCGCGCTTCAGTTTGAACTTCACCTCTCTTCGGTTCCAGCTTGTGTCACAAATTCAAATGCTATGCTGATTTATTTGTTTTCCCTCCATAATCATGTACATGATCCACATGCATTTTTTAATTTTTCTTCATCTTATAAAATCGATATCTAATTGATAGATGCTCCAAAATGATGGGAATTTTTGCATTAGATCACATTTTGTTTCTAGTTTTTTTTTATTATTTTTCCCCAATTTGTGCATGGCTGGAAAATTAGTTTGCCTAGGGCTTGTGTACATGTGTTCATTTTGTGCTATACCTTACCATATCTTTTGTGAAATGATGGTTCTTTATCCAATGCTCATGAAATTTCACATGCTTAAACTAGACTTCATGCTGGACATTTTGGTGTTGAGTTTGCATTTTTATCATGTGCCATTGCTAAGATATGATCATGTGAATGTAGGTGTGACAATGTGTGTCACACCTTTGCTTGTCCAACTTGATTAATTGATTTGCCAAGCCAAATGAATTCCAAATGCCTTGATTTCTTGTATGATGCTTGATACGGATGTTGTGTTTTCTCATGATTTTTTCTGGAAACTTTGGATTGATTTCTGATTTGATTGAGATTTTTCTTTCTGGACTACCATGTGTGAGCTTTTGAAGTGTCTTGATTTTCATTTGTTTGTGAAATGCTTGTGCTTTATCCTATGAATGTGAAACTTTGCATACTCATTCTAGACATGTTAGAGGATGTTTTAGCTTTGGTTTGAGGTTTTTATCTTGTTCCATTTCTGTGTTAGGCTTGTGCTAAGTTGGTGTACCATTTGGTGTCATATTTGAGCTTGTTTTGATTGCCTTGCTTTATACAATTTGATTACCATGCCTATTGTGGTCCAATTGCCCTAATTTTTTGTGTGTTGATCATGTTGTATGTTCTGTTTACTCATGAATTTTCTTGAGATTATTGGAATCATTTTTGAATTAATATGCATTTGTTCATTCTGATGTCACAATGTGCTTTCAACTTGCATACCTTGCCATGTTTGGTTTGTGAAATGAATTTGGTGAATGCTATTGACATGAGACCTTTTGGATTGTGTTCTTAATTGATTGAGGTTGATTCATGTTGAATTTCATGTTTTGTTTTGAATTTTTTCTCCCTCTTTGACCCTAGGATCTGCCCTAGTGGTTGGTGACTCACAGTTGAGCTTTGATTTCAGGTTAAGAAGCACATGGCCATGATTGGATTGATTCACTCTCTTGAGTTGATTATTTGGTTGATGTTGACTAATTTTGAGCTGTTTTGTAGGTTGATGCCAAGTTATGGGTGTTGTGCACATTGGCTTGTGGCTTGCACATTGATTGCTTATCTGTCTGATTGATTGTGTGATTGTCTGTTTGATTGATTGACTGGTATACTGATTGAGTTAGATTTTTTTCAGGTACATAAGTTGCTTAAGTTCACTTTGAACTTGCTTTTGCTTTTGTTTGGTTGCTTAACCACTGAGGTATAACTCTCTGACTGCATGTAGTCTGGAAGACCTGTCCTGTTACTTGGGCAGACACCTGTCTGAAGCCCTTCTTAAGAGGCAATGCTTGTGTTTGTTTATCTTTGTGCCAAGCAGGAAAAGTCCTCTTATGAGGAAATTGGCAGATAAAAGAGATGTGCAATCCATCTCCTGCTACTCAGTGTGTCATCAACTTTGCTCACACACCTTGTGTTGATGCATTGTGGATAGTAACCCAAGATTTATGTTGTGTCAGTCATATGTGGATAGAAGAGTTCCTACTTTCTGAACTCCCACACTTTCATTTGTCTGAAGCTCTCCCAGGCCAGGGATAAGAGCTGTGAGGTCTTACCCTCACTTCCCATTTCCTCTGCTTCACCCTAACTCTCAATGTTAGGGTTAAGAGCTAATCACACCCGATTCCAGTTGGCTTGTGTTGCACAGCCTAACCTTGTGTGAGCCCACTTTGTTGGTATATAGTGTGTGCTAATTGTGTGTATGATTTCTTTGCCTGTGTTGTTTAGGATAGCTTGCTCCCTGTGCAAGTTAGATAGAAACCTTAACCTAGGACCATGGTGAATTTGCATGATAACTATTAGGCTCGAGTTAGTCTCCCTTCTAGTATGTCATTTCCCAGTCTCTGGTTAGGTTAGAAGTTCTTTCCCTGTGTAGGGGAACTACGTCGCCCTAATCCTCATACCAGATGAGGTACGTAGGCAGGAGATGAGCTGATCTCTCCGGGCGCCCTTTTGTTTTGTTTGTGTTAGTTGTTTCTCCTTTTCTGGTTGGAGTCCGATGTAAGTCCAGTGATTGGCATTCGATTTCCAGTTTCTTTGTGGGAGTCTGACATAAGTCCAGCGATTGGCAGTCGGTTTCCTGTGTGTGTTTGTTGGTTCGGAGTCTGATGTAAGTCCAACGATTGGCATTCGGTTTCCATGTTTGCCTGTTTGTGTGGAGTCTGACGTAAGTCCAGCGATTGGCAGTCGGTTTCCTGTGTGGTTTTGTTTGGCGTGTGTTAGCCGAGCTACGTCGACTCTGATGTCTGTGCTTGACAGACTACGTAGGCCCAGGATGCGATATCCTGCCGAGTCCTGTTTCTTTTGTCTTTCTGTGTCTCTTTCAGCCAGTGTGTTATGTTTGAGCAGTTTTAGCAACCTTATCCTTCCTTTTGTGCGTGGATCCCGTCGAGTACGACGGATGCGTAGGGGTGCTAATACCTTCCCTTCGCATAACCGACTCCCGATCCCATCTCTCTCTGGTCGCGAGACCATGTCTTTTCCAGGTTTACTTCGAGCGTTTCCTTTCCCTCTTTTGGGATAAATAACGCACGGTGGCGGCTCTATTGTTTCGTTTTCCCGCCGGTTTTTCGCGTAATGCGACAGCTGGCAACTCTGCTGGGGATAACAGAAGTTGACCTCTTGCTGGTCCATCTTCCCTAAGCGAGTCTCTCCTAGCGCTCTCTAGATTAGGGTTTGGTTGCTTTCGCTGTTTCATTTATTACATTCATTTATTTATTGTTTGCATTTATGTTTGCATTTATTGTTTGCATTGATGTTTGCATTCATATTCATCTGAGCTGCCTGTGTTGTGTTGTCTCTCTGTTGGGGTGGGAGTTACATGAGGTAAAAGGCCCAATACCCAGGCTATGAGTGAAGTCTAGGATACCTAGGAATAGAGTGATTCATGGGAAGCGGGTGGTATGGCGCCACTTAGCGGAACATTGATATCACGAGCAGTTCAGACTCTAATGGGGTATTATCGTTACATACTTCGGGTGTGTATATGATGATATTCTATGAAAGGGTTATTTATGCTGCGTTTCTCTCGACCTTACCCTGGCCTAGATGACACCCGTGAGTGGGGAGGGAATAATCATTATTACAGGTACAGTTGGTGACTCGTCGGTGACTTGTTGGTGACTTGTGATCCTGATGGTGACTTTGTTCTTCAGATTGGGTTGTATCAGATGACATTGGGTTTCAGATGAATTGGTGATTCTGAGTTCAAGCCGAAGCTTTGATCCTGTGTTCTGAGATGCACAACCACCCAGTCTTGTCTGCATCATTTGCATCATAGCATGTTTATTTTCAAAAAAAAATACGCAATAAAAAAGAATTGAAAAAATCAGAAAAAGAAAAAAGCTAATCTCTGCATGCATATCATTTCCCAGGTTCATTCAGGAGTTTGATTCAGTGATAGAGATGGCAACAGTCCCAGAGTTGAAGCGGAAGACTTGCTCCTATAGCTTTCACCGTGAGCCTTTGACGTCTCTGATAGAGTTGAGCAACCTTGTGACCGGCGGTAATCAAAAGGGGTTTGTTGATCAGTATGGGGATATTTTGACACTGTTGAAGACGGTAGTAGATCTGGTGCCGTTGCAGACTCTTCTACAGTTCTATGACCCAGAGCTACGTTGCTTCACCTTTCAGGATTATCAGTTGGCGCCTACTCTCGAGGAGTACTCCATTCTGTTGAATGTCCAGATCCGGTATCAGGTTCCTTTCTTGGAGGTGCCTAAGGAGGTTGATTTCAGAGTTGTTGCCAGAGCTCTCCATTTGGGTATCAAAGAAGTCAGTGATAATTGGAGGTCCAGTGGGGATGTGGTAGGGTTGCCTTTGAAGTTCCTATTGAAGATTGCTTGAGAAGAAGCAGAGAAGAGAAATTGGGAGGCTTTTCATGCTCAGTTGGCCATTATGATTTATGGGATTGTATTGTTCCCGAGTATGCCCAATTTTATGAACTATGCTGCAGTCATTATCTTCCTTGGAGGAAACCCAGTTCCTACTCTGTTAGCTGACACTTACTATGCTATTCACAGTAGGCATGGTAAGGGTGGGGCTATCAGATGTTGTCTCCCACTTTTGCTCAGATGGTTCTTGTCTCTCCTGCCAGTCAGTGGACCTTTTGTGGATGCTCAGAGCACTCATAAGTGGACTCAGAGGGTTATGTCTCTTACCTCATATGATATCAGGTGGCAGTCTTACCGGATGGATGTGCGTAATGTCATCATGAGTTGTGGAGAGTTCCGGAATGTGTCACTTGTAGGGACTAAGGGTTGCATCAATTACAACCCGGTTCTTTCTCTTCGCCAGTTAGGGTTCGTGATGAATGGAAGACCACTTGATGCTGAGATAGCCGAGAGTGTGTATTTTGAGAAGCGAAGTGACCCTGTTAGTTTGGAGCGAGTGGGAAGAGCTTGGAAGACCATTGGTGTCAAGGATGGAGCTGTCTTAGGGAAGAAGTTTGCCATTGCTATGCCTGACTACATTGAGTGGGTCAAGAAGAGACTGGAAACTTTGTTGTTACCCTGTGATAGGATGAAGCCTTTGCAAGTGCAACCACCTTTGATCTTTGCTGAGAGTGTACCTGCTGAGCAGTACAAGCAAGTCCTGATGGAGAATCGCTGGTTGAAGGAGAAGGAACAAGATACCCAGATGGAGTTGTACAAAGCCCAAGCTGATAAGTTGAACTTGGCTCATCAACTCAGAGGCATCCAGGGCGTAGATGCTAGTGGAGTAAAGAGCAAGAAGAGATCTTATGAAGAGTGGAGCACTTGTTGAATGCAGAACACCGGGAATGCTTGAGGTTGCAGAGAGCTGAAGCCAGTTATCAGAAGAAGATAAGAGACCTAGAGAAGCAACTCAGAGACAAAGACATCCAGTTGAAGAAGGAAGTAGACTTGAGACATGCATCAGAGAGCCGACTCGGAGGAGAAGTGGTGGAGCTCAGAAGACAATTGAAGGAGAAGCTCACTCCCTTGCCAGAATGTTCAGAGTGTGACCTGTTGATAAACCAGTGTCGGTACTTGAAGACTCTCATTCCTGGAAGTCATTTGTCTTAGCTTGTATTCCTGATGTTTATGTTGAGAATCACCTCCAGGCTTGTTGGATGGGATTCATTGTTGTACTTTGACCATTTAGATCTTTGTTGACTTTGTTGTATGATCCTTTGTTGCTCATTATCTATAGATGAGATTGTTGGTTTCACCTTGTGCTCATTACTCTTGTGCATGTTGCTTCCTTGTTGTGTATTGCAGGTTGCCATCTTTCGAAGATGAATTAGGCTCTTTGAATGCCTGAGAAATGAACATATCATGTGCATCATATGCATTAGCATCATACACATATCATTTTGCATAACAGGTGTTCTTGTGCGTGACTTCTCACTCTGGTTCCTGTGTCAGGAAGGATAGCTGATCAACGACCGCATCGTTACTCAACCAGACTGAATCATCAGAGGAATATGGACCAGGTTCAAGCAGAGTTGGCTGAGATGAGGGCAAACATGGCCCAGTTTATGACGATGATGCAGGGGTTGTTCAAGGGCAAGAGAAGCTGCGTGCCTTAGCCCAAAGACAGGAAGTCGTGATTCCGCCGTCCAATCGAGCGTCACCAGTGGGTGTACCCGTTCATGAGAATGTTATTGCTGCTCCCGTCAATGACTATGCCGTAGGGGATGAATTGAGGGGGATCAGAATCAATGGACAGCCTCTTGCTGCAGAGACTGTTAATGCCAGAGCTTCCCGAGCTCCGATTCGTCATCCTGCTCCGATTGTTGATAGACAAGAGGACATGTTCACTCTGCTCAGTGAAGACGATGGTGATGTGGTGAGAGTTGAAGAGATGGATCGTAAAGTTGATGCCCTTGCCGAGAAAATAAGAGCTATGGAATGTCAGAACTCCCTTGGGTGTGATGTGACTAATATGGGTTTGGTGGAAGGGTTGAGGATTCCCTACAAATTCAAAGCGCCCTCGTTTGATAAGTACAACGGTACTTCTTGCCCTCGCACTCACGTGCAGGCCTACTACAGGAAGATCTCTGCTTATACCGATGATGAGAAAATGTGGATGTACTTCTTCCAAGATAGCTTATTTGGGGTTCCTTGGATTGGTACATGGAGCTTAAGAGAGATTCTATCCGATGCTAGAGAGATCTGGGTGAGGCCTTCTTGAGGCAGTATAAACACAACGTGGACATGGCGTCGAGCCAGACTCAGTTGCAGAGTCTTTGTCAGAAATCTGGTGAGAGCTTCAAGGAGTACGCCCAGAGGTGGCGTGAATTGGCTGCAAGGGTACAACCCCCTATGCTGGAGAGGGAGTTAACTGACATGTTCATTAGCACTTTGCAGGGTGTATTCATGGACCAGATGGGAAGCTGCCCATTCGGTAATTTTTCAGATGTGGTAATTTGTAGTGAGAGGACAGAGAGTGTGATTAAAACTGGTAAAATTCAGGATGCAGGGTCCTCGTCTTCGAAGAAGCCGTTTGCTGGGGCACCTCGCCGGAGAGAGGGTGAAACCAGTGCTGTGCAACATGGCCGAAGGAGTACAAACAGAAACCAGTATCGCCAGGTTGCTGTTGTGACCATTCCGGCACCTCAACCTCATCAACAACAACAACAACAGAGGGTTCAACAACCGCCACAACAACAACAACAACAGCAACGTCCATATCAGCCTAGATAGAGGATGCATGATCGACGTTTTGATCCTTTACCGATGACCTATGCTGAGTTGCTACCTGAGTTGCTCAGATTGAGATTCGTGGAGTTGCGTACCATGGCTCCGTTGACAAAGATACCACCTGGGTATGATGCCAATGTGCGTTGTGATTTCCATTCTGGTGCACCGGGATACCACATTGAAAACTGCAGGGCTTTTCATCATAAAGTCCAGGACCTAATTGACGCTAAAACTATCAATTTTGCTCCTGTGCCGAATGTTGTAAATAACCCAATGCCTCCGCATGGTGCATACAGAGTGAACAATGTCGAGGGAGGAGAAGCTGAAGATTTGGTTGTCAGTGTTGAGGATGTTCAGACCTCATTATTTGTCGTAAAATACCGTCTGTTGAATGGGGGAGTATTCCCGGGCTGTTGTGAGGGCTGTATAGACTGTGCTGAATCAGGGAATGGTTGTGATCAGTTGTGGGCTGGCGTTCAGAATCTGATTGACGAGGGTTGTTTGCAGTTTAGTAGGGCTGTTAGAGATTGTGGGATGGTGTCAACCGTCACTATCTACTTCAAACTGTCCGAGGGGCGTGGTCAGAGGGTTGTTAATGCGCCTGCAGCTAGTGGTACTCCTGTTACCATTTCCGCTCCTGTAACTGTCAGTGCTTCGGGTAGAAGGGCTGGTGATAGTAGGGTTGTGCCATGGAGATATGACAATGCTTATCGCAGCAACAGAAGGGCTGAGAGTCAGAAAAGGTCGGTGAATCAAGCGCCTGTGACTATTGGTGTACCAGCTAGAACTCCTGTGGTAGTGAGTCCAGTTGTGGATAATGTTGGGGGACCCGGAGGTTTTACCATAAGTGGTCGCTTGTTTGCTCCGCAACCGTTGAGGGACAACAACACCGAGGCTCTTGCCAAAGCTAAAGACAAACAGGCAGTGGTTGATGAGGAACCTGCTCAGAAGGAGGCGCCTGAGGGTTCATTCGAGAAAGACGTGGAGGAGTTCATGAAAATAATCAAGAAGAGTGACTACAAGATTGTAGATCAGTTGAATCAGACTCCATCCAAAATTTCAATACTCTCATTGCTTCTGTGCTCTGAGGCACATCGTAATGCCCTATTGAAGATGTTGAATCTGGCTTATGTGCCTCAAGAGATTTTTGTCACCCAACTGGAGGGAGTGATTGCCAATGTGAGTACCAGGCATGGGTTGGGGTTCACTGATCTGGAATTAACGCCTGAAGGACGTAACCATAACAAGGCCTTGCATATCACCATGGAGTGTAAGGGGGCAGTGTTGTCACATGTGTTGGTAGACACTGGCTCTTCTTTGAATGTGCTGCCTAAGAAGACTTTGGCCAAGATTGATGTGGAAGGAGTTATCCTCACTCCGAGTGACCTGATTGTGCGTGCATTCAACGGATCCAAACGGTCTGTTTTTGGTGAAGTCACATTGCCAGTGAAGATAGGTCTGGAGGTATTTTACATTGTTTTCTACGTGATGGACATCCAGCCCGCATATAGTTGTTTGTTAGGGCGTCCTTGGATTCACGCAGCTGGGGCAGTTTCGTCAACTCTCCACCAGAAGTTGAAGTATGTCTGGAACGGTCAGATTGTGACCGTGTGTGGTGAAGAAGATATTCTGGTGAGTCACCTATCCTCTTTCAAGTATGTGGAGGTGGATGGCGAGATCCATGAAACCCTATGCCAGGCATTTGAGACTGTTGCTCTTGAGAGGGTGGCTTTTGCTGAGCAGAAGAAGCCAAGTGCCTCAATTGCATCGTACAAGCAGGCCAAGGAGGTTGTCGACTCTGGTAAAGCTGGGGGCTGGGGCAAGATGGTGGATTTGCCTATCAAAGAAGATAAGTTTGGAATTGGTTATCAACCTCTGTAGGCGGAGCAGGGTGTGCAGACAGGTCCGAGTACCTTTACCAGTGCTGGGCTGATGAATCACGGTGACGTCTTTGCGACCAGTAGTGAAGATGGTGACAGTGATTGTGATCTGGACAACTGGGTTCGCCCGTGTGCACCAGGGGAGTCGATCAACAATTGGACAGCAGAAGATGTGGTCCAAGTTACTCTTCAAATAGAGTAATTTTCTTTTGTTTTTCATTTTGCACAAAACCCTACGTTCTGCCCAAGGCGTAGTGGTTCATTGTAGGGCCTCATCATGTTTTTTACAATGATATCATTAATAAAGGACGTTTTGCAAACAATTTTGTGATCCCTGTCTTTCTATTTTTGTTTTCATTTTTTTCAAAAAATAAAAATGGCAATGTTTTTGTTTTTTGTGACTTTCTTGAACTCTTTTTCTAAAACAAAGCATTAAACATGCAGAAGTGATCTCACGGAATCCACTATGAACAGTTCGGTTATGGCTCAGTATAATTTCGGTAATCCCATCTACCAAGCTGAAGAGGAGAGTGAGGAAGACTGTGAACTCCCTAAAGAATTGGTCAGATTGTTGAAGCAGGAAGAAAGGGTCATCCAACCTCATCAGGAGGAGTTGGAGATTGTTAATCTTGGTACTGAGGACGCCGGAAAAGATGTTAAGATCGGGGATGCTTTGAAAGAAGATGTCAAGAGCAGATTGATTGAGATATTGAGAGAGTATGTGGAGATATTCACCTGGTCGTATCAAGATATGCCTGGGTTGGATACTGATATTGTGGTGCATAGACTAACTCTCAGAGAAGAGTGTCCTTCGGTCAAGCAGAAGCTTCGGAGAACGAGTCCTGATATGGCTGTTAAGATCAAGGAAGAGGTTCAGAAGCAGTTTGATGCGGGTTTCTTGTCAGTGACGACTTATCCCCCGTGGGTGGCCAACATCGTTCCCGTGCCGAAGAAGGATGGCAAAGTCAGAATGTGTGTCGATTACCGGGATTTGAATAGAGCGAGTCTGAAAGATGATTTCCCATTACCTCACATTGATGTATTGGTTGATAATACGGCTCAATCCTCGGTTTTCTCTTTCATGGATGGTTTTTCTGGGTATAATCAGATCAAGATGGCGCCAGAGGACATGGAAAAGACGACATTCATTACGCCCTGGGGCACGTTTTGCTATAAGGTGATGCCATTTGGGCTGAAGAATGTCGGTGCTACCTATCAGAGGGCTATGACGACTCTCTTTCATGACATGATGCACAAAGAGATTGAAGTGTACGTGGATGATATGATTGCAAAGTCGCAGACAGAAGAGGAGCACCTGGTCAATTTGCAGAAGTTGTTTGACAGACTGAGAAAGTTCAAACTGAGGCTGAATCCAAACAAGTGTACGTTTGGTGTGCGATCCGGGAAGCTGTTAGGCTTCATTGTCAGTGAGAAAGGGATTGAGGTTGATCCAGCAAAAGTCAAAGCTATTCAAGAAATGCCTGAACCGAAAACAGAAAAGCAGGTTCGTGGGTTTTTAGGGAGATTGAACTACATTGCAAGGTTTGTATCTCACTTAACTGCCACGTGTGAACCAATATTCAAGTTGCTAAGAAAGAGTCAAGCAATCAGGTGGAATGACGACTGTCAAAAAGCTTTTGACAAGATAAAAGAATATTTACAGAATCCTCCAATCCTTATACCTCCTGTTCCTGGGAGACCACTGATAATGTACCTTTCAGTGACTGAGAACTCGATGGGGTGTGTATTGGGACAGCATGACGAGTCTGGTCGAAAAGAGCATGCCATATACTACCTTAGCAAAAAGTTTACCGACTGTGAAATCAAATATTCGCAGCTCGAGAAAACTTGATATGCTTTGGCTTGGGCTGCTCGCCGACTGAGGCAGTATATGTTGAACCATACCACTTTATTGATTTCTAAGATGGATCCAGTAAAGTACATCTTTGAGAAGCCGGCTCTCACCAGACGTGTTGCCCGTTGGCAAATGATTTTAACAGAATATGATATTCAGTACACGTCACATAAGGCCATCAAAGGAAGTATTCTGTCAGACTACCTTGTCGAGCAACCTATTGATGATTATCAGCCGATGATGTTTGAATTCTCTGATGAAGACATCATGTATCTTAAGATGAAAGATTGTGAAGAGCCTCTTGTCGAGGAAGGACTGGATCCTGATGACAAGTGGACATTGATATTTGATGGGGCCGTGAATGTGAATGGTAACGGTGTTGGTGCAGTGCTGATCAATCCTAAAGGTGCTCATATACCTTTTTCTGCCAGATTGATTTTTGACGTCACCAAAAATGAGGCTTAGTATGAGGCTTGTATCATGGGGATAGAAGAAGCCATCGATCTGAGGATCAAAACACTTGACATTTATGGAGATTCTGCTCTAGTGATCAATCAGGTCAATGGAGATTGGAATACCAATCAGCCGCATTTGATTCCGTATAGAGATTACACCAGAAGAATACTGACGTTCTTCAAGAAGGTGAAGTTGTATCATGTCCCCCGGGACGAGAATCAGATGGCTGATGCTTTGGCTACTTTATCTTCGATGATCAAAGTTCATTGGTGGAATCATGTGCCACATGTTGCGGTGAATCGACTCGAGAGGCCTGCGTATGTGTTTGCAGCCGAGTCTGTTGTGGATGAGAAACCGTGGTACTATGATATCAAGAACTTCCTCAAGAGCCAGGAGTATCCTGAAGGTGCGTCGAAGAATGATAAGAAAACCCTGAGGAGGCTAGCTGGAAGCTTCTATTTGAATCAGGATGACGTGTTGTACAAGAGAAACTTTGACATGGTCTTGCTCAGATGCGTGGATAGACACGAAGCAGACATGTTGATGCAGGAAGTGCATGAAGGTTCATTTGGTACCCATGCTGGTGGTCATGCAATGTCCAAGAAATTGTTGAGAGCCGGTTATTACTGGATGACTATGGAATCCGATTGTTTCAAATACGCTCGGAAGTGCCATAAGTGTCAAATCTATGCTGATAAGGTGCATGTACCACCAAGTCCTCTAAATGTTATGAATTCGCCTTGGCCGTTCGCCATGTGGGGGATTGATATGATTGGGAAGGTTGAGCCTACTGCTTCTAATGGACATCGCTTCATCTTGGTTATGATTGATTACTTCACCAAATGGGTGGAAGCAGCTTCTTATGCTAATGTTACCAAACAAGTGGTTTCCCGGTTCATTAAGAAAGAAATCATCTGTCGTTATGGGGTTCCTGAGAGGATTATTACCGATAATGGTTCGAATCTCAATAACAAGATGATGAAAGAGCTTTGCAGAGATTTCAAGATTGAACATCACAATTCTTCTCCTTACAGACCGAAGATGAATGGTGCTGTAGAGGCGGCCAACAAGAACATCAAGAAGATTGTGCAGAAGATGGTCGTGACGTACAAGGATTGGCATGAGATGCTGCCTTTCGCTTTGCATGGTTACCGTACTTCAGTACGTACATCGACCGGGGCAACCCCGTACTCCCTTTTGTATGGTATGGAAGTTGTCCTACCTGTTGAAGTGGAGATTCCTTCTCTGAGAGTCTTGCTAGATGTCAAGCTCGACGAAGCCGAGTGGATTCGAACAATGTTTAATGAGTTGAGCCTTATCAAAGAGAGACGGATAGCAACTATGTGTCATGGGCAGTTGTATCAGAGAAGGATGAAGAGAGCCTTTGATCAGAAAGTGCGTCCTCGGAGCTATCAGATCGGTGAGCTAGTTTTGAAGAGGATCCTTCCTCCCGGTACAGATAACAGGGGCAAGTGGACTCCTAATTACGAAGGTCCATATGTTGTTAAGAAGGTTTTCTCCGGTGGAGCCTTGATGCTTACAACTATGGATGGTGAAGATTTTCCGTCCCCTGTTAACTCAGATGTAGTCAAAAAATACTTCGCATAAATTGACCCGCTGGAAAAAAGAATAAAAGAGTCCAGGCAAAAAAGGGCATCCCGGCGAACCAAAAAACAGAAAGAAAAGGTTCGGGCAAAAGTTAGGGATAAAAGAATGAAAAGAATTTGTACACCCGGTAAGTCGAAAACCCGCAAGGGCGGCTTAGGCAAAAATGGGTATCCCGGTGGATTGAAAACCCGAAAGGGCGATCTAGACAAAAGAGGGATTAAAGCGAAGGCTACATTCTGAGTTATCTGTACTTCATCGCGCTTCGTCGTCCGCCATCTCGAAGGATGTGATCGGTCCAGTCATTTTTCTCGGAAAGCAAGGAACTTGGGAGGAAGCTGATGATCTGTGATTTATAACAGAATTGGGAAATAGTGGATGTCGTGTTCACATTGCCATTAGGATAGATTTTTTCCTTTTGTGCGCAATTACCTCTTTCTAGGAATTGCTTCCCGATGTACTCGCCTTTTCAGGCCCGTTTTCAATCAATTAAAGTCGTTATTCAGATAAATTGCTCTCTTGTTTTTATTTTTACTGTTTTGTTTGCAAAAACGTCCGAATTTTTGATAAACATTGCATATAAAAACATGAAGGCTAGACAATAACGTGCAGAAAGATAAAACATTTGAAAATCATTTTGAATGTTGAGGACACTTGAGCGTATCTTTGTGGGGAACAACTGGGGAAATTATCAAAGGGGAGGGTGGATCTTTGTGGGGAACAACCACCAATCAGAAGCTTCCAAGGGCACTACTAAATATTGTACTAACAAATGGATCACATCTGTTGAGGAGGAAGGATCACTACTCTACTGAAGGAAAGAGGGATGAATACCTTCGCCAAACACTCTGCTCGGGAGAAAAGCCATAAAAGGCTCTGGAGGAAGAGGATATAAGCATGCAAGGAATACGAACAAATGTTTTACCCTGTTGGGATCCATACCACCTTTGGGAGAGCACTGAAGACATCTCAATTATCTTTTTTTTCCATTGTGAATGTTCACTTTGTTTAAGAACAAGTTATGAAAAATTTATTTATTTAAAACAATGATATTTCTCAATTAAAACATGCAAAACATTTGTTGAACAGAAACAAATAAGAGTGCAAATAATTGGATAAAGGCTCAAATTTATTTGATGGAATGGTAGTCTGCAAATGGCAAGACTCCATAGATCTTTACAAATTTGAAATTGGTGATATATATTGGAAAAGGGCTACATTGAACATAATGAACATTTCTCCACCAACTCTGAATCCGATGTATTTGAAGCTTCAGTTGACGATGACTGAGCGAGAATCTCTGACAGATGATTGTTTGTAGAACAAAGTCTTGTCAGGATGTAGTTACTTGCGAAATCCCAATTTTTTTTTGCCTAGATTGCCCCAGGGTGAGGTACTCAATCTAGCGGGATGCATATTTATTTTTTATGTCTCTAACTTTTGCCTGGATCGCCCTTTCGGGTTTTCAATCCACCGAGACGCTCATTTTTTCCTAAGCCGCCCTTTCGGGTTTTCAACTTAGCGAGCTATTCTGTTTTTATTTTTAGGCGAAGTATTTCTTGACTGCATCTGAATTCACAAGACGAGTGAAATCCTCCCCATCCATAGTTGTAAGTATCAAAGCACCGCCTGAAAAGGCTCTCTTAACAACATATGGACCTTCATAGTTTGGAGTCCACTTGCCCCTGGAATCGGGCGCGAAGGACAAGACTTTCTTGAGCACAAGATCACCTTCTCGAAACACACGAGGCTTGACCTTCTTATCAAAGGCTTTCTTCATCCTTTTCTGATATAACTGAGCATGTCACATGGCAGTCAATCTCTTCTCTTCTATCAAATTCAGTTGGTCATAACGACTCTGAACCCATTCAGCATCAGTCAACTTGGCTTCCATCAAAACTCTCATTGATGGGATCTCCACCTCTACTGGGAGTACAACTTCCATGCCGTAAATAAGCGAGAAAGGGGTTGCCCCTGTTGAAGTGCGGACAGATGTACGATATCCATGCAAAACAAATGGCAGCATCTCATGCCAATCTTTTTACGTAACAACCATCTTCTGGATAATCTTCTTAATATTCTTATTAGCAGCTTCAACAACCTCATTCATCTTGGGTCTGTAAGAAGAAGAATTATGAGGTGCTATCTTGAACTCACTACACAGCTCTTTCATCATCTTGTTGTTCAAGTTAGATCCATTATCAGTAATGATCTTATCCAGCACACCATAACGGCATATGAGTTGATTTTTGATAAACTTCACAACCACCTGCCTGGTCACGTTTGCATATGATGCCGCTTCACCCCACTTGGTGAAGTAATCAATTGCTACGAGTATAAACCTGTGACCGTTGGACGCTTTTGGCTCTATCATGCCAATCATGTCAATTCCCCATATGGAGAAAGGCCATGGTGATGAAATCACATTCAGAAGTGTCGGGGGAATATGAATCTTATCCGCGTGAATCTGACACTTATGACATTTCTTCAAATATTTGCAGCAGTCAGACTCCATTGTCAGCTAATAGTAGCCTGCTCTCAACATCTTTCTAGCCATGGCATGTCCATTGGAATGAGTACCAAATGAACCCTCACGGACCTCAGTCATTAACAGGTATGCTTCGTGTCTATCCACGCATGTGAGCAGAACCATGTCAAAATTTCTCTTATAAAGCACATCACCATTGAGGTAGAAACTGCCTGACAATCTCCTCAAAGTCTTCCTATCTTTAACAGATGCCCCAGGCGGGTAAATCTGGTTCTGAAGAAAGCACTTGATATCATAATACCATGGTTTATCATCTTGCACCTCCTCTACTGCAAATACATGAGTTGGTCTGTCCAAGCGCATCACAGTGATATTGGTAACTTCATTCCAAAGTCTAACCACAATCATCGAAGCAAGTGTAGCAAGAGCATCTGCCATCCGATTCTCATCTCGAGGAATATGATGGAAGTCAACCTCAGCAAAGAACGTTGAAATCCTCCTTGCATAATCTCTATATGGGATGAGGCCATGCTGATTCGTCTCCCATTCACCCTTAATCTGATTAACAACAAGGGCCGAATCACCATAAATATCAAGATGCTTGATCCTTAGATCAATACATTCTTCCAATCCCATAATACAAGCCTCATACTGAGCCATATTATTCGTTCATTTGAAAGTTAGCCTTGCTGTGAAAGGAAAATGTGTGCCCTGAGGAGTAATAATCACTGCCCCAATACCATTTCCATATTGATTAACAGCGCCATCAAACACCATGCTCCATCGGAAACCAGGCTCTGGCCCTTCATCAAGCGTAGGCTCATCATAATCTTTCATTTTCAAATACAGAATCTCCTCATCTGGGAAGTCATACTGAACTGACTGATAATCCTCAATCGGTTGATGTGCCAAGTGGTCAGCCAAGATACTACCTTTTATAGCTTTCTGAGCTCGATACTCAATATCATACTCAGACAACAACATCTGCCAACGGGCAATCCTCCCAGTTAAAATAGGCTTCTCAAAGACGTACTTGATTGGATCCATTTTAGATATCAACCAAGTTGTATGATTCAACATATACTGGCGTAAGCGCTTAGCAGCCCAAGCCAAAGCACAACATGTTTTCTCAAGCATTGAGTATCGAGACTCACACTCGGTGAACTTCTTACTCAGGTAGTAGATATCATACTTTTTCTTTCCTGATTCGTCTTGCTGACCAAGAACATAACCCATTGAGTCTTCAAGAACTGTCAGATACATAATCAACGGTCTTCCTTCCACAGGTGGAGACAGAATCGGAGGCTCAAACAAATACTCTTTAACACTGTCAAAGGCCTTTTGGCAATCCTCGGTCCAATCATGAGACTGATCTTTCCAGAGGAGCTTGAATATCGGCGCACATGTGGCAGTCATGTGGGATTTAGATCTGGAAATATAATTCAAGCGGCCAAGAAAACCTCGGACTTACTTCTCAGTTTTAGGCGCAGGCATCTCTTGTATTTCTTTGACCTTTGCAGGATCAACCTCAATACCTCTCTCGCTGACAATAAAGCCCAATAACTTGCCGGAACGGACTCCAAATGTACACTTGTTAGGATTCAGACGAAGCTTATACTTCCTCAAACGCTGAAAAAGCTTCAACAAGTGCTCTACATGTTCAACTTCCGTTCTTGACTTTGCAATCATATCATCAACATACACCTCAATCTCCTTGTGTATCATATCATGAAATAAGGTAGTCATAGCTCGTTGATACGTGGCTCCGGCGTTCTTCAAACCGAAGGGCATCACTCGAAATCAGAATGTTCCCCAAGGTGTGATGAATGTTGTCTTCTCCATATACTCGGGTGCCATCTTAATTTGATTATATCCGGAAAATCCGTCCATAAATGAGAAGACATTGAATTTAGTTGTATTATCTACCAACATATCAATATGTGGTAGAGGGAAATCATCTTTTGGACTAGCTTTATTCAAGTCTCTATAGTCCACACACATTCGGACTTTTCCATCTTTCTTAGGCACAGGCATAATATTGGCCACCCATTGAGGATATGTAGAAGTCACCAGAAACCCTGTATCAATTTGCTTCTGAACTTCTTCTTTGATCTTCACTGCCATATCAGGATGAGTTCTTCTGAGCTTCTGCTTCACAGGCACGCACTCAGGCTTCAAAGGCAGGAAATGTTGCACGATATTTGTATCTAGACCAGGCATGTCTTCGTACGACCAGGCAAAGACGTCGACGTATTCTCGTAGCAACTCAATCAATCCCTTCTTAACAGATTCTTCCAGGAGTGCCCCTATCTTCACTTCTCGCACACAATCTTCAGACCCCAAGTTGACTGTTTCCAGATTCTCAAGATGCGGCTGAATGATCTTCTCTTCATGCTCAAGTAGACGGGTAATCTCGTCAGGAATCTCTTCAACATCATCCTCTTCCGCCTCAAATACAGGGAATTCCAAGTTGGGAGATGGTGTTGGATCATTATGTTCAATGGGTTTGATCAACCTGCATAATGATTTTGGATATAAAGATTTTAGAATTCAAACAAGGCAAATCATTATGCAGATGAAAAGATTGGTTTTATTCTTATTTTTAGGGTTTTAGGTGATCACCAATTTCATGCAAAAGAGAAAAGGGAAAATAATTGGAAAAACAAACATTTAACATGAATATATTGGATGAAAATAACATTGTATTTATGTGCCAACAATGTCATCACTTCTCCTTTTGGCATGGGAGAAGGGTTTTCAAACATAATGAACATTACTCTGATTTATGGGTAACTGTTGGAATATCCACAACGACCCAATTATTGCAGACCCCTCCAGGGATGATGAAATTGCCAGAATCCTCTTCATCCTCTTCTAGAATGGCAGCAGCCTCTTCATCTTGATCGGTGTGGATGAATCCACCACTCTTGAATAGCCCTTGTTTGTTGAAGACACCAGAAGAATAGCCTATCCCAGCTCGGGATTTATTGTCTTCCAACTCAATCATTTGCCCTAATCCAGCAGTTGCACCATGCTCAATGGCCAACTTTGCATCTTTATAGGAAGAAAATGAAGAAGTTCGCTTCTTAATAGGTTCAACAATAGATAAAGCTTGGAATGGTGTTCCAACTTCATCCTCAGCATCTATATAAGAGAAGGAAGACAAATGGCTAACCAGGAGAGCCTTTTCTCCCCCTACCACCACCAGCTTCTTATTCTTCACAAACTTCAGTTTCTGGTGTAGGGTGGATGTCACGGTGCCTGCCTCGTGAATCCATGGTCTGCCTAGGAGACAGCTATACCATGGGTGAATGTCCATAACCTGGAAGGTAATCTGGAAATCACTTGGTTTGATTTTGGCTGGGAGATCAACCTCTCCAATCATAGTTTTGCGAGACCCATCGAAAGCCTTCACAACTACTCCACTCTGCCTCGTGGGAGGCCCCTGATATGATAACTTTGCAAGAGTGGTCTTTGGCAACACATTCAATGATGACCCAGTGTCCACCAGCATATTGGACATGGCGTCATCTTTACAGCTCATAGAGATGCGTAATGCCAAGTTGTGGTCTCTTCCCTCCTCGGGGAGATCAGCATCACAAAAACTTAAATTGTTACAAGCGGTGATGTTTGCAACAATGTTGTCGAATTGTTCAATCGTGACGTCGTGATCCACATACGCCACATCCAACACCTTCTACAGAGCCTCTCGGTATGGTTCTGAATTCATTAGCAAGGATAGTACAGAGATTTTGGATGGCGTCTGTAGAAGCTGATCTACAACGTTGTACTCACTTCTCTTGATGAGCCTCAGCATCTCATCACAGTCTTCTTTCGCATTGCCACTCGGGCCAACAGAGACAGAAGTTTTCAATGCAGAGGTAGGTTTAGCAACAAGTGTCGGATTCAGAGCGTTCACAGCATTCCCAATCGAGCGTTCAACATAATTAGTGGTATCATTCCTTCGAACATCAGCTTGCGGCTTCGACGGAGCCGAGAAGACACGACCACTACAGGTCAGGCCGCTGACGTCGGCAATATTAACAACAGATGAAGAAGTCAGGGGCACCTCTATCCCATTCTCCAATGCTACAGCATTGTAGCGATAGGGGACCGCCTTCTCGGAAGAATACGGTACAGGGCCAGCTGGCTTAATGGTCAAAGTAGGAGAAGCCTTCTTCTTGCTACCATCATACTTGATGATAACAGGCTCGGGGATCCGGAATACTGGAGAAATAACGTTGACTTCATCAGCATCTTCGTCAACATTTCTATTCTGAAGGATCTCAATGACTCCTTCATCCAGCATTTCTTGAACATCTTTGCGCACTTGGCGACAACCTCTTTGATTGACAGAACAAACTCGGCATCTATCGTGGTCATGCTCATAATGACTATAATCACACAGTAGTCTATGCATCTCGACCAGATATTGTCGAATATGACTGAAATATTTGACTTTGTACTTGCCATGGCAGCTCTGGACCATGTTGACAGATTTCCAATGCTCGGGCAATGGGTTCTTCTTCACGTTAGGACCTGAAGGTGAGAAAAACAAGAAAGGGGGGTTTGAATTGTTTTGGAAAATAAAGGCTTTTTCAAAAATAAGAACACACAGGATTTTATACTAGTTCGCTTATAACACAAAGCTACTCCAGTCCACCCGGCCAAGGTGATTTCGCCTTCAAAAAGGACTTAATCCACTAATCTTGAAAGATTAATACAACCAAACGTCTAAGAGAGTGATCTCTTAGTCCTCCCAAGTATACAGACTACACAGATTCACTTGAGGAACAAAAACAATTTAGCAATAATAGATTTGTAATCGAGAGTGCTTCTAAAGGTAAGCAAATATTACAACAGAATAAGCAAGTGAGTGTTTTCACGTATGAGCAGCAGCTCGTGAAAAACTAAGAGAGAGAATGTAAAGAATTTTCTGTGCGTTGTTGTGTCTCTCACTGAAGTATGTTGTCCTTTATATAGTGGTGAAAAGACCATTGGAGTGATGACAAAATATTGGGCTTTGATGAGCATTCAATGTCATTACTTCTGTGTTTCTTGCCATAACCAATTTGTCTCCCTGAATAAGTTCTTTCTAAAAATACTTTCTTTCCAGATATTGCTCTAGTATCCTCGAAGAGTCTTAGATACGATTGATGCATCATTACCTTGTTGGAATATCTCGATTATATCAAATAAGATGCTACTTCGTTGATTCGATGAATCTCATTTATTTGTTTGAGATACTACTTCGTTTATCTAAAGAATCACACTTATTCTTAGAGAGACTTCTCTAGTATCCTCGAAGAGTCATAGAATACTATTTAGGTATCATTCCCTTGTTGGAATATCTCGATTATATCAAATTAGATGTTGCTTCGTTTATATAAAGAATTTCATTTATCTGTTTCAGATACTGCTTCATTTTTTTTAAAGAATCTCACTTGTTCTTAGAGATACTGCCTTAGTATCCTCGAAGAGTCTTAGATGTGATTAAGGTATCATTGCCTTACTGGGATATCTCGATTATATCATATAAGATCCTGCTTTATCAATTAGGATAATCTCATTTATCTGCTTGAGATATTTCTTCGTTTATCTGGAGAATACTGCTCTATTTGTAATGCTGCTTCGTTTATTTAAAAAATCTCAGTTGTTCTTAGAGATACTAATCCATTATTCTTGAAAAGTCTAAGATACAATTGAGGTAGCATTCCCTTGCTGGGATATCTCGATTATATCATATAAGATGTTGCTTTGTCGATTCAAAGAATCTCATTTATATGTTTGAGATACTGCTTCGTTTATTTAAAGAATCTCACTTGTTCTTAGAGATATTGCTCTAGTATCCTCGAAGAGTCTTAGATATGATTGAAGCATCATTACCTTGTTGGAATATCTCGATTATATCAAATAAGATGCTGCTTCGTTGATTTGATGAATCTCATTTATCTGTTTGAGATACTACTTCATTTATCTAAAGAATCACACTTATTCTTAGAGAGGCTGCTCTGGTATCCTCGAAGAGTCTTAGAATACTATTTAGGTATCATTCCTTTGTTGGAATATCTCGATTATATCAAATTAGATGTTGCCTCGTTTATCTAAAGAATCACATTTATCTATTTCATATACTGCTTCATTTTTTTAAAGAATCTCACTTGTTCTTAGAGATACTGCTCTAGTATCCTCGAAGAGTCTGAGATGCCATTGAGGTATCATTGCCTTGTTGGGATATTTCGATTATATCATATAAGATCTTGCTTTATCAATTAGGATAATCTCATTTATCTACCTGAGATATTTCTTCGTTTATCTGGAGAATCTCATTTGTTTGTTCGAGATAATGCTTCATTTATCTGACGACTCTCACTTGCTCTTAGAGACACTACTGTAGTATCCTCGAAGAGTCTTAGATACGATTGAGGTAACATTCCCTTGTTGGGATATCTCGATTATATCATATAAGATGTTTCTTTGTCGATTCATAGGATCTCATTTATCTGTTTGAGATACTGCTTCGTTTATCTGAAGAATCTCAAGTGTTCTTAGAGATACTGCTCTAGTTTCTCCGAAGAGTCTTAGATACGATTGACGTAACATTACCTTGCTAGAATATCTCAATCATATCAAATAAGACACCGCTTCGTTTATCTAGAGAATCTCATTTATCTGTTTAGGATACTGCTTTATTTATCTGAAGAATCTCACATGTTCTTAGAGATATTGCTCTAGTATCCTCGTAGAGTATTAGATACAATTGAGGTATCATTAGCTTGCTAGGAAATCTCGATTATATCATATAAGATGCTTCTTGATCGATTTAGAGAATCTCATTTATCTATTTTGAATGTTGCTTCGTTTATCTGAAGAATCTCAGTTGTTCTTAGAGATACTAATCTAGAATCCTCGAAGAGTCTTAGATACAATTGAGGTATCATTACCTTGATGGAAAGTCTCGATTATATCATATAAGATGATGCTTCTTCGATTCAACGAATCTCATTTATATATTTGAGATACAAGTTTGTTTATCTGAAGAATCTCACTTGTTCAAAGAGATACTACTCTAGTATCCTCGAAGAGTGTTAGATACGATTGAAGTATCATTAGCTTGATGGAATATCTCGATTATATCAAATAAGATGCTGCTTGGTTTATCTGGAGAATCTCATTTATCTGTATGAGATACTGCTTTATTTACCTGAAGAATCTCACTTGTTTTTAGAGATAATGCTCTAGTAACCTCAAAGAGTCTTAGATACAATTGGGGTATCATTCCCTTGCTGGGATATCTCGATTATATCATATAAGATGTTGCTTCGACGATTTAGAGAACCTCATTTATCTATTTGTAATCCTGCTTCGTTTATCTGAAGAATCTCAATTGTTTGTAGAGACACTAATCTAGTATTCTAGAAGAGTCTAAGATACAATTGAGGTATCATTCCCTTGTTGGGATATCTCGAATATATCATATAAGACGTTGCTTTGTCGATTAAAAGAATCTCATTTATCTGTTTGAGATACTGCTTTGTTTTTCTGAAGAATGTCACTTGTTCTTAGAGAAATTACTCTAGTATCCTCGAAGAGTCTTAGATACGATTGGTGTATCATTACCTTGTTGGATTATCTCGATTATATCAAATAAGATTCTGCTTCTTTGATTCGATGAATCTCATTTATCTGTCTGAGATACTACTTCGTTTATTTGAAGAATCTCAATTGTTCTTAGAGAGACCGCTCTAGTATCCTCAAAGAGTCTTAGAATATGATTGAGGTATCATTGCCTTGTTGGGATATCATGATTATATCATATAAGATCTTGCTTTATCAATTAGGATAATCTCATTTATTTGCTTGAGATATTTCTTTGTTTATGTGGAGAATCTCATTTATTTGGAGAATCTGAATTATACCAAATAAGATGCAGCTTCGTTATCTGTTTGAGATACTGCTTCCTTTATCTGAACACTCACACTTGCTCTTAGAGACATTACTCTAGTATCCTCGAAGAGTCTTAGATACGATTGAGGTAACATTCCCTTGCTAGGATATCTTGATTATATCATATAAGATGTTGTTTCATCGATTCAGAAAATCTCATTTTTCTGTTTGAGATACTTCTTCGTTTATCTGAAGAATCTCAATTTTTCTTAGAGATACTGCTCTAGTATCCTCGAAGAGTCTTAGATACGATTGAAATATCATTACCTTGCTGGAATATCTCAATTATATCAAATAAGATGTCGCTTCATTTATCTGGAGAATCTCAATTGTTCTTAGAGATACTGATCTAGTATCCTCGAAGAGTCTTGACATTTGAGGTATCATTCCCTTGCTGGGATATCTCGATTATATCGTATAAGATGATGTTTCGTCAATTCAAATAATTTCATTAATATGTTTCAGATACTGCTTCATTTATCTGAAGAATCTCACTTGTTCTTAGAGATACAACTCTAGTATCCTCTAAGAGTCTTAGATACGATTGATGTATCATTAGCTTGCTGGAATATCTCGATTATATCAAACAAGATGTTGCTTCGTTTTTTTGGATAATCCCAATTATCTGTCTTTGATACTGCTTCATTTATCTAAAGAATCTCACTTGTTTTTAGAGATCATGCTCTAGTATCTTCGAAGAGTCTTAGATACAATATGGGTATCATTCCCTTGCTGGTATATCTCGATTATATCATATAAGATGCTTCTTCGACGATTGAGAGAATCTCCTTTATCTATTTGTAATGCTGCTTCGTTTATCAGAAGAATCTCAATTGTTCTTAGACATACTACTCTAGTATTCTCGAAGAGTCTAAGATACAATTGAGGTATCATTCCCTTGTTGGGATATCTCGATTATATCATATAAGATGTTGCTTTAACGATCCAAGGATTCTCATTTATTTGTTTGAGATACTGCTTCAGTTATCTGAATAATCTCACTTGTTCTTAGAGATATTTCTCTAGTATCCTCGAAGAGTCTTAGATACGATTGATGCATAATTACCTTGTTGGAATATCTCGATTATATCGAATAAACTGTTGCTTCGTTATTTCGATGAATCTCATTTTAACTGTTTGATATACTACTTTGTTTATCTGAAGAATCTCACTTGTTCTTAGAGAGACCGCTCTAGTATCCTCGAAGAGTCTTAGAATACGATTGAGGTGTCATTCCCTTGTTGGAATATCTCGATTATATCGAATAAGATGTTACTTCATTTATCTGGAGAATCTCATTTATGTATTTGAGATGCTGCTTCATTTATCTGAAGAACCTCACTTGTTCTTAGAGATTTTGCTATAGTATCCTCGTAAGTCTTAGATGCGATTGAGGAGTTATTCCCTTGATGGGATATGTTGATTATATCATATTTATGTGTTTGAGATATTGCTTCGTTTATGTGAAGAATCTCATGTATTCCTGGTGATTTTGCTCTAGTATCCTCGAAGAGTCTTAAATACGATTGACGTATAACTCCCTTGCTAGAATATATCGATCATATTAAATAAGATGCTACTTCATTGATTCAGAGAATCTCATTTATCACTTTGAGATACAACTTCGTTTATCTAAAGAATCTCACTTGTTATTAGAGATATTGTTCTAGTTTCCTTGAAGAGTCTTTGATACGATTAAGGTATCATTCTCTTGATTGAATATCTCAATTATATCAAATAAGATGCAGCTTTATTTATTTGGAGAAACTCATTTATCTTTTTGAGATACTGCTTCATTTATCTGAAGACTCACACTTGCTCTAAGAGACGTTACTCTAGTATCCTCGAAGAGTCTTAGATACCATTGAGGTAACATTCCCTTGCTAGGATATCTTGATTATATCATATAAGATGTTGTTTCATCGATTCAGAAAATCTCATTTTTCTGTTTGAGATACTGCTTCGTTTATCTGAAGAATCTCAATTTTTCTTAGAGATACTGCTCTAGTATCCTCGAAGAGTCTTAGATACGATTGACATATGATTACCTTACTGGTATATCTCAATTATATCAAATAAGATGTCGCTTCATTTATCTGGAGAATCTCATTTATCTGTTCAGGATACTGCTTCATTTATCTGAATAATCTCACTTGTTCTGAGAGATAATGCTCTAGTATCCTCGAAGAGTATTAAGATACAATTGAGGTATCATTACCTTGCTAGGATATCTCGATTATATCACATAAGATGCTTCTTCAACGATTCATAGAATCTCATTTATCTATTTGTAATGTTGCTTCATTTATCTGAAGCATCTCAATTGTTCTTGGAGATACTGATCTAGTATCCTCGAAGTGTCTTGACAATTGAGGTATCATTCCCTTGCTAGGATATCTCGATTATATCGTATAAGATGATGTTTCGTCGATTCAAATAATCTCATTAATATGTTTGAAATACTGCTTCATTTATCTGAAGAATCTCACTTGTTCTTAGAGATACAACTCTAGTATCCTCGAAGAGTCTTAGATACGATTGACGTATCATTAGCTTTCTGGAATATCTCGATTATATCAAACAAGATGTTACTTCGTTTATTTGGATAATCCCAATTATCTGTCTTTTATACTGCTTCATTTATCTGAAGAATCTCACTTGTTTTTAGAGATAATGCTCTAGTATCTTCGAAGAGTCTTAGATACAATATGGGTATCATTCCCTTGCTGGTATATCTCGATTATATCATATAAGATGCTGCTTCGTTTATCCGAAGAATCTCAATTGTTCTTAGACATACTAATCTAGTATTCTCGAAGAGTCTAAGATACAATTGAGGTATCATTCCCTTGCTGGGATATCTCGATTATATCATATAAGATGTTGCTTTGTCGATTCAAAGAATCTCATTTATTTGTTTGAGATACTGCTTCAGTTATCTAAATAATCTCACTTGTTCTTAGAGATATTGCTCTAGTATCCTCTTATACTCTTAGATACGATTGATGCATAATTACCTTGTTGGAATATCTCGATTATATTAAATAAACTGTTGCTTCGTTATTTCGATGATTCTCATTTATCTGTTTGATATACTACTTTGTTTATCTGAAGAATCTCACTTGTTCTTAGAGAGACCGCTCTAGTATCCTCGAAGAGTCTTAGAATACGATTGAGGAGTCATTCCCTTGTTGGAATATCTCGATTATATCAAATAAGATGTTACTTCATTTATTTGGAGAATCTCATTTATCTATTTGAGATACTGCTTCATTTATCTGAAGAACCTCACTTGTTCTTAGAGATTTTGCTATAGTATCCTCGTAAGTCTTAGATGCGATTGAGGAGTTATTCCCTTGATGGGATATGTTGATTATATCATATTTATCTGTTTGAGATATTGCTTCGTTTATGTGAAGAATCTCACTTATTCCTGGAGATTTTGCTTTAGTATCCTCGAAGAGTCTTAAATACGATTGACGTATAACTCCCTTGCTAGAATATATCGATCATATTAAATAAGATGCTACTTCATTGATTCAGAGAATCTCATTTATCACTTTGAGATACAACTTCGTTTATCTAAAGAATCTCACTTGTTATTAGAGATATTGTTCTAGTTTCCTTTAAGAGTCTTTGATACGATTAAGGAATCATTCCCTTGATTGAATATCTCAGTTATATCAAATAAGATGCAGCTTTGTTTATTTGGAGAAACTCATTTACCTTTTTGAGATACTGCTTCAGTTATCTGAAGACTCACACTTGCTCTAAGGGACATTACTCTAGTATCCTCGAAGAGTCTTAGATACGATTGAGGTAACATTCCCTTGCTGGGATATCTTGATTATATCATATAAGATGTTGTTTCATCGATTCAGAAAATCTCATTTTTCTGTTTGAGATACTGCTTCGTTTATTTGAAGAATCTCAATTTTTCTTAGAGATACTGCTCTAGTATCCTCGAAGAGTCTTAGATACGATTGACATATCTTTACCTTGATGGAATATCTCAATTATATCAAATAAGATGTCGCTTCATTTATCTGGAGAATCTCATTTATCCGTTCAGGATACTGCTTCATTTATCTGAATAATCTCACTTGTTCTGAGAGATAATGCTCTAGTATCCTTGAAGAGTATTAAGATACAATTGAGGTATCATTACCTTGCTAGGATATCTCGATTATATCACACAAGATGCTTCTTCAACGATTCATAGAATCTCATTTATCTATTTGTAACGTTGCTTCATTTATCTGAAGCATCTCAATTGTTCTTAGAGATACTGATCTAGTATCCTCGAAGAGTCTTGACAATTGAGGTATCATTCCCTTGCTGGGATATCTCGATTATATCGTATAAGATGATGTTTCGTCGATTCAAATAATCTCATTAATATGTTTGAGATACTGCTTCGTTTATCTGAAGAATCTCACTTGTTGTTAGAGATACAACTCTAGTATCCTCGAAGAGACTTAGATACGATTGAAGTATCATTAGCTTGCTGGAATATCTCGATTATATCAAACAAGATGTTGCTTCGTTTATTTGGAGAATCCCAATTATCTGTCTTTGATACTGTAACACCCCAAAATTTGCCCTCCTCATTCATGCATTCATTTTTAGGTCATTTAACATTTCACATAGCATTTCATCATTATCAATCAAAATTAGATACATTGCATTTCATCAAGTCAATCGGGATTAGCTCTAAGAAGCTTGAACATCATCCAGGACACTTTGTGGGTTCTATTTAGATGATCAGTCAACACAAGGGAAAGACTTGAGTTACTTCCAACAGGTTCAAATGGGGTCTATTCGTCAGTCAAAACGTTAATCTTTTAGGAGCTAAAGTTTGTTCATGAGTTGTCATGCTCACTAGGCGAATAGAATGGGTCGCCTAGCGAGTACCAAGAAAAGCCACCAGAATCACCTATGCTCAGAGGAATTTCTTGAACTGTCATGCTCGCTAGGCGAAGCCCACATGTTTAAAAAAAAAAAAGACAACGAGAAACAAAAAAAAAAAGAAAAAAAGAAAAAAAAAAGAAATAAATAAATTAAAATATATATATATATATATATATATATATATATATATATCTATATATATATATATATATATATATATATATATATATATATATATATATATATATATATATATATATATATATAATAGAAAAAATTTGGACTTGGGCCTCTCTCATTTGAGCCCACAGGTCCACAAAAATTAGGTTATAAATTCAGAGTTTCAGTAAAACAAAAGGTCATTCTATTCCTATTACCCTGGCTGGGAAAAAGATAGTGAGAGAAGAGCTAACAGAGTTCAGAGCAATCTCCAGAGACTGAAGGGAACTCATCTGCAAAGAACAAATTACATCTCATATAAACCCTCAGATTGCTTTGCAAACCCAACCGGGCAATTCAATTTCATTCGATCTCTCCAGTCAGGTTTGCCTTATTCCCACTACTTTATGCTTTTAATTTGAATGCTCTAAATGTATGAGGTATTATGGGTGAATTTGATACCCTTTTGGTGCATGTGTTTGACAAGAGGTTTAGGCCTCCTACCCTTGGTTGCTTTTTCCCACCCTTGTGTTTGATGGTGCTAGCTTGAGAGATCTCTGGGTTTCTTATCTCTTTATTTGTTGTTGCTTCGGATCTTTATCTGTGTGGTAGATCTCTTAACCCCCTTTATCGTTCCCGCATTTTACTACTTTTTGCCTAAAGACCTCCATGAAGAGGCCATTGACGGATAAAAGGGATCAATAGTCAATCCCCCGTTATTTAGTGCGTCGTTCTTTAAGATCACACTACGTGTCGATGCTTTAGAACAAAACCCCCAGATCTTTTGTCCGGTCAGTCAGTGGAGAGGGTTCCACCTTTCTGAACCCCCACTTTTTGTCATGAGCTCACCTTGTTCAGGGTTAAGAGCTATGAGGTCTTATCCTCATTACCCTTTTTGCATGAGCATCCCTAAAACACAAACAAACTCATTGACTTTTCTTCTCCTAAGAACACGATTACTCCTTCTACTACAGGCGAGTAAGTCTCCAAAGGTCGAGCATCCGGTAGATTGCGTAGTAACTTCGTTCACCCAAAAACACAACCAACCCCGTAGTTAGCCGAAATACGGCTTGCTCTGATTCTCATTTCAGATGAGATACGTAGGCATAAGACGCGACGTCTTACCGAGCACATATCCCCTTAACCCATAAGCAGCCGAGCTACGAAGACTCTGATTCTCATATTCAGATGGGATACGTATGCAGTGGATGCGACATCGGTGCGAGTCATTTCCTTTTGACCCTTTTTTTTAGTAAATAGTACATTAGATAACCCACACCCTTTAGACAAGAACTACAAGAGTGGATCCCGTAGAGTACTACGGATGCGTGGGGGTGCTAATACCTTCCCTTCGCATAATCGACTCCCGAACCCAAGATTTGGTTGCGAGACCTTGTCTTTTCCTTTCCTTTTTCCAGGTTTACTTCGAGCGTTTCCTTTCCCTCCTTTGGGATAAATAACGCACGGTGGCGACTCTTCTGTCTTTCCTTTTTCGCCGGTTGTTTTTTTCGCAGGTAGGTTGCGACAGCTGGCGACTCTGCTGGGGACCCGGTTTCCCTAAGCGAGTCCCTCCTAGATTTTGTAGGTTGTTTGTTTATTGGGTGTTCATGCTTTTGTACAGTTATTTATTTACCTGCCTTATCTTATTGCATTGTGTACATATGATTGCTATATCTGCCGGTTCTGTTTTTGGGATGGGATGTTCTATGAGAGATAAGCCCATTACCTAGGCTTGAGTGTACACACAGGTTTTAGAGTGGATAGTCATGAGGCTTGCGTGGCATGTTGCTACGTTAAGTCGTTCATGAAAACCCACACCCAAACGAGGTTTCTTTTGGATATGTTCTGTCCTACGGGTGTTCCGTAACGGCATGATGTTCCTCTAGAAATCGTCGACTCTGGTGACCATTTCCCGAGAACTCAGTCGAGGCCTCTCCTCCGAGACGTGATTATGTTAGCTCTGGTGGGCGCATTCTCGCTGATCAATCCGAGGACCCCGAGACTGGGAACTTACTATTAGGATGTCCTGTTGAGGGGAGTCAGTGGAGGTCTTTTATCCCGTAATAATGTCAAACCTTCAGTGGTAAACGTATTATTCTCGACTGAAGGGCCAAAGTTGACAAACTTCTGTTCTAAGAACCTACCAGTGAGGGGCGGGCTAAATTCAGGAAACTTTAACCTCCAACCAACCCGGTTTTCTGGAGCAGAGTTGTGATCTTGTATTATATTCCTCAGTGGGTTTCTCTTCAGACAGTGCAACCCGACAGATGTTCAAGCAGATACAACAATCCTGATTGACATGCCTTTGCATTAAATAACATCATCTGCATATTTGCATCCAACATCTCATGCTTATTCATTTGCAGGGTATTCCCTTTCAAAGGGGGGCGCCTTAAAATTGAATAAGCAGCGCATCGCATACCATGCATATTAACCCTTGTCTGTTTTGCAGGTGTCACCACAGTGTCTAAAGTTTGTTCCATGTTTCAGGCATTATTGGTCCCAAGCGAGTCTACAGGTACCCGACAAAGGAAAATCGCCCGCAACTAGCGATGGACCAGGTACAGAAAGAGCTGGCTGATATGCGTGAAAGGATGGATCAGTTCATGACATTGATGACTGGTATGGCAGAAGGCCAGGAAAAGCTGAGGGAGTTGGTTGAGCAACCGAGGCCCGATCCAGAGGTAGAGATACCAAACGCTGAGGGAAACCCTGGTAACCCTGGGAACATTGATAACCCGGTGAACACTGGTAACGCGGGTAATGCAAATGCTGACTGAAACCTAGGTAATGTTGGCAACACGGGGAATGTTGGAAATGGTATTGGCGGGAGGTACAATGTGAATCAAGGAATTCGGATTAACGGGCGCCTCGTTACTAAAGATTATCAGTATGATCAATTCTCTTTGCACGACGAAGCTCACGAGACCACTCGCCGTATGGATGAGCTTGCTGAGAAGCTCAAATCTTTGGAGTCTCAAAATTCCTTAGGTTTTGATGTCACAAGTCTTGGTCTGGTTCAGGGAGTAAGGATTTCTCACAAGTTCAAACCCTCTACTTTTGAGAAATACAACGGGGCTTCTTGCCCACGCACTCATCTCCAATCTTATTTAGGAAGGTTGGGAGCTCACACGAAAGATGAAAAGTTGTGGATGTACTGCTTTGAAGACAGTCTAACTGGAGCTTCTCGTGAATGGTATTCTCATTTGTCTCGTACTATCATCAAGAGCTGGAAAGACTTGGCAGAGGCTTTTGTCATGCAATATCAATACAACTTGGACTTGGCTCCAAATCGGACCTTATTGCAAGGAATGTCTCTGACTGCCAAGGAGACCTTTAGAGAATATGCTCAGTGTTGGAGACAAATTGTTGCGTCCGTCCAACCCCCTATGTCTGAAAGGGAAATGGCGGACATGTTCATGAACACTCTTCAAGGCAATTATATTGAGAGGTTGGATGTTTTCCCGTCAATCAACTTTGCAGAGATAGTAATTGCTGGAGAAAGAATCGAGAGTCTGTAACGGTCAGAGATAGTAATTGCCCGTCAATCAGCTTTTCAAGACAATAGTGCTTCCAAGAAACCGTTTGCTGGTAACGGTCAGCGAAGAAGAGAAGGCGAGACAAGCATTGTGTATGCCGGCAGAGGCAGGGGAAGAGGACACCCTAATTATTTTCAAGATCAAGTGGTCGCGACCACTATTCCAACACCTGCTCCTCAACAGCAACAACAGCCGCAGTATCATCCGCAACCCCGGTACAACAATAAAAAACAAGGAGGTAACCTGGGTCAGCAGAGACACTATCAACAACGTCCAAGGCAGACGGACCGGGTCATTGAGCCAATCCCAATGCCTTATTTTGTATTACTCCCTAGGCTGATTGACCTGAATCTGGTTACGTTAAGAACTCTGGCTCCACCAATCGATCCCAATAATTTGCCTAGAGGTTATGATGTCAACGCCATATGTGCTTTTCACTCCAACGCCCCTGGCCATACTACAGATAATTGCAAGGCTCTCCAGTTAAAAGTACAAGATTTGAGAGATGCCAAGGCTATCAATTTTTCTCCGGTGCCTAATGTTATCCAAAACCTAATGCCAGCCCACGACGGGCAAAGTATTAATATTGTTGATAGCGGGGAAATTTTGAATTTGGTTTCTGATGTGACTAAAGTGAAGACTTCGCTATCGGTGGTTAAAGACCGACTCTTGAAAGGACAGATTTTCCCGGGCTGTGGGGAAGAGTGCAGAAATTGTCAAGCTGTCGAGAACGGATGTGACAATTTGAGAAGTGGTATTCAGCAACTGATAGATGAAGGTTGTCTTCAGTTCGATCAGACCCGTCCAGTGAAAAATGATGTGTCGACAGTGACGATTTATTTCACTCCTGAAGAAATATATGTTCCCGAGAGACCCGCTCCGATAACAGTATATTTCCCAGAAAGTACAAAACCAGCAACGGTGAACGTCGAAAGTCCAACACCAATTACAATTTACTCTGATAGCCCTCAATCGGCTTTGGTTAGTCCAGTCACCATCACGGTACCAAGACCTATTCTGTATGAGAAAGACAGTGCTATCCCGTGGCACTATGGGGCTGATATCTACTTCCAGGGGCGGAAAGTTAACAGGGAAGACATTGACATTGGTAGCTCCGCTGTAGACAATGTTGGAGAAGTTGGTGGCTTCACTCGCAGTGGACGCCTATTTGCACCATCAACATTACGCACGAATACTGAAGCTGAGGCAGCTGCCAAGGCTAAAGGAAAATAGGTAGCCACCGAAGAGGTTACTACTGAGGAAGCTCCTCCTAAGACCGCATTCGAGAAGTAAGTGGACGAGTTTATGAGGATTATCAAGAAAAGTGACTACAAGGTAGTCGACCAGCTAAATCAGACACCCTCAAAGATCTCCATTCTCTCATTATTGATGTGCTCTGAGGCTCACAGAGCAGCCTTGTTGAAAGTACTGAATATGGCATATGTTCCGCCAGAGATAACTGTTAACCAGCTGGAGTCGGTAGTTTCAAATGTAAACGCTGGCCATGGGCTAGGTTTCACCGACTATGACCTGACATCTGAGGGCAGGAATCACAACAAAGCCTTGCATATCACAATGGAATGCAAAGGGGTGGTGCTTTCCCATGTTTTGGTTGATACATGCTCTTCTCTGAATGTTCTTCCAAAGAAAGCCTTAATGAAGTTGGATTGCGATGGCATCATCCTCAGGCCAAGTAACTTAGTTGTGCGGGCTTTTGATGGCTCTAAGAGAGTTGTTTTTGGCGAAGTTGAGTTGCCAGTTAAGATTGGACCGCAGGTGTTCAAGAGCACCTTTTATGTGATGGATATCCAGCCTGCCTATAGCTGGCTGCTAGGTCGGCCCTGGATTCATGTTGCCGGTGTTGTTACTTCTACCCTCCACCAGAAGCTCAAATATGAACTAGAGGGTCAAGTCGTCACTGTCTGTGGTGAAGAGGATATTTTTGTTAGCCACCTGTCTACATTTAAGTATGTGGAGATGGATGGTGAGATGCATGAGATGCTGTGTCAGGGATTCGAAGCCATAAACATCAGTGAGGTCGCGCCCAAAGCTGTTTTTTCACCTAAGACTGAGAAGGTCGGGACTTCTATCTCTTCATACAAGCAAGCTGTTGAAGTGGTTAAAGTTGGTAATGCCCATGGCTGGGGCAAATTTGTGGAGCCAGTCATCAAAGAAGACAAGTTTGGATTGGGGTTTACTCTGGAGTCTCAGAAGAATGAAGCCGGAACTTTCTCTAGCGGGGCTTTGGTTTCTCCCCACATCATCAATGCTGCAGATGAAGACAAGGCTGACAGCGACTGTGACTTAGATAGCTGGATTCGACCGTGTGTCCCGGGAGAAAAGCTCAACAATTGGTTGTCCAGAAAAGTCGTCTGGGTTACTCTACTGAAAGAGTAATTTTTATTCTTTTCCTTTTTACATGCATAATAAAGTCTTACACTTTGCCCAAGGTGTAATGACTCATCTGTAGGGCCATCCATTTAGTTACATTTCACAATTATTTTCATCATCAATAAAGGACAACTTTTGCAAACAATTTTGTGTTCTCTTTCTTTCAATTATTTTACTTTTACAAAAAATGGCAATGTTTTTCTTTCGTTCTTCCTTCCAAAATCTCTCGTTCTTAGGTAAAGCATGGTCCTCCATCATGCAGAGATGATCACCCGGATGTCACTGCTAACGACACTACTATGGCCAAGTATGACTTCGACAATCCTATCTATCAAGCCGAAGAAGGGGTTGAGGAAGATTGTGAATTGCCTGAAGAGTTAGCCAGGTTGTTGAAACAGGAGGACCGAACTGTTACACCTTATCAGGAGGTGATTGAGACCGTCAACATTCGCACCGAAGACGACAAGAAAGAGATCAAGACCGGGGCCAGTCTACAGGCCGAGGTGAAAGAATAGTTGATCAGTATGCTTCGTGAGCATGTCGACATCTTTGCTTGGTCCTATCAAGATATGCCAGGTTTGGATATAGACATCGTTGTGCACAGGTTACCGTTGAAGGAAGATATGCCGCCGGTGAAGCAGAAGTTACGCCGAACTCATCCTGACATGGCGATGAAAATCAAAGAAAGCGGTAAAATGCGGGAAAGATAAAGGATCATGTACTTGACTGTGTTAGAAAGGTCAATGGGTTGTGTGCTCGGTCAGCATGACGAGTCAGGTCGAAAAGAGCATGCAATATACTATCTTAGCAAAACGTTTACCGACTGTGAACAAAGATACTCACTGCTCGAGAAAACTTGCTGCGCTTTGGCATGGGCTGCTCGCCGACTAAGTCGGTATATGTTGACTCACACGACTCTATTGATATCAAAGATGGGTCCATTCAAGTATATTTTTGAAAAGTCGGCGCTTACCGGAAAGGTTGTTAGGTGGCAAATGATACTGACAGAGTATGACATCCAATACACTTCACAAAAAGCCATCAAAGGAAGTGTCTTGTCAGACTATCTTGCAGAGCAACCGATTGATGATTACCAACCTATGAGGTTCGACTTTCCTGATGAGGACATCATGTTTCTCCAATCGAAAGATTGCGAGGAATCACTCCCGGAGGAGGGGCCTGACCCTGAATCCAAATGGATTATGATGTTTGATGGGGCCGTCAACGTCAATGGTCGCGGAGTTGGTGCAGTGTTGATCACGCCGGAGGGGGTTCATATGCCATTTTGTGCCAGAATAACCTTTCCCTGCACCAACAATGAAGCCAAATACGAAGCTTGTATCCTAGGACTTGAGGAAGCCATCAACCTAGGATTAAAACCCTGAATGTATACGGGGATTCAGCTTTGGTCATCAATCAAACCAACGGGAAATGGTATACACATCAGCCTCATTTGGTTCCTTACAGAGACTACACGAGAAGATTGTTGACTTTCTTTACGACGGTGAAGCTGTATTACATTCCTCGTGAAGAAAACCAATTTGCTGATGCTTTGGCTACCTTGTCTTCGATGATTAAGGTGCTATGTGGGAACTACGTACCCAGAATTGATGTATCCCGGCTTGGTATACCCTCCTATGTCGGGAGTATCAAGTTGGTGAATTGGTACTCAAAAGAATTCTTCCTCCCAACACAGATCACAGGGGCAAATTGACACCGAACTATGAGGGTCCATACGTGGTTAAAAGGGTTTTCTCTGGCGAAGCTTTGATGCTAACAACCATGGATGGCGAAGACTTCCCATCCCTTGTCAACTCAGACGCAGTTAAAAAAAACTTCGCATAATTGACCCGCTGGACAAAAGAAAGAGAGTCCAGGCAAAAAAGGGCATCCCGACGAACCAAAAAAAAAAGAATAAAGAGGTTCGGGCAAAAATTAGGGATATTAAAATAAAAAAATGTACACCCGGTGAGTCAAAAACCCGAAAGGGTGGCTCAGGCAAAAATGGGTTCCCGGTGGATTGAAAACCCAAATGGGCAATCCAGGCAAAAGTTAGGGAATAAGCGAATGACTGCAATCTGAGTTCATCTGTGTTATATCACCGTTTCATTCAATCCGGCAATCTTCGAAGGTTAAAAGATCGACTAATCATCCACTTCAGAAGGCAAGATGAGAAGAGCGTCTTGAGGTCATACGAGCCATAGCAGAGTCGAAACTCAGTGGGACCCCGTATCCACATTGCCATTACGATAATTTTCTTTTGTTCAATTTATAGCAATCGCCTCTTTTCAGGGATCAGCTTCCTGATGTACTCGCCTATTCCTGGCACAAATTTTTCAACCAATAAAAGTCGAATAGTTCAGCTAAAGAGCCTCTTTATTTTTCATTTATCAGTTTGTTTGCAAAAGATGTCTGAATTCTTGATGAAACATATTGCATCTGAACATAATGGCGGCTTTTGCAGATGATTTGCACAGGAAAACACTTAAGATTGCTTTGAATGTGCTTAATCCCGGACGGTGAATTCAAACCGAGCAATTCCCCCGGGACATACGTGTGTGTTTGCAGGTCATATGAACCGGATGCCAAGTCATGAATCCTCATCCCCAAGCGGTTGACAAAGTCTCTCCTCAGCAGAGCATGTCCCCCCAGTAGAGTTGCACCTTGTATCCCCAGCAACAGCGGAGTAGATGCATACCCAACAAACAAGAGGGTGGTGTCCCCAGTGTTCATCTCATTCCCCAGCAGATTTATTTTTAACAGATTTGTTTTGATCCTCCGCCTGAGGACGATTAGCAAGTTCATATCCCCAACAAAGGTCGATTCCTACGACATATCCCCAGGCAGTGCTTTCCCCACAGACTCTCCTTACAGAGCCTCGCCAAACAAAGTTTCCATAGTTGATACTTACCTAGCAAGGTCAACTTTCCAGAAAAAAGCCGATTTATTTTCGGTGGCTCCCCGGTCCCGGCAGACGGATCGTTCCCCACAGCGCATTCAAGGATTGATACAGCGATCCGTTCCCTACCGGAGCTTGCTTCCCCAAGCAGATTTCTTTTTACACCATGCATAACATTTTCATTTGCATGCATATCAAGCATACACATAAGTTGATAAACAGGTTCTTCAAAGCAGACCGAAGAATTGCTTTACAACCAAAGTCATGAGATTCAGCCAGAGGATCAAGTGTATGTGATCCAGCATGAGGGTCATTTCGAAGATTCAGCCTGAGAATCATTTTCCAATGAGCCAGCCTGAGGTTCAATTTGAAGATTCAGCCAGAGAATCGCCTACAAGCGTTATTTCCCCAACAAACCAGCTAGAGAAGTAGATTACCAGTTCAACAGAAAATCAATCTACAAGAGGATCCAGCCCGCGGATCGCAATTTAGAAAATAAAAATCTAATTGAAGAGTCGTTACAACATGTTCTAGCCTGAAGAATATGTACGAAGCCCAAAAAGCGGAATATTCTCGAAGCTGCATTACTAACATGAAGATTGGGTGTAGATTTCGAAAGAGGGTCAACCAACGCATGCCTCAGATGCGAGATCCTGACGATGGGAATTTATCAACGAAACAATCCAGATCTAGCCAGAAGATCGAAATCAAATTCAGCCAGAGACTCAAAGAGAATCGATTCAGCCAGAGAATCGAAACAAGTAGATCGAGCCAGAAGATCGAAGTCAGGTCTAGCCCGAAGACCGAGAATAGATTCAGCCAGAGAATCAAAGAGAATTAGATTCATCCAGAGAATCAAAGAGAATAGATTCAGCCAGAGAATGGAAACAAAGTAGATCTAGCCAGAAGATCGAAGAAGATCTAGCCAGAAGATCGAAGTCGATTCAGCCAGAGAATCGAAGAGAATAGATTCGGCCAGAGAATCAAAACAAAGAAGATCTTGCCAGAAGATCGAAGAAGATCTAGCCAAAAGACCGAAGAAGATCTAGCCAGAAGATTAAAACCGTATCCATCCCGAGGATCAAAATTAATATCCAAGCAGAGGACTAAATTGAGTATAGATTCAGCTAGAGGATCGAAACTCCAGGTTAAGTCAGAAGACTGATTTAGATTCAGCCAGAGGATCGGAAGAGAAATAAATAGCGCGGTGTATTTCAGCATTTTTGTGGTGTTCTCAGAGCGCAAATTTTCGGGCTGTCTTTGGTATTCAATCACAGCTCACCCTGTTTGTCTGATAAGTTGTTCGCTTTCATCCTTCTCGGGTTAGCTGATGACTGAATAGGGGCAGCTGTAACACCCCAAAATTTTCCCTCCTCATTCATGCATTCATTTTTAGGTCATTTAACATTTCACATTGCATTTCATCATTATCAATCAAAATTAGATACATTGCATTTCATCATGTCAATCGGGATTAGCTCCAAGAAGCTTGAACATCATCCAGGACACTTTGTGGGTTCTATTTAGATGATCAGTCAACAGAAGGGAAAGACTTGAGTTACTTCCAACGGGTTCAAATGGGGTCTATTCGTTAGTCAAAACGTTAATCTTAAAGGAGCAAAAGTTTGTTCATGAGCTGTCATGCTCGCTAGGCGAACAGAATGGGTCGCCTAGCGAGTCCCAAGAAAAGCCACCAGAATCACCTACGCCCCGAGGAATTTCTTGAACTGTCATGCTCGCTAGGCGAAGCCCACGTGTTTAAAAAAATAAAATAAATAAATAAATAAATAAATAAATAAATAAAATATAACAAAAAAAATTTGGACTTGGGTCTCTCTCATTTGAGCACACAGGTCCACAAAAATCAGGTTATAAATTCAGAGTTTCAGTGAAACAAAAGGTCATTCTATTCCTATTACCCTGCCTGAGAAAAAGATAGTGAGAGAAGAGCTAACAGAGTTCAGAGCAACCTCCAGAGACTGAAGGGAACTCATCTACAAAGAACCAATTCCATCTCATATAAACCCTCAGATTGCTTTGCAAACCCAACCGGGCAATTCAATTTCATTCGATCTCTCCAGTCAGGTTTGCGTTATTCCCATTACTTTATGCTTTTAATTTGAATGCTCTGAATGTATGAGGTATTATGGGTGAATTTGATACCCTTTTGGTGCATGTGTTTGACAAGAGGTTTAGGCCTCCTACCCTTGGTTGCTTTTTGTGAGCTTTTTGTGAATTTTAATGGCATGATTCATGTGGTTACATTTGATTTAGGGGCAACTCTTGATTACCCTATCTTGTTTCTCTAACCTGTTTGTTGAGTTTTGTTTTGTGAGGGCTCATATGACTCTTGCAGAGATGGCTTGCCTGGTGTTCCACTTTATTTGTGGGATACCACCTGGAGGTTTATCCCGATTACCTGTACTGACTCGCTTTCTTTGATGGTGCTAGCTTGAGAGATCTCTGGGTTTCTTATCTCTTTATTTGTTGTTGCTTCGGATCTTTATCCGTGTGGTAGATCTCTTAACCCCCTTTATCTTTCCCGCATTTTACTATTTTTTGCCTAAAGACCTCCATGAAGAGGCCATTGACGGATAAAAGGGATCAATAGTCAATCCCCCGTTATTCAGTGCGTCGTTCTTTAAGATCACACTACGTGTCGATGCTTCAGAATAAAAACCCCAGATCTTTTATCCGGTCAGTCAGTGGAGAGGGTTCCACCTTTCTGAACCCCCACTTTTTGTCATGAGCTCACCTTGTCCAGGGTTAAGAGCTATGAGGTCTTATCCTCATTACCCTTTTTACATGAGCATCCCTAAAACACAAACAAACTCATTGATTTTTCTTCTCCTAAGAACACGATTACTCCTTCTACTACAGGCGAGTAAGTCTCCAAAGGTCGAGCATCCGGTAGATTGCGTAGTAATGTCATTCACCCAAAAACACAACCAACCCCGTAGTTAGCCGAACTACGGCTTGCTCTGATTCTCATTTCAGATGAGATACGTAGGCATAAGACACGATGTCTTACCGAGCACATATCCCCTTAACCCATAGTCAGCCGAGCTACGAAGACTCTGATTCTCATATTCAAATGGGATACGTATGCAGTGGATGCGACATCCGTGCGAGTCATTTCCTTTTGACCCTTTTTTTTAGTAAATTGTACATTAGATAACCCACACCCTTTAGACAAGAACTACAAGAGTGGATCCCGTAGAGTACTACGGATGCGTGGGGGTGCTAACACCTTCCCTTCGCATAATCGACTCCCGAACCCAAGATTTGGTTGCGAGACCTTGTCTTTTCCTTTCCCTTTTCAAGGTTTACTTCGAGCGTTTCCTTTCCCTCCTTCGGGATAAATAACGCACGGTGGCGACTCTTCTATCTTTCCTTTTTCGCCGGTTGTTTTTTTCGCAGGTAGGTTGCGACAGATACTGCTTCATTTATCTGAAGAATCTCACTTGTTTTTAGAGATAATGCTCTAGTATCTTCGAAGAGTCTTAGATACAATATGGGTATCATTCCCTTGCTGGTATATCTCGATTATATCATATAAGATGTTGCTTCGACGATTCAGAGAATCTCCTTTATCTATTTGTAATGTTACTTCGTTTATCAGAAGAATCTCAATTGTTCTTAGACATACTAATCTAGTATTCTCGAAGAGTCTAAGATACAGTTGAGGTATCATTCCCTTACTGGGATATCACGATTATATCATATAAGATGTTGCTTTATGGATAAAAAGAATCTCATTTTTTTTTTGAGATACTGCTTCAGTTATCTGAATAATCTCACTTGCACTAGTATCCTCGAAGTGTCTTAGATACGATTGATGCATAATTACCTTGTTGGAATATCTCGATTATATCAAATAAGTTGTTGCTTCGTTAGTTCGATGAATCTCATTTATCTATTTGATATACTACTTTGTTTATCTGAAGAATCTCACTTGTTCTTAGAGAGACCGCTCTAGTATCATCGAAGAGTCTTAGAATACGATTGAGGTATCATTCCCTTGTTGGAATATCTCGATTATATCAAATAAGATGTTACTTTATTTATCTGGAGAATCTCATTTATCTATTTGCGATGCTACTTCATTTATCTGAAGAACCTCACTTGTTCTTAGAGATTTTGCTCTAGTATCCTCGTAGAGTCTTAGATGCGATTGAGGAGTCATTCCCTTGATGGGATATGTCGATTATATCATATTTATCTGTTTGAGATATTTCTTCGTTTATGTGAAGAATCTCACTTATTTCTGGAGATTTTGCTCTGGTATCCTCGAAGAATCTCCCTTGCTAGAATATATCGATCATATTAAATAAGATGCTACTTCATTGATTCAGAGAATCTCATTTATCATTTTGAGATACAACTTCATTTATCTAAAGAATCTCACTTGTTATTAGAGATATTGTTCTAGTTTCCTTTAAGAGTCTTTGATACGATTAAGGTATCATTCCCTTGATTGAATATCTTAATTATATCAAATAAGATGCAGCTTTGTTTATTTGGAGAAACTCATTTATCTTTTTGAGATGCTGCTTCATTTATCTGAAGACTCACACTTGCTATAAGAGACATTACTATAAGAGACATTACTCTAGTATCCTCTAGTATCTGTTTGAGACATTTATCTTAAGACTCACACTTGCTATAAGACACATTACTCTAGTATCAAATAAGATGATGTTTCGTTGATTCGGAGAATCTCATTTATCTGTTTGAGATACTGCTTCGTTTATTTGAAGAATCTTAGTTGTTCTTCGAGATACTGCTCTAGTATTCTCGAAGATTCTTAAATACGATTGATATATCATTACCTTGCTGGAATATCTCAATCATGTCAAATAAGTTGTTGCTTCGTTTATCTGGAAAATCTCATTTATATGTTTAGGATACTACTTCATTTATCCGAAGAATCTCACTTGTTCTTAGAGATACTGCTCTAGTATCCACGAAGAGTCTTAGATATGATTGAAGTATCACTAGCTAGTTGGAATATCTCAATTATATCAAATAATGTGCTACTTCGTTTATCAGGAAAATCTCATTTATCTGTTTGAATCTCACTTGTTCTTAGAGATAATGCTCTAGTATCCTCTAAGAGTCTTAGATACAATTGAGGTATCATTCCCTTGTTGGGATATCTTGATTATATCATATTAATTGTTGCTTCGACGATTTAGAGAATCTCATTTATCTATTTGTAATGCTGCTTCGTTTATCTGAAGAATTTCAATTGTTCTTTGAGATACTAATCTAGTATTCTCGATGAGTCTAAGATATAATTGAGGTATCATTCCCTTCTGGGATATATCTATTATATCATATAAGTTGTGTCGCATACGTGAAAAACAACCGGCGGGAAAAGACACAGAGCCGCCACCTTGCGTTATTTATCCCAAAGGAGGGAAAGAAAACGCTCTAAGTGAACCTGGAAAGGAAATGGTCTTACGATCAGAGATTGCAAGGATCGGGAGTCGGTTACGCAAGGGGAAGGTATTAGCATCCCTCACGTCCGTCGTACTCGACGGGATCCACGCCCAAAAAGAATAGAGTAAGGTTGCTGAATAACTGCTCAAAGAATGCACACGCACTGGAATAAAACACAGACGAGAGACGGAGAAAGCGGACTCGGCAGGATGTCGCATCCTGGGCCTACGTAGTTTGTCAGAAACAAACATCAGAGTCGACGTAGTTCGGGGGAACGGGAAACGTGCTCGCTAGGACCTCGCATCCTATGCATACGTATCTTCTCTAACCAGAGTAAGAATCAGAGCACCCGTAGCTCGACTAACGCACGCCGAAACAAAACGCTAAACCAAAGACGCTGAGACGTCAGAGAAACACACAACCGGAAACAGACTGCCAATGGCTGGTCTTACATCTGACTCCGAACAAACAAACGCAAACGAGGAAACGGAATGCCAATCGCTGGGCTTACATCCGACTCCGAACAAACAAATGCGAACAGGAAACCAAATGCCAATCGCTGGACTTACATCAGACTCCGAACAAACAACAAACAAAGGGGAAATTGAATGCCAATCGCTGAACTTACATCAGACTCCGAACAAACAACAAACAAACGGGAAACCGAATGCCAATGACTGAACTTACATCAGACTCCAAACAAACAACAAACAAATGGGAAACTGAATGCCAATCGCTGGACTTACATCAGACTTCAGACAAACGCACACGAAAAGAAGAAGGGTCTCGATTGCAACTAGGGCAAGAGAAAAGGAAGGTCTCAATCGCAACGAAGGCGAGAGAAAGGGAAGGTCTCAATCGCAACGAGGGCGAGAGAAAAGGATCAAAGTTAGTTGTCAGTCAAACTCGACAAGACATCGCATCTCGTGCCTACGTATCTCATCTGAACATGAGAATTAGAGTTGTCGTAGTTCGGCTAAACTATTTCTATTTGTTTTGTGTTTTTTAGGTGGACAACGTCACTACGCAATCTACCGGATGCTCGACCTAGAGAGACTTACTCACCTGTAGTAGAAGAAGTTAACGTGTCTTTAAGAGAATATCAAGTTTGTTTGTGTTTTAGGAAAGCTCACGCAAGAAAGGAAGTCCTAGACGAAGGAACCGTTCTACCTTAATTGACATGCAAACGAGAGACTATGCGAAGTCTAGCAATCCTATGGGGATACAATCACACCACACAAACATATACAGCATGAAGTAAACACACCAACAAGGGGCTCAAACATTAAGGGTGAGGCTTTAGTCAAGGGGTCATATCAACCTCGACAAACAAGTCGGGCTCTAGTCAAGGGGTCATATCAACCTCGACAAACAAGCCAACTGTAGGGTATGAAGGCTCTTAGCCACTGACATTGACCGTCAGGGTGAGCAGATGAAAGGTAATGAGGATAAGACCTCATAGCTCTTAACCCGGGCCTGGGTGAGCTTGAATCAATGAAGGCGTGGGGATCCAAAATGTGGGACCCTACTCCACTTGACTGACTCTATATACAAGATCTGGGGGACGTGTCCAAGAGCATCAGCACGTAGTGCGAGCTTAATGAACGACTCAAACGATTAGCAGGGGACTGACTGACTGCTAGTCCCTTCTATTTGCCAATTGCCTCTTCACATAGGAGGACTTGAAGTACATGGCACAAAAGTAAACTAACACAGTCATTGCCTCTTAAGGAGGACTTCAGCCAAATGCCTGCCAAAAGAAACGACAGGGCTTCCAGACTACATGGAGTTAGAGGATGATTACCTAGGTGGTATGCCAACCACAAGCAAAGCACAGGTCAAGCAATGAGCTAAAGCTACTAAAGTACCTGTAAGAAAGTCAAACAAGTCAATATTCACATTCAGACAAATCCAACAGTCAATCAACAATGTTACAACCAATATGTTCACAATGCAAGTCAACAACTCAAGTGAGTTCAACACCAATGAACCTACAATACAAGAAAGGTTAGTGGAATAAGCAAATTTGCATCTCAAGTCATAAGATTGCATCAACCACTAGAGCAAATAGCTTGAACCTGAAATACAAAGCTCAAAAGGTGAGTACAACCACTAGCACCAAGGCTAGGGTCAAAGGGAAAGCTAAAAGTCAAAACAGCAACCAATATTCAACATGAAGCACATTTATTCAAGTAAGAACATGTCCTAAAAAGGACCAAGTCTAAAGCATAAAGCAAGGTCATCACATGAGCAAGATATGGCAAAGGCAAATTCAAAGCTCACAATTGGGCATCAAGAATCAAAATTCCATATTAAAACAGAAATGAATCAAACAATCATGAAATTCTTTATGTGCACACAACAGGTCAAACACAATTATCATGCCAAAAATTAGAATCAACAGAGCTCAATTGACCTAGAAATGAAAATGCACAAGTATGACATCAAATTGTGTGACACACATTGTCACACCAAACATTCATGTGTCTAAAACAGAAATGAAAAATGCTAAAAATGCACAACCAAGCCTCAAAAGTCATGCAACATGTTAGGAACCAGCATACCAAATTTCATGGCAATTGGCCAATGTATGAGCATTTCACAAAAGAATTGGTACAACATATCACATTTGCATACATGTTCAAATAACAGTCCACAATTAAAAATCCAGAAATGAGAAAATCAAGAAATCACAAACACAAAATAATAGGCATCCATATGAACATGTAGCAAAAAATTGCATTCAAATTGGACTTGTTTTCAATTTATTATGATTTTTTGAATTAGCATGAAATAATGAAAATAAAATGAATTAAGCACAAGATAATTGGAGGGAAATGACATGGTTTGATTGATTTGAAAAATGCTGCCTGCTGGAGTCGAACCAGGTACATGAAAAAAATAGAAGCACTGGAAAAATTAAGTCACAAAAACGCTGCCAATGGGAATCGAATGCTGTACACGCGCAAAAGATCAAAACACAATCGTTTTGGATTAAGGAAATAATGTGGAAATTACTTTGCATTCGCTGGGAATCGAATGGAGGCTGCAGGCGCATATCAAAACGACGCCGTTTCATGCTAGCCCTAAGTTCATACCAGGCGGTGGCGACACTGTTCACCAGCGGTGGTTTCCACCGTCTTCTTCGTGAAGACGGTGGCTGCTACAGTACACGCATGAATTTTTTTTGCAGAATTTTAAAAGGCATACATCATTAGAAAGCTCTCAACACGTACATCATAAATACAGCATTATTTAAGTCTAAGTCAACATGGATCATGCAAATCGAACGAAAACATTTATGCATACAAACTTTCAACTCAGCATAACTCAGTCAATTCTTAACCATTTTTCATGAATTTTATATCAGCGTGATCAACATTCAAAGCTCTACAAGTCTATGTTCATAAAATGGAGAATTAAGAGGTTCGAAATCCTAACCTCTTGAAGAGCAGTCAATGGAAACTGTAGATTCAAGGCCTTGCAAGTGTCCAGATCCAATCCTGATATGATGACTTGAAGTTTGATGTATGAATTGAAGCTTGGCACGACCTAGATCTAGCTCAGATTGCAAATTCCATCTTCATGTTCTTGAGCTTGATGTGCTTGATTTTGGCTCGAATTCTTCAAATCAAGGCCTGATTTATACTCAATGATGGTCAAAGAACAAAAATATGCAATAAAATCAAGGTGTTATGTGGAAGAAATTGAAGTTTCGATGGAGAGCAAAAATGGAGGGGAAGAAAAATTTGAGATCTAGAATGTGATGTTATGAACAACTCTGTTATGATTAAGGCTTTATACCACATGCTAATTACTTTGCTAATGATACTTAGGCTTGGCTAATGAAATTTTAATGAAAAATGAGGTGTTATGCACAATTGGCAAATTCACCCTATGCATGGCAATATGAACGTGAACAGTAGCATGCATGGTCCAATTACACTTAAAATGAGCTTATGAACATGATAGGATTGGAATTAAACTCATATGATCAACCAAATTTAAATTCTTCATTTTCCCTCCAAAAATGACATGCATGGCCAAATGATCATGTGATATTTTTTTCATGCAATACAATGATGGATTTGGAAAATATAGGTCATGACATGCAATTTGCAAAAAGAGTGGCCTAAATTGAAGTTTTGGATCAAAAGTTATGGCTTGTTGAAGTTTCATGCACACTTGGCAATCATTTGCTCATAACTCCTCAACCATTCATCAGATGCTCATGATCTTGGACTTTTTTGAAATGGGAGAGAAAGATCTTCAACTTTCATGTTGACCAAAATTTCATTTGAAGCTTCTTTGATGTTGGAAAGTCAAGTTGAATGTGGTCCAAAAAACTTGCCATTTTTGGAAACTTGAACTTACAGGTCACTTTCCATTTTGTGAAAGTTTTGATCTGGCTTCAAATTCTTCAAGGTAGATGTTTGACATGATGAATAAACCTCTTTTGGACATGAATGAAGTGTCTCAAACCATTTCTCCATCTCATAACCCTCAGTTGACTTTCAGTTGACTTTTATGGGCCTCAGATGACCTGGCAATGCACTGATGACTTTTGAGCCTTCAACACTTGGTCAAGTTGCTTCAAAATGAACCCTTGGTTCATATAAGCTCTTTAAAATACTCATGTGGCCTTCAACTCAAGGAAAACTTGCTCTTTTTTGCACAGATGAATTCTCTTGATGCCAATTCTGAATGCAATGATGCAATGCAATATGTAATGTTAATAACCTAAAAAAATGAAATGTATGCATGAATGGGGGGTGCAAATTTGAGGTGCTACAGCTCCCCCTATTCAATTAACTTGGAACCTGAACGGATGAGAGCAACGACTGTCAGACCTTCAAGGTACACAGGGATTGAATACCAAAAGAACCTGGAATTTGCACTCTGCGGGGGATGGATCAAAGAAACCACGACTTGATATACACTGATATCAAGGAAAGCGGGGCCATTTACCGATGGCGGCTTGAAAACAGTTGACTTGATATACACTGATATCAAGGAAAGCGAGGCCATTTACCGATGGTGGCTTGTGGAACAATCGACTTGATATACACTGATATCAAGGAAAGCGGGGCCATTTACCGATGGCGGCTTCAAAACAGTCGACTTGATATACACTGATATCAAGGAAAGCGGGGCCATTTACCGATGGCGGCTTGAACAGTCGACTTGATATACACTGATATCAAGGAAAGCGGGGCCATTTACCGATGGCGGCTTCGACTAGGGAGGAAGAGGTATTTACAACTGGAACCAGACAAGACGTTTACCGACGACTCTACTGGGGATTTTGATATTCATCAATGAAAGACTACACGACCAGATATTTACCGATGACTGGAAAAAAAGATACACAACCAGACGTCAACGGACAAATGGGAAAAAACTCGACGTTTACCGACACCGAAAGATGATGTTTACCGACACCAAAAGAAAGTACGATAAGACATTTACCGATGACTGGAAAAAAGATACACAACCAGACGTCAACGGACGAATGGGAAAAACTCGACGTTTACCGACATCGAAAGATGATGTTCACCGACACCAAAAAATGACCAGACATTTACCGATGACTGGAAAAAAGATACACAACCAGACGTCAATGGACGAATGGGAAAAAACTCGACGTTTACCGACACCGAAAGATGGTGTTTACCGACACCGAAAGATGGTGTTTACCGACACCAAAAAAGGAACGACCAGACATTTACCGATGACTGGGAAAAAACTCGACGTTTACCGACATCGAAAGATGATGTTTACCGACACCAAAAAAAGAACGACCAGACATTTACCGATGATTGGGAAGAAACTCGATGTTTACCGACACCGAAAGATGGTGTTTACCGACACCAAAAAAAGGAACGACCAGACATTTACCGATGACTGGGAAGGAACTCGATGTTTATCGACACCGAAAGATGGTGTTTACCGACACCAAAAAAAGGAATGACCAGACATTTATCGATGACTGGGAAGGAACGCGATGTTTACCGACACCCGAAAGATGGTGTTTACTGACACCAAAAAAAGAACGACCATACATTTTCCGATGACTGGGAAAGAACTCGACCAGACATCCACGGATGAATGGGAGAAAGAAACCACAACCAGACGCCAACAGACGAATGGGAAGAGAAACCACGACCAGACGCCAACGGACGAATGGGAAAGATAAACCACGAACAGACGCCAACGGACGAATGGGAATAGAAACCACGACCAGACGCCAACGGACGAATGGGAAGAGAAACCACGACCAGACGCCAATGGACGAATGGGAAGAGAAACCACGACCAGACGCCAACAGACGAATGGGAAGAGATTCGATGTTACGGACATCGAAAGATGATGCCTACTGACTCCCAAAAAGGAGACCCACACGGGGATCAACACGACACTCACCGGTATCGTAAGGATGACATATATATATGTCAGAACAAAGGCAGACACTGGCCGGGGACTACGCTGGGGAGTCACGCTTTCCTTTCGCGGACGGGTGAGGAAATAAACCTCTCTGGGGATTACTGATTCTGAATGATACCAAGAGCAACTACTGCAAATGTGCCATACAGATGTTGAACAGATGATCCGCCTCTACCGGGGATTACTGATTCAAGCTTGCAAGATGCAAAGGGAGGAAAACTCCTGCTGGGAAAGCAAGTTATCTCGATTATATCATATAAGATGATGGTTTCGGGATTAAGAGAATATCATTTATCTAGTTGTAATACTGATTCGTTTATCTGAAGAATCTCAATTATTCTTAGAGATACTAATCTAGTATCCTCAAAGAGTCTTAGGTACAATTAAGGTATCATTCCCTTTGCTGAATATCTCGTTTATATGAAATAAGATGTTGCATCGTCGACTCAAAGAATCTTATTTATCTGTTTGAGACACTGCTTCATTTATTTGAAGAATCTCACTTGTTCTTAGAGATACGTCCCTAGTATCCTCGAAGAGTCTTAGATACGATTGATGTATAACCTACTGGAATATCTAGATTATATCAAATAAGATGCTGCTTCATTGATTCGATGAATCTCATTTATCTAATTGAGATACTACTTCGTTTATCTGAAGAATCTCACTTGTTATTAGAGATACTTCTCTAGTATCCTTGAAGAGTCTTAGATACGATTGAGGTATCATTCACTTGTTGAAATATCTCGATTATATCAAATAAGACCATGCTTCATTTATCTGGAGAATCGCATTTATTAGTTTCAGATATTGCTTCATTTATTTAAAGAATCTCATTTTGTTCTTAGAGATACTTCTCTAGTATCCTCGAGGAGTCTTATATGTGATTGAGGTATCCTTCCCTTGCTGGGATATCTCGATTATATCATATAAGATATTTCTTTGTTTATGTGAAGAATCTTACTTATTCTTAAAGATTCTTCTCCAGTATCCTTGAAGACTCTTAGATACGTTTGACATAAAACTCCCTTGCTGGAATATCTCGATTATATCAAATAAGATGTGTAAGACCCCAATTTTTACCCTAAGATCCCTCATGGCATCATAACATTGCATTTGCATCTTGCCTCAAGGATCATAAGCATCTTGGCTCTTACCCTAGGGTGGGAACTTTTGTGAGTTGGTTTGAGATCACCAATGATGCTTGAATTGTATATTAGTTATTTTCTTATTTTGTTTACTAACCAAAAGCACAAAATTATGTCACTAACATCTTTTGTTTGTAGCTTGAGCAGTCACAAGATCCAAAGCTTCTAGGAGATCCCATGTGCATTGATATGGCCAAGTGAAGATGAAAGCAAGCATGGAAATAGTTCCAAAATCTCTCATCCATCAAATATTCCTCCCAAGTATCTCAAATCATCATTTTGATCAAAGCAAACCAAAGGGTTTGAGGCTTATTTCCCAAGGAAACCCTAATTCATCTGTTAATCAACTGTGCCTTGCTCACGAAGCAACCTCAACCCATGATCAAATACAATCAAGGTAAGTTCTTCCATTCATAATTTCATTCATATTTGGACTTATTTGAGTGTCCTCAATCATCAATTCATCAAGATATGAGGTTTGGACTTGAGAAGTTGATCAGTCAATTCATCTGACTATTTTTAAGTACACTGAGACCTAACTTTTGAGGTGTTTGTCAAATGAAGATGACCCCAAGAGAAAATATGTTCTAAAGAACCTTATGAACAACTTTCATGTTCATCAAAAATTTATTTGAAGTTTGGAAGGTCATCATCCATTTCAAAAAATTATAGGTCATTTTGACTGAAACCTTAATTTTGGGCCAACTTCCCAAGGACATACCTCATTCATCTTTCATGATTTTGAGGTGGGATCAAATGCATTGGAAATTTTAATATGTCTAATTCAATTTTTATGTTGAACAAAATTTCATAATCCAAAAGCAAATACACGTGATAATGCAAAACATTATAGGTCACTTTGGACCAAAGGCATTGAAATGTGAAAAAGTCCAACTTCAAGTGACCATAACTTCTTCATCAAAAATTCAAATGGTGAACAATTTAAGTCCAAATTGATTTTCTTGAAAATATTTACAACTTTGATGTTTAAGAATTTTTCATTTGGAGCTTGCATCTCTGAAACAGAAGGGCTTGAAGTTTGACCTTTTTTGAAATTTTCACATGTACATGTTTTGCACCCTACACTTCATGATCAATTTTCACCGATTTCCAAATTGCAAATGAAGTTTTGGTCAACATAACAATTAACCCTCATGCAAAAAGCTTTCCAACCATTACCCATAAGGCTATGCTTCAGTTTTGGAAATACCATTTTCGAAGGGATGAATATATTGGTGCATTTTTTGAAATTAATTGAAAATGCATTGCATGAGCCCAGCACACACAATTTGCATGTCCATTTTGATTCCATTTAGCATCAGCTTGCAAATCCAAGTGGAATTGGGCCCTCCATGCGCCTGTACATGCCCATGCATGGAGGCCCTTTCCATCCAGGCACATGAAATGATCATGAACTCAACCATATTTTGCTATAAATAAGTGCCTCATGCTTCTCATTTACACAACCTAAGGGTGCCTTACATGTTGCACGAATCATTCCTCAACCATACTCAAAGGAACTCACCTTTTCTCTCAAATTTGTCAGATCTAAATTTCCATTTCCTTGATTGATCTTTAGATCTACAGTTCCTAAGCCTTGCTCACCTTGATCCATAGAACACACTGCAAGCATAAGCATCAAGAGATCGTGCTCTCAAGCTCTTCATTTCAGAGGTTTACTTCAGAATTTGTTTTCTTCGAATCTACTTATATATTGCCTATTTCTTGTTGTTGCTGGGTTGTCTGAAGTCCTCTCCATAGAGGCAATCGTTTTGTGCTTTGAATTTTCAAATTACATCAAGTTTCAGTTGAACACCACAAAATTCAAGATCTGATTCCTCTTTCTATGGAAGCCTAGAGTGAATTTGGTTGGTACAGGGGTGATGTATATCACCCCAGCTTTCATTTGATACCTGGATCGTGTCATTTGGTGGAGTTTTAATCTCTGCAAATTTTGGCCGGTGCCGGAAGTTGGCCGGAGAAGACGGTGGTGTACACCACCGTCTGGTCTCCAGATTGAATTTGGATTGTGCATCCTTGTTTCCAGATTTGATCCAAGCCGCTCAATGTTATGACCTAATTAATGGCAAGGTGTGATTCCATTGACTCTAGTGTTTGATAGGCGTGCATCTGTGATCCGTGTGACTTGCCAGCTCATTTAATGAGCTTCATCCAACGCTCCATGTTTTTCCACATTTTTATTTTCTGATTTCATTTTTCTTTTATTTCTTTAATTCCATTTCATTTTCAAAAAATCATATCTCCTTCATTATTGGTCAAAAAAATGTGAGACCAATTACATTATTCTTCTTTTCATTTCTAGTTTCTAAAAACGATTTTTAATATTTTTTATTTTAACATTTTATATTTTTTAGGAATTTCCTCTTTTCTGGTTATTTTTAATTCATTCAAAATAGTTTTTGATATTCAAAAAATACAAAAATATTTTTCCAACCTCTTTGAATGAGGATAGATCTATGAAAAATATTCTCATCAATTTATTAATTGATTTGAGATTTATTTGAGATTTTAATTCAATTAGGTTATTTTTATGCATTTTTAATTGATTAAAAATAGTTTCTGACTTCTAAAAATGCTGAAATTTTTTGTCAAACATTCTTTGACCTTGTTGAACTTAGGATAATTCACTTGGACTTTTCAAAGTTTATTTGAAGTGAATTTGAAGTTTGACTTTTCTTTATTATTTTAATTCAAGTATTCTTTTACTTTTGAAAAATACCAAAAATATTTTATTTGTTTCTTGACTTCTAATCTTCATTTTGTTTCTGTTTACTATTGTTTGACCTTGATCTCCTCTATCTTATGTCAATGCTTGTTGATTACCTCATTTCATTTCCATTAATTCACTTTATTATTCATCTTCTTCTTCTTCTTCTTCTTCTTTTCTTTTTTGATCAATGAGTTAAAGATTGGTGGTTAGCCTTGATACATGGGAGGTTTAACATTCCTTGATTAAAATCTAATTCAATTTGATCATGGATCAAGTGAATGGCTTTGCATTAAGGATAGGTTGCTTCCTAATCAAGCAAAGAACCTAAATCAATACAAGGTCATTTCTCATCTTCTTTTTGGCATGGCAAGTTGTAGGAGTTTGATTCACTAATCAAAATCTCTAACTTGTGTTATTTCCTACATTATTATTGACCGGCCTCAGATAGTTGTGACTTCTACATAAGTCCAATTACGATTGCTTAACATAGCGCTAAATTGGCTTATGGCACACTAATACTAACACTAACCATTAACCGTTAACATTTAATTATTGCACTTTACATTTATGCAATTTACTATTCTTGTACATATTATTCATTTGCTTTTTCCCTTTGATCATTTGAGCACATGTTTATCTTAATGCAATTTGCCTTTTGCTCACTTGAGCACATAATTGTGTATATATTATTGTGTTTATGCTTTTGTTTTGATTGTTGTGGACCAAATGAAAAAATGGACAAAAAGGACTTAGATTCTAGGACATTCCCTATGCAAAAATGGAGTAAAAAGGCCTTAATGTTGAAGATGGATTAGAAGGACCAAATCTCTAAACTCACTCTTGTCCATTCTTGATTTACTTCATGGAACTTTTTAATGTGTGTGCTTTTGTGCTAGGGATTACTATTAGAGCCAAATTGAAGAACCATTGTCATGTGCTTCAAAAAGAGAGAGATACAAGAGCCATTGGAAGATTCCTAAGAGCTTTGCTTGCTTGATTGATTGCTTGAGTATACACTTATTTGCTTGCTTATTCCAATGGATGGGAGCTACTTGGATCATCAATATGATCTCAAGAAAGGAACTCCATTTGTGGTCTTGTTTCTTATCCTTCATCTCTTGTATGATTAGGATTTTAGCCATTCTTCTTCTTCCCTCCACTCTAACCCAAGCCAAAACTTAAGCATTATGCTTTTAATTTTCAAACTTTCTTTTCATAACACTTATTTTGAACTAAATCTTTAAGTCAACTTTGACCATATTTTGTAAATACTTTTCATTGGTAAATATAACTCATTCTAATGCTTTTATGGTTTCAATGGCCACTTTCTTATCAAAAACTTTTCATAACCTTTAGCTATTAGGTTTGAGTTATCCTTGAGGTAGATGTAATGCTCACCTATATCCTTAGTGATGGACAATGAGTCTTCCATGCTTATTATAGGGTTAACCCCTCACTAGCATGTTGAAACTATCCTCACATGGTGGATTTGTGGTTGTTTAGGTTGAGTTTTCTCCCTTGGATAACAAAAGACCTTAAGGCTTTTTGACCAAATCAATTCACCAACTTGTTTTTGAGATTTTTACCCCAAACTACGAGGTTTTGATCCTAATCTTTTTTAAGATGGTACGTAGGCAGTGGGTTTATCCATTCAAACATAAAATTGTAAATAACTTGTATATTCTCTTCTCATCTCCCCAATCATGTTTGCACAAAAAAAATCACAAAAATACCAACCTTACAACAAGTGTGAAAAGGGCTCCCTAGGAGTACCTAGGATGTTTTTGGTGCTTAAAACCTTCCCATTGCATAACCAACCCCCTTACCCCGACCTCTGACATTTTTATTAGTTTTTGATTCGATAAAACTTCTCGGTTTTTGTTCGCTTTCTAACCTTTCCTTTGGATAAATAGAAGTGCGGTGGCGACTCGACTTGTATGGTTTACTTTTGATTTAGCCAATAAGTCTAAAGGTAACGAATACCCCGCTACAGAAGAGTGGCGACTCTGCTGGGGTCATTTGCCTAGTAGGTTTTGCCTACTTTTCATATTTGTTGTATTGTATTGTATATATTATTTTGTGACATATTTTTTGTGCAATTTGGGATTATTGTATTGTATGTAATGATTGAATTACTTGATATATTAATTCCTTGTATGCTTGGTGATCTTTGTGAGATGAGTTCTATACCCATACTCGAGTGCACTTAGGATAGGAGAATGGCATAGTCTTGTTGACTTGTGTGGAGTTATTCCTTAGCAAGTTGACTTGCAAGTCCATTCACTTGGTGGAGGTCATGTTGGGATCAATAATGTCACACGAGTAGTCGTGGTTAGGCATTACTCTTTCCAATATAGACCTTAGAAGCCAAGGACCTTAGTTTACCAAGCCCATCTTGGCCTATTTTTAGGAAGTAGTGCGAAGGTTGTTCAAGTGTAAGATTTGATACGATTGTTACGCGATACTACACTCATAAGTGTCTCTCTTGAGAATATTTTTGGAATACGAGTAGTCGTTTATCCGATAGTATCCGAAAGATGGGATGATGACTATGGGAACCTCTTGTAGAACATGTTTGGCAGGTTTAAACCCTAGTACACTCCCTTTAGGTGGTTCTTAACCGAGACTCCATGCTCGTGACTTGAAACAAACCTTTGATTCATGGTTGAGCCGTTCTTATATCCTTAATATCAATGGAAGTTGGGTGTTGATAAGGTGTAAACCATAATCCACCAAAATGGATGATTGATATTAAGGATGACTTGATCCATCCCATGACCTTTGTATGGTGTGCTTTGCTTGATCCTTGAGTGTCATTGTTGCGTCCGTGCATTCATGCACCCATTTGCATCCATATCATCAATAATGAGAAAATTTTCAAGAAACTTAAGAGGTCTATTTGCAAATTTTCAGACATGGATAGACAAAGAAGGAATACAAAGAAGTACAGTTCCAGACAGCCCGACTTGAAAGAGCTAAGGAATTTGACATCCTATGTATTAAATCCCTTGGATTTCAAGGCTCGTCATGGGAAGCTTCTATCTATTCTGGCTACTCAAGTGGACGAAGGTCTAATGAGCGTATTGGTGCAGTTCTATGATCCCTTGTATCGTTGCTTCACATTTCCGGATTTCCAGCTTTTGCCCACGCTTGAGGAGTATGCCTATCTTGTGGGTATACCTATCCTGGATCAGTTGTCGTTCAGTGGCTTAGAGAGGGTTCCTACTTCTCAAGAGATTGCTGATATGTTGCATATAGATGAATCTATGGTTGGTGCTCATATGACTACCAATGGTGGAATTCAAGGTCTCCCTTCTGAGCTCCTCATTGCTCAAGGTACTATGTATGGGAAGGCCATGACTGAGGACGCCTTTGAGGCCATATTTGTACTTCTCATCTATGGGTTAGTGTTATTCCCCAACATCGACAAGTTTGTGGATGTGAACACTATTAGGATTTTCTTTACTCTTAATCCCGTTCCGACTCTGTTGGGTGACACATATTTCTCTTCGCATATGAGGAATGTAAAGGGTGGTGGTACCACTGTGTGCTGTTTGCCTCTGCTTTACAAGTGGTTTATTTTGCACTTGCCGCAGATGGTCGCCTTCAAGAAAAACAAAGGATGTCTACGCTGGTCCACGAGACTTATGTCTCTCACTAATGATGATATCTTTTGGTACAACCGTGTATATGACGGTGTGCAGATTATCGACTCTTGTGGTGAATTCTCCAATGTGCCTCTTCTTGCTACATGTGGTGGGATTAACTACAATGCTATTTTTGCACGTCGTCAGATTGGGTTCCCCCTAAAGGATAAACCTAATAACATTCTGTTAGAAGGTGTGTTCTTCCAGGAGGGTAAAGATCCCCAAGGCTTGAAGGGCAGGATGGTTCGCACAAGAGCCATATCAGGACTCGTTCTGCGAAGCTTCTGCTTGACTGAAGGACACTCTTCTCTGAGAGGTAATCTATGCACCACAATATCGGTATCCAACCCAGGCATATCTTGATACGACCAGGCGAATATCTCCACATACTCTCTCAGCATCTCAATCAACCTTCTCTTGACATCTTCCTTCAAAGCAGCCCCGATCTTAATATCTTCTCTGGCGTCCTCAGTACCAAGATTAATAATCTCCAACTCCTCCTGATGAGGTTGGGACCCTTTCCTCCTGCTTCAACAATCTGACCAATTCTTTAGGGAGTTCACAGTCTTCCTCACTCTCCTTTTCAGCTTGGTAGATGGGATTATTGAAATCATACTGAGCCATAACAGAATTGTTCATAGTGGATTCCGTGAGATCACTTCTGCATGTTTAATGCTTTGTTTTAGAAAAAAGAGTTCAAGAAAGTCACAAAAAACAAAAACATTGCCATTTTTATTTTTGAAAAATGAAAAACAAAAATAGAAAGATAGGGATCACAAAATTGTTTGCAAAACGTCCTTTATTAATGATATCACTGAAAAAAATGATGAGGCCCTACAATGAACCACTACGCCTTGGGTAGAACGTAGGGTTTTGTGCAAAATGAAAAACAAAAGAAAATTACTCTGTTTGAAGAGTAACTTGGACCACATCTTCAGCCGTCCAGTTGTTGATCGACTCCCCTGGTGCACACGGGCGAACCCAGTTGTCCAGATCACAATCACTGTCATCGTCTTCACCACCGGTTGCAAAGACATCACCGTGATTCATCAGCCCAGCGCTGGTAAAGGTACTAGGACCTGTCTGCACACCCTGCTCCGCCTGCAGAGGTTGATAACCAATTCCGAACTTGTCTTCTTTGACAGGCAAATCCACCATCTTGCCCCAGCCTTCTGAATTTCCAGAGTTGACAACTTCCATAGCTTTCTTATATGATGCAATTGAGGCATTTGGCTTCTTCTGTTCAGCAAAAGCCACCCTCTCAAGAGCAACGGTCTCGAATGCCTGGCATAAAGTTTCATGGATCTCACCATCCACCTCCACATACTTGAAAGAGGATAAATGACTCACTAGAATATCTTCTTCACCACATACAGTCACAATCTAACCGTTCCAGACATACTTCAGCTTCTGATGGAGAGTTGACGAAACTTCCCCAACTGCGTGAATCCAAGGACGCCCCAATAAACAACTGTATGCCGGCTGGATGTCCATCACGTAAAAGATGATATCAAATACCTCCGGGCCAATCTTCACCGGCAAGGTGACTTCACCAAAAACAGACCGTTTGGATCCATCAAATGTACGCACAATCAGATCACTCGGAGTGAGCACAACCCCTTCAACATCAATCTTACCCAGAATCTTCTTGGGCAACACGTTCAAAGACGAGCCAGTGTCTACCAACACATGAGACATCACTGCGCCTTTGCACTCCATGGTGATATGCAGGGCCTTGTTATGGTTACGTCCTTCAGGCGTCAGATCTAAATCTGTGAACCCCACACCATGCCTGGTACTCACATTAGCAATGACACCCTCCAATTGGTTGACAGAGATCTCTTGAGGCACGTAAGCCAGATTCAGCATCTTCAACAAGGCATTACGGTGTGCCTCAGAGCACAAAAGCAATGAGAGGATAGAAATCTTGGACGGAGTCGGATTCAGCTGATCTACAATCTTGTAGTCACTCTTCTAAATTATCTTCATGAACTCCTCCACGTCTTTCTCGAACAACCCCTCAGGCGCCTCCTTCTGAGCAGGTTCTTCGTCAACCACGGCCTGTTTACCCTTAGCCTTGGCGAGAGCCTCGACATTGTTATCTCTCAACGGTTGGGGTGCAAACAAACGACCGCTTCTGGTGAAACCTCCAGGTCCTCCAACGTTGTCCACAACTGGACCAACGACCACAGGAGTTCTACTAGGCACACCAATAGTCACAGGAGACTGATTCACTGGCCTAACCTGACTCTCAGCCCTTCGGTTGCTGCGATAAGCATTGTCATATTTCCATGGCACAACCCTACTATTTTCAACAGCCCTTCTGCCCGAAGCAACGATTGTAGTTGGAGTACTGACGGTTACAGGAGCAGAAATGGTAATAGGAGTACCACTAGTTGTAGGCGCATTACCAGTCCTCTGGCCACGTCCCTCGGACAGTTTGAAGTAAATGGTGACGGTTGACACCACCCCACGATCTCTAACAGCCCGACTGAACTGTAAACAGCCCTCATCAATCAGATTCTGAATACCAGCCTTCAACTGTATGCAACCATTCTCTGTCTCTGCACAACCTATACAGCCCTCACAACAGCCCGGGAATACTCCCGCATTCAAAAAATGATCTTTCACAACAAACAACGGAGTCTGAATCTCCTCCACACTGACCACCAAGTCTTCAGCTTCTCCCCCTTCAACATTGTTCACTCTGTATGCACCATGCGGAGGCATAGGGTTGTTCACAACATTCGGCACAGGAGCAAAATTGATAGTTTTGGCGTCAATTAAGTCCTGGACCTTGTGATGAAAAGCCCGGCAGTTCTCAATATGGTGCCCCGATGCACCAGAGTGGAAATCACAACGCACGTTGGCATCATACCCAGGTGGTATCTTCGTCAACGGAGCCATAGTACGCAACTCCACGAATCCCAATCTTAGCAACTCAGGTAGCAACTCAGCATAGGTCATCGGCAACGGATCAAAACGTCGATCATGCATCCTCTGTCTAGGCTGATACAGACGTTGTTGTTGTTGTTGTTGTTGTGGCGGTGGTTGTTGAACCCTTTGTTGTTGCTGTTGACGAGGTTGAGGTGCCGGAATGGTTACAGCAGCAACCTGGCGATACTGATTTCTGTTTGTATTTCTTCTGTGTTGCACTGCATTGGTTTCCCCCTCTCTCCTGCGAGGTGCCCCCGCAAATGGTTTCTTGGAAGACGAGGAACCCACATCCTGAATCTTTCCAGCTTTGATCAGGCTTTCAGTCCTCTCCCCACAAATTACAACGTCTGAGAAACTACCGAATGGGCAATTTCCCATCCGGTCCATGAATACTCCCTGTAAGGTACCGATAAACATGTCAGTCAACTCCCTCTCCAGCATAGGGGGTTGTACTCGTGCAGCCAACTCACGCCGCCTCTGGGCGTACTCCTTGAAGCTCTCGCCAGATTTTGACAAAGACTCCGCAACTGAGTCCGGCTCGGCGCCATGTCCATGTTATGTTTGTACTGCCTCAAGAAGGCCTCCCCCAAATCTCTCCAATTTCGGATAGAATCTCTCTTAAGCTCCATGTACCAATCCAAGGAAGCCCCAGACAAGCTATCCTGGAAGAAATACATCCACATTTTCTCCTCATCTGTGTAAGCAGAGATTTTCCGGTAATACGCCTGCACATGGGTGCGAGGACAAGAAGTACCGTTGTATTTATCGAACGAGGGTGATTTGAATTTGTAGGGAATCCTCAAACCTTCCACCAAACCCATATTTGTAACATCAAAACCCAGGGAGTTCTGACACTCCATGGCCCGGATCTTCTCAACTAGGGCATCCACCTTCCGATCCCTCTCTTCAACTCTTCCAACATCATCGTCTTCACTAAGCAATGTGAACATGTCCTCCTTCCTGTCAACCAGGGGAGCAGGATGGCGAATCGGAGCCCGGGTAGCTCTGGCATTAACAGTCTCTGCAACAAGAGGCTGTCCGTTGATTCTGATCCCCCTTAATTCATCACCCACAGCGTAATCATTGACGGGAGCAACAACAGCAGCATTATCGGTCACAGGTGCACACACTGGTGAAGCGCGACTGGGCGGTGGGAGTACAGCTTCCTGTCTCTGGGCTAAGGCACGCAGCTCCTCTTGCCCTTGAACGAAAACTTGCATCATAGTCATGAATTGGGCCATGTTAGCCCTCATCTCGGCCAATTCTGCTTGAACCTGGTCCATGTTCCTCTGTTGATTTAATCTGGTTGAGTAACGGTGCGGTCGTTGATCAGCTATCCTGCCTGACACAGGAATCAGAGTGAGAAGTCTCGATCAAGAACACCTGTAATGCAAGAATGATATGTGTATGATGCGTGTGATGCGTATGCAGGTTAACTTTTCTTTTTCTATGCATTATTATTTTTTTTTGAAAATAAACATGCTATGATGCAAATGATGGAGCCATGATTGGTCGGCTGAGTATCACGCGGCACGGGATCAAAGCTTCTGCCTGAATTCGGAACCGCAAAGTCATCTGAGACCCAAAATCATCTGAGCAAATACCCTCAAATTCAGCCCAGGGATCCGAAATAAACGGAACCCTCTGATCAATACCAGGGTCAAACCTCCGGCGTCCAGAAATAAAGATCCATAAATCCGGCTTAAGGTCACCAACACAGCATCACTGGCAGAAACCTGTACTTGCAAGAATCAAACCCTCCCCTCACAGGTGAATTCTAACAAGGTCATCCTAAGGCGGACAATGGTCTCGACAATCGGGCAAAGATACTCAACGGGTTTGCCCTTTCGGGTGTGTCGTTGTAGCTCTCTTAAGATCGTCTAAACCAAAGATCCGGGAAAGCACGATCACCGAAGTCAACAGCCCTAAAGAGATAACCCAACCAAAGTGGAATACCCCACTAAGGAAGAGCTCACTCAGAAGAACCTCGTCCGGCTTGTGGTATGTCACGTCGCAACAACATGCTGATCCAACATGTGAGGAAACATGAGACCACACTAATCCTAGGTGTATACTCGGGCCTGGGTTTTAGCCCCACTCAGAACACCCACCCCAAATCAGAGAAACCACCTGTACAGAAGACAGCACAATGATAGTATGATGCATGCAAACGTTTATCCAAATAATCACAGTACAATAATCATAAATGCAATAAATAGAACAGCACAAGCAACCTAAACTATCCTAGAGAGCGCTAGGAGAGACTCGCTTAGGGAAGATGGACCAGCGAGAGGTTAACTTCTTAGTCCCCAGCAGAGTCGCCAGCTGTCGCATTACGCGAATAACCGGCGGGAAAACGAAACAACAGAGCCGCCACCGTGCGTTATTTATCCCAAAAGAGGTAAAGGAAACGCTCGAAGTAAACCTGGATAGAACATGGTCTCGCGACCAGAGAAAGATGGGATCGGGAGTCGGTTATGCGAAGGGAAGGTATTAGCACCCCTACGCATCCGTCGTACTCGACGGGATCCACGCTCAAAAGAAAGGATAAGGTTGCTAAAAAACTGCTCAAACACCACACACAAGGCTGGAAAGAGACACAAGAAAGACAAAAGAAACTAACTCGGCAGGATATCGCATCCTGGGCCTACGTAGTCTGTCAGGCACAGACATCAGAGTCGACGTAGTTCGGGACAGGGGGAAACGTGCTCGCTAGGATGTCACATCCTATGCATACGTATCTTCTCTGACCGGAGAAGAATCAGAGCACTTGTAGCTCGGCTAACGCACGCCAAACAAAACACAAACAGGAAACCGACTGCCAATCGCTGGACTTATGTCAGACTCCAAACCAACAAACACACACAGGAAACCGACTGCCAATCGCTAGGCTTACGTCAAACTCCAACAAACAAACAAGACACAGGAAACCGACTGCCAATCGCTGGACTTATGTCAGACTCCAAGAAACTAACAAGACACAGGAAACCGACTGCCAATCGCTAGACTTATGTCAGACTCTAGACAAACACAAGAAGACGAAGGGTATCGATTGCAACTAGGGCAAGAGAAAGGGAAGGTCTCAATCGCAACGAGGGCGAGAGAAAAGAATTAGTGTTAGTTATTAGTCAAACTCGACAAGACATCTCATCTCGTGCCTACGTATCTCATCTGGACATGAGAATCAGAGTTGCCGTAGTTCGGCTAAACTATTCTTGTTGGTTTGTGTTTTTTAAGTGGACAACGTCACTACACAATCTACCGGATGCTCGACCTTTGGAGACTTACTCACCTGTAGTAGAAGGAGTTAACGTGTCCTTAAGAGGGGATAATATTTGTTTGTGTTTTAGGAAAGCTCACGCAAGAAAGGAAGTCCTATACGAAGGAACCGAGCTACCTTAATTGACATGCAAACGAGACTGCGCGGAGTCTAGCAAACCTAGGGGATACAATGACACCACACAAACATATATAGCATGAAGTAAACATACCAACAAGGGGCTCAAACATCAAGGTTAGGCTTTAGTGGAGGGGTCATGTCAACCTCGACAAACAAGCCAACTGGAAAAGGGTGTTGTTAGCTCTTAACCCTAACATTGAGAGTTAGGGTGAAGCAGATGAAATAGGAAGTGAGGGTAAGACCTCACAGCTCTTATCCCTGGCCTGGGAGAGCTTCAAACAATAGAAGGTGTGGGAGTTCAGAAAGTAGGAACTCTTCTCCACATGTGACTGACACAACAAAGATTTTGGGCTATTATCCACAATGCATCAACACAAGGTGTGTGAGCAAAGCGAATGACACACTGAATAGCAGGAGATGGATTACACATCTCTTTTATCGTCCAATTGCCTCATAAGAGGACTTTTCCTGCTTGGCACAAAGATAAACAAACACAGGCATTGCCTCTTAAGGAGGGCTTCAGACAGGTGCCTGCCCACATAACAGGACAGGTCTTCCAGACTACATGAAGTCAGAAGAGTTATACCTTAATGGTTAAGCAACCAAGCAAAGCAAAAGCAAGTTCAAAAGAACTCAAAGCAACTTAGGTACCTGAAAAAATCTAACCGAATCAGTACACAGTTCAATCAATCAAACAGACAACAGTCAATTACATAATCAGACAGATAAGGCATTAGTCAACAATGTGCAAGCCACAAGCCAATAGGCATAAAACAAATGACTTGGCATCAACCTACAAAACAACATAAGGTTAGCCAATCATCAACCAATTAATCAACTCAAATGAGTGGACCAATCCAACCATGGCAATGTGCTTCTTAACCTGAAATCCACAATCCAAACAGTGAGTCCAAACCACTAGGTCAAAGCCTAGGGTCAACAGTAGGTCAAACATTCAAAACAGAACATGAAATTTAACATGAATCAACTTCAATCACATCTTGACACATTCCAAAGGTCCCATATCAATATCATTAACCAAAAGCATTTCATGAACCAAACATGGCAAGGTATGCAAATTGTGACCACATTGTGACATCAGAAGCAATAAATGCACATTAAATCAAAAATGATTCAAATAATCTTGGAAAAATTCATGAGTAAACAGGACATACAACATGATCATCACACCAAAAATTAGAGGCATTGGACATCATTAAGCATGGAAATCACATAGCATAAGTCAAGACAAGCTCAACAAGCACATGTGTGACACAAATTGTCACACCAAGTTAGCATAGGCATAAAACAGAGATGGATCATGGTAAAAACCTCAAACCAAAGCCAAAACAACACTCAACATGTCTAGAAATAGTATGCAAAAATTCAGAAGCATTGGACAAGAAACAAGCATTTTGTGATCAGATGAAGTTCAAAGCCCTTTTAAAGCTCAAATATGACCAAACAGAATGAAAAATCTCAATTAAATCAGAAATGATCGAAATAATTCCAGCAAAAATCATGACCAATCACAACATCTATAACATGTATCACACAACAAATCAGGGCAATTGGAGATCATTTGGCATGGCAACCACATCATTCAAGTTGAACATCACAAGGTGTGACACAAATTGTCACACCAACTTAACAAGATCATAAAACAGCAATGGCACAGGGTAAAAATACCAAATCAACACCAAAATGTCAAGAAATGTGTCTAGTTATAGCATGCAAAATTTCATAAACATTGGATAAGAATCAAGCATTTCACAAATGATATAGCAAGGCAAGGTCAAATATGGACATGTACTCAAACATCCTAGCACCAAAAAATATCCAGCCAAGCACAATTTTCATTTTAATGATAAAAAAATAATAGACAAAATGAGGAACATAATGCAAAAAATTGGAGATCATTTGGTTGAGTTTTCAATTTTAAATGATTTTTTGAAGTTGAGGAAATTTGAAAGATGATTTTGGAGCCAAGGCATGAAAATATGAAAAAAACACAAGGCCAATGAGAATATGTTCCCAGCCGGATTTGTCCATGTACACATTTGAATCACCAAGCGCGTGCTACATCAAAACAACGTAGTTTTGATGTCAAACCCTAATCTGGCGCGCATGCAGGGATTTGAAAATCCGCAGGTAAGGCCTATGCGTTCCGTAGGAAATTGTATACGTTTCGCAGGAAATTTCGCAGGAAAATCTCCAGCAAAACTGGAGAATGAAGAACACGATGAAGATCATGAAGATCTTCATCCAACTTTTCCAGATTTTTGCCAAATGCTCCAGAAATGAAAATTAAACACATCATTCAAATTATCATGCATCATACAACAAGATTCCATGAATCATTCATCAAGAAACAACACCAAACGCATGGATCGAAGGAAATAAAAATCATCATCCAAAACTTCCAATGCACGGATCTAACTCAATTCAACACCAAATCACTCCATTCAAAGCTCAGGTTTATCACCATTAAAAGATCTACATGATAGGCATAACAAATTGCAAAATTAAAGAGGTCAAAAAACCTACCTCTTGATGAGCAGCAACTGAAATTACATGTTTCCAAGGTCCTTGATGTTCCAATTCTTCTCCAATGTGCTTCTTGAAGTAAGTGATGATGAAATGAAGGCTTGGATGCACACGAATCTTGCTCAATCTTCACTTGCCATGGAAGCTTCACACCTTGAACATTAACAAAACAGACACGATTTCCTCTGTTTCCACGTGCAAATGTGCTCAATTATAGCTCAGGATGATGAAATGATCAATGGAAAGTGCTGTGTTTGAAGAATTTTGGAGGAAAAAGTGAGAGAGAATTTTTGAGAATTTGTGAAATCTAGATCTAGAATTGGTAAATGTGAAAAACAGTTATGATTAAGGCTTTATAGTCCATGCTAATCATGTTTAGGGATGGTTTAAGGCAAATGCAAATATGATTAGTGAGTTTGTGGTGTAAATGCAAAAATGATATTTCATGCTCCATGCACCTCCATGCACGTGAATAGTGCATGTTCTGGCCCATAATCCACTTAAAAACTTCTCATGCACACTTTGGAAATGATTTGGTATGCTCATGTTACACTAAAATGAGTTTATGCAATTTTTCACAAAAATCTTCATGATTGAACCAATGCCATGCAAATGAGATTTTATGTCAAGTGATGCCATGCTTGGAAAATACATGTTACAAGGATCAATATGCAAAAAGAGCCACTCAATTTGGAGTTTTGGTTTGAAAGTTATACTCATTTGAAGTCTAAACCACACTTTGCCATGTTTGAACCATATCTCATCAACCACACATGAGAATTCATGATCTTGGACTTTTTGGAAATGGGAGAGAAAGAGATTCAACTTTCATGTTGGACAAAATTTCATTTGAAGCTTTATTGATGATGTAATCTTGAGTTGAAGTTGGTTTAAAACCTTTCCATTTTTGGAAAGTTCAAATCACAGGTCACCTGCTACTTTTGGAAAGTCTTGATCTTACTTCAAATTCTTCAATGTTGATGTTTGAGATGTCAAATGAGACTTGTTTACACATGAATGAGGCATCTCTAACCATCTCCCACCTCCAAATCCACAGTTGAATTGACAGTTGACTTCTGTTGACTTTTTAGGGTTTCAGATGATTTGCACATGGTCTGATGATCCCTGAGCCTCCAATACTTGGCCAAATCACTTCAAAATGATCCTTGAATCATGTGAACTCATGGGAACCACCCTAAGGCTTTGATCTCATGGAGAATGCTCCTGTTACCTTGCACAATTGAATCTCCTGACCAGTCTGACTGATGACATGATGGACTATGCAATGGCAATGCAATGTTAATGACCTAAAAATGAAAATGTATATACAAATGGTAGGTGCAAATTTTAGGTGCTACACCTGGTCATATGAAGACATGCCTGGTCTGAATACTGATATCGTGCAACATTTCCTGCCTTTGAAGCCTGAGTGTGTGCTGGTGAAGCAGAAGCTCAAAAGAACTCATCCCGATATGGCAGTGAAGATCAAAGAAGAAGTTCAGAAGCAAATCGATGTGGGGTTTCTGGTGACTTCTACATATCCTCAATGGGTGGCCAATATTGTGCCCGTGCCTAAAAAAGATGGAAAAGTCCGAATATGTGTGGACTATAGAGACTTGAATAAAGCTAGTCTGAAAGATGATTTTACACTACCACACATTGATATCTTGGTAGATAATATAGCTAAATTCAATGTCTTCTCGTTTATGGACGGATTTTCTGGATATAACCAGATTAAAATGGCAACCGAGGATATGGAGAAGACAACACTCATCACACCTTAGGGAACATTCTGTTATCGAGTGATGCCCTTTGGTTTGAAGAACGTCGTAGCCACGTATCAACGAGTTATGACTACCTTGTTTCATGATATGATGCACATGGAGATCGAGGTGTATGTTGATGATATGATCGCAAAGTCAAGAACGGAAGTTGAACATGTAGAACACTTGTTGAAGCTTTTTCAGCGTTTGAGGAAGTATAAGCTTCGTCTGAATCCTAACAAGTGTACATTTGGAGTCTGTTTAGGCAAGTTATTAGGCTTTATTGTCAGTGAGAGAGGTATTGAAGTTGACCCCGCCAAGGTCAAAGCAACTCAAGAGATGCCTGCGCCCAAGACTGAGAAGCAAGTACGAGGTTTTCTTGGCCGCTTGAATTATATTTCCAAATTTATATCCCACATGACTGCCACATGTGCGCCGATATTCAAGCTCCTCCGAAAAGATCAGTGTCATGATTAGACCGAGTATTTCCAAAAAGCCTTTGATAGTATCAAGGAGTATCTGTCTGAGCCACCGATTTTGTCTCCACCTGTAGAAGGGAGACCTTTGATTATGTATCTGACAGTTCTTGAAGACTCAATGGGTTGTGTCCTTGGTCATCAATACGAGACAGGGAAGAAAGAATGTGTTATATACTACCTGAGTAAGAAGTGCACTGATTGTGAGTCTCGATACTCGATACTTGAGAAAACATGTTGTGCTTTGTCTTGGGCTGCTAAGCGCTTACGCCAGTATATGTTGAATCATACGACTTAGTTGATATCCAAAATGGGTCCAATCAAGTATATCTTTGAGAAGCATGCTTTAACTAGGAGGATTGCCCTTTGGCAGATGTTGTTGTCTGAGTATGATATTGAGTATCGAGCTCAGAAGGTTATTAAAGGTAGTATCTTGGCTGACCACTTGGCACATCAACCAATCGAGGACTATCAGTGAGACTCTGGAATGAGGTTCCCAATATCACTGTGGTGCGCTTGGATAGACTAGCTCATGTCTTTGCAGTTGAAGAAGTAAAAGATGATAAGCGATGGTATTATGACATCAAGTGTTTTCTTCAAAATCAGATTTACCCGCCTAGGGCATCTGTGAAAGATAGGAAGACTTTGAGGAGATTATCAGGCACTTTTTACCTTAATGGCGATGTACTTTATAAAAGGAAATTTGACATGGTTCTGCTCAGATGCGTGGATAGACACGAAGCAGACCTGTTAATGACTGAGGTCCATGAGGGTTCATTTGGTACTCATTCCAATGGACATGCCATGCCTAGAAAGATGTTGAGAGCAGGCTATTATTGGCTGACAATGGAGTCTGACTGCTGCAAATACGTGAAGAAATGCCATAAGTGTCAGATTTATGTGGATAAGATTCATATTCCCCTGACACTTCTGAATGTGATTTCATCACCATGGCCTTTCTCTATGTGGGGAATTGACATGATTGGCATGATAGAGCCGAAAGCGTCCAACGGTCACAGATTCATTCTCGTAGCAATTGGTTACTTCACCAAGTGGGTTGAAGCGGCATCATACGCAAATGTGACCAGGCAGGTTGTTGTGAAGTTTATCAAGAATCAACTCATATGCCGTTATGGTGTGCCAGATAAGATCATTACTAATAATGGATCTAACTTGAACAACAAGATGATGAAAGAGCTGTGTAGCGAGTTCAAGATTGCACATCATAATTCTTCCCCTTATAGACCCAAGATGAATGGGGCTGTTGAAGCTGCTAATAAGAATATCAAGATGATTGTCCAGAAAATGGTTGTTACGTATAAAGATTGGCATGAAATGTTGCCATTTGCTTTGTATGGATATCGTACATCTGTCCGCACTTCAACAGGGGAAACCCATTTCTCCCTTGTATATGGCATGGAGGTTGTGCTCCCAGTAGAGGTGGAGATCCCATCAATGAGAGTCTTGATGGAAGCCGAGTTGACTGATGCTGAATGGGCTCAGAGTCGTTATGACTAACTGAATTTGATAGAAGAGAAGAGATTAACTGCCATGTGCCATGATCAGTTATATCAGTAGAGGATGAAGAAAGCCTTTGATAAGAAGGTCAAACCTCGTGTGTTTCGAGAAGGTGACCTCGTGCTCAAGAAATTCTTGTCTTTCGCGCCCGATTCCATGGGCAAGTGAACTCCAAACTATGAAGGTCCATATGTTGTTAAGAGAGCCTTTTCAGGCGGTGCTTTGATACTTACAACTATGGATGGAGAGGATTTCACTCGTCCTGTGAATTCAGATGCAGTCAAGAAATACTTCGCCTAAAATAAAAACAAAATAGCTCGCTAGGTTGAAAACCCGAAAGGGCGGCTTAGGCAAAAATGAGCGTCTCGGTGGATTGAAAACCCAAAAGGGAGATCCAAGCAAAAGTTAGAGACATAAAAAATGAATATGTATCCCGCTAGATTGAGTACCTCACCCTGGGGCAATCTAGGAAAAAACTGGGGATTTGGCAAGTAACTGCATCCTGATAAGACTTTGTTCTACAACTGCCATCTATCAAAGATTCTCGCTCAATCATCGTCAACTGAATCTTCAAATACATCGGATTCAGAGTTGGTGGAGAAATGGTCATTATGTTCAATGTAGCCTTTTTCCAATATATATCACCAATTTCAAATTTGTAAAGATCCATGGAGTCTTGCCATTTGCAGACTACCATAACATCAAATAAATTTGAGCCTTTATCCAATCTTTTGCACTCTTATTTGTTTCTATTCAACAAATATTTTGCATGTTTTAATTGATAAATATCATTGTTTTAAAATTTTCATAAATTGTTTTAAACAAAATGAACATTCACAATGACAAAAACGATACTTGGGACGTCTTCAGTGCTCTCCCAAGGATGGTATGATCTCCAAAAGGGTAAGACAGTTGTTCATATTCCCAGTATACTTGTATCCTCTTTATTATCTTCCAGGATTGTCTCCTCCGCGAGTGCAGAAGAAGATTATGCATCACCAAATCCCCCGAGAGTTTGGGAGTCTGGTCCTAATCTTCTAGCTCCCCAGTGAGACTGAATTTAGCATTTGTGTTATCAGTTATAGGGTTGTCATCCCTTGTGTGGATTGGCCTAAAATCCCTTATAGATTGATAAATTGAATATGCTTAATCTTTTCGAAGAAGTTGGTTTTCCCTCACTTCAAGTTAGAAATCTCTCCGCTAGAGTGAGCGGGAAATCCTTAGCATAAGCGGAATTATCATAAAGTTTGGTTTGTAGCTCTTCCCCTCCGGATTTGTCTACTTTAATCTTTAGCAAAGTTGATCCTCGACCATCCTCAGCAGGACTGATCCCACTTTCACTCCCCAGTATGGTCACCAGTAGGGTATCCCCAGTAGATCGCCTACAGGTAATCCCCGGTTCAATCATCAGCAGTGTTTCCCTTGTGGAATTGTATGATCAAAGCCCGTTTATTATTTCCTCCCGATCAGAGTGGTTGATGATGATGATCTTTCCATCCCCAGCGGAGTAGTGTTCCTTTCTCCTCGGCAGATATGATTTATCCAACAGTGCAAGGAAATGTGTTGGTTTTGGAACCTTCTGATTGGTGGTTATTCCCCACAGAGTTTCACTCCCCTCTTTGATAATTTCCCCAGTAGAGTTTCTTCTACGGTGGATGTTATCCATGTTTAGATTCCCCAGCCAAGACCTTGCCTGATTTCAAAGTGGCGTTGGAATTTTTGAGGAATACGTGTTGATCCCTTCCCCACGGGAGTGACTGGTTTTCCTTCTCCTGCAGAGATTGGTATTCCCTGGTATCTGTTTCCCCCATCAGATTGGATGTTCTCTAGTGGGCCTGGCTTTCTCTTTTGAGATGTAGTACCATATGCTTGTTCATTAATTCTTGAACCCGGTTGTTGTAGATATGTCTGTTTGTCAGCATTCATCATACATAAACCATGCATGCATAATTATAACATTCAAGTATTCACGTTGCATTCTTTTGCCATATATCTTTGTTTGTTATTTCCTGCTAGTTGGTGATATTTCTTCCCCAAAGCAGATGTTTGTGTCTGATCTCTCCATAAAGAGTCAGCCCTATAGGCAGAAAGTGTTTACCCTTTCTTCCATATTCCCCACTGAGTTGTGTTCTCGTGGATGATTGTTATTTCAGTTTCCTCCCAAAATATGTACTGGGATGGAATTACTCCCTTGAGTTATATCCTCATTGGGTCGAATCTTGTTTCATTGTGTCTCTCTAGTTTGTTCCTAGATTGACTCCTTTTGTTTATTCTTTTCACTTCCTGCAGTTTAGATGAATGATTGCTCCGTAACCAGTAATTGTCCATCTTTTCCCCGGCGGAGTCTGTGGCCTTCTACCCAGTAACTGGTAGTTATAATTCCTACTCTTGTGGCCTTCTACCCAGTAACCGGTAGTTATAAGTCCTATTCCTGTGGTTTTCTACCCTCATATTGGTAGTTGTAAACCCCATTTTATCCCCTTGTAAAGATAACCCTTAATTTTTGTTCATCTTAACCGATGGCGGTTACTCTTCTGTGGTTTTCTACCTAGTATCTGGTAGATGTAATCCCCTCCTTGTTGGTTATCTTTATCCAATATTCGGTATTGATATTCCTTCACTTTTTGAGTATATCTCCTAGTAACCGGTGATATATCTCTTGGATAATTGCTCTGATAAAGCAATTTACCCCCGGCGAGTCATCTTTCATTTACCCTTGCTTGGTAATGATTGTTTCTCCCTTGGATTGGTCATCATTTTATACCTAGTATTCGGTATCCCGATGTCCTTTCCCTTAGGTCGATTTATCCTTTATTAACCCAATATCCGGTTGTGGATAATCTTCCATGCAAGTATATTATCTACGTTCTGACGGTAATAGATAATATATCTCATGCGCTCTTCGGTCGAAGTCTGTTATTCTTCCCTAGTCGAGTAAGATTCGTATTTCCTTATGGAACCGAATGTCCATCCTGTAATCGAGTTTGCTTTTTTTTATCCCTCTTTTCGGATGATGAGTGTCTTGGAAATATTTCCCAATTCACGCTTGGTTGGTCACCTATTATATGCCCAGTAATCGGTATCCCTGGTGTTCCTTCCTCCCCTGTGGAGTCAGATTTCCTAAGTCGAAGTATACCTTTTTTTAGGTATTCCTCAAATGATTTTGGATGTTTGATATCTCTCACCCTTATATCGGTCTTAGATATTCATTCTCCCCGGACGTGTTGTTCTCTCACCCTCATACCGGTGTTTTGATCACATGTCTCCTTGAGCTTATTACCCAGTAACCGGTAATACCTCATTTTGTAGTTTCCTCAGCTGAGTCCTCTTTGGACATTCCCCAGTAAGGTACCTTATTGGATTTTCCCCATTTAAGTCCTGGTTTTTATCCGAAGTATCCTTTGTGATAATCTTGTTGTATTGGCATATTCCCTAATACATGCATCTCTGAGTCAGCTCGAGTCTTTCCATTGATTTATTTTCATGGAATTCCCTTCGCGTCTCTCAGCAAGTTCTAAGTCGTGACTTGCTCACGCATTTTATTTCCCTTTTATTCCCCAGTGAGTTCCCAGAGTCTCTGTCCCATTTATGAGTATATTACTCATATGGATTATCAATTTCTTTTGATTTCTTTTATTCTTTGTGGACACATATCTCCACGGAGTATTACCTTTTGCATACATACATTTGCATCATGAGGTCTCTTAGGGACCAAAATTCATGTCTTTGTTATTATTTAAGCCCATTCTACCTCGTCGAGACGAAGATTTTAACCTTCATATCTCCGACTAGAATGGCCTTAAATAGGGTCATCTGTAAGACCCCAATTTTGACCCTAAGATCCCTCACGGCATCGTAGCATTGCATTTGCATCTTGCCTCAAGGATCATAAGCATCTTGGCTCTTACCCTAGGGTGGGAACTTTTGTGAGTTGGTTTGAGATCACCAAGCATGCTTGAATTGTATATTATTGCTTTTCTTATTTTGTTTACTAACCAAAAGCACAAAAATATGTCACTAACATCTTTTGTTTGTAGCTTGAGCAGTCACAAGATCCAAAGCTTCTAGGAGATCCTATGTGCATTGATATGGCTAAGTGAAGATGAAAGCCAGCATGGCAATGGTTCCCAAAGCTCTCATCCATCAAATATGCCTCCCAAATAAACCAAAGGGTTTGAGGCTTGTTTCCCTAGGAAACCCTAATTCATTTGTTCATCAACTGTGCCTTGCTCATGAAGCAACCTCAACCCATGATCAAATACAATCAATGGAAGTTCTTCCATTCATCATTTCCTGCATATTTGGACTTATTTGAGTGTCCTCAATCATCAATTCATCAAGATATGAGGTTTGGACTTGACAAGTTGATCAGTCAATTCATCTAACTATTTTGAAGTACACTGAGACCTAACTTTTGATGTGTTTGTCAAATGAAGATGACCCCAAGAGAAAATATGTTCTTAAGAACCTTATGAAAAACTTTCATGTTCATGAAAAATTCATTTGAAGCTTGGAAGTTCATCATCCATTTCAAAACATTATAGGTCATTTTGACTGAAACCCTAATTTTGGGTCAACTTCCCAAGGAAATAACTCATTCATTTTTCATGATTTTGAGGTGAGATCAAATGCATTGGAAAGTTTAAGATGTATACTTCAATTTTTATGTTGAACAAAATTTCATAATCCTAAAATAAATACATGTGATAATGCAAAACATTATAGGTCACTTTGGACCAAAGGCATTGAAATGTGAAAAAGTCCAACTTCAAGTGCCCATAATGTCTTCATCAAAAATCAAGATGATGCAAAATTTAAGTCCAAATTGATTGTCTTGAAAATATCTACAACTTTTATGTTGAAGATTTTGTCATTTGGAGCTTGCATCATTGAAACAGAAGGGCTTGAAGTTTGGCCATTTTTGAAATTTTCACATGTACATGTTTTGCACCCTACACTTCATGATCAATTTTCACCAATTTCCAAATTGCAAATGAAGTTTTGGTCAACATAACAATTAATCCTCATGCAAAAAGCTTTCGAACCATTACCCATAAGGCTATGCTTCAGTTTTGGAAATCCGATTTTCGAAGGGATGAATATATTGGTGCATTTTTGGAAATTAATTGAAAATGCAATTCATGAGCTCAGCACACACAATCTGCACATCCATTTTGATTCCATTTAGCATCAGCTTGCAAATCCAAGTGGAATTGGGCCCTCCATGCGCCTGTACAGGCCCATGCAAGGAGGCCCTTTCCATCCAGGCACATGAAATGATCATGAACTTAGCCATCTTTTGCTATAAATAAGTGCCTCATGCTTCTCATTTACACAACCTAAGGGCTCCTTACATGCTGCAGGAATCATTCCTCAACCATACTCAAAGGAACTTGTAGCGGTGTATTCGTCGCTATATGATCTATCGATTAAACCATAAGCAAAGCATACAATGAAATTTCGAGTCGCCACCGCACTTTTATTTATCCAAAGGACTGGCTAAAAAGCGAACAAAAGCCTAAGAAGTTTTACACGTAGAAAACTAATAAAAAGATCAGAGAGTCTGGGTAAGGGGTAAATTACGCAATGGGAAGGTGTTAGGCACCCACTACGTCCTAGGTACTCCTAGGGAGCCCTTTTCACACTTGTTGTAAAAGATTGTTATTTGTTATGACATAAATATTGTGCAAACATGATTAGGATGATCAGAAAAGAATATACAATTTTTATTGTGTTTGAACGGATGAACCCGCTGCCTACGTACCTTCCATCAAAGGTAAGGATCAAAACGCCGTAGTTCGGCTAAAAGATTTCCAAAAGTTGGTGGATTCAATTTTAAACAATAGCACTGAGGCTTTTCATTATCAATGGGAGAAAACTCGACCAAGACCAACATCCACCATGCGAGGATAGCTTCGACGTACTAGAGGGGTTAGCCCTGTTTTCAGTACGGAAGTCTTATAGTCGACTCACTAAGGATAAGGTGAGGTTTACATCAACCACAAAGATAATTGAAACCTATGGCTAATGCATGAAAAGATTAACAATGGACAAAGCCAAAACAATTGAATGAGTGAAGTTAATTGATTGTGATTGTGAAAATAGAGTCAAAGTATGATTAAGATTGATTCAAAAGAAGTGTTATGAAATGGAGTTTGAAAAAGTCAAGGACTTGGGGTCCAGGTTTTTAGTTTGAAAACATGAAGATGTTTGCACAATATCTATGTCAAGTTTAAAAATCAAAGTGTGAAAAGGTTTAGGACATAATGGGGATGAATGGATGGAGATGGATTATAAAACTTCTTAGAAGGTTCACCTCTTGAAATCATATAGAAGATGATTCAAGTGTGTCCTTTGGAATAAGCAATGGATAATAATAATGTAAGCAAACAAATGATACCGGATGCCACTCAATGGTCTTACTCCAATCTCACAAACAAAAAGCGGATACCGGATACCAATAGATGGATTTACACCAATCTCCTAAAACAAAACTGGATATCAGATGCCACTCAATGGACTTATACTAATCTCCTAACAAAATGAAACTTGGATACCGGATGCCAATCTGTCTGGGCTTACACCAATATCCAACATATGATCATAGGAAAGCAAATGCCAACTTGCAGGGACTTATAATTGCATCCTCACATAGAATCAAACAAACACAACAATGATCATAGGATAGCAAATGCCAACTTACAGGGACTTACAATTGCATCCTCACATAAACAAAGAAAAGCACATATGATCATAGGAAAGCAAATGCCAACTTATAGGGACTTATAATTGCATCCTCACATACAACAAACAAATGCATCAAGCAAAGATAAAATGAGTGGCCAATATGATGGTCTTATACTCACTTCTATATCCTAGGAGCAATGGCCAATGGATGGTCTTACAATTGTCCTCAATGGGTAAACAACAATGATAAGTCATAAAGACAAATGAGATGGTTATGCATTAATGAGCAATAAATGATGATAAATGCATAAAGCATACAAGCAAACATGTGCATATGAATAGAACAATCAATCAGTGAAGTCAATCAGCACACACTATAACCAAACAAGGAGGCTCATACAAAGGGTTAGGCATAGAAGCCAACTGAAATAGGTTAATGGTGCTCTTAACCTTGCCATTGAGGGGGCTAAGGTGAAGCAGATGAGAGGAGATGAGGGGTGTGCCTCATTGCTCTTATCCCTGGTCAGGGAGAGCATTTGAATATCAGAAAGTGTGGGAGTTCAGAAAGTAAGAACTCTCTCCACATATTAGACTCGATTGATCTTGGGTTTGGATCTCAATGCTACAACCATGTAATGGGAGCAAGGAGAAGACTCACAGAATAGTAGGAGATAAGTTGCTTATCTCTTTGATCTACCAATTGCCTTATTTGAAGGACTTTTCCTGCTTGGGACAAATATAAACCCACACAAGCATTGCCTCTTAAGGAGGACTTCAGACAGTTGCCTGGCCAAGTAACAAGCCAGGTCTTCCAGACTACATGAAGAAAAGGGATTATACCTCAATGCAAATTGCTATAAAGCAAAGCAAAGCAAGTTCAAAGAACTAAGCAACTAATGGTACCTGAAATAGTCAAACAGAATCAGTACACCATTCAAAAGTCAAAGCAAAATGAGAATAGAATTAACAGTCAACATAAGCAGATGAATGTGCAAAGCACGAGACTCAAATCATATAAGTCAAGCCACCTACAAAACAAAGAGGTTAGCTCATGATAAACAAATCAAGCTCAAACAAATTTGTATGATTTCTTTGAAGCATTTGTTGCTTAACCTGAAACAATGAACTCAAACATAAGCAACAGGACCACTAGGACAAGCCTAGGGTCAAAATGGGATGAGAAAGTCAAAACAACATGTGATATCAAATCAAAATCAAGTTCAAACATTTAAGAAGCAAACTCAATTGGTCCCACATTCATATCATTCATCATCATGATTTCATAAGCGAAGGAAGTCAAAGCATGGCAAATGAAAGCTCATAGAAGTCAACAGCAAGACTTAGCTCAAAACCAATCATAATCAATTCCAAAAATCATCAAATAATTCATGATCAAACATAATCCATAACATGACATGCATATAAAATTTCAGCTCATTTGGATCATGGGAAGATAGTCAATGAAAATCAGAAAGTCAAAGCAATTTTAAGCATGCTCAAAGAAGTCAACCAAACATGTATCAACTTCAAAAATTCATAAGTCAGTGATAACAAATGATAAATGAATGGGATCAACACCATGACAAAGATTAAGATGTCTAGTAATCACATGTAAAATTTCAAATTCATCTAATAAAGTATGAGAATTTCACAAATGAAATGGGAACATGTATCACACAAGTCAACATTTTGGCTAGACAGGGGAGAAAAATCTCAAACAATTAGGAAATAGCTCAAATAATTCCAGAAAATTCACACATAAACTAGACATAAAAGAGTAGGTTCATGCAAAAATTCACATCAACTGGAGGTCAGGAAGCATGGTAAAGAAAATCATGAAATTGCACATCATTGGTGTGACACAAATTGTCACACCCTAATTCAAAAATTCATAACTCAATGACCAGATAAGATAAATTCATGAAATCTACATCAAAATCACCATGGATGAGTCTACTTTATGCACAAAATATTTCAGGGCCATTGGGTAATGCATGACTATTTCACAAAGGATTTGGCAAAGGGTACAAAATATGCATACATGTTACAAACCCTAATACCATTTAAAATTCGACCATGCAAAAATTCTGGAAAAATCATGATAAAATACTAGACATCAAGATGAACACAATGCAAAAATTTCCATGAATTTTGGATTAACAATGAATGAGATGTGATTTTTGTAAAATTGAGTAACAAAATGAAATTAATATTGAAACAAATTAATGAATTAATCAAAATAATTGTGACCGGTGGCAGTGTTGTAATTCTGTGGATGTTTTAGTGAAACGGTGCACACCGTTTAGATGCGTGTCACTCAGCGATAGGGCATGGCAAAGGCACAGTGGAATTTCTCATGCAGAAACACGAACCCAGCATCCAAAACGCGTTTCCAGTGGTCAAAACATTTCTGGGTTTCAAAATCATTAGGGTTTCGTGTTACAGTGTTCATGCTCATAATCATGAAGAACTTTTTTTCCAGAAACTTGAATCCAACATACCAATCGAAACATCAAGCAATGCACATCAATATTCCAGCAACCATTAAGCTTAAATCATGCAAGAATGGAAGAAACGAGCAAGATAACATTTAAACATCAAAGTTCATTTCACCATATCTCTCTAAATACTCAACCATTCATCACGATTCAAAGTGCAAAATAATCAGCAAGGCAAACTCTACACAAAGCATAGCATCATTTCAAGAAATGAGAGATTCGAAATACATATCAGATTTGAAGAGCTGAGTTGGATCGTGGTTGTTTGGATGCAAGAGGTCAAAACAGATGCTCCTTATGCTTTGAAATGATGAATGGAGAAAGGCTTGTTAGCTCAAAGACCCTGGGAATAGCTCAGATTGAAAATCACCATTGATGAACTTGGAGAAAACAGAACTCGAAATGAGCTTCCAGTTAAGAAAATGATGCTCAAAATTGCTTGCAAAGTGGTGGTAAATGATGCGGTAAGAACCAATGCACGAGTTCTTTTGCAAATTGGCCGAAAATGCCAGGTGAAGAAATTCTGTTTTGAGAGGAAAATGGTTTTCTCTTAGTGAGTGTGAGGCTGCTGCTAGCTAGGGTTGTTTCAGAAAGAATATGAAGTATATATGTGGTGATTAGTGTGTGTGTTAGTTGATTAATTGAGTGGTAATCCAAAATTGGCTTAATGAAGTGTGTTTTGCTAATTAGTGGTTTTCACACACAAGTGGTGTATGTGCATGGATGGCTGCGAAATTTGGGCCTAGACAAATCCAAAACATTGTTTCTGAACATGTGCAAGTGGTAGAATTGGTTGAAATTGGTTATTTCACAAAATCACTTTTTCACCTCACTTGAAATTAATTCAAGTGAGTTCAAAAATGCCATTTTGAATGGTTATGTTTTGATGCATGATGATGACATTTTTGGAAAGAGGGGATCAAATATGACTTGTAGGAAAAAACCCCACCAAATTTGGCCAAATGGTTTGAGAGATATGGCCTTTTGAAGTTCACAAATTTTTGAGATTGAATTGATCATAACTTGCCAACCATACATGGGAATTGAGTGTTCTTGGACTTTTTGGAAATGGGAGAACAAGATATTCAACTTTCATGTTGGGCAAAAATTCATTTGGAGCTTGTATCATGATGTAAGTTTAAGATCAAGAAGTTTCCATTTTTGGCAAATTCCAATTACAGGTCAACTTTCTATTTCTGGAAATTTCTTGTCTGACTTTATTTTCTTCACTGTGGATGCTTGACATGATATATGAAGCTTATATAAGCATGAATGAGACCTCTCAGACCAAATCCCATCACCAAATCACTGATTAAATGGACAGTTGACCAAGTTTGACTTTTCTAGGGTTTTGCCTGACTGAAGCACCTTCTGATGAATTCCAAACCCTAATTCCTTGATATTTTGATTCCAAATGATGTCCCAAGTCATATGAACTCTTGATTATTGATCATGGTGCCCAAATTCTGCAAGAATGGCCACCATCCATTGCAATGACTGACTTTGACTGATTTTGACCTAATTGGCTGATGATTGCTTCAGCTGCAAGTAACATGGTTAGATGACAATATTTTTGTACTTTTTGGTTAGTAAACATATGAAAAGCAAAGATATACAAATGCAAGACATGCTTGGTGATCAAGAACCAACTCACAAGGTACCCACCCACTAGGAGGGAAGCTAGGGCATGCAATGATCCTTGAGGCCATGATATGATATGATATGGGCCATGAGGGATCTTAGGGCCCAAATTGGGGTCTTACAGATGCCCCTATTTAAGGTCATTCTAGCCGGAGAAGTGAAGTTTAGAAATCTTCATCTCGACGCGGTAGAATGGGCTTAAATAACAGTAATGAGACAAATTTTGGTCCCTAAGAGACCTCATGATGCAAATGTATGCATGCAAAAGACACAAACTCTGTGGGGAATATGATTCACACAGAAGAAAAGACGATCCATCGGAGTAATGCACTCACCAGGAACAGAGACTCTGACAAGACTCTAGTTGGGGATAAACAAAACTGACACAGCGTGAACAAGACACGACTCTAATTAGAGAAACAGAAATCAGACTGGAGACCTCACTCGGGAGTGAAGGACTCACACCGGGGAAAAGAAAATTCCAAAGGAAAATAAATCCATTGGAGAGACACAAGCTGACTCCTGGGGGAGAAGCAACAGGAAAACTTCACTGAGGAAGCACCAAAGAAAATGAGGTGTTACCGGTATAAGGGTAACAAACTCAGGAAGAATGAATATCTAAGACCGGTATAAGGGTGAGAGATATCAATCAACCGAACATCTGAGGAAGACCTGGAACAGGTACATAAACTCAGGAAAATCTGACTCCACAAGGGACCGAGGTCATAATAGGGAGCAGAAAGGAAGGAACACCAAGGATACCGGTTACTGGGTATATAATAGGTGACCGACCGAATCGTGAATTGGTATATATGCCAAGACACTCATCATCCGAAAGGAGGGCTTGAAAAAGCAAATCGACTTATAGGATGGACATTCGAATCCACAACGGGAAAACGAATCTTACTCGACTGGGGACACAAACCCAAAGAGTGCATGAGATATAATATCCATTACCGGCAGACCGTGGATAAGATACTCGCATGAGATATATTATCTATTACCGTCAGAACATAGATAATAAACTCGCATGGTAAGAAACACCAGAGATACCGGTTACTGGGTATATAATAGGTGATCTACCGAAACGTGAATTGGATTTCACTTCCAAAACACTCATCATCCTGAAGAGAGCGAAAGCAAACTTGTTTATAGGATGGACATTCGAATCCACAACGGGAAAACGAATCTTACTCAACTGGGGACACAAACCCAAAGAGTGCATGAGATATAATATCCATTACCGGCAGACCGTGGATAAGAATACTCGCATGAGATATATTATCTATTACCGTCAGAACGTAGATAATAAACTCGCATGGTAAGAAACACCAGAGATACCGGTTACTGGGTATATAATAGGTGATCTACCGAAACGTGAATTGGATTTCACTTCCAAAACACTCATCATCCTGAAGAGAGCGAAAGCAAACTTGTTTATAGGATGGATATTCGATTCTACAAAGAATACGAATCTTGCTCAGCTGGGGAAAATCAACAAAGGATTCCAACTAAAGAGCGCATGAGATATATTATTCATTACCGGCAGACCGTGAATAATATACTCGAAAGGAAAAGACACCAGAGATACCGGTTACTGGGTATATAATAGGTGACTAACCAAAGACGAGAGAGACAATCGATACCAAGCATCCGGGTAAACGAAAGACAACTCAAAGGGATAAATTGCAAGCATCCGGCAATTATCCGCCATCAAAGAAACATTCGATTCCGCAAAGGGAAATAACGAATCTTACTCAACAAAGAAAACACGAAAGGCTTCGACTGAAGAGTGCATGAGATATATTATTCATTACCGGCAGACGGTGAATAATATACTCGCATGGAAGATTATCCACAACCGGTTACTGGGTTAATAAAGGATAAATCAACCGAAAAGAAAGGCATCGGGATACCAAACTAGGTATATAATGATAACCAATCAAAAGGAACAACAGACATTACCAACAAAAGGGTAAATGAAAGGCGATCTGCTGAGGATTCACTGGTGAGAGTCAATGATCCGGGGAACACAATCACTGACAAAAGGTGAAAGGACCCGCTGGGGATAAAATTGCTAGCATACGGCAATTATCCACAAAAGACTTGCTGGGAATATAAGTGCTGATCTGAGCAACTTATCCAAGCAAAGGAAAATCAACATCAAGAAATAGATGAAGATAACCACAAGGGAAATTGTCATCGGTTGGGATGAACAACAAAGTTAACTCTGCAAGGAGAGAACGGGGTTTATGACTACCGGTTTGTAAGTAGAAAAACCGCAAAGATAGGACTTACAACTGCTGGTTTGTAGGCAGAGGGCCAAAAGGGGGTGGAGGTGACCATAAAATTAGGGTTTACATCTACCGAATACGGGGTAGAAGACCAACAACTCCGCGTGGGGATAGAACAAATCACAAATCCGCACGGGAAACCAAAATAGGGTTTATAACAAACCACAAACTGCTGAAGAGTAGGAAAATAGGATTTACAACTACCGGTATGAGGGTAGAAAACCAACAACTCTGGCTGGAGAATAAAAGGTGTATAACCACAAATTCTGTCAAGAAAGCCAGGAAAAATAGGACTTATAACTACCGGTATGAGGGTAGAGGCCCGAAACTACTCCGCTGGGGAACAACCCACTGGGAAGCACAAGACATCACAAATAGCCAATTCGGGAATAATCCGAAAAGACAGGCTGAATCAAGACACGTCCTAATGAGGATATAACTCAAATAGGAAAATCCATCCCAATATATGTGTTGGGAGGAAACGGAAGAAACCGTCATCCACGAGGATATATCTCGGTGGGGAACTGCAGAAGGAAAGACAACATTTTCTGCTTATAGGCTGACTCTATATGGAGAGATTTATAACACCCGACATCTGCTTGGGGAGACCTGTAAAGAGATCTATATCACCCAAAAGCAGGGAACGACAAACAAAGGATACATGGCAAGAAATGCAACATGAATATCTGAATGTTTATGAATATGCATGAATATGCGTGATTTATGTTTGATGAATGCTGACAAAACAGACAATTCTAACACGAACAGGTCCAGGAACTAAACGCCCGGTATTATACTTCCAGGGGAAAAACCAGCTGGAGAGCCAATCTGCGGAGATCTACATGCTGTAAAGCAAAGATCTGCGAGTACTGCTGAAGAAGCAGAGGATCGGAGATATCAGGAAACAACCCAATCAGGGTACAGAAAGTCACAACGGGCAAAACAGCCACCAAGACGAATCTGTAGGGGAACAAGAGAAGTCCCAAAGTATCTGCAGGGGATCCCAATGTTAACTGAGAAACAAAGGGTGCGTTGCACAAGCACGAACTGCTGTAGAAGCAACTCCACATAACTCCGCTGGGGGACAACCCACTGAGGGAGAATGATATCATCCAAATAGAATCTAACTGCAAAAGCAACTCTACTGGGGAAAACTGTCGGCTACTCTCCTGGGGAACAAACCACTGAGGGAGGACATATCACACAAGTAGATTCTGCAACGAACCACTCCACTTGGGGAGAATATACATAGCGAACTGATCACAACAAGTAGATTCTGCAATATAAGCCACTCTACTGGGGATCACAAACAGTCAGGAAATAAATCCGTTCTCGGGAGACTAGAGCCATCATCCGACCATACTGGGGATTGAAGGAGTATTCAACAGGCAAAGCTGCCACAACAAACATTCTGCAGACTAAGCTGAGGAAAAGATGGATGAAAAACTGGGATGTCAACCCAAATCAACCACTGAGTAGGAAAATAAATCCTGCTCTGCTGATGAGAGAAACTCTGATGGAGAGATAGCAACAATTCCGCAGACGACTTCGCCGGGGAAAAGGTAAAGTACCGGGTATCAAACCGCTGACTTACCGAGTCTTTCAAAAAGAAAGCGATTGTGCTGAGGAAACAGACAAATCCGCTGGCAACTGCACTGGGGAGAGTGACAACAACTCTGCTCGCGAATCCGATGGGGATATCAATAACAGCTCTACTCGTGACTGTGCTGAGGAGACAAATAAAGTCTGGGGCAGGCGACCCACTGAAGAAAGTGACGGGGCACCAAGATGACAAACCATCAACCGCCGAAACTTCACAAGAAACACCCATGCTGGGTAAAACTGCTGCTGGAGAAAATGAAGTCTTCAACAACACTCTGCTTGCGACTATACTGGGGAACAACCCCAACAACAACTCTGTTTGAGGAACAACCCCAACAAAGATCTGAAGAAAGAAGATACCACCAAACCAGGAATATGAACAAATGTCTTACCTGTTGGAAATCATGTCACCCTCGGGAGAGCACTGAGATATTCTTAAGTATCCTTTCAATCTTGTGAATGTTCACTTTGTTTAAAACAAAAATTTTGAAAAATTTGTTTGTTTAAAACAATGACATTTTATCAATTTAAAACATGCAAAACATTTGTTGAATTGAAACAAATAAGAGTGCAAATAATTGGATAAAAAGCTCAAATTGATTTGATGGAATGGTAGCCTACAAATGGCAAGACCCCATAGATCTGTACAAATTTGAAATCAGTGATATATATTGGAAGAGGGCTACATTGAACATAATGATCCTTTCTCTACCAATTTGAATCTCGATGTATCCGAAACTTCAGTTGACGACGAATCGAGAATTTTCTGACGAAATGACGACTGATGAACAGAAAGTCTTGTCAGGATGCAGTCACTTGCCAAATCCCTAATTTTTGCCTAGATTGCCCCAGGGTGAGGTACTCAATCTAGCGGGATGCAAATATATCTCTTTTTTCCAAGTCTCTAATTTTTGCCTGAATTACCCTTGCGGGTTCTCCACCGAGACGCTCATTTTTGCCTAAGCCGCCCTTTCGGGTTTTCAACTTAGCGAGCTATTCTGTTTTTTTTGCATATACTTTTTTTTCTAGGCAAAGTATCTCTTAACTGCATCTGAATTCACAGGACGAGTGAAATCCTCCCCATCCATTGTTGTAAGCATCAAAGCACCGCCTGAAAAGGCTCTCTTAACAACATATGGACCCTCGTAGTTTGGAGTCCACTTGCCCCTGGAATCGGGCGCGAAAGACAAAACTTTCTTGAGCACAAGGTCACCTTCTCGGAACACACGAGGCTTGACCTTCTTGTCGAATGCTTTCTTCATTCTTTGCTGATATAACTGACCATGACATATGGCAGTCAATCGCTTCTCTTCGATCAAATTCAGTTGGTCGTAACGACTCTGAATCCATTCTGCATCAGTCAACTTGGGACTTGAGGGTTTTAATTTTTCTTTTTTTCTTTTGGAAAAAATTTTGAAAATTTTTTCCTGTTTTTTTGATTTTTTTCTTATTTTTCACCCTCTTCTCTTTTTTCCTCTTTTTTTTTTTTTTTTTTTTTTTTTTTTTATTGCATTTGCAATGCCCCAGTTTGACTGCTTTGCTGATTCTCATGATACAACTGAATGAGCTTCTTTTGTGCTCAAGAAGGATAGGAAATCTCATCAGGAATCCCCTTCAACATCATCTTCCTCGCTTCAGATACAAGGACTTCAAGATTGGGAGATGGCGTTGGATCATTATGTTCAATGGGTTTAGAAATCCCTGCATAATGATTCTGGATAATGAAAAGCTTTAGAATGTTAAACAAGCAAATCATTTATGCAGATGAAAAGGCTGTTTTTGTTTTTCATGGTTTTTTGTGATCACTGATTTCATGCAAAAGCAAAAAGTGAAAACAAATGGAAAAACAAATGTTTAACAATGCATTAATTGAATGAAAACATCATTGTATTAAATGCTTCGCCAACAATGTCATCACTTCTCCTTTTGGCATGGGAGAAGGGTTTTGAACAAAGTGAACAAATCACGTTGACTTATGAATGACCGTAGGAACATCCACAGCGACCCAATTGTGGCAGACACCACCAGGTATGATGAAATTGTTCAGATCCTCTGCATCCTCTTCGATGATAGCAGCATCTTCCTCTTCTTCAGGTTGATCAGCATGGATGAATCCTCCACTTGTGAACAAACCTTGCTCGTTGAATGCCCCAGAACCATAGCCAATGCCAGCCCGGGATCGGTTATCTTCAAGTTCAAGCACTTTCCCTAAACCAGCGACTGCACCACATTCAATGGCCAGCTTCGCATCACGGTAGGAAGTGAATGAAGGAGACTTCTTCTCGATTGGTTCATCAATAGACAAAGCTTGGAACTGAGTTCCAACTTCATCCTCTGCGTCAATGTACGAGAAAGAAGACAGATGGCTAACCAGGAGAGCCTTTTCTCCCCCTACTACAACCAATTTCTTGTTCTTGACAAACTTCAGCTTCTGGTGTAGGGTGGATGTCACGGTGCCAGCCTCGTGAATCCATGGTCTGCCTAAGAGACAGCTATAAGATGGGTGGATGTCCATTACTTGGAAAGTAACCTGGAAATCACTTGGTCCTATCTTGATTGGGAGATCAACTTCCCCAATCACGGTCTTGCGCGACCCATCAAAAGCCTTCACAACGACCCCACTCTGCCTCATAGGAGGACCTTGATATGACAATCTGGAGAGTGTGGATTTTGGCAATACATTAAGAGATGATCCAGTGTCCACCAGCACATTGGACATTGCATCAGATTTGCAATTCATGGAGATATGTAAAGCCATGTTGTGGTCTCTTCCCTCCTCAGGGAGATCAGCGTCACAAAAGCTCAAAGTGTTGCAAGCGGTGATGTTTGCAACAATACTATCAAACTGCTCCAGGGTGACGTCATGATCAACGTACGCCAGGTCCAAGACTTTTTGCAGAGACTCCCTATGGGGTTCTGAATTCAGCAACAGAGAAAGAATGGAAATCTTGGAGGGCGTGTGTAGAAGCTGGTCTACAATGTTGTACTCACTCTTTCTGATGAGCCTCAGCATCTCATCAGATTCTTCATCAACGATGCCACTTGGGCCAGCTGAAGAAACAGGAGTCTTTTGTACGGAGGAGGATGGTTGGGCAACATCAAGTGCCGGATTCTGAACATTCATCGCGGTCCCCACAGGGCGCTCAACAGATTCAGAAGCAACAGGGGCTTTAGCAGGTGCAGAAAACACACGACCACTTCGGGTCAACCCACTCACATCAGCAATATTAGTTACGGAAGTTGAAGGCAAAGGAACCTCTACCCCATCCTGAACAGCAACAGGGCTATATCTGAAAGGTACAGCTCGATCAGACGAGTAAGGCACAGGGCCTGCCGGTTTAATGACCAAAGAAGGGGAAACCTTCGGCTTGTTGCTATTGTAACGAATAACAACGGGCTCGGGCAGCTTGAACACTGGTGAGATGACATTCACTTCAGGTTCGACTTCATCAACATTGCGATTCTGCAGAATCTCAATGGTACCCTCATTCAACATCTTCTGAAGCTCTCTGCGGACCCGGTCGCAACCCAAGCGGTTAATTGAGCAGACGCGGCACTTGTCGTGGTTATGCTCCAAATAGCTGTACTGACACAGCATACGGTGTAAATCAACCAACGACTGCCTGATATGGCTCACATATCTAACCTTGTACTTCCCAAGGCATTCCTGAATCATGTTCACAGACTTCCCATGCGCAGGCAATGGGTTCTTGGTGACGTTCGGGCTTGAGTCCTCGAAACTCAGGATTCCACTTCTCATAAGGTCTTGCACCTTATTCTTCAATGGAAAGCAGTTTTCTACATTGTGGCCCGGAGCACCGGAATGGTAGACACAATGCTGGTCTGGTCTGTACCACCATTGTGGATTTGTAGGAATGGCAGGAGGATCCTTGGGAGAAACCAATTTCCTTTCCAACAGGGAAGGATAAAGCTCTGCATATGTCATAGGAATTGGATCGAAGCTGACCCTCTTCCTATCATAATTCATGTTAGCTTGATTGGTTGTACTTCCACGAGGCTGGTAAGCCTGTTGCTGTGGACGTTGCTGTTGCTGATACTGTGGTTGCTGATATTGCTGCTGATGCTGATATTGTTGATGTTGATATTGCTGATGTTGAGGAGCGTTGTCTTTGAAGACAGGTGCTACGTGAGCCACCTGGTGCTGATGACTGGCATGTCGTGCAGGCTTGCTCTGAACAGAGGGTCTTCTATGCTTTGGCTGAGATTGCACAGCATGTGCTTCACCTTCTTTCCTCTTAAACGCTCCATATCGTTTAGAGGAAGAACCATCATCTTTGGCCAACCGTCCTTCACGGACACCTTCTTCAAGACGCATCCCCATATTCACCATCTCGGTGAAATCAGAGGGAGCGCTTGCTACCATCCGCTCATAATAAAATGAGCCAAGAGTCTTCAGAAAGATCTTGGTCATTTCCTTCTCTTCCAGCGGTGGAGTTATTTGAGCTGCCAGCTCTCGCCATCTCTGGGCGTACTCCTTGAACGATTCCTTATCTTTCTGTGACATGGACCTGAGTTGATCTCGGTCAGGCGCCATATCGACGTTGTACTTATATTGCTTGACGAAAGCTTCACCAAGGTCATTGAAAGATCGGATGTTGGCACTGTCCAGGCTCATGTACCATCTGAGCGCGGCACCAGACAGACTATCTTGGAAATAATGAATCAGGAGTTGATCATTATCAGTCTGTGTTGACATCTTCCTGGCGTACATGACCAGGTGAGCGAGTGGACAGGTGTTCCCCTTGTATTTTTCAAAGTCTGGGACCTTGAACTTGATCGGTATCTTGACACCGGGAACTAGGCAGAGTTCGGCTGCAGACTTGCCGAAGAGATCTTTGCCACGGAGAGTCCTCAATTCCTTTCTCAGCTCAAGGAATTGATCGTTCATTGCGTCCATCTTTTCATGAACATCTGAGCCCTCAGAAGCCTCAGAGTGATAGATGGTGTCGTCTACCCTAGGCATGGTATGCACGACAGGAGGAGCGGGAACAGGGACCGGGCTAGATGCTGGCATTTGAGCAAATGTTGGAGCTGGCAGATCAGGCATAAAGCCTGGAGGCATCCCCCAAGGAAAACCGGGAGGCATAGCATTGGGCTGATGAGCACTGACTGGCACCGTTGAAGTAGCTACTTCGGATATAACCGTCCTCTGAACAGGAGTTGCCGGCTGTTGAGCAGGCTGGTTCTGAGCAGCAAGGAGTTGCTCCATCAAAGCGCCAAGTCTGGCGACCTCTTCCTTCAGTTCTCTGTTCTCTTGCTCAAGTTGCTCCATGACCCTTTCAGAATTGACCCGCGTATAATACCGGTGAGTCAGCTTGTCTTCAAAATAAATGAAGAACACAAGGTTAGGACAAGACGACCAGAAACAAAGGGTACCTGTTTATGCAAGAATGATGCATGAAATGCTTGTGCAAATGCTTTGTTTTTTCAAGGAACCCTTAGGGTATTACTTGCAATATTTTGAATATTTAAACATTTAATTGCTCATGGAAAATATTTCATTCAATATATCAAAACAAAGAAATACAGCATTCTTGGATTCATTACAAAGAGAAAAGGTAAATGACATCCTATGGATCCCTAACAGCTCGGGATGCTGGAAGACGAGAAGTGCACAACTTCTTGATCTCTCTCTCATAGGCAGCCTCCATATCAGCTTTCTCCTTTGCAAGTCGATCATACCTCCTCTTCCAGAATTTGGATGACTGAGGAAGCAGGGAAGTCCAAGTGTCGTTCGGATCGTCGATCACTCGGTGCTCGAGAAATTCAATCATAGCGTCCTTCTCCTTGAGCTGCTGCAGCAATTCTTCTCTTTCACGGATCCAAGCACGCGAAAGGTCTTCTTCTCTCAACTCCTCTACACGTTGGGTAGGGAGGGTTGAAGGCCCAGCCACATCCAACAGTGTAGGTCTTGGATGATCATACGGCATTAGGTAGGTGGCAGCTCTCTGTCTGACCCAAGAGGTGTATGGCTCCAAAGCAATGCAGTTCTTTGGACCCAACTCGTTCCTACTCTTCTTGTGAATACTGCGCCATGCACGGACAAATCTGGCTTTCAGGCCTTGGGGATCTTTACCCTCCTGGAAGAACACACCTTCTAACAGAATGTTATTAGGTTTATCCTTCAGGGGGAACCCAAGCTGACGACGTGCAAGAATAGGATTGTAGGTAATCCCACCACATGTACCAAGAAGAGGCACATTAGGGAATTCACCACAATAATCGATGATCTGAACGGTATCATACACGCGATCATACCAGGTGATATCATCATTGGTGAGAGACATGAGTCTCTGAGACCACCGTAGACATCCCTTGTTCTCCTTGAAAGCAACTGTCTGCGGCAAGTGCGAAATAAACCACTTGTACAGCAGGGGTAAACAGCAGACAATGACTCCTCCACCCTTCATATTCCTTAGGTGCAAAGAGACATAGGCGTCGCCCAACAAAGTCGGAACGGGATTAAGAACTGAGAAGATCCTAATGGCGTTCATGTCCACGAACTTGTCGAAGTTGGGAAACAGCACCAACCCATAGATGAGCAGCACAAATAGAGCCTCAAAGGCATCCTCACTCATGGCCTTCCCATAAAAGGTAGCTTGGGCAATGAGGAACTCGGAAGGAAAACCCTGAATTCCGCCTTTGGTAGTCAGATTAGCTCTAATCAGATCTTCATCTATATGCAACAGACTTGCAATCTCTCGAGCAGATGGAATACTCTCTAGGCCACTGAACGGCACTTGATCCAGAATCGGAATCCCAATGAGATGAGAATATTCCTCCAAAGTCGGCAATAACTGGAAGTCCGGAAATAAGAAGCAATGATGCAAGGGATCGTAGAACTGAGCCAAGGTACTCATCAATCCTTCGTCAACCTGAGTGGTGAGCAGAGGTAGAAGCTTCCCATAACGAGCTTTGAAACCCAAGGGATCTAATACATACGATGTCAGATTCCTTAACTCTTTTACGTCGGGCTGTTTAAAGCTGTACTTCTTTGTATGCCTTTTTGGTCTTTCCATGTCTGAAAATTTTGCAAATAAACCCTTTAAGTTCCTTGAAAATTTTCTTTTTCTGATGACATGAATGCGGATGAATGCATGAATGTATGAATGCAACAAGCACACTCAAGGATCAAACAAAGCACACCAAACAAAGGTCGTGGGAAAGCTCATTGTATCCCTAATATCAATCATCCATTTTGGTGGATTTAGGTTTTCACCTTATCGACACCCAAGTTCCATTGATATTAACGGTACATGAACCGGTTCGAACATCCTTAATATCAACCAGCCGCTTTGGTGGATTTTAGGTTTTACACCTGATCCGGGATCCATTGATATTAACAATGTTTGAACGACTCAACCACGAATCACGGGTTTGTTGAGAGTCACGAGCATGGAGTCTCGGTTAAGAACCACCCAAAGGGAGTGTACTAGGGTTTAAACCTGCCAGACATGTTCTATCAGAGGTTCCCATAATCATCGTTCCATCTTTCGAATATTATCGGAGGAACGAATACTCGTATTCCAAGAATATTCTCAAGAGAAACTCTTATGAGTGTAGTATCGCGTGACAATCGCATCAGAACTTACATCTGAACGACCTTCGCACTACGGTCCTAAAAAATAGGCCAAGATGGGTTTGGTAAACTAAGGTCCTTGGCTTCTGCGGAACATGATTGAAAGAATAACGCCTAACCACAAATAACTTGTGTGACATTATTAATCCAACATGACCTCCACCAAGTGAATGGACTCGCAAGTCAACTGGCTAAGGAATACTCCACACCAGTCAACAAGACTATGCCATTCTCCTATCCTAGAGTGCACTCGAGTTCGGGTATAGAACTCATCTCACAGATCACCAAAGCAAACAGCAAATGTATATCAAGCAATTCAATCATTACAATCAATACAGTGATCCCAAATTGTACAAAAATATGTCATATAACAAATAATAATATAGCACAACAAGAGTGAAAAGTAGGCAATACAACCAGGGATCGTTTTCCCCAGCAGAGTCGCCACTTTTCTGTAGCGGTGTATTCGTCTCTATATGATATGTCGATTAAACCATAAGCAAAGCATACAATGAAATTTCGAGTCGCCACCGCACTTTTATTTATCCAAAGGACTGGCTAAAAAGCGAACAAAAGCCTAAGAAGTTTTACACGTAGAAAACTAATAAAAAGATCAGAGAGTCTGGGTAAGGGGTAAATTACGCAATGGGAAGGTGTTAGGCACCCACTACGTCCTAGGTACTCCTAGGGAGCCCTTTTCACACTTGTTGTAAAAGATTGTTATTTGTTATGACATAAATATTGTGCAAACATGATTGGGATGATGAGAAAAGAATATACAATTTTTATTGGGTTTGAACGGATGAACCCGCTGCCTACGTACCTTCCATCAAAGGTAAGGATCAAAACGCCGTAGTTCGGCTAACAGATTTCCAAAAGTTGGTGGATTCAATTTTAAACAATAGCACTGAGGCTTTTCATTATCAATGGGAGAAAACTCGACCAAGACCAACATCCACCATGCGAGGATAGCTTCGACGTACTAGAGGGGTTAGCCCTGTTTTCAGTACGGAAGTCTTATAGTCGACTCACTAAGGATAAGGTGAGGTTTACATCAACCACAAAGATAATTGAAACCTATGGCTAATGCATGAAAAGATTAACAATGGACAAAGCCAAAACAATTGAATGAGTGAAGTTAATTGTTTGTGATTGTGAAAATAGAGTCAAAGTATGATTAAGATTGATTCAAAAGAAGTGTTATGAAATGGAGTTTGAAAAAGTCAAGGACTTGGGGTCCAGGTTTTTAGTTTGAAAACATGAAGATGTTTGCACAATATCTATGTCAAGTTTAAAAATCAAAGTGTGAAAAGGTTTAGGACATAATGGGGATGAATGGATGGAGATGGATTATAAAACTTCTTAGAAGGTTCACCTCTTGAAATCATATAGAAGATGATTCAAGTGTGTCCTTTGGAATAAGCAATGGATAATAATAATGTAAGCAAACAAATGATACCGGATGCCACTCAATGGTCTTACTCCAATCTCACAAACAAAAAGCGGATACCGGATACCAATAGATGGATTTACACCAATCTCCTAAAACAAAACTGGATATCAGATGCCACTCAATGGACTTATACTAATCTCCTAACAAAATGAAACTTGGATACCGGATGCCAATCTGTCTGGGCTTAAACCAATATCCAACATATGATCATAGGAAAGCAAATGCCAACTTGCAGGGACTTATAATTGCATCCTCACATAGAATCAAACAAACGCAACAATGATCATAGGATAGCAAATGCCAACTTATAGGGACTTACAATTGCATCCTCACTTAAACAAAGAAAAGCACATATGATCATAGGAAAGAAAATGCCAACTTACAGGGACTTATAATTGCATCCTCACATACAACAAACAAATGCATCAAGCAAAGATAAAATGAGTGGCCAATGTGATGGTCTTATACTCACTTCCATATCCTAGGAGCAATGGCCAATGGATGGTCTTACAATTGTCCTCAATGGGTAAACAACAATGATAAGTCATAAAGACAAATGAGATGGTTATGCATTAATGAGCAATAAATGATGATAAATGCATAAAGCATACAAGCAAACATGTGCATATGAATAGAACAATCAATCAGTGAAGTCAATCAGCACACACTATAACCAAACAAGGAGGCTCATACAAAGGGTTAGGCATTGAAGCCAACTGGAATAGGTTAATGGTGCTCTTAACCTTGCCATTGAGGGGGCTAAGGTGAAGCAGATGAGAGGAGATGAGGGGTGTGCCTCATTGCTCTTATCCCTGGTCAGGGAGAGCATTTGAATATCAGAAAGTGTGGGAGTTCAGAAAGTAGGAACTCTCTCCACATATTAGACTCGATTGATCTTGGGTTTGGATCTCAATGCTACAACCATGTAATGGGAGCAAGGAGAAGACTCACAGAATAGTAGGAGATAGGTTGCTTATCTCTTTGATCTACCAATTGCCTTATTTGAAGGACTTTTCCTGCTTGGGACAAATATAAACACACACAAGCATTGCCTCTTAAGGAGGACTTCAGACAGTTGCCTGGCCAAGTAACAGGCCAGGTCTTCCAGACTACATGAAGAAAAGGGATTATACCTCAATGCAAATTGCTATAAAGCAAAGCAAAGCAAGTTCAAAGAACTAAGCAACTAATGGTACCTGAAATAGTCAAACAGAATCAGTACACCATTCAAAAGTCAAAGCAAAACGAGAATAGAATTAACAGTCAACATAAGCAGATGAATGTGCAAAGCACGAGACTCAAATCATATAAGTCAAGCCACCTACAAAACAAAGAGGTTAGCTCATGATAAACAAATCAAGCTCAAACAAATTTGTATGATTTCTTTGAAGCATTTGTTGCTTAACCTGAAACAATGAACTCAAACATAAGCAACAGGACCACTAGGACAAGCCTAGGGTCAAAATGGGATGAGAAAGTCAAAACAGCATGTGATATCAAATCAAAATCAAGTTCAAACATTTAAGAAGCAAACTCAATTGGTCCCACATTCATATCATTCATCATCATGATTTCATAAGCGAAGGAAGTCAAAGCATGGCAAATGAAAGCTCATAGAAGTCAACAGCAAGACTTAGCTCAAAACCAATCATAATAAATTCCAAAAATCATCAAATAATTCATGATCAATCATAATCCATAACATGACATGCATATAAAATTTCAGCTCATTTGGATCATGGGAAGATAGTCAATGAAAATCAGAAAGTCAAAGCAATTTTAAGCATGCTCAAAGAAGTCAACCAAACATGTATCAACTTCAAAAATTCATAAGTCAGTGATAACAAATGATAAATGAATGGGATCAACACCATGACAAAGCTTAAGATGTCTAGTAATCACATGTAAAATTTCAAATTCATCTAATAAAGTATGAGAATTTCACAAATGAAATGGGAACATGTATCACACAAGTCAACATTTTGGCTAGACAGGGGAGAAAAATCTCAAACAATTAGGAAATAACTCAAATAATTCCAATAAAATTCACACATAAACTAGACATACAAGAGTAGGTTCATGCAAAAATTCACATCAACTGGAGGTCAGGAAGCATGGTAAAGAAAATCATGAAATTTCACATCATTGGTGTGACACAAATTGTCACACCCTAATTCAAAAATTCATAACTCAATGACCAGATGATATAAATTCATGAACTCTACATCAAAATCACCATGGATGAGTCTACTTTATGCACAAAAAAATTCAGGGCCATTGGGTAATGCATGACTATTTCACAAAGGATTTGGCAAAGGGTACAAAATATGCATACATGTCACAAACCCTAATACCATTTAAAATTCGACCATGCAAAAATTCTGGAAAAATCATGATAAAATACTAGACATCAAGATGAACACAATGCAAAAATTTCCATGAATTTTGGATTAACAATGAATGAGATGTGATTTTTGTAAAATTGAGTAACAAAATGAAATTAATATTGAAACAAATAAATGAATTAATCAAAATAATTGTGACCGGTGGCAGTGTTGTAATTCTGTGGATGTTTTAGTGAAACGGTGCGCACCGTTTAGATGCGTGTCACTCAGCGATAGGGCATGGCAAAGGCACAGTGGAATTTCTCATGCAGAAACACGAACCCAGCATCCAAAACGCGTTTCCAGTGGTCAAAACATTTCTGGGTTTCAAAATCATTAGGGTTTCGTGTTACAGTGTTCATGCTCATAATCATGAAGAACTTTTTTTCCAGAAACTTGAATCCAACATACTAATCGAAACATCAAGCAATGCACATCAATATTCCAGCAACCATTAAGCTTAAATCATGCAAGAATGGAAGAAACGAGCAAGATAACATTTAAACATCAAAGTTCATTTCACCATATCTCTCTAAATACTCAACCATTCATCACGATTCAAAGTGCAAAATAATCAGCAAGGCAAACTCTACACAAAGCATAGCATCATTTCAAGAAATGAGAGATTCGAAATACATATCAGATTTGAAGAGCTGAGTTGGATCGTGGTTGTTTGGATGCAAGAGGTCAAAACAGATGCTCCTTATGCTTTGAAATGATGAATGGAGAAAGGCTTGTTAGCTCAAAGACCCTGGGAATAGCTCAGATTGAAAATCACCATTGATGAACTTGGAGAAAACAGAACTCGAAATGAGCTTCCAGTTAAGAAAATGATGCTCAAAATTGCTTGCAAAGTGGTGGTAAATGATGCGGTAAGAACCAATGCACGAGTTCTTTTGCAAATTGGCCGAAAATGCCAGGTGAAGAAATTCTGTTTTGAGAGGAAAATGGTTTTCTCTTAGTGAGTGTGAGGCTGCTGCTAGCTAGGGTTGTTTCAGAAAGAATATGAAGTATATATGTGGTGATTAGTGTGTGTGTTAGTTGATTAATTGAGTGGTAATCCAAAATTGGCTTAATGAAGTGTGTTTTGCTAATTAGTGGTTTTCACACACAAGTGGTGTATGTGCATGGCTGGCTGCGAAATTTGGGCCTAGACAAATCCAAAACATTGTTTCTGAACATGTGCAAGTGGTAGAATTGGTTGAAATTGGTTATTTCACAAAATCACTTTTTCACCTCACTTGAAATTAATTCAAGTGAGTTCAAAAATTCCATTTTGAATGGTTATGTTTTGATGCATGATGATGACATTTTTGGAAAGAGGGGATCAAATATGACTTGTAGGAAAAAACCCCACCAAATTTGGCCAAATGGTTTGAGAGATATGGCCTTTTGAAGTTCACAAATGTTTGAGATTGAATTGATCATAACTTGCCAACCATACATGGGAAATGAGTGTTCTTGGACTTTTTGGAATTGGGAGAACAAGATCTTCAACTTTCATGTTGGGCAAAATTTCATTTGGAGCTTGTATCATGATGTAAGTTTAAGATCAAGAAGTTTCCATTTTTGGCAAATTCCAATTACAGGTCAACTTTCTATTTCTGGAAATTTCTTGTCTGACTTTATTTTCTTCACTGTGGATGCTTGACATGATATATGAAGCTTATATAAGCATGAATGAGACCTCTCAGACCAAATCCCATCACCAAATCACTAATTAAATGGACAGTTGACCAAGTTTGACTTTTCTAGGTTTTTGCCTGACTGAAGCACCTTCTGATGAATTCCAAACCCTAATTCCTTGATATTTTGATTCCAAATGATGTCCCAAGTCATATGAACTCTTGATTGTTGATCATGGTGCCCAAATTCTGCAAGAATGGCCACCATCCATTGCAATGACTGACTTTGACTGATTTTGACCTAATTGGCTGATGATTGCTTCAGCTGCAAGTAACATGGTTAGATGACAATATTTTTGTACTTTTTGGTTAGTAAACATATGAAAAGCAAAGATATACAAATGCAAGACATGCTTAGTGATCAAGAACCAACTCACAAGGTACCCACCCACTAGGAGGGAAGCTAAGGCATGCAATGATCCTTGAGGCCATGATATGATATGATATGGGCCATGAGGGATCTTAGGGCCCAAATTGGGGTCTTACAGAACTCACCTTTTCTCTCAAATTTGTCAGATCTAAATTTCAATTTCCTTGATTGATTTTTAGATCTATAGTTCCTAAGCCTTGCTCACCTTGATCCATAGAACTCACTGCAAGCATAAGCATCAAGAGATCGTGCTCTCAAGCTGTTCATTTCAGAGGTTTGCTTCAGAATTTGTTTTCTTCGAATCTACTTATATATTGCATATTTCTTGTTGTTGTTGGGTTGTCTGAAGTCCTTTCCATAGAGACAATCAATTTGTGCTTTGAATTTTCAAATTACATCAAGTTCCAGTTGAACACCACAAAATTCAAGCTCTGATTCCTCTTTCTATGGAAGCCTACAGTGAATTTGGTTGGTACATGGGTGATGTACATCACCCCAAGTTTCATTTGATACATGGATCGTGTCATTTGGTGGAGTTTTAATCTTTGCAAATTTTGGCCGGCGCCGGAAGTTGCCTGGAGAAGACGGTGGTGTACACCATCGTCTGGTCTCCAGATTGATTCTGGACCGTGCATCCTTGTTTCCAGATTTCCTCCAAGCCGCTCAATGTTATGACCTAATTAATGGCAAGGTGTGATTGCATTGACTCCAGTGTTTGGTAGGTGCGCATGTGTGATCCGTGTGATTTTCCAACTCATTTAATGAGCTTCATCCAATGCTCCATGTTTTTCCACATATTTATTTTCTGATTTCATTTTTCTTTTATTTCTTTAATTCCATTTCATTTTCAAAAAATCATATCTCCTTCATTATTGGTCAAAAAAATGTGAGACCAATTGCATTCTTCTTCTTTTAATTTCTAGTTTCTAAAAATGATTTTTAAATTTTTTATTTTATCATTTGATATTTTTTAGGAGTTTTATCTTTTCTGGTTATTTTAAATTCATTTAAAATAGTTTTTGATATTCAAAAAATACAAAAATATTTTTCCAACCTCTTTGAATGATTATAGATCTATGAAAAATATTCTCATCAATTTATTAATTGATTTGAGATTTTAATTCAATTAGGTTATTTTTATGTATTTTTATTTGATCAAAAATAGTTTCTGACTTTTAAAAATGCTGAAATTTTTTGTCAAACTTTGTTTGACCTTGTTGAACTTAGGATAATTCACTTGGACTTTTCAAAGTTGATTTGAAGTGAATTTGAAGTTTGACCTTTCTTTGTTATTTTAATTCAAGTATTATTTAAATTTTGAAAAATACCAAAAATATTTTATTTGTTTCTTGACTTCTAATCTTCATTTTGTTTCTGTTTACTATATTTTGACCTTGTTCTCCTCTATCTTTGGTCAATGCTTGTTGATTACCTCATTTAATTTCCATTAATGCACTTTATTATTCATCTTTTTTTTTCTTTTTTGATCAATGAGTTAAAGATTGGTGGTTAGCCTTGATACATGGGAGGTTTAACCTTCCTTGATTCAAATATAATTCAATTTGATCATGGATCAAGTGAATGGCTTTGCATTAAGGATAGGTTGCTTCCTAATCAAGCAAAGAACCTAAATCAATACAAGGTCATTTCTCATCTTCTTTTTGGCATGGCAAGTTGTAGGAGTTTGATTCACTAATCAAAATCTCTAACTTGTGTTGTTGCCTACATTATTATTGACCGGCCTCAGATAGTTGTGACTTCTACATAAGTCCAATTACGATTGCTTAACATAGCGCTAAATTTCCTTATGGCACACTAATACTAACACTAACCATTAACCATTAACATTTAATTCTTGCACTTTACATTTATGCAATTTACTATTCTTGTACATATTATTCATTTGCTTTTGCTCTTTGCTCATTTGAGCACATGTTTATGTTAATGCAATTTTCCTTTTGCTCACTTGAGCACATAATTGTGTATATATTATTGTGCTTGTACTTTTGTTTTGATTGTTGTGAACCAAATGCAAAAATGGACAAAAAGGACTTAGATTCTAGGACATTCCCTATGCAAAAATGGAGTAAAAAGGCCTTAATGTTGAAGATGGATTAGAAGGACCAAATCTCTAAACTCACTCTTGTCCATTCTTGATTTACTTCATGGAACTTTTTAATGTGTGTGCTTTTGTGCTAGGGATTCCTATTTGAGCCAAATTGAAGAACCATTGTCATGTGCTTCAAAAAGAGAGAGATACAAGAGCCATTGGAAGATTCCTAAGAGCTTTGCTTGCTTGATTGATTGCTTGAGTATACACTTATTTGCTTGATTATTCCAAAGGATGGGAGCTACTTGGATCATCAATATGATCTCAAGAAAGGAACTCCATTTGTGGTCTTGTTTCTTATCCTTCATCTCTTGTATGATTAGGACTTTAGCCATTCTTCTTCTTCCCTCCACTCTAACCCAAGCCAAAACTTTTGTGCAAACATTAACACTTGTTTTCAAACATTAGAAACCTAAGTATTATGCTTTTGTTTTCAAACTTTCTTTTCATAACACTTATTTTGAACTAAATCTTTAAGTCAACTTTGACCATATTTTGAAAATACTTTTCATTGGTAAATATAACTCATTCAAATGCTTTTGTGGTTTAAATGGCCACTTTCTTATCAAAAACTTTTCATAACCTTTAGCTATTAGGTTTGAGTTATCCTTGAGGTAGATGTAATGCTCACCTATAACCTTAGTGATGGACAATGAGTCTTCCATGCTTATTATAGGGTTAACCCCTCATTTGTTCATCAATTGTGCCTTGCTCATGAAGCAACCTCAACCCATGATCAAATACAATCAAGGGAAGTTCTTCCATTCATCATTTCCTGCATATTTGGACTTATTTGAGTGTCCTCAATCATCAATTCATCAAGATATGAGGTTTGGACTTGAGAAGTTGATCAGTCAATTCATCTGACTATTTTGAAGTACACTGAGACCTAACTTTTGATGTGTTTGTCAAATGAAGATGACCCCAAGAGAAAATATGTTCTTAAGAACCTTATGAAAAACTTTCATGTTCATGAAAAATTCATTTGAAGCTTGGAAGTTCATCATCCATTTCAAAACATTATAGGTCATTTTGACTGAAACCCTAATTTTGGGTCAACTTCCCAAGGAAATAACTCATTCATTTTTCATGATTTTGAGGTGAGATCAAATGCATTGGAAAGTTTAAGATGTATACTTCAATTTTTATGTTGAACAAAATTTCATAATCCTAAAATAAATACATGTGATAATGCAAAACATTAATGGTCACTTTGGACCAAAGGCATTGAAATGTGAAAAAGTCCAACTTCAAGTGCCCATAACGTCTTCATCAAAAATCAAGATGATGCAAAATTTAAGTCCAAATTGATTGTCTTGAAAATATCTACAACTTTTATGTTGAAGATTTTGTCATTTGGAGCTTGCATCATTGAAACAGAAGGGCTTGAAGTTTGGCCATTTTTGAAATTTTCACATGTACATGTTTTGCACCCTACACTTCATGATCAATTTTCACCAATTTCCAAATTGCAAATGAAGTTTTGGTCAACATAACAATTAATCCTCATGCAAAAAGCTTTCGAACCATTACCCATAAGGCTATGCTTCAGTTTTGGAAATCCGATTTTCGAAGGGATGAATATATTGGTGCATTTTTGGAAATTAATTGAAAATGCATTTCATGAGCTCAGCACACACAATCTGCACGTCCATTTTGATTCCATTTAGCATCAGCTTGCAAATCCAAGTGGAATTGGGCCCTCCATGCGCCTGTACAGGCCCATGCAAGGAGGCCCTTTCCATCCAGGCACATGAAATGATCATGAACTTAGCCACCTTTTGCTATAAATAAGTGCCTCATGCTTCTCATTTACACAACCTAAGGGCTCCTTACATGCTGCAGGAATCATTCCTCAACCATACTCAAAGGAACTCACCTTTTCTCTCAAATTTGTCAGATCTAAATTTCAATTTCCTTGATTGATTTTTAGATCTATAGTTCCTAAGCCTTGCTCACCTTGATCCATAGAACTCACTGCAAGCATAAGCATCAAGAGATCGTGCTCTCAAGCTCTTCATTTCAGAGGTTTGCTTCAGAATTTGTTTTCTTCGAATCTACTTATATATTGCATATTTCTTGTTGTTGTTGGGTTGTCTGAAGTCCTTTCCATAGAGACAATCAATTTGTGCTTTGAATTTTCAAATTACATCAAGTTCCAGTTGAACACCACAAAATTCAAGCTCTGATTCCTCTTTCTATGGAAGCCTACAGTGAATTTGGTTAGTACATGGGTGATGTACATCACCCCAAGTTTCATTTGATACATGGATCGTGTCATTTGGTGGAGTTTTAATCTTTGCAAATTTTGGCAGGCGCCGGAAGTTGCCTGGAGAAGACGGTGGTGTACACCATCGTCTGGTCTCCAGATTGATTCTGGACCGTGCATCCTTGTTTCCAGATTTCCTCCAAGCCGCTCAATGTTATGACCTAATTAATGGCAAGGTGTGATTGCATTGACTCCAGTGTTTGGTAGGTGCGCATGTGTGATCCGTGTGATTTTCCAACTCATTTAATGAGCTTCATCCAATGCTCCATGTTTTTCCACATATTTATTTTTTGATTTCATTTTTCTTTTATTTCTTTAATTCCATTTCATTTTCAAAAAATCATATCTCCTTCATTATTGGTCAAAAAAATGTGAGACCAATTGCATTCTTCTTCTTTTAATTTCTTGTTTCTAAAAATGATTTTTAAATTTTTTATTTTATCATTTGATATTTTTTAGGAGTTTTATCTTTTCTGGTTATTTTTAATTCATTTAAAATAGTTTTTGATATTCAAAAAATACAAAAATATTTTTCCAACCTCTTTGAATGATTATAGATCTATGAAAAATATTCTCTTCAATTTATTAACTGATTTGAGATTTTAATTCAATTAGGTTATTTTTATGTATTTTTATTTGATCAAAAATAGTTTCTGACTTTTAAAAATGCTGAAATTTTTTGTCAAACTTTGTTTGACCTTGTTGAACTTAGGATAATTCACTTGGACTTTTCAAAGTTGATTTGAAGTGAATTTGAAGTTTGACCTTTCTTTATTATTTTAATTCAAGTATTATTTAAATTTTGAAAAATACCAAAAATATTTTATTTGTTTCTTGACTTCTAATCTTCATTTTGTTTCTGTTTACTATATTTTGACCTTGTTCTCCTCTATCTTTGGTCAATGCTTGTTGATTACCTCATTTAATTTCCATTAATGCACTTTATTATTCATCTTTTTTTTCTTTTTTGAACAATGAGTTAAAGATTGGTGGTTAGCCTTGATACATGGGAGGTTTAACCTTCCTTGATTCAAATATAATTCAATTTGATCATGGATCAAGTGAATGGCTTTGCATTAAGGATAGGTTGCTTCCTAATCAAGCAAAGAACCTAAATCAATACAAGGTCATTTCTCATCTTCTTTTTGGCATGGCAAGTAGTAGGAGTTTGATTCACTAATCAAAATCTCTAACTTGTGTTGTTGCCTACATTATTATTGACCGGCCTCAGATAGTTGTGACTTCTACATAAGTCCAATTACGATTGCTTAACATAGCGCTAAATTTCCTTATGGCACACTAATACTAACACTAACCATTAACCATTAACATTTAATTCTTGCACTTTACATTTATGCAATTTACTATTCTTGTACATATTATTCATTTGCTTTTGCTCTTTGCTCATTTGAGCACATGTTTATGTTAATGCAATTTGCCTTTTGCTCACTTGAGCACATAATTGTGTATATATTACTGTGCTTGTACTTTTGTTTTGATTGTTGTGAACCAAATGCAAAAATGGACAAAAAGGACTTAGATTCTAGGACATTCCCTATGCAAAAATGGAGTAAAAAGGCCTTAATGTTGAAGATGGATTAGAAGGACCAAATCTCTAAACTCACTCTTGTCCATTCTTGATTTACTTCATGGAACTTTTTAATGTGTGTGCTTTTGTGCTAGGGATTCCTATTTGAGCCAAATTGAAGAACCATTGTCATGTGCTTCAAAAAGAGAGAGATACAAGAGCCATTGGAAGATTCCTAAGAGCTTTGCTTGCTTGATTGATTGCTTGAGTATACACTTATTTGCTTGATTATTCCAAAGGATGGGAGCTACTTGGATCATCAATATGATCTCAAGAAAGGAACTCCATTTGTGGACTTGTTTCTTATCCTTCATCTCTTGTATGATTAGGACTTTAGCCATTCTTCTTCTTCCCTCCACTCTAACCCAAGCCAAAACTTTTGTGCAAACATTAACACTTGTTTTCAAACATTAGAAACCTAAGTATTATGCTTTTGTTTTCAAACTTTCTTTTCATAACACTTATTTTGAACTAAATCTTTAAGTCAACTTTGACCATATTTTGAAAATACTTTTCATTGGTAAATATAACTCATTCAAATGCTTTTGTGGTTTAAATGGCAACTTTCTTATCAAAAACTTTTCATAACCTTTAGCTATTAGGTTTGAGTTATCCTTGAGGTAGATGTAATGCTCACCTATAACCTTAGTGATGGACAATGAGTCTTCCATGCTTATTATAGGGTTAACCCCTCATTTGTTCATCAATTGTGCCTTGCTCATGAAGCAACCTCAACCCATGATCAAATACAATCAAGGGAAGTTCTTCCATCATCATTTCCTGCATATTTGGACTTATTTGAGTGTCCTCAATCATCAATTCATCAAGATATGAGGTTTGGACTTGAGAAGTTGATCAGTCAATTCATCTGACTATTTTGAAGTACACTAAGACCTAACTTTTGATGTGTTTGTCAAATGAAGATGACCCCAAGAGAAAATATGTTCTTAAGAACCTTATGAAAAACTTTCATGTTCATGAAAAATTCATTTGAAGCTTGGAAGTTCATCATCCATTTCAAAACATTATAGGTCATTTTGACTGAAACCCTAATTTTGGGTCAACTTCCCAAGGAAATAACTCATTCATTTTTCATGATTTTGAGGTGAGATCAAATGCATTGGAAAGTTTAAGATGTATACTTCAATTTTTATGTTGAACAAAATTTCATAATCCTAAAATAAATACATGTGATAATGCAAAACATTAATGGTCACTTTGGACCAAAGGCATTGAAATGTGAAAAAGTCCAACTTCAAGTGCCCATAACGTCTTCATCAAAAATCAAGATGATGCAAAATTTAAGTCCAAATTGATTGTCTTGAAAATATCTACAACTTTTATGTTGAAGATTTTGTCATTTGGAGCTTGCATCATTGAAACAGAAAGGCTTGAAGTTTGGCCATTTTTGAAATTTTCACATGTACATGTTTTGCACCCTACACTTCATGATCAATTTTCACCAATTTCCAAATTGCAAATGAAGTTTTGGTCAACATAACAATTAATCCTCATGCAAAAAGCTTTCGAACCATTACCCATAAGGTTATGCTTCAGTTTTGGAAATCCGATTTTCGAAGGGATGAATATATTGGTGCATTTTTGGAAATTAATTGAAAATGCATTTCATGAGCTCAACACACACAATCTGCATGTCCATTTTGATTCCATTTAGCATCAGCTTGCAAATCCAAGTGGAATTGGGCCCTCCATGCGCCTGTACAGGCCCATGCAAGGAGGCCCTTTCCATCCAGGCACATGAAATGATCATGAACTTAGCCATCTTTTGCTATAAATAAGTGCCTCATGCTTCTCATTTACACAACCTAAGGGCTCCTTACATGCTGCAGGAATCATTCCTCAACCATACTCAAAGGAACTCACCTTTTCTCTCAAATTTGTCAGATCTAAATTTCAATTTCCTTGATTGATTTTTAGATCTATAGTTCCTAAGCCTTGCTCACCTTGATCCATAGAACTCACTGCAAGCATAAGCATCAAGAGATCGTGCTCTCAAGCTCTTCATTTCAGAGGTTTGCTTCAGAATTTGTTTTCTTCGAATCTACTTATATATTGCATATTTCTTGTTGTTGTTGGGTTGTCTGAAGTCCTTTCCATAGAGACAATCAATTTGTGCTTTGAATTTTCAAATTACATCAAGTTCCAGTTGAACACCACAAAATTCAAGCTCTGATTCCTCTTTCTATGGAAGCCTACAGTGAATTTGGTTGGTACATGGGTGATGTACATCACCCCAAGTTTCATTTGATACATGGATCATGTCATTTGGTGGAGTTTTAATCTTTGCAAATTTTGGCCGGCGCCGGAAGTTGCCTGGAGAAGACGGTGGTGTACACCATCGTCTGGTCTCCAGATTGATTCTGGACCGTGCATCCTTGTTTCCAGATTTCCTCCAAGCCGCTCAATGTTATGACCTAATTAATGGCAAGGTGTGATTGCATTGACTCCAGTGTTTGGTAGGTGCGCATGTGTGATCCGTGTGATTTTCCAACTCATTTAATGAGCTTCATCCAATGCTCCATGTTTTTCCACATATTTATTTTCTGATTTCATTTTTCTTTTATTTCTTTAATTCCATTTCATTTTCAAAAAATCATATCTCCTTCATTATTGGTCAAAAAAATGTGAGACCAATTGCATTCTTCTTCTTTTAATTTCTAGTTTCTAAAAATGATTTTTAAATTTTTTATTTTATCATTTGATATTTTTTAGGAGTTTTATCTTTTCTGGTTATTTTTAATTCATTTAAAATAGTTTTTGATATTCAAAAAATACAAAAATATTTTTCCAACCTCTTTGAATGATTATAGATCTATGAAAAATATTCTCATCAATTTATTAATTGATTTGAGATTTTAATTCAATTAGGTTATTTTTATGTATTTTTATTTGATCAAAAATAGTTGCTGACTTTTAAAAATGCTGAAATTTTTTGTCAAACTTTGTTTGACCTTGTTGAACTTAGGATAATTCACTTGGACTTTTCAAAGTTGATTTGAAGTGAATTTGAAGTTTGACCTTTCTTTATTATTTTAATTCAAGTATTATTTAAATTTTGAAAAATACCAAAAATATTTTATTTGTTTCTTGACTTCTAATCTTCATTTTGTTTCTGTTTACTATATTTTGACCTTGTTCTCCTCTATCTTTGGTCAATGCTTGTTGACTACCTCATTTAATTTCCATTAATGCACTTTATTATTCATCTTTTTTTTTCTTTTTTGATCAATGAGTTAAAGATTGGTGGTTAGCCTTGATACATGGGAGGTTTAACCTTCCTTGATTCAAATATAATTCAATTTGATCATGGATCAAGTGAATGGCTTTGCATTAAGGATAGGTTGCTTCCTAATCAAGCAAAGAACCTAAATCAATACAAGGTCATTTCTCATCTTCTTTTTGGCATGGCAAGTTGTAGGAGTTTGATTCACTAATCAAAATCTCTAACTTGTGTTGTTGCCTACATTATTATTGACCGGCCTCAGATAGTTGTGACTTCTACATAAGTCCAATTACGATTGCCTAACATAGCGCTAAATTTCCTTATGGCACACTAATACTAACACTAACCATTAACCATTAACATTTAATTCTTTCACTTTACATTTATGCAATTTACTATTCTTGTACATATTATTCATTTGCTTTTGCTCTTTGCTCATTTGAGCACATGTTTATGTTAATGCAATTTGCCTTTTGCTCACTTAAGCACATAATTGTGTATATATTATTGTGCTTGTACTTTTGTTTTGATTGTTGTGAACCAAATGCAAAAATGGACAAAAAGGACTTAGATTCTAGGACATTCCCTATGCAAAAATGGAGTAAAAAGGCCTTAATGTTGAAGATGGATTAGAAGGACCAAATCTCTAAACTCACTCTTGTCCATTCTTGATTTACTTCATGGAACTTTTTAATGTGTGTGCTTTTGTGCTAGGGATTCCTATTTGAGCCAAATTGAAGAACCATTGTCATGTGCTTCAAAAATAGAGAGATACAAGAGCCATTGGAAGATTCCTAAGAGCTTTGCTTGCTTGATTAATTGCTTGAGTATACACTTATTTGCTTGATTATTCCAAAGGATGGGAGCTACTTGGATCATCAATATGATCTCAAGAAAGGAACTCCATTTGTGGTCTTGTTTCTTATCCTTCATCTCTTGTATGATTAGGACTTTAGCCATTCTTCTTCTTCCCTCCACTCTAACCCAAGCCAAAACTTTTGTGCAAACATTAACACTTGTTTTCAAACATTAGAAACCTAAGTATTATGCTTTTGTTTTCAAACTTTCTTTTCATAACACTTATTTTGAACTAAATCTTTAAGTCAACTTTGACCATATTTTGAAAATACTTTTCATTGGTAAATATAACTCATTCAAATGCTTTTGTGGTTTAAATGGCCACTTTCTTATCAAAAACTTTTCATAACCTTTAGCTATTAGGTTTGAGTTATCCTTGAGGTAGATGTAATGCTCACATATAACCTTAGTGATGGACAATGAGTCTTCCATGCTTATTATAGGGTTAACCCCTCACTAGCATGTTGAAGCTATCCTCACATGGTGGACTTGTGGTTGTTTAGGTTGAGTTTTCTCCCTTGGATAACGAAAGACCTTAAGGCTTTTGGACCAAATCAATTCACCAACTTGTTTTTTAGATTTTTACCCCGAACTACGAGGTTTTGATCCTAATCTTTTTTAAGATGGTACGTAGGCAGTGGGTTTATCCATTCAAACATAAAATTGTAAATAACTTGTATATTCTCTTCTCATTTCCCCAATCATGTTTGCACAAACAAATTTTCACAAATATACCAACTTTACAACAAGTGTGAAAAGGGCTCCCTAGGAGTACCTAGGATGTTTTGGGTGCTTAAAACCTTCCCATTGCATAACCAACCCCCTTACCCCGATCTCTGACATTTTTATTAGTTTTTGATTCGATAAAACTTCCCAGTTTTTGTTCGCTTTCTAACATTTCGTTTGGATAAATAGAAGTGTGGTGGCGTCTCGACTTGTATGGTTTACTTTTGATTTAGCCAATAAGTCTAAAGGTAACGAATACCCCGCTACAAGATGCTACTTCATTGATTCAGAGAATCTCATATATCTGTTTGAGATACGACTTCGTTTATCTAAAGAATCTCAGTTGTTCTTAGAGATATTGTTCTAGTTTCCTTTAAGAGTCTTAGATACGATTAAGGTATCATTCCCTTGATTGAATATTTCGATTACATCAAATAAGATACTGCTTCATTTATCTGGAGAATCTCATTTATTTGTTTGAGATAATTCTTCATTTATCTGAAGACTCTCAATTCCTCTTAGAGATACTACTCCAGTATCCTCAAAGAGTCTTTGATGCGATTGAGGGATCATTCCCTTGCTGGGATATCTCGATTATATCATATAAGATGTTGCTTCGTCGATTCAAAGAATCTCATGTATCTGTTTGAGATACTGCTTCGTTTATCTGAAGAATCTCACTTGTTCTTAGAAATACTGGTCTAGTATCCTCGAAGGTTTATATATTTGATTAAGGTATCATTCCCTTGATGGAATATCTCGATTATGTCGAATAAGATGCTTCTTCGTTGATTCGCAAAATCTGATTTATCTGTTTCAGATTCTGCTTCGTTTATCTGAAGAATCTCACTTGTTCTTAGAGATACTTCTATAGTATCCTTTAAGAGTCTTATATACGATTGAGGTGTCATTCCCTTGTTGGGATATCTCGATTATATCATAGAAGTTGTTGCTTCATTTATTTGGAGAATCTCATTTATCTGTTAGAGGTATTGCTTCGTTTATTTGAAGAATCTCACTTGCTCCTAGAGATACTGCTCTTGTATCCTCAAGGAGTCTTAGATACGATTAAGGTATCATTCCCTACATGGAATATCTCGATTATATCATATGAGATACTGCTACATAGATCTAGATAATCTCATTTATCTGTTTGAGATACTTCTTCATTTATCTAAAGAACCTTACTTGTTCTTAGAGATTTTGCTCTAGTATCCTCGAGGAGTCTTAGATACAATTGAGGTATCATGACCTTGCTGGGATATCCCGATTATGTCATATTAGATGCAGCTTCGACGATACAGAGAATCTCATTTATCTATTTGTAATATTACTTCAATTATTTGAAAAATCTCAACTGTTCTTAGAGATAATAATCTAGTATCCTCGAAGAGTCTTAGATATAATTGAGGTATCGTTCCCTTGCTCAATTATATCAAATAAAATGCTACTTCGTCGATTCAAAGAATCTCATTTATCTGTTTGAGATACTACTTTGTTAATCTGAAGAATCTTATTTGTTCTTAGAGGTACTACTCTAGTATCCTTGAAGAGTCTTAGATATCATTGATGTATCATTCCCTTGTTGGAATATCTCGATTATATCAAATAAGATGCTGCTTCGTTTATCTAGAGAATCTCATTTATCTGTTTGGGATACTGCTTCATTTATCTGAAGAATCTCACTTGTTCTTAGAGATACTGCTCTAGTATCCTCGAAGAGTCTTAGATAAAATAGAGGTGTCATTCCCTTGCTAGGATATCTCGAATATATCATATAAGATCTTGCTTCAATAATTAATAGAATATCATTTATCTGTTTGTAATGCTGCTTCGTTTATCTGAAGAATCTCAATTATTCTTAGAGATACTAATTTAGTGTCCTCGAAGAGTCTTAGGTACAATTGAGGTATCACTCCTTTGCTGAATATCTCATTTATATCATATAAGATGTTGCATCGTCGATTCAAAGAATCTCATTTATCTGTTTGAGATACTACTTCGTTTATCTAAAGAATCTCACTTGTTCTTAGAGAGACTGCTCTAGTATCCTCGCAGAGTCTTAGATGCGATTGTTGTATACCTTACTGGCATATTTCGATTATATCAAATAATTTGTTGCTTCATTGATTCGATGAATCTCATTTATTTGTTTGAGATACTGCTTCATTTACCTGAAGAATCTCACTTGTTCTTAGAGAGACTAATCTAGTATCCTCGAAGAGTCATAGATACGATAAAGGTATCATTCCCCGGTTGGAATAACTCGATTATATCAAATAAGATCCTGCTTCATTCATCTGGAGAATCGCATTTATCTATTTTAGATATTGCTTCATTTATTTAAAGAATGTCACTTGTTTTTAGTCATACTGCTCTAGTATCCTCGAAGAATCTTAGATGCGATTGAGGTATCATTCCCATGCTGGGATATCTCAATTATATTATATAAGATCATGCTTTATCAATTAGGATAATCTCATTTATCTGTTTGTGATATTGCTTCATTTTATGAAGAATCTTACTTATTCTTAAAGATTCTGCTCCAGTATCCTTGCAGAGTCTTAGATACGATTGACATATAACTCCCTTGCTGGAATATCTCGATTATATCAAATAAGATACTACTTCGTTGATTCAGAGAATCTCATTTATCTGTTTGAGATACAACTTCGTTTATCTAACGAATCTCACTTGTTCTTAGATATATTGTTCTAGTGCCCTTTAAGAGTCTTAGATACGATTAAGGTATCATTCCCTTGATTGAATATCTCGATTACATCAAATAAGATGCTACTTCATTTTTCTAGAGAATCTCATTTATTTGTTTGAGATACTGCTTCATTTATCTGAAGATTCTCAATTCCTCTTAGAGATACTACTCTACTATCCTCGAAGCGTCTTAGATACAATTGGGGTATCATTTCCTTGCTGGGATATCTCAATTATATCATATAATATTTTGCTTTGTTGATTTAGAGAATCTCATTTATCTGTTTGAGATACTACTTCGTTTATCTGAAGAATCTCACTTGTTCTTAGAAATACTGGTCTAGTATCCTCGAAGAGTTATAGATATGCTTAAGGTATCATTCCCTTTATGGAATATCTCGATTATGTCAAATAAGATGCTTCTACGTTGATTCGCAGAATCTCATTTATCTGTTTGAGATTCTGCTTCGTTTATCTGAAGAATCTCACTTGTTCTTAGAGATACTTCTCTAGTATCCTCTAAGAGTCTTAGATACGATTGAGGTATCATTCCCTTGTTAGGATATCTTGATTGTATCATAGAAGATGCCTCTTAATTTATTTGGAGAATCTCATTTATCTGGTAGAGATACTGCTTCGCTTATTTGAAGAATCTCACTTGTTCTTAGAGATACTGCTCTTTTATCCTCGAGGAGTCTTATATACAATTAAGGTATCATTCCCTACATTGGATATCTCAATTATATCATATGTGATATTGTTTCATCGATTTAGAGAATCTCATTTATCTGTTTGAGATACTGCTTCATTTATCTGAAGCACCTCACTTGTTCTTAGAGATTTTTCTCTAATATCCTCGAAGAGTCTTATATACGATTGAGGTGTCATTCCCTTGCTAGGATATGTCGATTATATCATATAAGACACAGCTTCGATGATTCAGAGAATCTCGTTTATCTATTTGTAATGCTGCTTCCTTTATCTGAAGAATCTCAATTGTTCTTAGAGATACTGCTCTAGTATCCTCGAAGAGTCTTAGATACAATTGGGGTATCTGTTTGAGATACTACTTCGTTTTATCTAAAGAATCTCACTTATTCTTAGAGATACTGCTCTAGTATCCTCGAAGAGTCTTAAATATCATTGATGTATCATTACCTTGCTGGAATATCTCGATTATATTAGATAAGATGTTGCTTCGTTTTTTTGGAGGATCTCATTTATCTGTTTGGGATACTGCTTCATTCATCTGAAGAATCTCACTTGGTCTTAGAGATACTGCTCTAGTATCCTCGAAGAGTCTTAGATGCGATTGATGTATACCTTGTTGGAATATCTCGAGAATATCAAATAAGATGCTGCTTCATTGATTTAATGAATCTCATTTATCTGTTTGAGATACTGCTTCGTTTATCTGAAGAATCTCACTTGTTCTCAGAGAGACTGCTCTAGTATCCTCCAAGACTCTTAGATACGGCTGAGGATTCATTCCCTTGTTGGTATATCTCGATTATATCAAATAAGATCATGCTTCATTTATCTGGAGAATCACATTTATTGGTTCCAGATATTGCTTCATTTATTTAAAGAATTTCACTTGTTCTTAGAGATACTGCTCTAGTATCCTCGATGAATCTTAGATGCAATTGAGGTATCATTCCCTTGCTGAGATATCTCGATTATATCATATAAGATCATGCTTTATCAATTAGGATAATCTCATTTATCACTTTCAGATATTGGTTCGTTTATGTGAAGAATATTACTTATTCTTAAAGATTCTGCTATAGTATCCTTAAAGAGTCTTAGATACGATTGACACATAACTTCCTTGCTAGAATATCTCGATTATATCAAATAAGATGCTACTTCGTTGATTCAGAGAATCTCATTCGTCTGTTAGAGATACAACTTTGTTTATCTAATGTATCTCACTTGTTCTTTGAGAGATTATTCTAGTTTCCTTTAAGAGTCTTAGATACGATTAAGGTATCATTCCCTTGATTGAATAACTCGATTACATCAAATAAGACGCTGCTTCGTTTATCTGGAGATCTCATGTATTTGTTTGAGATACTGCCTCATTTATCTGAAGACTCTCTATTGCTCTTTCAGATACTACTCTAGTATCCTCGAAGAGTCTTAGATACGATTCAGGTATCATTCCCTTGCTGGGATATATCGATTATATCATACAAGATGTTGCTTCATCGATTCAGAGAATCTCATTTATCTGTTTGAGATACTTCTTTGTTTATCTGAAGAATCTCACTTGTTCTTAGAAATACTGGTCTAGTATACTCGAAGAGTTATAGATACGTTTAAGGTATCATTCCCTTTGCAGAATCTCATTTATCTATTCGAGATTATGCTTCGTTTATCTGAAGAATCTCACTTGTTCTTAGAGATACTTCTCTAGTATCCTCTAGGAGTCTTAGATACGATTGAGGTATAATTCCCTTGTTGGGATATCTTGATTATATCATAGAAGATGTTGCTTCATTGATTTGGAGAATCTCATTTATCTGTTAGACATATTGCTTCGTTTATTTGAAGAATCTCACTTGTTCTAAGAGATACTGCTCTTTTATCCTCGAAGAGTGTTAGATACAATTAAGATATCATTCCCTACATGGTATATCTCGATTATATCATATGAAATACCACTTCATCGATTTAGATAATCTCATTTATCTGTTTGCGATATTGCTTCATTTATCTGAAGAACCTCAGTTGTTCTTTGGGATTTTGCTCTAGTATCCTCGATGAATCTTAGATGCAATTGAGGTATCATTCCCTTGCTGGGATATCTCGATTATATCATATAAGATCATGCTTTATCAATTAGGATAATCTCATTTATCACTTTCAGATATTGGTTCGTTTATGTGAAGAATATTACTTATTCTTAAAGATTCTGCTATAGTATCCTTAAAGAGTCTTAGATACGATTGACACATAACTTCCTTGCTAGAATATCTCGATTATATTAAATAAGATGCTACTTCGTTGATTCAGAGAATCTCATTTGTCTGTTAGAGATACAACTTTGTTTATCTAATGTATCTCACTTGTTCTTTGAGAGATTATTCTAGTTTCCTTTAAGAGTCTTAGATACGATTAAGGTAAATCATTCCCTTGATTGAATAACTCGATTACATCAAATAAGACGCTGCTTCGTTTATCTGGAGATCTCATTTATTTGTTTGAGATACTGCCTCATTTATCTGAAGACTCTATATTGCTCTTTGAGATACTACTCTAGTATCCTCGAAGAGTCTTGGATATCATTGATGTATCATTCCCTTGTTGGAATATCTCGATTATATCAAATAAGATGCTGCTTCGTTTATCTAGAGAATCTCATTTATCTGTTTGGGATACTGCTTCATTTATCTGAAGAATCTCACTTGTTCTTAGAGATACTGCTCTAGTATCCTCGAAGAGTCTTAGATACAATAGAGGTGTCATTCCCTTGCTAGGATATCTCGATTATATCATATAAGATCTTGCTTCAATAATTAATAGAATATCATTTATCTGTTTGTAATGCTGCTTCGTTTATCTGAAGAATCTCAATTATTCTTAGAGATACTAATCTAGTATCCTCGAAGAGTGTTAGGTACAATTGAGGTATCACTCCTTTGCTGAATATCTCATTTATATCATATAAGATGTTGCATCATCGATTCAAAGAATCTCATTTATCTGTTTGAGATACTACTTCGTTTATCTAAAGAATCTCACTTGTTCTTAGAGAGACTGCTCTAGTATCCTCGCAGAGTCTTAGATGCGATTGTTGTATACCTTACTGGCATATTTTGATTATATCAAATAATTTGTTGCTTCATTGATTCGATGAATCTCATTTATTTGTTTGAGATACTGCTTCATTTACCTGAAGAATCTCACTTGTTCTTAGAGAGACTAATCTAGTATCCTCGAAGAGTCATAGATACGATAAAGGTATCATTCCCCGGTTGGAATAACTCGATTATATCAAATAAGATCCTGCTTCTTTCATCTGGAGAATCGCATTTATCTATTTTAGATATTGCTTCATTTATTTAAAGAATGTCACTTGTTTTTAGTCATACTGCTCTAGTATCCTCGAAGAATCTTAGATGCGATTGAGGTATCATTCCCATGCTGGGATATCTCAATTATATTATATAAGATCATGCTTTATCAATTAGGATAATCTCATTTATCTGTTTGTGATATTGCTTCATTTTATGAAGAATCTTACTTATTCTTAAAGATTCTGCTCTAGTATCCTTGAAGAGTCTTAGATACGATTGACATATAACTCCCTTGCTGGATTATCTCGATTATATCAAATAAGATACTACTTCGTTGATTCAGAGAATCTCATTTATCTGTTTGAGATACAACTTCGTTTATCTAACGAATCTCACTTGTTCTTAGATATATTGTTCTAGTGCCCTTTAAGAGTCTTAGATACGATTAAGGTATCATTCCCTTGATTGAATATATCGATTACATCAAATAAGATGCTACTTCATTTTTCTAGAGAATCTCATTTATTTGTTTGAGATACTGCTTCATTTATCTGAAGACTCTCAATTCCTCTTAGAGATACTACTCTACTATCCTCGAAGCGTCTTAGATACGATTGGGGTATCATTTCCTTGCTGGGATATCTCAATTATATCATATAATATTTTGCTTTGTTGATTTAGAGAATCTCATTTATCTGTTTGAGATACTACTTCGTTTATCTGAAGAATCTCACTTGTTCTTAGAAATACTGGTCTAGTATCCTGGAAGAGTTATAGATATGCTTAAGGTATCATTCCCTTTATGGAATATCTCGATTATGTCAAATAAGATGCTTCTACGTTGATTCGCAGAATCTCATTTATCTGTTTGAGATTCTGCTTCGTTTATCTGAAGAATCTCACTTGTTCTTAGAGATACTTCTCTAGTATCCTCTAAGAGTCTTAGATACGATTGAGGTATCATTCCCTTGTTAGGATATCTTGATTGTATCATAGAAGATGCCTCTTAATTTATTTGGAGAATCTCATTTATCTGGTAGAGATACTGCTTCGCTTATTTGAAGAATCTCACTTGTTCTTAGAGATACTGCTCTTTTATCCTCAAGGAGTCTTAAATACAATTAAGGTATCATTCCCAACATTGGATATCTCAATTATATCATATGTGATATTGTTTCATCGATTTAGAGAATCTCATTTATCTGTTTGAGATACTGCTTCATTTATCTGAAGCACCTCACTTGTTCTTAGAGATTTTTCTCTAATATCCTCGAAGAGTCTTATATACGATTGAGGTGTCATTCCCTTGCTAGGATATGTCGATTATATCATATAAGACACAGCTTCGATGATTCAGAGAATCTCGTTTATCTATTTGTAATGCTGCTTCCTTTATCTGAAGAATCTCAATTGTTCTTAGAGATACTGCTCTAGTATCCTCGAAGAGTCTTAGATACAATTGGGGTATCTGTTTGAGATACTACTTCGTTTTATCTAAAGAATCTCACTTATTCTTAGAGATACTGCTCTAGTATCCTCGAAGAGTCTTAAATATCATTGATGTATCATTACCTTGCTGGAATATCTCGATTATATTAGATAAGATGTTGCTTCGTTTTTTTGGAGAATCTCATTTATCTGTTTGGGATACTGCTTCATTCATCTGAAGAATCTCACTTGGTCTTAGAGATACTGCTCTAGTATCCTCGAAGAGTCTTAGATGCGATTGATGTATACCTTGTTGGAATATCTCGACAATATCAAATAAGATGTTGCTTCATGTATTCAATGAATCTCATTTATCTGTTTGAGATACTGCTTCGTTTATCTGAAGAATCTCACTTGTTCTCAGAGAGACTGCTCTAGTATCCTCGAAGACTCTTAGATACGGCTGAGGATTCATTCCCTTGTTGGAATATCTCGATTATATCAAATAAGATCATGCTTCATTTATCTGGAGAATTACATTTATTGGTTCCAGATAATGCTTCATTTATTTAAAGAATTTCACTTGTTCTTAGAGATACTGCTCTAGTATCCTCGATGAATCTTAGATGCAATTGAGGTATCATTCCCTTGCTGGGATATCTCGATTATATCATATAAAATCATGCTTTATCAATTAGGATAATCTCATTTATGACTTTCAGATATTGGTTCGTTTATGTGAAGAATATTACTTATTCTTAAAGATTCTGCTATAGTATCCTTAAAGAGTCTTAGATACGATTGACACATAACTTCCTTGCTAGAATATCTCGATTATATCAAATAAGATGCTACTTCGTTGATTCAGAGAATCTCATTTGTCTGTTAGAGATACAACTTTGTTTATCTAATGTATCTCACTTGTTCTTTGAGAGATTATTCTAGTTTCCTTTAAGAGTCTTAGATACGATTAAGGTAAATCATTCCCTTGATTGAATAACTCGATTACATCAAATAAGACGCTGCTTCGTTTATCTGGAGATCTCATTTATTTGTTTCAGATACTGCCTCATTTATCTGAAGACTCTCTATTGCTCTTTGAGATACTACTCTAGTATCCTCGAAGAGTCTTAGATATCATTGATGTATCATTACCTTGCTGGAATATCTCGATTATATTAGATAAGATATTGCTTCGTTTTTTTGGAGAATCTCATTTATCTGTTTGGGATACTGCTTCATTTATCTGAAGAATCTCACTTGTTCTTAGAGATACTGCTCTAGTATCCTCGAAGAGTCTTAGATACAATAGAGGTGTCATTCCCTTGCTAGGATATCTCGATTATATCATATAAGATCTTGCTTCAATAATTAATAGAATATCATTTATCTGTTTGTAATGCTGCTTCGTTTATCTGAAGAATCTCAATTATTCTTAGAGATACTAATCTAGTATCCTCGAAGAGTCTTAGGTACAATTGAGGTATCACTCCTTTGCTGAATATCTCATTTATATCATATAAGATGTTGCATGGTCGATTAAAAGAATCTCATTTATCTGTTTGAGATACTACTTCGTTTATCTAAAGAATCTCACTTGTTCTTAGAGAGACTGCTCTAGTATCCTCGCAGAGTCTTAGATGTGATTGTTGTATACCTTACTGGCATATTTCTATTATATCAAATAATTTGTTGCTTCATTGATTCGATGAATCTCATTTATTTGTTTGAGATACTGCTTCATTTACCTTAAGAATCTCACTTGTTCTTAGAGAGACTAATCTAGTATCCTCGAAGAGTCATAGATACGATAAAGGTATCATTCCCCGGTTGGAATAACTCGATTATATCAAATAAGATCCTGCTTCATTCATCTGGAGAATCGCATTTATCTATTTTAGATATTGCTTCATTTATTTAAAGAATGTCACTTGTTTTTAGTCATACTGCTCTAGTATCCTCGAAGAATCTTAGATGCGATTGAGGTATCATTCCCATGCTGGGATATCTCAATTATATTATATAAGATCATGCTTTATCAATTAGGATAATCTCATTTATCTGTTTGTGATATTGCTTCATTTTATGAAGAATCTTACTTATTCTTAAAGATTCTGCTCTAGTATCCTTGAAGAGTCTTAGATACGATTGACATATAACTCCCTTGCTGGAATATCTCGATTATATCAAATAAGATACTACTTCGTTGATTCAGAGAATCTCATTTATCTGTTTGAGATACAACTTCGTTTATCTAACGAATCTCACTTGTTCTTAGATATATTGTTCTAGTGCCCTTTAAGAGTCTTAGATACGATTAAGGTATCATTCCCTTGATTGAATATCTCGATTACATCAAATAAGATGCTACTTCATTTTTCTAGAGAATCTCATTTATTTGTTTGAGATACTGCTTCATTTATCTGAAGACTCTCAATTCCTCATAGAGATACTACTCTACTATCCTCGAAGCGTCTTAGATACGATTGGGGTATCATTTCCTTGCTGGGATATCTCAATTATATCATATAATATTTTGCTTTGTTGATTTAGAGAATCTCATTTATCTGTTTGAGATACTACTTCGTTTATCTGAAGAATCTCACTTGTTCTTAGAAATACTGGTCTAGTATCCTCGAAGAGTTATAGATATGCTTAAGGTATCATTCCCTTTATGGAATATCTCGATTATGTCAAATAAGATGCTTCTACGTTGATTCGCAGAATCTCATTTATCTGTTTGAGATTCTGCTTCGTTTATTTGAAGAATCTCACTTGTTCTTAGAGATACTTCTCTAGTATCCTCTAAGAGTCTTAGATACGATTGAGGTATCATTTCCTTGTTAGGATATCTTGATTGTATCATAGAAGATGCCTCTTAATTTATTTGGAGAATCTCATTTATCTGGTAGAGATACTGCTTCGCTTATTTGAAGAATCTCATTTGTTCTTAGAGATACTGCTCTTTTATCCTCAAGGAGTCTTATATACAATTAAGGTATCATTCCCTACATTGGATATCTCAATTATATCATATGTGATATTGTTTCATCGATTTAGAGAATCTCATTTATCTGTTTGAGATACTGCTTCATTTATCTGAAGCACCTCACTTGTTCTTAGAGATTTTTCTCTAATATCCTCGAAGAGTCTTATATACGATTGAGGTGTCATTCCCTTGCTAGGATATGTCGATTATATCATATAAGACACAGCTTCGATGATTCAGAGAATCTCGTTTATCTATTTGTAATGCTGCTTCCTTTATCTGAAGAATCTCAATTGTTCTTAGAGATACTGCTCTAGTATCCTCGAAGAGTCTTAGATACAATTGGGGTATCTGTTTGAGATACTACTTCGTTTTATCTAAAGAATCTCACTTATTCTTAGAGATACTGCTCTAGTATCCTCGAAGAGTCTTAAATATCATTGATGTATCATTACCTTGCTGGAATATCTCGATTATATTAGATAAGATGTTGCTTCGTTTTTTTGGAGAATCTCATTTATCTGTTTGGGATACTGCTTCATTCATCTGAAGAATCTCACTTGGTCTTAGAGATACTGCTCTAGTATCCTCGAAGAGTCTTAGATGCGATTGATGTATACCTTGTTGGAATATCTCGACAATATCAAATAAGATGCTGCTTCATTGATTCAATGAATCTCATTTATCTGTTTGAGATACTGCTTCATTTATCTGAAGAATCTCACTTGTTCTTAGAGAGACTGCTCTAGTATCCTCGAAGACTCTTAGATACGGCTGAGGATTCATTCCCTTGTTGGAATATCTCGATTATATCAAATAAGATCATGCTTCATTTATCTGGAGAATCACATTTATTGGTTCCAGATATTGCTTCATTTATTTAAAGAATTTCACTTGTTCTTAGAGATACTTCTCTAGTATCCTCGATGAATCTTAGATGCAATTGAGGTATCATTCCCTTGCTGAGATATCTCGATTATATCATATAAGATCATGCTTTATCAATTAGGATAATCTCATTTATCACTTTCAGATATTGGTTCGTTTATGTGAAGAATATTACTTATTCTTAAAGATTCTGCTATAGTATCCTTAAAGAGTCTTAGATACGATTGACACATAACTTCCTTGCTAGAATATCTCGATTATATCAAATAAGATGCTACTTCGTTGATTCAGAGAATCTAATTTGTCTGTTAGAGATACAACTTTGTTTATCTAATGTATCTCACTTGTTCTTTGAGAGATTATTCTAGTTTCCTTTAAGAGTCTTAGATACGATTAAGGTATCATTCCCTTGATTGAATAACTCGATTACATCAAATAAGACGCTGCTTCGTTTATCTGGAGATCTCATGTATTTGTTTGAGATACTGCCTCATTTATCTGAAGACTCTCTATTGCTCTTTCAGATACTACTCTAGTATCCTCGAAGAGTCTTAGATACGATTCAGGTATCATTCCCTTGCTGGGATATATCGATTATATCATACAAGATGTTGCTTCATCGATTCAGAGAATCTCATTTATCTGTTTGAGATACTTCTTTGTTTATCTGAAGAATCTCACTTGTTCTTAGAAATACTGGTCTAGTATACTCGAAGAGTTATAGATACGTTTAAGGTATCATTCCCTTTGCAGAATCTCATTTATCTATTCGAGATTATGCTTCGTTTATCTGAAGAATCTCACTTGTTCTTAGAGATACTTCTCTAGTATCCTCTAGGAGTCTTAGATACGATTGAGGTATAATTCCCTTGTTGGGATATCTTGATTATATCATAGAAGATGTTGCTTCATTAATTTGGAGAATCTCATTTATCTGTTAGACATATTGCTTCGTTTATTTGAAGAATCTCACTTGTTCTAAGAGATACTGCTCTTTTATCCTCGAAGAGTGTTAGATACAATTAAGATATCATTCCCTACATGGTATATCTCGATTATATCATATGAAATACCGCTTCATCGATTTAGATAATCTCATTTATCTGTTTGCGATATTGCTTCATTTATCTGAAGAACCTCACTTGTTCTTTGAGATTTTGCTCTAGTATCCTCGAGAAGTCTTAGATATAATTGAGGTATCATGACCTTGTCGGGATAACCCAATTACATCATATAAGATACAACTTCGACGATTCAGAAGAACCTCACTTGTTCTTTGAGATTTTGCTCTAGTATCCTCGAAGAGTCTTAGATACAATTGAGGTATCATTCCCTTGCTGGGATATCTCAATTATATCAAATAAAATGATGCTTTATCAATTCAAACAATCTCATTTATCTGTTTGAGATACTACTTCGTTTATCAGAAGAATCTCACTTGTTCTTAGAGATACTGCTCTAGTATCCTCAAAGAGTCTTAGATATCATTGATGTATCATTACCTTACTGCTCTAGTATCCTCAAAGAGTCTTAGATATCAAATAAGATGCTACTTCGTTTATTCAATGAATCTCATTTCTCTGTTTGAGATACTGCTTTGTTTATCTGAAGAATCTCACTTGTTCTTAGAGACTCTGCTCTAGTATCCTCGAAGAGTATTATATACAATTGAGATATCATTCCCTTGCTGTAATATCTCGAATATTTCAAATAAGATGTTGCTTCGTTTATCTGGAGAATCGCATTTATCTGTTTGAGATACTGCTTCATTTATTTAAAGAATCACACTTGTTCTTAGATATACTACTCTAGTATCCTCGAAGAGTCTTAGATGCGATTGAGGTATCATTCCCTTGATGGGATATCTCAATTATATCAAATAAGATCTTGCTTTATCAATTAGGATAATCTCATTTGTCTGTTTGAGATGTTGCTACATTTATGTGAAGAATCTCACTTATTCTTAGAGATACTACTTTATCCTCGAAGAGTCTTAAATACGATTGACGTATAAGTCCCTTGCTGGAATATCTTGATCATATCAAATAAGATGCTACTTCCATGATTCAAAGAATCTAATTTATCTCGTTGAGATACAACTTCGTTTATCTAACGAATCTCACTTGTTCTTAAAGATATTGTTCTAGTTTCCTTTAAGAGTCTTTGATATGATTGAGGTATCATTCCGTTGATTGAATATCTCAATCATATCAAATAAGATGCGGCTTCGTTTATCTGGAGAATCTCGTTTATCTGTTTGAGAGTCTTACTTGGTCTTAGAGACACCACTCCAGTATCCTCGAAGAGTCTTAGATACGATTAAGGTAACATTCCCTTGCTAGGATATCTCGATTATATCATATAAGATGTTGCTTTGTCAATTCAGAGAATCTCATTTATCTGTTTGAGATACTGCTTCGTTTATTTGAAGATTCTAAAATTTTCTTAGAGATACTACTCTAGTATCTTTGAAGAGTCTTAGATACGATTGATGTATCATTACCTTGCTGGAATATCTCAATTATATCAAATAAGACGCGGCTTCCTTTATCTGGAGAATCTCACTTATCTTTTTAGGATACAGCTTCATTTATCTGAAGAATCTCACTTGTTTTGAGAGATATTGCTCTAGTATCCTCGAAGAGTATTAAATACAATTGAGGTATCATGACCTTGCTAGGATATCACAATCATATCACATAATATGCTTCTTCAATGATTCAGAGAATCTTATTTATCTATTTGTAATGTTGTTTCATTTATTTGAAGAATCTCAATTGTTCTTAGAGATACTAATCTAGTATTCTCTAAGAGTCTAAGATACAATTGAGGTATCGCTCCCTTGCTGGGATATCTCGATTATATCATATAAGATGTTGCTTTGTCAATTCAAATAGTCTCATTTATCTGTTTGAGATATTGTTGCATTTATTTAAAGAATCTCACTTATTCTTAGAGATACTGCTCTAGTATCCTCGAAGAGACTTAGATACGATTCATGCATTATTACCTTGTTGGAATATCTCGATTATATCAAATAAGATGTTGCTTCGTTGATTCGATGAATCTCATTTATCTGTTTGAGATACTACTTCGTTTATCTGAAGAATCTCACTTGTTCTTAGAGAGACAACTCTAGTATCCTTGAAGATTCTTCGAAAACGATTGTGGTATCATTCCCTTGTTGGAATATCTCGATTATATCAAATAAGATGTTGCTTCGTTTATCTGGAGAATCACATTTATCTGTTTCAGATACTGCTTCATTTATTTAAAGAAACTCACTAGTTCTTAGTGATATTTCTCTACTATCCTCGAAGAGTCTTAGATGCCATTGGGGTATTATTCCCTTGCTGGGATATCTCGATTATATCATATAAGATCTTGCTTTATCAATTAGGATAATATCATTTATCAGTTTGAGATATTGCTTCGTTTATGTGAAGAATCTCACTTGCTTGAATATCTCGATCATATCAAATAAGATACTACTTCATTGATTCAGAGAATCTCATTTATATCTTTGAGATATAGCTTCGTTTATCTAAAGAATCTCACCTGTTCTTAGAGATATTGTTCTAGTTTCCTTTAAGAGTCTTTGATACGATTAAGGTCTCATTCCCTTGATTGAATATCTCAATTATATCAAATAAGATGGAGCTTCGTGTATCTGGAGAATCTCATTTATCTTAGAGACACTACTCTAGTATCCTCGAGGAGACTAATATATGATTGAGATAACATTCCCTTGCTGGGATAATTCGATTATATCATATAAGAAGTTGCTTTGTCGATTCAGAGAATCTCACTTATCTGTTTGAGATATTGCTTCGTTTATCTGAAGAAAATCACTTGTTCTTAGAATAACAGGTCTAGTATCCTTGAAGAGTCTTAGATACGATTGATGTATCATTATCTTGATAGAATATCTCGATTATATCAAATAAGATGATTCTTCATTGAGTCGATGAATCTCATTTATCTGTTTGAGATACTACTTCGTTTATATGAAGAATCTCACTAGTCCTTTGAGAGATTGCTTTATTATCCTCGAAGAGTCTTAGATACGATTGAGGTATCATTCCCTTGCTGGAATACCTCGACTATATAAAATAAGATGTTGCTTCATTTATCTGGAGAATCGCATTTATCTGTTTCAGATATTGCTTCATTTATTTAAAGAATCTTAGTTGTTCTTAAAGATACTACTCTAATATCCTCGAAGAGTATTATATGCAATTGAGGTATCATTGTCTTGTTGGGATATCTCGACTATATCATATAAGATCTTGATTTATCAATAAGGAGAATCTCATTTATTTGTTTCATATACTGCTTCATTTATTTAAAGAATCTCAGTTGTTCTTAGAGATACTGCTCTAATATCCTCGAAGAGTCTTAGATGCGATTGAGGTATCATTCCCTTTCTAGGATATCTCGATTATATCATATAAGATGTGGCTTTATCAATTAGGATAATCTCATTTATCTATTAAAGATACTGCTTTGTTTATTTGAAGAATATCACTTGTTCTGAGGGATACTGCTCTTGTATCCTGAAAGAGTCTTAGATACGATTGAGGTATCATTCCCTTGATGGGATATATCAATTATATCATATAAGATACCGCTTCATCTAATCGAAGAGTCTTATTTATCTGAGTAAGATATTGCTTCGTTTATCTTAGGAACCTCACTTGTTCCTAGAGATACACCTCTAGTATCCTCTAAGAGTATTCAATACGATTGAGGTATTAATCTCGTGCTTGATTATCTCGATTATATTAAATAAGATGATGCTTCGTTGATTCGGAGAGTCTCATTTATCTGTTTGAGATACTGCTTCGTTTATCTGAAGAATCTCAGTTGTTCCTAGAGATACTGCTCTAGTATCCTGAAAGAGTCTTAGATACAGTTGACTTATCATTACCTTGCCGGAATATCTCAATCATATCAAATAAGATGCTGCTTCGTTTATCTCAAGAATCTTACTTGTTCTTAGTATCCTCAAAGAGTCTTAGATACGATTGAAGTATCATTAGCTTGCTAGAATATCTCGATTATATCAAATAAGATGCTGCTTCGACGATTCAGAGAATCTATTTGTAATGTCGCTTCGTTTATCTGAAGAATCTCAATTATTATTAGAGATACTAATATAGTATTCCCGAAGAGTCTAAGATACAACTGAGGTATGATTCCCTTGCCGGGATATCTCGATTATATCATATATGATGTTGGTTTGTCGATTCAAAGAATCTCATTTTTCTATTTGAGATACTGCTTCGTTCATCTGAGGAATCTCAGTTGTTCTTAGAGATACTTCTCTAGTAACCTCAAAGTGTCTTAGATACGATTGACACATCATTACCTTGCTGGAATATCTCGATTATATCAAATAAGATGCTACTTTGTTTATTCGATGAATCTCATTTATCTGTTTGAGATACTACTTCGTTTATCTGAAGAATCTCACTTGTTCTTAGAGAGACTACTCTAGTATCCTCAAAGAGTCTTAGAATATGATTGAAGTATCATCCCCTTGTTGAAATATCTCATTTATATCAAATAAGATGTTGCTTCATTTATCTGGAGAATCGCATTTATCTGTTTCAGATACTACTTCATTTATTTAAAGAATCTAACTATTTCTTAGAGATACTACTCTAGTATACTCGAAGAGTCTTAGATGTGATTGAGGTATCATTCCCTTGCTGGACTATCTCGATTAGATCACGTAAGATCTTGATTTATCAATTAGGATAATGTCATTTAGCTGTTTGAGATATTGCTTCATTTATATGAAGAATCTCACTTCCGAACTTTATCTATTCCAATGAAGGAATAGGAAAATATCGATAAAACCTTTCAAAGATAGAATAATGGTCATCGCAACCATACTCGGGTTCGGGAGTCGATTACGCAAGGGGAAGGTATTAGCACCCCTCACGTCCGTTGTAATCAACGGGAACCTTTTAGTTTAATTTGGGACTTGAATGTTATCTTATGTTGTTTGTTTTCTTCGAGTGATAAAAATATTGAAAAGAGATGAATGGAAACCTTTAAGGGGGGAAAAGGGAGGTTTTTTATTAGTGTGCTCACGAAGATATAGCAATTTCCTGCCTTTGTATCCTTATGGTGCAATAAGGAAATCAGAGCATTTGTAGTTCTGGGAACTACGATTGGTTGGTGTCTTTTACCGAACAGCTATTTAAATCACGTTCCAAAGGCTAAACATTGACTTGTCTACTCTCGGCGGAGGCTTAAGCATTATTTTATTGTGCGTGTTAGAACAGATTAAACAGTATTCTTTCTGAAAAGAGTTTTGGTCACACGGGGGTGAGGACAGATAGACTTGATGTGTTAAGATATTTTGGTCGGATGACGATTACTTGGATAGTTGAGTAAGACAACTCGTATCCTAATAGTCGGGAAAGGGAATAGAAGACTCTATACCACTTTCTTTTTAATCCTTAATTATAAAAAGTATTTAATGATGATTAAGGTATTTTGGATGGATGATGAATAGTCGGATTGTCGAGTAAGACGACTTGTATCCTAATAATCGAGAAAGGGAATAGAAGACTCTAAACCACTTTCTTTTTCATCTGAATGATTATGAAAATAGGTTTATGTAGGGTTGATGTATTTTAGAATAAACGACAAGTACTTGAATTGTTGAGTAAGACAACTCATATCCAAGCATTTGAGGAGAGGAATCGAAGACTCAAGACCATCTCCCTTTTCGTAGAGTTCATTACAAAAATGATTTGATTAAGTTAAGTTTGTAAAAAATGACAATTGTTCGACTAACCGAGTAAGAGAACTCATATTCAAACAATTGAGGAGGGAAGTTGAAGGCTCAAAGTCATCTCTTTTTTCATTTCATTGTTATGAAAAGTAATTTGATTTCAGTGTATTTAGGTGGATAGGAATGACAACTATTCGACTAACCGAGTAAGAGAGCTCGTATTCAAATAGTCGAGGAGAGGAGTTGAAAACTCAAAACCATCCCACTTTTCATTTCTAAATGAAATAGTATTTGATTGTAATTAGGCATTTTAATTTGATTTGAATAAAACTACTCGACATTGGATCGAGGTTTTAAATTTTTTTTTTTTGTGAATTAAATTATAGTTAGTGTATCAATCATCTATTCAATTAATTAATTAACCGAGTAGGTCTCATTGTAAGAAATCCCAAGAGTAAGCTATGTGAGGTTGATGGCGATGCTTAAAAGCAATCGACTTACAAAGCTCTTTGAAGAATGGGCTCGATATTAAATTTAGAATTATGTGATTTATTTTTGAAATTATTTAATGGAAATGTAACTCATGGTGATCAATGATTGGGTATTGTAAAAATAAAACTCAATACATGGCTTTAAGCGACACAAGAATTTGTATAATAAATCCATCAAGCAAATGCAATATATCAATCTAAACGAAATTTTAAAAGAATTGATTGAATAATCCTAATTAAATCATGATAATGAAACAAACTTAAACTTATTACTAAAAATAGAATGTTAACTAATTAGATAAAATATCAATTAATAATTAATCTAAAATTAATTAACCGAATTGAAAAGCAAATTATATATACAAAAAAAATAATATATAAAATAAAATAAAATGGGTCCTATGAGCCCAAAAGAAACAAAGGTGGTGTCTTTAAACAGAGTGAGGGTATGCAAAAAAAACAACAAGCCTGGCCCATGTCAGGAGGCCCCAAACACAGGCCCAAGAGTTTCAAAGAAACTCCTAGTCAACTGATTGACTATGAAAACCAATCCAGGACCGTTAGATCTTATGACCTAACCTGATCAGCACATATAGATGGAGGATAAGGGCGCAAGGACATGGTAAGGATATAGGGGCGTCGCACAAGATCCATTGGAGTGTGTTAACCAATGGGTGACAAGTGTCCCAATGGTGGAGACACTCGTCACCACCACACGACACGACCAAACTTCTAACCCTAAAGCCAAAACAAAATATCCAAATGACTCATTTCTACAAACGCTTCTCTCTCTTCTCATAAAAACACAGAGTTGCTCTACAACTCCCACAACCTTTCCCGATCGCAACCTACCAGAGAAGAAGGTGGTTGCCAGCCAACGGCACACCCCGCTCAAACCCACCAGACCTAAACACTAACCCCCTCTATTTCAGGCTCGTAATTATGAATCCGACCTAACTTTGCTTTAAAAACTTCTCAAACAACCAGATTGGAACCTTAATCATACAAAAACAACCTCAAATAGAAAAAATCCTCAAGCAAACGAAACGAAATCAAGGCAGTTAGAGAGAAAATTCAAAGAGCAAATGAAACATAATCAAGGCTATAAAGACGGTGTTTTCACGCGATTAAGTTGGGGTTTACAAACAGTGCATCAAGGCGAGTAAGAAGAGGTAAAGATTTTAAGAAAAAAGAGAAAGAAAAATGGTATACTTGATCGGAGACGAATCTTCGGCGACGTCTTCTCCGCTACTTTCCGAGATAAGCTTCTTTTAAATTTTCGGTTCTCTCTCCTTCTTCTCCTTTTCTTTGGATGTTATGTTTTGATTCTGAGCTCGTCTAGGTTAGAGTTTCAGTATGAAACTCTAGATTAAACCTTAGGGATCTTGAGCTTTAATGAAATGGTTTTTGGGGGGATTTTGGCAGAATAATGGTGAGCGATCCTGAGAAAAGGTTGGATCGCCCCCTTTTATAGAGGACTGTGGATTTCCAAAATTCCATCAATCCCACTCCACTTGTGAATCCGTTATAGGTATTCTTCGTTGGATAATGTGGTGACCAAATCTTGCTTCCCTGATCTTGTGGGATTGAATCGTGAGTGAGGGGAAGCGACCACTTGGTTATGCTTGGTGTATTCCTTCCGTTCTAATTCCTGCTATGGTCCCCTGTCCTTGATTTTTAATCTATTATTAATCTCTTAAATTTTAAGGTTGTGATGCTAATGATTTGTTTTCTTGCAGGTTATTTTGATTCAAGAAGCGATTTGCATGCAACTGTGGGCTGTGGTCCCTTTTAGACGAAGACTTCATCTCCACCGGCTGGACTTCCAGGGTAGCACTTTGGTCAAGACGTGATGCTTATAAATTAGGACTTAATACTGTATTTTATGATAGTGATAACGGATAGTATATGTAAAACTTTTGGATCATCTAAGCCATTCGTACACACGCTTCAAAAAATGTAATTTAATTTTAGAACTCTCAATCAACAGTAATTAATGCTTGGTATAATTATTTGGGAGAGAAAAATGGACTGTGAACTTGCAAACTTGGCTGATAGGCAATTATCACAAGGCAAAACGTCACTTAGTACTTGCTAACAAAAAAATGAATTTACGTTATTTAGGACTTGCTAACAAGAAAAATGAATTAATAAAAATGAATTTGGATTATGTCGTATGGGAGCAACTTGCATTGATTTTTGGCCTGTTAACATTATGATTACAACCTAAACCCAAAGGCCCACGAATGAAAGAAACATGACCAAATTATTGGCCGCGTGAGGATATTACAAGACCTATATGAAACTTTATGTTTTAGCAAGAGAAAGAAAAAAAGAGTCGGCATAAATCATCAAACCAAGAACAAATCGTGTACTTGAAGTAGTTAGCTGAAAGGAGCGTTGCCAATATACGGACAAGTCATGGACCTCTGACCAGGAAATAATCAGATGAGATGTCATAGGTGAAAGAAACATATGATATTTTAAGGGACTTAAGAACTCAGACTGGAACTGATGTTCATCGACAAGTGAATATTGAATGACATTAGACAAATGAAATCAAGCTATGAATGAGGAAGAATTTAGAAAAGCATAGGGTTAAGAGACCACACAAAAATGTTAGTGATGGTTAAGGTTTATGAACTCTGATTAGTAGAAATTCCTATGTTTGAGCCTATGCATCATAATCCCTGATTGTGAAGGCTTAATGATAGTTTTTAGACTACCCGGACAAAATTGGGGTATAACAGCTGCCCCAATTTAATTATCTTGAACTAGAAAGTAAGGATGACAGTAGTCTTCATACATTTGTAGTGAAAGATAATTAAATACAAGGAGATCCGAATTTGGTCCTTCAAAATGCAAGGAGGAAATGCAAAAAGAAAGTGTAGTGAGAAATATGGTAAACGAAGCTTATTGGAAGGTGAAATGAAACCGTCAAGACTCATTGGGAGTTATCGAAATATTATCTTGGACGTCATGATCGAGGTATTACAATAGTCGAATGAGACCTCAGCTGAATCTAAAACTTTCTGAAGATTAGCAGAACAATGTCTTTGACTGATCACGTAGAACGTCCTGAGGATCAATGAAGCAGTATCTTATGTGATATAATTGAGATATTCCTGTAGTGGGAAATTCATGATCATCAAGCTATTGACAAGCTAGAGATCAATTAACAAAAGTCGCCACCGCGCTTTTATTGTTTCCAAGGGAAAAAGGAAAAAGTATGAACAAAACCCAAATAGAAAGAAGTTTTCAAATAAAAATTAATAAAAACCAGAGATCACATGTAAGGGGGTTGGTTACACAGAGGGAAGGTGTTAGCACCCAAAGTGTCCTAGGTGCTCCTAGGGAGCCCTTTTTGTGTGCATATGTATTTTGTACAAAGTGATGTTTACAAATAAATAGAATGGGGGGATGAGAAAAGAATTCATTAATTATATTTTTGTGTTTGACCAGACCTTCGGTCTTGTGCCTACGTACCAACATAAAAATGAGGGATCAAAACCTCGTAGTTCGTGCTATAAATTTTAAAATGAGTGTGTTGGTTTTAACAAAATTTAAGTTTGAAAGGCATAAGGGCCTAAACATGGTTTGAATGAGTTAGTTCTTTTTGGCTTTTTTTGAAAGTTTAAGTCAAGTATGATTAAATTTATTTACAAGTTTGATTTAAGAAAATAAATTTGAAAATGCAATGGCATAAGGCCAAAGTTTCTATCTTTTTTGAAAGTGGTCAAAGTTTAGGACAAAAGAGTAATTCACACAAAGAAGGTTTTGAAAATGAGGGAGAGATTTTGAAATTAAAGAAATGGGGAGAAGATGAAGAGACTATCCTATGTACAAAATTTAAAAGTTTAAAGTTTAAAATATATGACCAAATGGGAGCAATCCAATAAACAAGTATGTCAATAGAAACCCAGAATTCCCTTAGACTTTTTAGAATCAAGCAACACACAAATGCACAATTATATCAGTCTTGAAGGGCAAAGGCATCAAATAAAAATGGCCTCATCCAAGCTTATCTACTTCATGATCTTCTTCAAAATAGCCTATGTAAAAGATGAATTCTACAAGTCAGAGGTTCAACATAACAGCTTAACAGTGATCAATGTTGCAGATGAACTGGAGAGATCTTGAATGAAGTATCAGATGAATTTCAAATTGTAAGTACTTGGTTCTTTAACAAATTGGCATTGGTCAAGTCCATTAGCAAAGGAATGTTGCCTAAGTTCTAAGTCCAATTGCGCAAGATCAAACCAACAGTCCACTCAAAAGTCTTTTAGGGTTTTTTATTCTTATTATGTACATTAATGGTCAAAGACCAAACAAGCAGACAAGGTATATACAAACAAAATACTATCACACAATATGGTCCAAGTGGACAAAGTGAAAATTACATTAACATAAACAATTAGAATTATATGTATAATGGCAAATGATATAAAGTACTAAAAGTAAATTGCATTAAAGTAAAGACTTGAAGTTAAAAGTTAATAGTTAGTAAGTTAGTAGTTAGTTTTGTTTTTCTTTTGATTTCAAGACATTCTTTGGAGAACACTCAACCCACTTGCCACAAGCATGGATCCTTGAACCAAAACATCTTCCAAAGGAATGAAAGAAGGTCAAGTTTCCACACAATACCATGGAAGAGGGGAGACTTACAATCTCACTAACTAGAATGCTTATGCCTTTTGTATCACAAATTTAGAGCTATGTTAAGCAATCGTAATTGGACTTATATAGAAGTCACAACTGTTTGAGGTCGGGCAATAGACTTTTGGTGTTAATGCATATTGGAGATATAGTATTATGAACTATGCTCATTAAACATACCACACACAAAAATATGCAAAAGGTGTGGCCTAATCTCATCCATACTCATGTTAATCTTTCAATCAACTAGCATTAGGACTTTGAGATGTCATTGGCCAATTGGAAATGAATGGCTGAAGAAGGGGAATTAGATGAAGAGGGAAGGGGATGAATGAAATCACAAATTGGTCAAAGGAGGACTTTTACCAAATTAATATCATTCATTCATTTTGGGAGATGGAATGTACATTCCTTCAATCCCCTAAATCCAATGATATTAACTTAACAAAGTCAAATCAACCTTGACCAAGGCCCAACAACAAATAAGAAACTCAATTAAGTCAATACAAATGGTCAACACAATTAAAATGGCATTTATTCAATTAAAAATAGTAAAATAATGCATTAAATTCAAATATGTTTTGTCCAAATCCTAAAATCTCATCAAAACACCAAATAAATGGCCATGAGATTTATCATAGGTCAAACAAGGTCAAAGGACCTTGGAGAAAAAATTTCATAATTTTTGGACACTTAAAAACATTTTTAACTAATTAAAAACAAATGCAAAATCAATTAATTCATGAAAAATATTAATAATGATCCAAAAAATAATTTTAATTCAGAATATGAAAGAGAAAAATATTTGAAATTTTTTGGTGAAAGTCCCATATTTTTTGGATCAATATTAAATTTAATATGAATTATTGAAGAAAATGGAATTAAAATGAAATTCAGAATATCCAAAAATACGTGGACCATCAGATCTCCCTCATTAATTGAGGTGGCAGATCTGATGATCCAAAACACGCGTTTCATGTACATCTAAGTCAACTGCATGGCAAAAGGAGTAATCAAAACAAACACTCAAGATTAAAACGTGAGAATTAGATCCCATGGTCCAAATGCAAGCCACATCATCGTCGGAGCCAGAGCTCCGATCATCTTCCCCGGTGAGCTCCACCGGACTGGTCAAGGCTTAGAAGAGTTTAAAATTTTTGCGAATTACCTTCAATTGAGGTATGAACTTGCTAGATCTTGATCTGAATTGTGCTTGGCTTCACTTCACTTGCTTGCAGGAGAGGAATGGAAAGGCTTAGAAGCAATGGATTCCTGGAGAATTGAATTCCAAAATAGTGGAGATTCAAGCTCAAATTCAAATGAATTTATCAGGGTTATCCTATGAGAGTGAAGGGTTTTCAATGGGGATTTAAAGCTGGCGCAATGTGTGTGTGATTTCTGAGCAAATGCAGTTGTATATATAGCCAAATCCATGTGATATTTGCACACACTATTCAACCTTCCAAATTTGGAAAATGATGATAGCATGGTGCATGGGCGTGCATAGGCCCATGAAATGATGGTTTGAAGTCCAAAATGAATGATCAGATATGTTGAAGCAAGCTTGGAATGCAAGGCAATTGAACATTGATGCTTGAAGTTAGTTCCATGCCAAATGATATCAGCCTGTTTAAGCCATGCACAACCTATGCATTTCAAGTCCAAAATGAATGAATTTGAGCTCTTTGAAAAGGTGAGATCAAGAGGAACAAGTTTGATGTTGAACACCTTTTCATTTGGAGCTTGTAACTTGGAGAAATTTGAGGTGGAAGTTTGGGAAGATTTGACATTTCAAAATTTTTCTAAGTGTCAAGCCATATGTCTCAATATTCCACCTTGCTTAACTTTTTATGGGAGCTTCAAATGAGAAAGGTGTCTTCATCAAAGTTTTATCCCTTTCAAAGACCTTAAAAAGGGTCACCAATTTCATGTCATTTGGATTTGAAATGATAGAGTTATGCATTTTTGAAAATTGGAAAAATGACTTGATCAATGGTATAGGTCAAAAGTGATCTATAATGTAGCCTCATATCACATGTTCAAATAAGTTGAATTATCTCCCACTCCAAGCATAAAAGTTGAAGTAGACACATTGAATTTTATTGTGAAACTTGTAAATCTTTCATCTCATAAAAATTGAGCAAGTTATGGCCTTGGGAAGTTAACTTTCAAATTAGGGTTTAGACAAAATGACCTATAATATTTCAACATAGAAAATGATTTTACAAGAAAAAACAGCTCTAGGTCTAAACATGAAAGTTATTTATAATGTCATTTAGAGTAAGTTTTCTCTTGGAATCATTTTCATATGGTGAAAATTGTAGGAGATAGGGTCTAGGGAGACCCAGTTTTGATCAGATGAACTCATTTGGCCAACCACCATCAACCAACTTGCTAACTTTCAATTATCTTGACTTTCTTGGCTCATGGTAGATCATATATGCATAAGATGATGAATTTTGAAGTGTCCCTTGAGAAATTTGATCAATTGGTGAGATAGCTTGTTGGAGAAGTTACTCAAGATACGTAGTCAAACTAGGGTTTCCTAGGCAAATCACCCCTAACTCTTGAAGAAAACTTGATCAATATAACATGTAGAGAACATTGGGACTCATATATTATGTTCATAACCACTATTGAATCAATTATTGATTGTGCTCTTTGTTTATGAGGGTCTCAAACCCTAGATGTGATCTTGATGAATCAATGAGATCATGCCCTACCTACAAAAGAGTTAGGCAAATACAAAGACATATTTTTGGTATTTTGGTTAGTGAAATGATAAAATACAAGTATGATATAATCACAAAGTGCTTGGTGATCTCTCCCAAAACAAACCCAATGAAGGAGGGGTAATAAGGATGCCAAGGCATGATCCCAATGCTTATGCTTATGATGGAATTACATGAGGGATCTTAGGGTCAAAATTAGGGTCTTACAGCTGCCCCTATTTAAAGACATTCTAACTGAGGAGGTGAATGTTAAAATCTTCATGTCGACTCAGTAGAATGGGCTTAAATAACAATATAGAGAAACAAATTTTGGTCCATAAGAGACCTCATGGTGCATACGATATGAATGCAAAAGTCAATGCTCTGTGGGGAAATATTGCCACAAAGGAAAAAGAAATCAGAGAGACCGAAAGTTCGCAGGAGCATAATGTATTCCGTAAGGAAAACTCATTGGGGAGACATAGACTATGAGGGGATAAAAGGAATTATGCATAGGCCAGGCTACGACTTAAAACTACTGGGGGGACTCGAGGAAATCCATATAACAACGGAAAGACTCAGCCGGGGAAACAAACAACATATGCAAAGGATACGAATAAGTCAGGATAAAACTGAAAAACTCGACTTGTGCAGGGGAAAAGCGATTTCACTACGGAAATGCGCACTCAACTCAATTGGGGAGAAAAACTTTAACACAGGAGGAGCATAAATCTATTATCTACTACCTATGACTAGGTAAGGAGATAACAAAATCTGACAGGGAGAACATTCGTCATCGGTTAAGATGAACACATCAAGGATGACTCTCTGAGGAAAATCCAGGAGGGAATATTTATTACTGGTTACTGGGTAAGAATAGCTTTGCTGGGGAAAACTGCAGAAAAATAGGATTTACAACTACCAGTTACTGGGCAGAAGAATAAGGGGTGAGAGTATCCGTCATCGATTAGGATGAACATATCAAGGATAAATTCGACAGGGAAGAAAATCCGTGATCGGTTAGGATGAACATATCAAGGATAAACTTGCCTGGGGATGTTAAGGAGGATATCCGTCATCGGTTAGGATGAACATATCAAGGATATACCAACTGAACCAAAAGGGAGGAATTAAATCTATCGAAAACCGGATAGAAAACCGTCGGAGAGAAAATCCGTCATCGGTTAGGATGAACATATGAAGGATTATCTCTGCGAGGGGATAAAGTAGGATTTATGACTACCGGTTACTGGGTAGAACACCAATCAAAGAGAAAATTCGTCACTGGTTGAAGTGAAAATACCAAGGATAGAATCTAAAAAGGGGAGTAAAAATAGGGATTACATCTATCAGTTACTGGATAGAATACCAAAGGAGAGAAAATCTGTCACTGGTTAAAGTGAACATATCAAGGATTGACTTTACACAGAAGAAAAGTAGGATTTACAACTACCGGTTATGGGTAGAAGACCAACAAGGGGAAGAAAACCCGTCATCGATTAAGATGAACATATCAAGGATTAACTCTCTGAGGAACCAAAATAGGAATTCCAACTACCTTTTTACTGTGTAGAATACCAAGGGTGAGAGTATCCGTCACTAGTTAAAGTGAACATATCAAGGATAAACTCCACGGGGAAAGAAAAGATATCTGTCACCGGTGAGGATGAACATATCAAGGATATACTTTTCGAGGAATAGATCCATTAGGGGATTCTGCTGAGGAGAAAAAAGGGTACTTTTGCCGGGTTTTGGGCAAGAAGTAACAAACTACCCACTAAGAAGGATATTACCAGTTACTGGGTAATAGACTCTTAGGGGACCAAGATATATATCTAGGTAAGAGCTAGAAAGAAAACGGTCAATCAAGACTCAACACAATGATGACATAACTCAATGGGAGTAACTCCATCCAGAAAATTTGCTGGAGAGGGAACTGAAATAACAATCATCCACGAGGAAACAAACTCATTGGGGAAACAGAGAAAGGTTAAAGTCTTTTCTTCTTAGGGGCTGACACTCTATAATTGAAAGAGGACAGACACCAAATTTGGTATGGGGATAAAGAACCACCATAACAGAGAATGAAAGTCTCAAACAAATTGAATGTGAATATGCAGGATATGCAAATCATGAATTTATATGAATGTATATGTGTGTGTATATATGGCGATTATGCCGACAAAACGATCACGAAGGATACATAGGTGTCGCAAAGAAGTTGAACCACCGGTACAATCCTCGGTCAATCCACAAATCATGGAGACAAACTGCTGGAGAACAAAGATATAAACATCTCAAAGGCTCAACCTTGGATGGGGAAGGAGATCTACTGAGGATAAAACATCCAATCTATAGGGAATTTTTAGGTCAACACCATAAAAATGGGAGACAACCCTACTGGGGAAGAATCAAAAAGCTACTCAAGAACCAGGAGGAAACTCTGACTGGGAGCAAAGATACAACGATTAGTGGGGATACCAAAGCGATCTACTAGGGAAGGATCAAACATCTCTGAAGGCGATTCACCTGTTGAGGAAATACGAACTCCACTAGGAAGGCCGAAATTCTGTTGAGGACAAGTACATGCCGCTGGGGATCTAAATCAATCAACTCAGCTGGGAAAAAGAAATAAGCTCCACTGGGGATCAAACAATCTGCCGCGGAACTGAATCAACACACAAACGTCTAGGGATACCCGAAGAGTTAACTACTTGGGGAACCTCATATGCTTCGCAGTTAAGAACTTGCTTCTTACTGAAATGCTGTTGATATTCGTTTTACTTGCTTTGGAAAAGTTTTTTCTTATATATCTTAAACTTGATTTTTGATTTAAAATTTAATTTCAAAATGATCATAATAAAATTTAAAACTATTAGCTAAAGTAAATCAGAGTAGAAACAATTGGATAAAATCTCAACATTATTTATTGGAATGGTAGCCTGTAAATGACAAGACTCCATAGATTTTACAAAGTTGAAAATGGTAATTTACATGGAAAAGGGGTACATTGAATACAAATGATCCTTAATCCTTCTACCAACTCTTGACATCCAATGTGCTTTTGGTCGCTGCTGGATATGAGCTAATGTCAACCCTTGGGCTCAAACAAGTCTTCAAAATCACTGAAGATCAGCAGAATGCAATTACTTGCCATAATCCCTAATTTTTGCATAAGTTGCCCCAAGGTAGGGTACTCAACTTATCGGGAAATTATTTTCTGTTTTTATGTCTCTAATTTTTGCCTAGATCGCCCTTTCAGGTTTTCAACCCACCGAGACGCTCATTTTTCCCTAAGCCTCCCTTTCGGGTTTTCAACTTAGCGAGCTGTTTTTTTCTTTTTTTAGGCGAAGTATTTCTTGACTGCATCCGCGTTCACAGGACGAGTGAACTCTTCATCATCCATAGTTGTAAGTATCAATGCACCGCTTGAAAAGGCTCTCTTAACAACATATGGGCCTCCATAATTGGGAGTCTATTTTCCTATGGAATCTGGTTTGAATGACAAAATCTTCTTAAGCACAAGGTCTCCTTCTCTGAATACACGCGGTTTGACCTTCTTATCAAAAGCCTTCTTCATTCTCTGCTGATATAACTGACCATGACACTTGGCAGTCAATCTTTTCTCTTCAATTAAATTCAATTGATCAAACCTGGTCTGACCCCATTCTGCTTCAGTCAACTTGGCTTCCATGAGCACATGCAATGATAGAATCTTTACTTCTACGGGGAGCACTACTTCCATACCATAAATAAGAGAAAAAGGGGTTGCCCCTATTGAAGTGCGGAAGGATGTACGATACCCATGCAAAGCAAACGGGAGCATCTCATGCCAATCCTTATATGTGACAACCATCTTTTGAATAATCTTCTTGATGTTCTTGTTCGCAGCTTCAACAGCCCCATTCATCTTAGGTCTGTAGGGAGAAGAATTATGATGTGCAATCTTGCAGTCTTTGTAAAGAGCTTCCACCATATTATTATTCAAGTTCGATCCATTATCTGTAATGATCTTACTTGGCACACCATAATAGCATATAATTTGATTCTTGATAAACCTTACAACAACTTATTTGGTTACATTTGCATACGATGCCGCTTCAACCCATTTTGTGAAGTAGTCAATTGCCACCAAAATTAAACAATGTCCAGTCAAAGCTTTGAGCACAATCATCCCAATCATATCAATTCCCCACATGGAGAAAGGCCATGGGGAAGAGATACCATTCAATAGTGTCGGAGGAACATGAATCTTATCAACATAGATTTGACACTTGTGGCATTTCTTCACAAACTTGCAACAGTCAAATTCCATTGTCAGGCAATAGTAACCTGCTCGCAACATCTTCTTCGCCATTGCATGTCCATTGGAATGAGTACCAAAAGAACCTTCATGCACTTCGATGATCAATAAGTTTGCTTCGTGTCTATCCAGGCATCTGAGCAAAACCATGTCGAAGTCTCTCTTGTATAGTATATCACCATTCAAGTAGAAATTCCTGGCTAATCTTCTCAAAGTCTTCTTATCTTTCAAAGATTCCCCAGGCGGGTAAATTGGACTTTGGAGGAAACATTTGATTTCATAATACCACAACTTCTCGTCTTTGATCTCTTCAATAGTGAACACATGAGCTGGCCTATCAAGACGCATTACAAACAAATTGGGGACTTCATTCCAATACTTCAATACAATCATTGACGCCAACGTTGCAAGAGCATCTTCCATCCGGTTCTCATCACGAGGGATATGATGAAATTCAACCTTCGTGAAGAAAGTTGAAATCATCCTCGCATAATCTCTATATGGTATTAAACCGGGTTGATTCGTCTCCCATTCTCCTTTGATTTGATTCACAACCAAAGCCGAATCACCGAAGACATCCAAATACTTGATTCTGAGATTCATGGCCTCTTTAAGCCCCATAATGCAAGCTTCATATTCTGCCATGGTGTTTGTACACTTGAAAGTCAATCTAGTTGTAAATGGTAGATGCGTGCCTTGAGGAGTAATAATCATTGCCCTAATTCCATTTCCATATTGATTAATAGATCCATCAAATACCATGCCTCAACGGGAACCAGGTTCTGGCCCTTCTTCAAGCAATGGTTCATCACAATCTTTCATTTTCAAGTACAAAATATCTTCATCAGGAAAGTCATACTGCACTGACTGATAATCTTCAGTTGGTTGGTGAGCCAAATGGTCTGCCAAGATACTACCTTTGATCGCTTTTTGAGATTGGTATTCGATATCATACTCTGATAACAACATCTCCCAACGGGCAATTCTCCCAATTAAAGCAGGCTTCTCAAATATATACTTGATTGGATCCATTTTCGATATCAACCAAGTGGTATGATTCAACATATACTGACGCAGACGCTTAGCAACCCAAGCCAATGCGCAACAAGTTTTCTCAAGCATTAAAAACCGAGTCTCGCAGTCGGTGAACTTCTTACTGAGGTAGTAGATTGCAAATTCTTTCTTTCCAGTCTCATCTTGCTGACCTAGAACACAACCCATACTATCTTCTAGCACAGTCAAATACATGATCAACGGTCTTCCTTCAACAAGTGGAGACAAAATCGGAGGTTCAAGCAGATATTCCTTGATACTATCAAATTCTTTCTGGCAGTCTTCGGTCCAATCACAAGATTGATCTTTCCGAAGAAGCTTGAATATAGGCGCACATGTGGCAGTCATATGGGAAATGAATCTGGAAATATAATTCAAGCGGCCAAGAAAACCTCTGACTTGCTTCTCAGTTTTGGGTGCAGGAATCTCTTGTATTGCTTTGACCTTGGCAGGATCAACTTCAATACCCTTCTCGCTAACAATAAAGGTCAACAACTTACCAGAACGAACACCAAAAGTACACTTATTGGGATTCAAGTGGAGTTTATACTTCCTCAAACGCTGGAATAGCTTCAACAAATACTCAACATGTTCCTCTTCATCAATTGATTTAGGAATCATGTCATCGACATAAACTTCAATCTCTTGATGCATCATATCATTAAAAAGAGTAGTCATTGCTCTCTAGTAAGTTGCACCAGCATTCTTTAGTCCGAAAGGCATCACTCTATAACAGAATGTTCTCTAGGGTGTAATGAATGTGGTCTTTTCCATATCCTTGGGTGCCATCTTGATTTGATTATATCCGGAAAATCCATCCATAAATGAAAAGACTTTGAATTTAGCAGTATTGTCTACCAACATATCAATGTGTGGCAGAGGGATATCATCTTTTGGACTGGCTTTATTCAAATCTCTATAGTCGACACACATGCAGACTTTTCCATCTTTCTTAGGCATAAGCACAATATTGGCCACCCACTGCGGATACTCAGCAGTCACAAGGAAACTGGCATTAATCTGCTTCTGCACTTCCTCTTTATTCTTCACAGCCATATCAGGATGCGTTCTTCTCAACTTCTGCTTGACTGGTGGGCATTCTGGCTTCAACGGAAATCTATGCTCCACAATATCAGAATCCAACCCAATCATGTCTTGATAGGACCAAGCAAACACATCTGAATACTCTCGAAGAAGATCAATTAACCCCTTCTTAGCATCTGGACACAATCGAGACCCAATCTTGACTTCCTTCACATCATCTTTGGAACCCAAGTTGAGTAGCTCAATCTGCTCTTCAAACGGCTGAATAATCTTCTCATCTTTCTCAAGAAGACGAGACAATTCATCACTCACTTCTACATCACTTTCCTCCTCAGCCTCAAACACAGGGAATTCAAAATTTGGAGAAGGAGAAGGATCATTGTATTCAATGGGGTTAGGAACCAACCTGCATAATGATTTGATATTTTGATTTTAAGGCAGATGGACAATTATATTGGTTTTTTTTTTTTATTACCATTTTTAGAAATAAGCAAAAAGTAAAAACAAAACATCAAAGATTTGGATGAATAGTATTAACTTTATTGATGATCAACTTAAAATGCCCAAACAATGTTCACTTCTCTCTTAGGCATAGGAGAAGGATTTTTAAAAAAGCAATTACTTAGATCGATGCAAAATAACAGGAATATCAACAGCAGTCCAATTGTTGCATGTCTTTCCATGCGTCATAAAGTTGGTGCAGTCCTACTCTTTATTATCCTCTATCACATCAGCTAAGTGTTGTTCATTCCCATGAATGAACCCTCCACTATGGAAGTTGAGTTGCATCTCTTCAGATCTAACGGTTGACGAGCCCTTTTGGAACCCCAAACCAGTTCTTCCCTCCCCAGGGAGTTCTTCATCGCAAGAGGTCAAATTATTTCATGAAGTAATGTTAGCCACTATATGATCAAATTGATCCACAGTAACATCCTGCTCCACGTATGCCTCTTCAAGAACTCTCTGGTGTGCTTCTCTGTGCGCTTCAGAATTCAAAAGCAAAGACAACATGAAAATCTTCGAGGGAGTCTAGAGCAGTTACTCAACCACATTAAATTCACTCCTTTTGATCAGTCGGAGTACCTCATCATCATCATTAGCTTTCAAGTTGCTGGATTCACTAGACTTATCTCTTTAATAGCTAACAGGATCTACAATCGGCACCTCCGCCTTCTTACCAACCACAGTTTCTTCCTTATTTTCCGGGAACACCGGTCCAAAAACTCGACCACTGTGGGTCACCTTTGTAACATCTGCAATGCTCACCACTAAATTGGTCATAGGTAAAGGTACCTCTTGACCATTCTCCATCATCGTAGCATTGTATTGATATGCTACAATCTTATCAGATGCATACGGGACTGGGCCCGCTAACCGTATTACCAATGGCGAAACTGATCTATTGCTGACGTTCTAGTTACTGCTGCTATCATACTGAATCACCAACCGCTCTGGTTGTTTGAAAACGGGAACTATGACATTAACATCGTCATCTATATGACGGGATTGAACAATCTGGATCATGCCTTCATCCATCAGACGCTGAATGTCCCTTTTCACAACAACGCACCCCCTTGGGTTCACGCTACAAATATCACAACTATGTGACCATGTTCACAATCACTCACCAAACAGATTTATTTATGCATTTGCACTAAAGATCTTCGGATAAACCGGACATCAAAAACTTTGAATTCACCGGGACAACCGTCCACCATGTTCACTGAATAATTCCCATGAGCAGGCAAAGGATTAGCTTTCACATTTGGTGCACGGTCTTCAAAACACACCATGCCACTCTTCATAAGCTTTTGCACCTCGTACTTCAGCGGATAATAGTTCTCGATATCATACCCAGGTGCACCCTGGTGAAAAGCACAACGAAGTTCAAGTTTATACCACCAAGGAAGTGGTTCTGGGATCTGCGGTGGATTCCTCGGTTGAATCAAATTTTTGAGGACTAATGATGGATACAGTTCTGCATATGACATAGGAAACGGGTCAAAAGAGACCTTTTTCCTCTCAAAGTTCTGTTGCTGGTGATGATTGTTGTTGGAATTGTTGTTGTTGTAGGTGTTTGTTCTTTGTTGCGGTTGTTGTTGTTGACGTTGATTTTGATACTGATGTTGTTGTTATTGTTTAATTGGTGTTGTTTGCTGATTGGAAAATATTGGAATAACGGAAGATACTTGATGATGATGATGTTGACGGGGTGGTGGATTTCTTCTGACTTGAGGCCTCCTCTGCCCCCCACTAGTTATTGCGTTAGTCTCATTATTCTTCCTCTTGTTGAAACTACTCTCAGACTTCTTGCTTGTCGACGCCTCAACTTTTGACAATCATCCTTCACGGACCCCTTTTTCAATTCTCATCCCCATATTTACCATTTTGGTAAAATCATTGGGGGCACTAGCGATCATACGTTCATAGTAAAATAAACTCAGGGTTTTTAGAAAGATTTTTGTCATCTCTTTCTCCTCCAAATGAGGAGTGATCTGGGCAGCCAACTCCCTCCAATGTTGGGCGTACTCCTTGAATGTCTCCTTATCTTTCGGAGACATGGACCTCAGATGGTCCATATCCGGCGCCATATCCACGTTGTACTTGTACTGTTTTACAAAAGCCTCTCCTAGGTCATTGAAAGTGTGAATGCTTGCACTGTCTAACCCCATATACCAACAGAGTGTAACACCTGTCAGGCTATCCTGGAAGTAGTGAATCAACAACTGGTCATTATCTCTCTGGATTGACATCTTGCAGGCATACATTACAAGATGACTGAGTGGACAAGAATTCCCTTTGTACTTCTCAAAGTCGGGCACTTTGAATTTCATTGGGATTGTCACATTGGGCACTAAGCACAGTTCAGCAGCACTTTCCCAAACAGATCTTTTCCTCTCAGCGTTTTCAATTCCTTGCGCAGCTCAAGAAATTGGTCCTTCATCTCATCCATTTTCTCATAAACGTCCGGGACCTCAGACGGCTCGGAATGATAGATGGTGTCCTCTACACGAGGCAAAGTGTGAACAACTGGAGGTGGCACAGACATGACCGGGCTAGATGCCGACATGGAAGCAAATGTGGGAGCGAAACCTTTTGGCACAAAATTGGGTGGCATTCCTCACGAGAATCCAGCAGGCAGATTGGGAGCGAAGTGGGAGGTGGCAGCAGGCACAATAGAGGTAACCACTTCAGAAATGACAGTCCTCGTGGGAGGAGTTGCAGGTGTTGGAGAAGCTTGACTTTGAGCAGCAAGAACTGACTCCATCACTGCAGTCAGTCGGGCAATCTCCTCTTTCAAATCTCGGTTCTCTTGCTCAAGGTGTTCCATGATTCTTGAATGATTAGCTCTGGTGTTGTACCGGTGAGTCAACTTGGCTAAATCACAGAAGAACACCAATCAGACACCTGGCAAAAACCTGCTTAGGCAAATGATGCATGAAATGCAATGCTTGATTATTTTTTTTCAAGGAGCTTACTATTGTTGGTGTAAGCCCTAGAGGCCAATACTTTTGGTACTTGTATCGAATTATTTATTAATAATAAAAGGCATTTTCTTTATTATGGTTGATTAATTAAGTCCCTATAATAGATAGTTTGTTTAATGTATTAAGTGTGACTTAATCATGAGAGCACATTAAACATAAGGACACTATTCTTAAAGTATCCGTAGTCGAGCTTTAGTGTGAAGTGGGATAACATTAAAGCATTAAGACTATTATGTTTATAGACTGATGATCACATCTCATGGATCATGGATAAAGAGTTATCAAGTCTTAAACATATGTATGAATTTTAAGAGTAATATTTATACCGGATTGACCCGCTATGAGAATACTATATAGAAAGTTATGTAAAGTGTCATAAGTTATTCTCATGGTGATAATAGTGTATACCACTCTTCGACCTGAAACCATTATGGATCCTAGATGTAGAGTCGAGTGCTTTATTGTTGATCCAACATTGTCTGTAACTAGATAACCATAAAGACAGTTGATGGATACTCCACAAAGCATGCTGAGGGACATGAGTGTCCTAGATGGAATTTGCCAATCCTGCGTAACAGGATAAATGTCTATGGGCCCAATATTGAACTGGACAAGGATAACACGGTCTATACCTTGTGTTCAATATAGACATAAGGGCAAAGGGGTAATTATGCACATAATTATTATCACAGGAGGTTTTGTCAGATCACATGACATTTTCGTGACTTGGGTAGCAGTGATGTGTTGCTAGATACCGCTCACTGTTTATTATGTTAAATGCGTGATTTCATATAATTGCCAACGCCATGAAAACCTATAGGGTCACACACAAAGGATGGATTGATGAGAAATAGAGTAACTAAGGAACATCGTAAGGTACGGTGTACTTAAGTAGAATACGAAATATGGTAAGGTACCAAATACTTAAGTGATTTTGGCATATTATAAGATATGGGCCAAAATACACTTAAGTGGGCTTTTTGGCTTGAAGCCCACACAAGTGGTTCTATAAATAGAACTCTTGTGCAAAAGCATTGTATGGGAATACAACACAACTGAAGAGTTGGAATTTCGTATCTCTCTTTCTCTCACTCAAAGCCTTCATTCATAACAACTAGCATTGCGATTGAAGGAATTCGTTCGTGTGGACTGAGTAGAGACGTTGTCATCGTTCAACGTTCATGATCGCCACAAGAGTTAACGATTCTATCACTGATCATGCCCATTCGTAAGGATCACTAAATGGAGAAATTTTTAAATTCCGTTGCGCCTTGGATGGCAATTCTCCTTCAGTGGTATCAGAGCCACTTACGAAACCATGAATCTGATAATTGTTTTTTGTTATGTAATAATATGATTAAAGACAGAATGAATCAAAGATTAAATTAAGATCGATCAAGTCATATATGTGATATATGTAATCCTGATGCAAAATACATTATATATGATATAGTGTTCTCGTTTCGTTCATTCAAACACTCAATGGTTGTTTTCCTTTGAGAGATTAATGGTCATTTGCTTCTTGATCCAACATTAGTATGGTGAAGCAATGACGTGTTGATCAATCATACTGAATCAACAATCGAGATGTGTTTGACGGTCTGAAATTGGTGCATCAGGGTTAGTGACGGCACAAGGGTTGTGTTGTTGAGAGTTATGCGATTGGGGTTATGACTGCACAAGAGTTGTGCTTTTTGAACACTTTTTGGAACAGTGTTAATCGGTTAACGCATATGGTTAACTGGTTAACGCAATACGAAAATAAATTTTTTGAGTTTTTCAAACAGTGTTAACCGGTTAACGCTTTTGGTTAACCGGTTAACGCAAGGCGGAAAACAGTTTTCCAAGAGATTTTCAAACAGTGTTAACCGGTTAACGCATTTGGTTAACCGGTTAACGCAAGCCAGAAATAAATTTTCTAACAGTTTTTCAAACAGTGTTAACCGGTTAACGCATATGGTTAACCGGTTAACGCAAGGCAAAATTCACCCGTTCGGCTAACTCAGTGCTTTAAAAGTATCAAGTGTTGATGCGAAAAACGACGTCGATTTTAAATGAATTGTTCATTAAAATTTCGGCTTTGCGTAGTGTGATCGGTCGTCGAAATTTAATTTGGTTTTAATTAATTAAAGGAATTAATAATAATAATAAAATGTTTATTATTGTCTTGTGGTGATCGGTTATGGCCTTAGTTTTCCTTTATTCTGCTTTGGGTTTTAAAATACGACCTGCGTGTCGTGCCTCTCTCTTTATCTCCCAAATGTAACTTCGTTTCTCATCTCACTCCCTCGTATGTAAAACGAGTTTCTTTTTGTAATGTAATGATATGAAGAAAGCAAAGAAGTCAGTGCCAAAGGAGGACAACCTTGAAGATCTTGCTTGGAGAAGCTTAGATCGTTATAGGTTAGCTTAGGTTCTCTTATTGGCTTGGGAGAACAATTGCGCTAGGGGCCATAACTGTTTCATTATGTATGTATGTATGTTGATGCATGTGAATGTATGTTGATGCATGTGAGAGGCGATTTATATGATAAATAAGCCGGTGAGATCAGAATAATTGCAATTCCCTCAAATTAAATATTAAGTTTATGCTTTCCAAGTTTTAACACTCATCAAGACTAGTATCGGATAATGTAGGTTTCGCCTACGCGAGGTGCATGTTCTATATAAGTAAGGTGCGATGGGATAATTGTAATATCCAACTATTAAAGCAATGGGTCAAACTTAACTAAACAAATTATAATAAGATTATATATATGTTTAGAAGCAAGAGTTGGGAATGATCCATATGATGGATTGAAATAAGGAGTTATTCACCCAACTGAAATTTTCGAGAATTGTATGAGATACAATTGGAAGGATTTCCTACCTAAATAACCTAGTTTTGTGTAATCCGCCTACGCGGACTTATAACGAAGTGAAATATGGATCTCGACCCACTAGAAAGTCTTCCAACGGGATTTTCCGAATCAAATGATGAGGGTCATTTGTTTTGAATAAAATAGTGGGAGCATGTTTAATTAAAGGCCTAATTAAAGATGTCAATGATACTTATATTTTCATTAATCCTTATGTAGATAACCATGACAACAAACACCTCTAACAACATATTGCGATCAAACCTTGAGAAGGAAAAATTGTTTCAGACAAATTTTCTGGATTGGTACCGAAACATGAGGATTGTCCTCAAACATGATAAAGGGAAAGGCAAGGAAGTTGCCAAACCCAAACCCACTATTGCTGCTTTGAAGCCTAGTGGAAGCATAAAAAAAGAAGGCACCTGCTTCCATTGCGGTAAGACCGCACACTGGAAGAGGAACTGCCCAAAGTACCTGGAAGATAGGAAGAATGGAGTAGAGACTCCAACTTCAGGAATTTTTGTTATTAAAATTAATTTATCTACTTCTGCATCATGGGTATTAGATATTGGATGCAGTTCTCACATTTGTACAAATGTGCATGGACTAAAAAGGAGTAGAGATTTGGCAAAAGGTGAAGTCGACCTACGAGTTGGCAATGGAGCAAAGGTTGCTGCTTTAGCCGTAGGGACTTATGTATTGACTTTACCTAGTGGTTTAATAATTCAGTTAGAGAAATGTTATTATGTACCTGCAATTAGCAGGAATATTATTTTCATTTCTTGTTTGGACAAGTTTGGTTTTTCATTTATAATAAAGAACAATTGTTGCTCAATTTATTTGAATGATATATTCTATGCTTCTACACAAATGAACAATGGACTATATGTCCTTGATCTTGAAATGCCTATTTATAACATTAATACTAAAAGGATGAAACCTAATGAGTTAAATCCAACTTACCTTTGGCATTGTCGATTAGGCCACATAAATGAGAAACACATTTCCAAACTCCATAAAGATGGACTGTTGGACTCTTTTGATTATGAATCATATGAGACATGCAGATCTTATTTAATTGGAAAGATGACAAAGTCTCCATTCACAGAAAAAGGTGAAAGAACTAATGATCTTTTGGCCCTCATACATACTGATGTATGTGGACCACTGAACATACCAGCCAGAGGAGGTTTTCAGTACTTCATCACATTCACTGATGATTTCAGTAGATATGGTTATTTGTATTTAATGAAACACAAATCAAAGTCCTTTGAAAAGTTCAAGGAATTCAAGAATGAAGTACAAAACCAACTAGGTAAGAATATTAAAACTCTTCAATCAGATCGAGGTGGTGAGTATTTAAGCCTAGAGTTTGATGACCATCTGAAATAGTGTGGGATCCTATCCCAACTCACTCCTCCTGGAACACCCCAATGGAATGGTGTATCTGAGAGAAGAAATTGAACCCTGTTGGACATGGTCCGATCCATGATGAGTCAAGCCGATCTTCCAAACTCCTTTTGGGGACATGCGCTGTTGACAGCAGCTTACACACTTAATCGTGTTCCATCCAAAAAGGTTGAGAAGACACCATATGAGATATGGAGTGGTGAGAAACCACATATGTCTTACATGAAGATTTGGGGTTGCGAAGTTTATGTGAAACGACAAATTTCAACTAAGCTTGAGCCCAAATCTGACAGATGCTTATTTGTGGGGTATCCTAAAGAAACAAAAGGGTATTACTTCCACAATCCTTCTGAGGGCAAAGTGTTTGTCGCTCGAACTAGAGTTTTCCTAGAAAAGGATTTTATTTCCAAAGGAACCAATGGGAGGAAAGTAGAGCTTGAAGAAATTCAAGAATCACAAAGCATCGATACACCTACGGAGGAATTAGAGCAGGAAACACAAGTGGTTGTGGAAGAGCAACCTGCTCAAGTAGAACAAGACCATCGTAGGTCAAGAAGGATACGTCACCTACCTAAGAGATATGGATATCTCATAATAGATCATGGTGATGTATTACTCATGGATCAAGATGAGCCTGTGACCTACCAAGAGGCCATAACTGGTCCCGAGTCTGAGAAGTGGCTAGAAGCCATGAAATCTGAAATGGATTCCATGTACACAAACCAAGTTTGGACCTTGGTAGAGCCTCCTGTAGGAGTTAATCCTATAGGATGCAAGTGGGTCTTCAAAAAGAAGACTGACATGGATGGTAAGGTATATACCTATAAGGCAAGACTGGTTGCAAAAGGATACAAACAAATTCATGGTGTTGACTATGATGAAACCTTTTCACCCGTAGCAATGCTTAAATCTGTTCGAATTTTACTTGCTATCGCTGCATATCATGATTATGAAATATGGCAGATGGATGTCAAAATTGCTTTCCTTAATGGAAATCTTCTTGAGGATGTGTACATGACACATCCTGAAGGATTTGACATACCAGAAGAAGCCCAAAAGATATGTAAGCTACAAAGATCAATCTATGGATTGAAGCAAGCTTCCAGAAGCTGCCCAAAAGATATGTAAGCTACAAAGATCAATCTATGGATTGAAGCAAGCTTCCAGAAGCTGGAATCTTCGTTTTGATGAAACGGTAAAACAATATGGATTCATCAAGAACGAAGATGAGCCTTGTGTCTACAAGAAGGTTAGTGGGAGTATGATCGTTTTCCTGATATTATATGTAGATGACATATTACTCATTGGAAACGATGTCCCTACCCTGCAACAAGTAAAGACTTGGTTGGGGAAATGTTTTTCTATGAAGGACCTAGGTTAAGCAGCCTATATATTAGGAATCAGAATCTATAGAGATAGATCACAAAAACTGCTTGGCCTAAATCAAAGTACAACATAGACAAAGTGCTGAGACGCTTCAATATGCGTGATTCTAAGAAAGGATTGATACCTATGCAACATGACCCATGTCTATAAAAAATACAATCCCCTTTAACTAAGAAAGAAAGGGATCGCATGAATAAGATTCCATATGCATCTGCAATAGGATCTATCATGTATGCCATGTTATGTACTCGACCAGATGTCTCGTATGCTTTAAGTGCAACGAGTAGGTACCAATCTGATCCTGGTGATGCCCATTGGGTAGCTGTCAAGAATATCCTTAAGTACTTGAGAAGGACTAAGGACTCATTCTTGATATATGGAGGTCAGGAAGAATTGGCTGTAATTGGTTACACCGATGCTAGCTTCCAGACAGTTAAGGATGACTTTAGTTCGCAATCTGGTTATGTGTTTTACTTGAACGGTGGCGCTGTGAGATGGAAAAGTTCAAAGCAAGATACAGTTGTTGATTCTACAACCGAGGCCGAGTATATTGCTGCCTCAAGTGCAGCAAAGGAAGCTGTTTGGCACAGGAAGTTCATTAGTGAACTTGGCATAGTCCCTAGCATTGTGGATCCCATTGGTCTCTATTGTGATAACAATGGTGCTATCGAACAAGCAAAGGAGCCTAGATCTCACCAACGATCCAAACACATACTTAGGCGTTATCATCTCATTCGAGAGATAATAGATAGAGGAGATGTGAAAATATGTAAAGTACCTACACTTGACAATATTGCTGACCCACTGACAAAGCCTCTTGCGCAGCAGAAGAATGATGGCCATACTAGATCAATGGGCATAAGGGGTATGCCTGATTGGCTCTAGTGCTAGTGGGAGATTGTTGGTGTAAGCCCTAGAGACCAATACTTTTGGTACTTCTATCGAATTATTTATTAATAATAAAAGGCATTTTCTTTATTATGGTTGATTAATAAAGTCCCTGGAATAGATAGTCCGTTTAATGTATTAAGTGCGGCTTAATCATGAGAGCACATTAAACATAAGGACACTATTCTTAAAGTATCTGTAGTCGAGCTTTAGTGTAAAGTGGGATAACATTAAAGCATTAAGACTATTATGTTTGTAGACTGATGGTCACATCTCATGGATCATGGATATAGAGTTATCAAGTCTTAAACATAGGTATGAATATTAAGAGTAATATTTATACCGGATTGACCCGCTATAAGAATACTATATAGAAATTTATGCAAAGTGTCATAAGTTATTCTCATGGTGATAATAGTGTATACCACTCTTCGACCAGAAACCACTATGGATCCTAGATGTAGAGTCGAGTGCTTTATTGCTGATCCAACGTTGTCCGTAACTGGATAACCATAAAGACAGTTGATGCGTACTCCACAAAGCATGCTGAGGGACATGAGTGTCCTAGATGGAATTTGCCAATCCTGCGTAACAGGATAAATGTCTATGGGCCCAATATTGAACTGGACAAGAATGACACGGTCTATACCTTATGTTCAATATAGACATAAGGGCAAAGGGGTAATTATGCACATAATTATTATCACAAGAGGTTTTGTCAGATCACATGACATTTTTGTGACTTGGGTAGAAGTGATGTGTTGTTAGATACCGCTCATCGTTTATTATGTTAAATGCGTGATTTAATATAATTGCCAACGCCACGAAAACCTATAGGGTCACACACAAAGGACAGATTGATGAGAGATAGAGTAACTAAGGAACATCGTAAGGTACGGTGTACTTAAGTAGAATACGAAATATGGTAAGGTACCAAATACTTAAGTGATTTTGGCATATTATGAGATATGGGCCAAAATACACTTAAGTGGGCTTTTTGGCTTGAAGCCCACACAAGTGGTTCTATAAATAGAACTCTTGTGCAAAAGCATTGTATGGGAATACAACACAACTGAAGAGTTGGAATTTCGTATCTCTCTTTCTCTCACTCAAAGCCTTCATTCATAACAGCTAGCATTGCGATTGAAGGAATTCGTTCGTGTGGACTGAGTAGAGACGTTGTCATCGTTCAACGTTCATGATCGCCACAAGAGGTAACGATTCTATCACTGATCATGCCCATTCGTAAGGATCACTAAATGGAGAAATTTTTAAATTTCGCTGCGCCTTGGATGGCAATTCTCCTTCAACTATATCATTTACAAATATATATAATTGAAATGATAATTGCAATAATTTGATATGACCAAAAATCTCTTTTTATTTATATAAATTGGAAGGATTACACTGAGTACAACTTCAAAAACCAAAATAAAAGATACAAGAGAAAAGGAGATTAGTCATCCTAAGGATCTCTAACAACAGTGTCAGAAGATCTTGCTGAAGGCGCGTACTTCCTTTGAATGCGACGAATCTCGGTCTCAAAAGAATCCTTCATCTGAGTCTTCTCGAGGACAAGCTTGTCAACAATCTTCTTCCAAGCAACGGAAGGCTGAGGCATGCTAGAAGATGAAACCTCTGGCTCTCTCTGTCTTTTCGTCACTCGGTCTTCAAGTAGCTCAATCAGTGCATCTTTATCCTTAGATTCCAACTGCAACTCCTCATGCTTCTTGCTCAATGCATGGAAACGCTCTTCCCACATATCTTTCTCTTGCTTCATCTTGATGAGCGCATATTTCAACTCCTCTACATCTTAGTTAGGGAGAGTTAATGGCTCAGCCACAACCATAGACATAGGTATTTCACAAGGATAAGGCATCTTCAACTCAATAGCTCTCTTCTTCACCCCAAGAGTGTAAGCTTCCAAAGCTACACAATTGCGCATACCAAGCTCGGATCTTCCTTTCCTATGCACATTATGCCAAGCGTGCACAATCTTCTGCTTCAAATGTTGGAGATCTTTACCTTCTTAATAGAAAAGACCTTCTAACAACATGTTATTAGGTTTGTCTCTCAAGGGGAACCCAAGTTGACGACGAGCCAAAACAGGGTTGTAGTTAATTTCTCCTTGTGTACCAATAAGAGGCACATTAGAGAATTCACCACAACTATCAATAAACTCCAAACTGCTTAATGACGGATCATACCAAATTATATCATCATTAGTGAGAGGCATAAGTCTCTGAGACCACCATAGACATTGTTTGTTCTCCATAAAAGCAGGCGTCTGAGACAAGTGCGAAATAAACCACTTGTACAGAGGAGGAATGCAACAGACAGTCGGTCCACCACCCTTAGAATTCCTTAGATGCAAAGAGAAATACATATCACCCAACAAAGTAGGCACTGGATTCCTAATCAAGAAAAGTCTAATGGCGTTAACAACAGCAAAACCGTCAATGTTAGGGAACAAAGCTAATCCATAGATGAGCAACACAAAGATAGCTTCAAAAGCATCTAAACTACCAGCTTGAGCAAAAGTGGTAGCTTCCTTGATGAGGAAAACAAATGGCAACCCAAATAACCCTCTTTTCTTCACCCAATGAGCCTCTATCTCAGACTTCTTCAAGTGAAGAGCTTCAACAATAATACTAGACTGGGGAATCTCCTCCAGTCCACTAAAAGGCACTCTACTAAAAAGAGGTATCCCCAAAATATGAGAATACTCCTCTAGGGTAGGCACAAGCTGAAAATCTGGGAAAGTGAAACAATGGTAGAGATGATCATAGAATTGCACCAATGCACTCAAGAGTCCTTCAACCACATCAGCAGACAAGATAGACAAAAGCTTCCCATGACGTTGTTTGAAGTCCAAGGGATCTAATACAAAATATGCTAGCTTTCTTAACTCTTTCAAGTCGGGACATTTGAAACTGTACTTCTTAGTGTTCCTTCGTCCATATTCCATGGTCTGAAAATATTTGCAAATGACACCTTAGTTCCTTGAAATTTTGCGTGATGAATTTTATGATGCGCATGAAATGCATGAATGCAACAATCACAAATAAGGGATCACACACAAGGCAAACAAAGGTCAAAGGATGAATCGAGTCATTGTCAAGATCAATCATCCATATTGGTGGATTAGGGTTTACACCTTATTAACACCCAAGTTCCATTGATATTGACAAGACTTGATTGGATCAACCAAGAATCAAGGGTTTGTTGCAAGTCACGAGCATGGAGTCTGGGTAAGAACAATCCCAAAGGAGTGAACTAAGCATAAAACCTATAGATCATGTTCTAAAGAGTTCCCAGAGTCTTAATTCCATCTATCGGATATTACAGGTTAAGATGACTGACTCATCGACCCATAATATTCTCAAGAGAAACTCGTCTGAATGTAGTATCGCGTAAAAACTGTTATCAAGTCTACACCTGAACAGTTTCCAAACTACATCCTAAATAGGCCAAGATGGGTTAGGTGTTCTAAGGTCCTCAGCTTCTCAGACCCAATTAGAAATAGTAATGCCTAACCACAAATACTTGTGTTACATTTCCAAATCCAAAGGAGTCTCCACATAGCAGATGGATCTCAAGCTAACTTGTTAAGGAATACTCCACACAAGTCAAACATGACTATACCATCCTGTAAGACCCTAATTTTGGCCCTAAGATCCCTCATGGCATCATAATATTGCATTTGTATAGCCTCAAGGATCATAAGCATCTTGGTTCCCTTTGCCTTTGGGTGGGATCCCTTGTGAGTGGTTTGAGATCACCAAGCATGCTTGAATTGTATATTATTGCTTTTCTCATTTTATTCACTAACCAAAATCACAAAAATATGTCACTAACATCTTTTGTTTGTAGCTTGAGCAGTCATAAGGTCAAAAGGATTCTAGGTGATCCTATGTGCAATGACATGGTCAAGAGAAGATGAAAGCAAGCATGGTAATGGTTTCCAAAGCTCTCATCCACTAAATATGCCTCCCAAGTATCTCAATTCATCATTTTGATCAAAGCAAGTCAAGGGGTTTGAGGTTTGTTTCCCAAGGAAACCCTAATTCATCTGATCATCAATAATGCCTTGCTCATGAAGCAACCTCAACCCATGGTCAAATACAATCAAGGAAAGTTCTTTAATTCATCATCTCATGCATATTTGAACTTATCTGAGTGTCCTCAATCATTAATTCATCAAGATATGAGTTGTGGACTTGAGAAGTTAATCAGTCAATTCATCTAACTATTTTGAAATACACTGAGACCTAACTTTTAATGTGTTGGTCAAATGGAGATGACCCAAAGAGAACAAATGTTCTTGAGGACAATATGAACAACTTTCATGCTCATAAAAATTTGATTTGAAAATTGGAAGGTCATTATCCATCCCAAGACATTATAGGTCATTTTGACTGAAACCCTAATTTTAGGTCAACTTCCCAAGAACATAACTCATTCATTTTCAATGATTTGGAGGTGAGACTGAATGCATTGGAAAGATTATTGTGTCTACTTCAAATTTTATGTTGAGACAAATTGCAAATTCGCAAAATAAATACATGTGATAATGCAAACCATTATAGGTCACTTTGGGCCAAATGCATTGAAATGTGAAAAGTCCAAATCCAAATGATGCAAAATATAAGTCCAAATTTATTTTCTTGAAAAGATCTACAACTTTCATGTTGACAATTTTATCATTTGGAGCTTGCATCACTGAAACAGAAGGGCTTGAACATTGGCCAAATTTGGAAACTTCACAAATGCATGTTTTGCACCCTACACTTCAAGCTCCAATTTCATCAATTTCCAAGGCCCAATTGGAGTTTTGATCAACATAGCATTTTTTCCTTATGCAATAAGCTTTCTAACCATTACCCATAAGGTTGCATTTGGAGTTTGGAAGCATCATTTTCGAAGACATGAATAATTAAGTGCATTTTGTGAAATTCATTTCAAACACATTGCATGAGCTGTTAACATTTAAACTGCACGTCCATTTCTCATTTGGTGATGTATAGCAATCCATTCCAATCAGAATTGGGCCCTCCATGCGCCTATATAGGCCCATGCATGGAGGCCTTCTTCTCCCATGCACACTTTGTTCATTGCATTTTAGATGGTTTTGGCTATAAATACAAGTGTTATGCTCTTCAATTCTTCAACCTAATGGCGCCTAAATCCATGCTGAATTGAATCCCCACCCATACCAAAGGAACAAACTTCATTTTTTTCTAAAAAATTCAGATATGAAATTCAATTGCATTGATTGATTTTTAAGATCTAAAGTTCCTAGACCTATTCACCTTGATCCATTGAAGCTGTTGTTCGCAAAAGGAATCAAAGAGAGTGACTCAATTCTTCATTATCCAAAGATTTTGCTCAACTGAATTTTGCTTCAAATCTCATCATACATTGCTCCATTTGCTATGATCTTGTGTTGTCTGAAGTCCTCTGTATAGAGGCATCATTATTGTGTTTTTAATTGTTGAAATCGAGCAAGTTCAGTTGAACACCACCAAAGTTCCATCTCTGATTTCTCTCTTAATAGGAATCTAGAGCGGAATTAAGTGGCATAGGAGTGATGTACATCACTTCACCTTTCGAATGGTGCCTGGATCGTGTATTTTAGTTAACATTTTTTGGACCTGCATTTTTGATCTTCATCGGAGCTTGCCGGAGAAGACGGTGGCGCTTGCCACCGTCTGGTCTCCAGATCAGAACTGGACCTTCCCTTTCCATTTCCAAATCTAATCTCAGCAGTCCCACCTTATGACTGTTTTATGTACCGCGTGTGGTTGCATTGACCTTGTAACACATTGGACGCGCACTTATGAATGCTTGGATCTGCCAACTCAATTAATGAGCTCAGATCCAAGGGCTCTCGCTTTTCCACTTATTTTAATTCTGATTTAAATTTCTATTTCATTTTTTAATTCCATTTCATTTTCTAAAATTCATATCTCTTTTATTATTGGTCCAAAAAATTATGGGACCAATTGCATTATTTCTCTTTTAATTTCTAGTTTCTAAAAATGATTTTTAATATTTTTTATTTTATCATTTGCTATTTTTTTCGTAATTTTCTCTTTTCTGGTTATTTTTAATTTATTTTAAATAGTTTTTGATATTCAAAAAATACAAAAATATTTTCTCAACTTCTTTGAATGATGACAGATCTATGAAAAATATTCTCATCAATTTATTAATTGATTTGAGATTTATTTGAGATTTTAGTTCAATTAGGTTTTTTTTATTTATTTTTAATTGATTAAAAATAGTTTCTGACTTTTAAAAATGCTGAAATTTTTTGTCAAACTTTGTTTGACCTTGTTGAACTTGGGATAATTCACTTGGACTTTCAAAGTTGATTTGAAGTGAGTATGAAGGTTGACCTTCCTTTAATATTTTAATTCAAGTTTCACTTTAAATATTAAAAATGCGAAAAATATCTTGTTTATTTCTTGACTTCCAATCTTCATTTTGCTTCTGTTTTCTATTGTTTGACCTTGGTCTTCCCTATCTTTGATCAACATTTGTTGATTGGTACATTCCATTTCATTTAATGCACTTTAATTCTTCATTTCTAATTCTTCTTCTTCTTCTTCTTTTCTTTCTTTTGATCAATGAGTTAGAGGTTGATGGTTAGCATTGATTAGGGAGGTTTAATCTTCCTTGATTCAAATCTAATTCATCTTGATCAAATGATCAAGTGAATGTCTTTGCATTAAGGATATATTGCTTTCTAAATCATGCAAAGGAATTAAACCAATACAAGATCATTTCTCATCTTCTTTTTGGCATGACAAGTTGTTGGAGTTTGATTCACTAATCAAGACCTCTTTTTGTGTTGTTGCCTACATTATTATTGACCGGCCTCAGATAGTTGTGACTTCTACATAAGTCCAATTACGATTGCTTAACATAGCGCTAAATTTTCCTTATGGCACACTAGCTACTAACATTAACCATTGACCATTAACATTTAATTATTTCTCTTTACATTTATGCAATTTACTATTCTTGTACATATTATTCATTTGCTTTTCCCCATTCTCTCACTTGAGCACATGTTTATGTTAATGCAATTTGCCTTTTGCTCACTTGAGCATATAATTGTGTATATATTATTGTGCTTGTGTTTTGTTTTGATTGTTGTGGACCAAATGCAAAGAAATGGACAAATGGACTTAGTGTCTAGGACTTTCCCTATGCAAATTGGAGTAAAAGGACCTTAATGTTGAAGATGGATTAGAAGGACCAAACCTCTAAACTCACTCTTGTCCATTATTGATTTACTTCATGGAACTTTTGATGTGTGTGTTCTTGTGCTAGGGAATCCTATGAGAGCTTAAATTGAAGAACCATTGCCATGTTCATCCAAAGTGAAAGATACAAGATACATTGAGGATCTCTTAAGAGGCTTGCTTGATTGTTGTTTGAGCTTACTATCATTTTCCTTGCATATTCCAAAGGATGGGAGCTACTTGGATCATCAATATGATCTCAAGAGAGGAAATCCATGTGTGGTCTTGTTTCTTATCCCTTATCTCTTGTATGATTAGGACTTTAGCCATTCTTCTTCTTCCCTCCCCTCTAACCCAAGCCAAAACTTTTGTGTAAACATTTAACACTTCTTTTCAAACCTTAGAAACCTAAGCCTTATGCTTTTGATTTTCAAACTTTCTTTTCATAACACTTATTTTGAATTGAACTTTTAAATCAACTTTAACCATATTTTGTAAATACTTACATTGGTGAATACCACTCATTCAAATACCTTTTTGTGGTTTCAATGGCCACTTTCTTAATCAAAACTTTTCATAACCAATAGCTATTAGGTTTGAGTTATCCTTGAGGTAGATGTAATACTCACCTATATCCTTAGTGATGGACAATGAGTCTTCCATGCTTATTATAGGGTTAACCTGTAACACCCCGATAATAATAAAATAATTATTTAAATTGAGTTAATAATGTAATTATTAATTTAATTGAATAATTAGAAATTTTATTATTATTATTTTGGAATAATTATTATTATTTGGAAAATATATATATGTTGGAATAAGGAAAAGTTCTCATTTGGAAAAGCATTTCACGTGAAAACAGAACAGAGAAGCATCGTGAGAGAAAAGGGAAAAAGGGCAGAGAAGAGGAGCTGAAGAGCAAAGGTTGGAGAACGAAAGCTTGAAGCTCAAAGATTCTGCCGGATTGTTAAGGTAAGGGGGGTTTATCGTCGATTGATGGGTATTTTGGGATAATATGTAATGGGTAGTGAGAAACCGTTGAATCGACCCTAATTGGGATTTGGAATGCTGAAAATTTGTGATGAATAGGTTGAGTGAAAACCGTAATCAAATTGATGATTGTGTGTGTAATCAAACCGATAAATTGGTGATGAATGGCGACGAGTAAGTTTGAGTGGGAAGGGTCTGGGATGGGCACATGAGATCCCTGCCCAGAGAAAACGCGTCTGGTGAACTGTCATGTTCGCCTAGCGAACATAACCTTCGCCTTGCGAAGGAACGCGCCTCAACCTCGCCCCAGCGAGATTGAGAGGTTTTGCTACTGTAATGTTCGCTGTGGACTCGCTGGAGCTTCGCCTAGCGAGTGAGTGCTAGCTGTGTTTTTCACCAAAACAGAATGAGTTCGCTATTACCTTCGCCTTGAGCTCGCCTAGCGAATTAATTTACCAATTTCCTGGAGCTGTTCGCCTTGAGCTCGCCTAGCGAACCAGAGCTTCGCCACTGCCTCGCCTAGCGAGCAAGGCAGAATAAGTGTTTATACATGTGTTGCTGAGGTGTTTCATACATGTGCTGAGGAAGTGTTTTATACATGTGTGATGATGTGTTGATACCTGTATTGATGATGTATGATGATATGCAAAATGTTGTGAATGTATATATTATGCATGTATTTGTGAATAGACTATTCTATGGCTTAGAGTGTGAGCATGTGTCTATTCTTAAATTGTTGTTGAGGTTGCATCGCTAGATGATTAGCATGCATATTGTGGCCTTCGGGTGGTAGCTAATTCCCATGGTGAGGAATTAGTGAGTAAATCATTTTGATTGTTGTTGTTAATGTTTGCATGCTAGGTGATTAGCGTGCATTTCATGGCCCATTTGGGGTGGTAGCTAATTCCCATGGTGAGGAATTAGTGAGTGAGTCACTATGTCTCAAATGAGTGGGACTAGTGAGCTTGGTAGCCGTGCCTGGATTTGGACGGTGAGGTTGCACTATATGTTCACAAATAGTCGGTACCGCATGCATGGAGTCTCATTGCATAATAACTGTATGGCATATAATATAAACGGATGTATTCCAGTATTATATGTGTGTTGTGTGTTGTGTTGTTGATGTTGAGTATGGTTGAGATTATATATATGCTATATGTCATTGTTGAATATGATGTTTGAACGGATACTGCCGTTGCTGAGTGTGTAGTCTGGTTAGGGTGAATTAATGTGTTAATTACTTAGCATTACATGTTGTTCTATAATGCTTATTATATTGATTGAGGAACTCACCCTTACACCTATTTTTCAGGTAACGAGAAATGAGTTGAGTAGAAGCTAATGCTTGGAGTCTAGAGTAGTTCTTATGGGTCATGCTCTGATAGATGTAACATCGGGAGGGGATGTCTTAATTGATTTGATATTGTTGTTGATGATTTACATGTATTGTGTTACATGTTTTACATTGAGTTGAATTTTATTCCGTTGCGAATTATGCAAAGAACCTTATTTTGATCAAATAAATGAGCATGACAGGATATTTTAATAATTTTTGTGAAATGATTGTGTGACACCCTTCGGGGCATAATTACTCTGATGAATACATTGTTATTTTAATTATAATAATTTGGGGTATTTAGAAGGGTGTTACATTAGTGGTATCAGAGCATAGTCGGTCGTGTCGAGTCGTAATTATTCTGTTTTCCCTGTACGGGATAGGTGTTGTGTAACCCTATCAGTACTTATTGTTTTAGTTTGTTGGGTTTTCAGAAAAGAGATGGCTGGAAGAGGTAGAGATGATGCTGCGATTGCTGAGGCCCTGGGTATGCTAGCTGGAGTACTTGGAGGAAGCCCGAATGTTGTGGGAATGGGAGCTGCTCGTCAACTGAGTGAGTTCCAGAAGAACAATCCTCCAATGTTCAAGGGAGCATACGATCCAGATGGTGCTCAGAAGTGGTTGAAGGAGATTGAGAGAATCTTCAGAGTAACTGAGTGTGCTGATAACCAGAAGGTCAGGTTCGGTACACATATGCTGTCAGAGGAAGCTGACGATTGGTGGGTTGCTACCCGCACTGAGTTGGAATCTGCTGGGAATACTGAGATTACTTGGGCTGTGTTCAGGGAGAGATTTCTGAGGAAGTATTTTCCAGAGGATGTCAGAGGAAAGAAAGAGATAGAGTTTTTGGAATTGAAGCAGGGTAACAGGTCGGTTACTGAGTATGCTGCGAAGTTCACCGAGCTGTCAAAGTACTATACTCCCTATAATGAGGCTGCTGGAGAATTTTCGAAATGTGTGAAGTTTGAGAACGGGTTGCGTCCTGAGATCAAACAAGCTATTGGATATCAGAGGATCAGGGTGTTTTCTGATTTGGTTGACTGTTGCAGAATTTTTGAACAGGATTCCAAGGCTAGAGCAGAGAGCTATCAGCAGAGGGTTGATAGGAAGGGTAAGAATCAGATGGATCGTGGAAAACCGTATGCAGCTGGCAAAGGTTTTCAGAAGCAGAATGGGATGAGGAGGCCTAGTGGGGGAGACTCTAGTGCTCCTGCTAAGTGTTACAGATGTGGTCAGGCTGGACATCGTATCCATGAGTGTACCAGTAACGAGAAGAAGTGTTTCAAATGTGGAAAAGGTGGTCATTTGGCTGCAGATTGCCGGTTGAAGACTGTGACTTGTTTCAACTGTGGAGAGTTGGGTCATATCAGTCCACAATGTCCTAAGCCGAAGAAGGAGAATCAGTCAGGAGGCAAGGTTTTTGCTCTATCAGGTTCTGAGACTTCTGCAGATGATCGTTTGATCAGAGGTACGTGTTATATTAATGGCTTTCCTCTTATAGCTATTATTGACACCGGTGCTACTCATTCTTTTATATCTGTGGATTGTGCTGTGAAGCTTAAATTAGAGATATCTGAGATGCGTGGAAGTATGGTGATTGATACTCCTGCAAAGGGTTCAGTGACTACTACTTCGGTTTGTTTGAGTTGTCCTTTGAATATTTTTGGTAGAGATTTTGGGATAGACCTTGTGTGTCTTCCATTAGTGCAGATTGACGTTATCTTGGGTATGAACTGGTTGGTGTTTAACCGAGTTTATATCAACTGTTTTGATAAGACTGTGATATTTCCTGAGATTGAGGAAGGAAAGAGTTTGTTTCTATCTGCAAGGCAGGTGAATGAGGAAGTGGCAGATGGGGCAGAGTTGTTTATGCTGTTAGCGACTTTGGAGGCTAAAGATAAACTGGTGATTGGTAATCTAGCCGTAGTGTGTGATTTTCCTGAGGTGTTTCCAGAAGAGGTGAATGAATTGCCGCCAGAGCGTGAAGTGGAGTTCTCGATTGAGTTGGTACCTGGTACTAGGCCGATATCGATGGCTCCTTACCGTATGTCTGCTGTTGAGTTAGCTGAATTGAAGAGTCAGTTGGAAGATCTGTTGGATAAGAAATTTATTCGTCCGAGTGTGTCACCGTGGGGTGCACCAGTGTTATTGGTTAAGAAGAAAGAAGGTACTATGAGGTTGTGTGTGGACTACAGGCAACTGAATAAAGTGACGATCAAGAATCGGTATCCTTTGTCGAGGATTGATGATTTGATGGATCAGTTGGTTGGTGCGAGTGTGTTCAGCAAGATAGATTTGAGATCTGGGTATCATCAGATACGTGTGAAAACTGAAGATATTCAGAAGACTGCTTTCAGGACGAGGTATGGACATTATGAGTATTCTGTGATGCCTTTTGGTGTGACTAATGCGCCTGGAGTATTCATGGAGTATATGAATAGGATTTTCCATCCGTACCTAGACCAGTTTGTTGTGGTGTTTATTGAGGACATTTTGGTGTATTCGAAATCTGAAGAAGAGCATGCTGAGCATTTGAGAGTGGTTTTAGGAGTGCTGCGAGAAAAGCAGTTATTTGCTAAATTGTCTAAGTGCGAATTTTGGTTAGAAGAAGTTAGTTTTCTTGGTCATGTGATTTCAAGAGGTGGTGTTGCTGTTGATCCTTCTAAGATAGAAGCGGTATCTAAGTGGGAAGCTCCGAAGTCTGTTGCTGAGATTCGAAGTTTCCTTGGTTTGGCTGGTTACTATAGGAAGTTCATTGAGGGATTTTCTAAGTTGGCGTTACCGTTGACGATGTTGACTAGAAAGGGGCAAGCATTTGTTTGGGACTCAAAATGTGAAGAAGGTTTCCAAGAGTTAAAGAGAAGGTTGACTACTGCTCCTATTTTGATATTACCGAGTTCGTCGGAATTATTTGAGGTTTATTGTGATGCTTCATTGTTGGGTTTAGGTGGTGTGTTGATGCAGAATAAGCAGGTTATAGCTTATGCTTCGAGACAGCTGAGGGTTCATGAGAGGAACTATCCGACGCATGATTTAGAGTTGGCAGTTGTGGTATTTGTTCTGAAGTTATGGAGGCATTACTTGTATGGATCGAGATTTGAAGTTTTCAGTGACCATAAAAGTTTAAAGTATTTGTTTGATCAGAAAGAGCTGAATATGAGACAGAGGAGATGGTTAGAATTTCTGAAGGATTATGACTTTGGTTTGAATTACCATCCGGGTAAAGCAAACGTAGTGGCTGATGCATTGAGTCGGAAATCATTACATATGTCTATGTTAATGGTTAAGGAATTGGATTTAATTGAGCAGTTTAGAGATTTGAGTTTGGTGTGTGAGAGTACTCACAATAGTGTTAAATTGGGAATGTTGAAGTTAACAAGTGGTATTTTGGATGAGATCAGAGAGGGTCAGAAATCTGATATGCTTTTGGTTGATAAGTTGACTTTAGTAAATCAAGGTCAAGGTGGTGAATTCAGAGTTGACGAGAATGGTGTTTTGAGATTTGGTAATCGAGTGTGTATTCCGGATGTTATAGAACTTAAGAAGAGTATTCTGGAAGAAGGACATCGTAGTGGTTTGAGTATTCATCCTGGAGCTACGAAGATGTATCATGATTTGAAAAGATTATTTTGGTGGCCGGGAATGAAAAGAGAAATTGCAAGTTTTGTGTATTCCTGTTTGACTTGTCAGAAGTCGAAGATTGAGCATCAGAAGCCGTCTGGGCTAATGCAACCGTTGTCTATTCCAGAGTGGAAGTGGGACAGTATTAGTATGGATTTTGTTTCTGGTTTGCCGAGGACAAGTAAGAATCTTGAGGCTATTTGGGTGATTGTTGATAGATTGACGAAGTCGGCTCATTTCATTCCGATCAGAATGGATTATCCGTTAGAGAGATTAGCCGAGTTGTATATTGAGAAGATTGTAAGCTTGCATGGTATTCCGTCGAGTATTGTTTCGGACAGAGATCCTAGATTTACATCGAAGTTTTGGGAAGGTTTGCAGAGAGCTTTGGGAACTAAACTGAGATTGAGTTCTGCATATCATCCGCAGACTGATGGTCAGACTGAGAGGACTATTCAGTCACTAGAGGATCTTTTGAGAGCTTGTGTTTTGGAAAAAGGAGGTGCTTGGGATTGTTATTTTCCTTTGATTGAGTTTACCTACAACAATAGTTTTCATTCGAGCATTGGTATGGCACCGTTTGAAGCTTTGTATGGTAGGAGATGTCGGACACCTTTATGTTGGTATGAGTCCGGTGAGAGTGCTGTGGTTGGACCGGAGATTGTTCAACAAACTACGGAAAAGATTAAGATGATTCAGGATAAGATGAGAATTGCTCAGAGTCGTCAGAAGAGTTATCATGACAAGAGGAGGAAGTCACTTGAGTTCCAAGAGGGAGATCATGTGTTTCTTCGTGTTACTCCGATAACTGGTGTTGGTCGAGCCTTGAAGTCGAAGAAGTTGACACCTCGATTCATTGGTCCTTATCAGATTTTGGGAGAATAGGAGAGGTAGCCTATCGTATCGCTTTACCGCCGTCGCTTGCGAATTTGCATGAGGTTTTTCATGTGTCTCAGTTGAGGAGGTACATTCATGATCCGTCGCATATAGTCCAAATAGATGATGTACAGGTGAGAGATAACCTGACTGTTGAAACATCACCTATGAGGATCGAGGATCGAGAGTTGAAGCAGTTGCGGGGTAAAGAGATTGCCTTGGTGAAGGTAGCTTGGGGAGGACCAGCAGGTGGCAACGTGACTTGGGAACTGGAGAGTAAGATGAAGGAATCTTACCCAGAGTTGTTCGCTTGAGGTATGTTTTCGAGGACGAAAACTCTTTTAGTGGGGGAGAGTTGTAACACCCCGATAATAATAAAATAATTATTTAAATTGAGTTAATAATGTAATTATTAATTTAATTGAATAATTAGAAATTTTATTATTATTATTTTGGAATAATTATTATTATTTGGAAAATATATATATGTTGGAATAAGGAAAAGTTCTCATTTGGAAAAGCATTTCACGTGAAAACAGAACAGAGAAGCATCGTGAGAGAAAAGGGAAAAAGGGCAGAGAAGAGGAGCTGAAGAGCAAAGGTTGGAGAACGAAAGCTTGAAGCTCAAAGATTCTGCCGGATTGTTAAGGTAAGGGGGGTTTATCGTCGATTGATGGGTATTTTGGGATAATATGTAATGGGTAGTGAGAAACCGTTGAATCGACCCTAATTGGGATTTGGAATGCTGAAAATTTGTGATGAATAGGTTGAGTGAAAACCGTAATCAAATTGATGATTGTGTGTGTAATCAAACCGATAAATTGGTGATGAATGGCGACGAGTAAGTTTGAGTGGGAAGGGTCTGGGATGGGCACATGAGATCCCTGCCCAGAGAAAACGCGTCTGGTGAACTGTCATGTTCGCCTAGCGAACATAACCTTCGCCTAGCGAAGGAACGCGCCTCAACCTCGCCCCAGCGAGATTGAGAGGTTTTGCTACTGTAATGTTCGCTGTGGACTCGCTGGAGCTTCGCCTAGCGAGTGAGTGCTAGCTGTGTTTTTCACCAAAACAGAATGAGTTCGCTATTACCTTCGCCTTGAGCTCGCCTAGCGAATTAATTTACCAATTTCCTGGAGCTGTTCGCCTTGAGCTCGCCTAGCGAACCAGAGCTTCGCCACTGCCTCGCCTAGCGAGCAAGGCAGAATAAGTGTTTATACATGTGTTGCTGAGGTGTTTCATACATGTGCTGAGGAAGTGTTTTATACATGTGTGATGATGTGTTGATACCTGTATTGATGATGTATGATGATATGCAAAATGTTGTGAATGTATATATTATGCATGTATTTGTGAATAGACTATTCTATGGCTTAGAGTGTGAGCATGTGTCTATTCTTAAATTGTTGTTGAGGTTGCATCGCTAGATGATTAGCATGCATATTGTGGCCTTCGGGTGGTAGCTAATTCCCATGGTGAGGAATTAGTGAGTAAATCATTTTGATTGTTGTTGTTAATGTTTGCATGCTAGGTGATTAGCGTGCATTTCATGGCCCATTTGGGGTGGTAGCTAATTCCCATGGTGAGGAATTAGTGAGTGAGTCACTATGTCTCAAATGAGTGGGACTAGTGAGCTTGGTAGCCGTGCCTGGATTTGGACGGTGAGGTTGCACTATATGTTCACAAATAGTCGGTACCGCATGCATGGAGTCTCATTGCATAATAACTGTATGGCATATAATATAAACGGATGTATTCCAGTATTATATGTGTGTTGTGTGTTGTGTTGTTGATGTTGAGTATGGTTGAGATTATATATATGCTATATGTCATTGTTGAATATGATGTTTGAACGGATACTGCCGTTGCTGAGTGTGTAGTCTGGTTAGGGTGAATTAATGTGTTAATTACTTAGCATTACATGTTGTTCTATAATGCTTATTATATTGATTGAGGAACTCACCCTTACACCTATTTTTCAGGTAACGAGAAATGAGTTGAGTAGAAGCTAATGCTTGGAGTCTAGAGTAGTTCTTATGGGTCATGCTCTGATAGATGTAACATCGGGAGGGGATGTCTTAATTGATTTGATATTGTTGTTGATGATTTACATGTATTGTGTTACATGTTTTACATTGAGTTGAATTTTATTCCGTTGCGAATTATGCAAAGAACCTTATTTTGATCAAATAAATGAGCATGACAGGATATTTTAATGATTTTTGTGAAATGATTGTGTGACACCCTTCGGGGCATAATTACTCTGATGAATACATTGTTATTTTAATTATAATAATTTGGGGTATTTAGAAGGGTGTTACATAACCCCTCACTAGCATATTGAAGTTATCCTCACATGGTGGATTTGTGGTTTTAGGTTGAGTTTTCTCCCTTGGATAACAAAAGACCTTAACGCTTTTGGACCAATCAATTCACCAACTCATTTTGATATTTTTACCCCGAACTACGAGGTTTTGATCCTAATCTTTTTTTAAGATGGTACGTAGGCAATGGGTTTATCCATCCAAACACAAAATGTAAATAAACTTGTATATTCTCTTCTCATCTCTTCAATCATGTTTGCACAAATAAATTTTCACAAAATACCAACCTTACAACAAGTATGAAAAGGGCTCCCTAGGAGTACCTAGGATGTTTTGGGTGCTTAAAACCATCCCATTGCATAACCAACCCCCTTACCCCGATCTCTGACATTTTTACTAGTTTTTGATTCGATAAAACTTTTAGGTTTTTGTTCGCTTTTTAACCATTCCTTTGGATAAATAGAAGTGCGGTGGCGACTCGACTTGTATGGTTTACCTTAGATTTAGTCAATATCTCTAATGGTAACGAATACCCCGCTTCAGAAAAGTGGCGACTCTGCTGGGGAAGATTTGCCTAGTGGGTTTTGCCTACTTTTCATATTGTGTTGTATTGTATTGTATATTGTTTTGTGACATATTTTTGTGCAATTTGGGATTACTGTATTGTATGTAATGATTGAATTGCTTGAATATTAATTCCTTGTTTGTTTGGTGATCTTTGTGAGATGAGTTCTATACCCGAACTCGAGTGCACTTAGGATAGGAGAATGACATAGTCTTGTTGACTTGTGTGTAGTTATTCCTTAGCAAGTTGACTTGCAAGTCCATTCACTTGGTGGAGGTCATGTTGGGATCAATAATGTCACACAAGTAGTTGTGGTTAGACATTACTCTTTCCAATATAGACCTTAGAAGCCAAGGACCTTAGTTTATCAAGCCCATCTTGGCCTATTCTTAGGATGTAGTGCGAAAGTCGTTCAAGTGTAAGATTTGATACGATTGTTACGCGATACTACACTCACAAGAGTCTCTCTTGAGAATATTTTTGGAATACGAGTAGTCGTTTCTCCGATAATATCCGAAAGATGGGATGATGACTATGGGAACCTCTTGTAGAACAAGTTTGGCAGGTTTAACCCCTAGTACACTCCCTTTGGGTGGTTCTTAACCGAGACTCCATGCTCGTGACTTGCAATAAACCCTTGATTCATGTTTGATCCGTTTTGTATCCTTAATATCAATGGAACTTGGGTGTTGATAAGGTGTAAACCATAATCCACCAAAATGGATGATTGATATTAAGGATGACATGATCTATCCCATGACCTTTGTTTGGTGTGCTTTGCTTGATCCTTGAGTGTGATTGTTGCATTCATGCATTCATGCATCCATTTGCATCCATATTATCAATAATAAGAAAATTTTCAAGGAACTTAAGTGGTTTATTTGCAAGTTTTCAGACATGGAAAGACAAAGAAGGAATACGAAGAAGTACAGTTTTAGACAACCCGACTTGAAAGAGCTAAGGAATTTGACATCCTATGTATTAGATCCCTTGGGTTTCAAGGCTCGTTTTGGGAAGCTTTTGTCTATTCTGACTACTCAAGTGGATGAAGGATTGATGAGTGTATTGGTGTAGTTTTATGATCCCTTGTACTGTTGCTTCACATTTCTGGATTTTCAGCTTTTGCCCACGCTTGAGGGGTATGTCTACCTTGTGGGTATACCTATTCTAGACCAGTCGCCGTTCAGTGGCTTAAATAGTATTCCTACGTCTCAAGAGATAGCTGACTTGTTGCATATAGAGGAATCTTTGGTTGGTGCGCATATGACTACCAAAGGTGGAATTCAAGGTCTCCTTCTGAGTTCCTCATTGCTCAAGCTACTATGTATGGGAAGGCCATGAGTGAGGACGCCTTTGATGCCATATTCTTACTTCTCATCTATGGGCTAGTGTTATTCCCCAACATCGACAAGTTCGTGGATGTGAATGCTATTAGGATTTTCTCTACTCTTAATCCCGTTCCGACTCTGTTGGCTGACACTTACTTTTCTTTGCATATGAGGAATGCAAAGGGTGGTGGTACCATTGTGTGTTATTTGCCTCTGTTGTACAAGTGGTTTATTTCTCACTTGCCGCAGACGGTCGCCTTCAAGGAGAACAAAGGATGTCTACGGTGGTCCACGAGACTTATGTCTCTCACCAATGATGATATCTCTTGGTACAATCGTGTCTATGATGGTGTGTAGATTATCGACTCTTGTGGTGAATTCTCCAATGTGCCTCTTCTTGGTACATGTGGTGGGATTAACTACAACCCTATTTTGGCACGTCGTCAGCTTGGGTTCCCCCTAAAGGATAAGCCTAATAACATTCTGTTAGAGGGTGTGTTCTTTCAGGAGGGTAAAGATCCCCAGGGCTTGAAGGACAGGATGGTCCGCGCCTGGCGCAAGATCCATAAGAAAGGGAGGAAAGAGCTGGGTCCGAAGAACTGTATCGCTTTGGAGCCTTATACTTCTTAGGTGAGGAGGAGAGCTTCCGAATACCTCATGCCTTACGAGTATCCAAGACCTACACCTTTGGTTGTGGCTGGACCTTCAACCCTCCCTGACCAAGGAGTAGAGGAGTTGAGAGACGAAGACCGTTCACGTGCTTGGATCCGAGAACGAGAGGAGTTGCTTCAGCAGATCAAGGAGAAGGATGCTTTGATAGAGTTCCTTAAGCATCAGGTTATTGATGATCCTGATGATGCATGGTCTTCTCTACTTCCTCAGTCTTCCAAGTTTTGGAAAAGGAAGTATGATCGACTTGCCAAAGAAAATGCAGATATGGAGGCAGCCTACGAGAGGGAGGTGAAGAGGCTTCGTGCATCTTATCTTCCTGTGTCCAGAGCTTTAGATGATTGTTTCTAGGGATCCATAGGATGTTCATTTTCCTTCTTTCTTGTATTGTATTGGTTACCAAGATTGTACTTCTTTGGTGTAAAAATATTTCCAGATATTATTGATGAGATCTTTCCAAGTGAGATAAATGCTTAATATTTCCAATATTTGCAAATAGAACTCTAAAAGTTCCTCTGATAAATAAAAACAAATCATATGCACAAGCATTGCATGCATCATGTGCATAAGCAGGTTTTACTCCAGGCTTCTTGTTCTATGGTCTAACTCTGTGTTCTTCATTTATTTCAAAGACAAGCTGACTCACCGGTACTACACCAGAGCCAACATTTCAAGATTGATGGATCATTTGGAACAAGAGAACCGCGAGCTGAAGGAGGAGGTAGCCAGATTGAATACCCTAATGGAGTCATTCATGGCTGCCCAGAGCCAGTCTTCTCCGACACCTTTAACTCCTCCCCAGAGGACAATCATCTCTGATATTGTCTCCTCAACTATGCCTGCGGCCAGCGCACACTTTGCTCTAACGGCCATGCCAGCCGGATTCCCGTGGGGGATGCCTCCTAATTTCATGCCTGAAGGTCCTGCACCCACCCTTGCTTCTCTGCCGGCATCTAGCCCGATCCTTGCTATTCCTCCTCCTGTCGTGCATACTATGCCCAGAGTAGACGACACCATCTATCATTCTGAGCCGTCTGAGGGCCCAGATGTCTATGAGAAGATGGACGCTATGAACGATCAATTTCCTGAGCTCCGCAAGGAATTGAAAACCCTTCGAGGAAAGAATCTTTTTGACAAGTCTGCTGCCGAACTTTGCCTAGTTCCGAATGTAAAGATCCCTTTGAAGTTCAAGGTCCCTGACTTTGAAATATAAAACGGAAATACTTGCCTTCTCAGCCACCTGGTCATGTATGCCAGGAAAATGTCGACTCAGACCGACAACGACCAGTTGCTCATCCACAACTTTCAGGACAGTTTGTCCGGTGCTGCCCTGCGTTGGTATATGGGCTTGGACAGTGCGAACATCCGATCCTTAACGCTTTTGGACCAATCAATTCACCAACTCATTTTGAGATTTTTACCCCGAACTACGAGGTTTTGATCCTAATCTTTTTTTAAGATGGTACGTAGGCAATGGGTTTATCCATCCAAACACAAAATGTAAATAAACTTGTATATTCTCTTCTCATCTCTTCAATCATGTTTGCACAAATAAATTTTCACAAAATACCAACATTACAACAAGTATGAAAAGGGCTCCCTAGGAGTACCTAGGATGTTTTAGGTGCTTAAAACCTTCCCATTGCATAACCAACCCCCTTACCCCGATCTCTGACATTTTTACTAGTTTTTGATTCGATAAAACTTTTAGGTTTTTGTTCGCTTTTTAACCATTCCTTTGGATAAATAGAAGTGCGGTGGCGACTCGACTTGTATGGTTTACCTTAGATTTAGTCAATATCTCTAATGGCAACGAATACCCCGCTTCAGAAAAGTGGTGACTCTGTTGGGGAAGATTTGCCTAGTGGGTTTTGCCTACTTTTCATATTGTGTTGTATTGTATTGTATATTGTTTTGTGATATATTTTTGTGCAATTTGGGATTACTGTATTGTATGTAATGATTGAATTACTTGAATATTAATTCCTTGTTTGTTTGGTGATCTTTGTGAGATGAGTTCTATACCCGAACTCGAGTGCACTTAGGATAGGAGAATGACATAGTCTTGTTGACTTGTGTGTAGTTATTCCTTAGCAAGTTGACTTGCAAGTCCATTCACTTGGTGGAGGTCATGTTGGGATCAATAATGTCACACAATTAGTTGTGGTTAGACATTACTCTTTCCAATATAGACCTTAGAAGCCAAGGACCTTAGTTTACCAAGCCCATCTTGGCCTATTCTTAGGATGTAGTGCGAAAGTCGTTCAAGTGTAAGATTTGATACGATTGTTACGCGATACTACACTCATAAGAGTCTCTCTTGAGAATATTTTTGGAATACGAGTAGTCGTTTCTCCGATAATATCCGAAAGATGGGATGATGACTATGGGAACCTCTTGTAGAACAAGTTTGGCAGGTTTAACCCCTAGTACACTCCCTTTGGGTGGTTCTTAACCGAGACTCCATGCTCGTGACTTGCAACAAACCCTTGATTCATGTTTGATCCGTTTTGTATCCTTAATATCAATGGAACTTGGGTGTTGATAAGGTGTAAACCATAATCCACCAAAATGGATGATTGATATTAAGGATGACATGATCTATCCCATGACCTTTGTTTGGTGTGCTTTGCTTGATCCTTGAGTGTGATTGTTGCATTCATGCATTCATGCATCCATTTGCATCCATATCATCAATAATAAAAAATTTTCAAGGAACTTAAGTGGTTTATTTGCAAGTTTTCATACATGGAAAGACAAAGAAGGAATACGAAGAAGTACAGTTTTAGACAACCCGACTTGAAAGAGCTAAGGAATTTGACATCCTATGTATTAGATCCATTGGGTTTCAAGGCTCGTTTTGGGAAGCTTTTGTCTATTCTGACTACTCAAGTGGATGAAGGATTGATGAGTGTATTGGTGTAGTTTTATGATCCCTTGTACCGTTGCTTCACATTTCTGGATTTTCAGCTTTTGCCCACGCTTGAGGGGTATGTCTACCTTGTGGGTATACCTATTCTAGACCAGTCGCCGTTCAGTGGCTTAAATAGTATTCCTACGTCTCAAGAGATAGCTGACTTGTTGCATATAGAGGAATCTTTGGTTGGTGCGCATATGACTACCAAAGGTGGAATTCAAGGTCTCCTTCTGAGTTCCTCATTGCTCAAGCTACTATGTATGGGAAGGCCATGAGTGAGGACGCCTTTGAGGCCATATTCTTACTTCTCATCTATGGGCTAGTGTTATTCCCGAACATCGACAAGTTCGTGGATGTGAATGCTATTAGGATTTTCTCTACTCTTAATCCCGTTCCGACTCTGTTGGCTGACACTTACTTTTCTTTGCATATGAGGAATGCAAAGGGTGGTGGTACCATTGTGTGTTATTTGCCTCTGTTGTACAAGTGGTTTATTTCTCACTTGCCGCAGACGGTCGCCTTCAAGGAGAACAAAGGATGTCTACGGTGGTCCACGAGACTTATGTCTCTCACCATGATGATATCTCTTGGTACAATCGTGTGTATGATGGTATGCAGATTATCGACTCTTGTGGTGAATTCTCCAATGTGCCTCTTCTTGGTACATGTGGTGGGATTAACTACAACCCTATTTTGGCACGTCGTCAGCTTGGGTTCCCCCTAAAGGATAAGCCTAATAACATTCTGTTAGAGGGTGTGTTCTTTCAGGAGGGTAAAGATCCCCAGGGCTTGAAGGACAGGATGGTCCGCGCCTGGCGCAAGATCCATAAGAAAGGGAGGAAAGAGCTGGGTCCGAAGAACTGTATCGCTTTGGAGCCTTATACTTCTTAGGTGAGGAGGAGAGCTTCCGAATACCTCATGCCTTACGAGTATCCAAGACCTACACCTTTGGTTGTGGTTGGACCTTCAACCCTCCCTGACCAAGGAGTAGAGGAGTTGAGAGACGAAGACCGTTCACGTGCTTGGATCCGAGAACGAGAGGAGTTGCTTCAGCAGATCAAGGAGAAGGATGCTTTGATAGAGTTCCTTAAGCATCAGGTTATTGATGATCCTGATGATGCATGGTCTTCTCTACTTCCTCAGTCTTCCAAGTTTTGGAAAAGGAAGTATGATCGACTTGCCAAAGAAAATGCAGATATGGAGGCAGCCTACGAGAGGGAGGTGAAGAGGCTTCGTGCATCTTATCTTCCTGTGTCCAGAGCTTTAGATGATTGTTTCTAGGGATCCATAGGATGTTCATTTTCCTTCTTTCTTGTATTGTATTGGTTACCAAGATTGTACTTCTTTGGTGTAAAAATATTTCCAGATATTATTGATGAGATCTTTCCATGTGAGATAAATGCTTAATATTTCCAATATTTGCAAATAGAACTCTAAAAGTTCCTCTGATAAATAAAAACAAATCATATGCACAAGCATTGCATGCATCATGTGCATAAGCAGGTTTTACTCCAGGCTTCTTGTTCTATGGTCTAACTCTGTGTTCTTCATTTATTTCAAAGACAAGCTGACTCACCGGTACTACACCAGAGCCAACATTTCAAGATTGATGGATCATTTGGAACAAGAGAACCACGAGCTGAAGGAGGAGGTAGCCAGATTGAATACCCTAATGGAGTCATTCATGGCTGCCCAGAGCCAGTCTTCTCCGACACCTTTAACTCCTCCCCAGAGGACAATCACCTCTGATATTGTCTCCCCAACTATGCCTGCGGCCAATGCACACTTTGCTCTAACGGCCATGCCAGCCGGATTCCCGTGGGGGATGCCTCCTAATTTCATGCCTGAAGGTCCTGCACCCACCTTTGCTTCTCTGCCGGCATCTAGCCCGATCCTTGCTATTCCTCCTCCTGTCGTGCATACTATGCCCAGAGTAGACGACACCATCTATCATTCTGAGCCGTCTGAGGGCCCAAATGTCTATGAGAAGATGGACGCTATGAACGATCAATTTTCTGAGCTCCGCAAGGAATTGAAAACCCTTCGAGGAAAGAATCTTTTTGGCAAGTCTGCTGCCGAACTTTGCCTAGTTCCGAATGTAAAGATCCCTTTGAAGTTCAAGGTCCCTGACTTTGAAAAATAAAACGGAAATACTTGCCCTCTCAGCTACCTGGTCATGTATGCCAGGAAAATGTCGACTCAGACCGACAACGACCAGTTGCTCATCCACAACTTTCAGGACAGTTTGTCCGGTGCTGCCCTGTGTTGGTATATGGGCTTGGACAGTGCGAACATCCGATCCTTTAACGACCTTGGCGAGGCCTTCGTCAAGAAATACAAATATAATGTTGAGATGGCTCCCGATAGGGATCAATTGAGGGCCATGTTCCAGAAGGACAAGGAAACATTCAAAGAGTACGCCCAGAGGTGGCGAGAGGTGGAAGCACAGATCGTGCCCCCGTTAGAAGAGAAAGAGATGACCAAGATCTTTTTGAAGACATTTAGCTCTTTTTACTATAAGCGGATGATTGCTAGCGCTTCTTCTGACTTCACCGAGATGGTGAACATGGGGATGCGACTGGAAGAAGGGGTCAGGGAGGGGCGCCTGACCAGAGAAGAGGGCTCTTCTGCCAAACGTTATGGGGCGTTTGCAAAGAAGAAAGATGGGGAGGCACATGTTGTGACCTCCCATATGAAACCAAGAAGACCCTCTGTGAGGAGGAAGACCGTGCGTCCCGCCGGTAACCAGCACCAGGTGGCTCATATAGCACTTGTCTTCAGAGATAATCAGCAATATCAGCAACACAACAGTAATCAACAACAACCACATCCGCAATATCAACAACAATAGCGCCGTCCTCAACAGCAGGCCTACCAGCCTCGAAACAGTAATCAAACCAGCACAAGTTACGAGAGGAAAAAGGTCACCTTCGATCCTCTTCCGATGACGTATGCAGAGTTATACCCCTCTTTGATAGAAAGGAAGTTGATTACTCCATGAGACCCACTGGCAAGTATAAAGTCAAATACGTAAGTCATATTCGACAATCTCTGGTTGAGATGCATCATTTTCTGTGTGATTATAGTCATTACGAGCACGACCACGATAGGTGCCGAGTCTGTTCTGTTAATCAAAGAGGTTGTCGCTAGGTGCGTAAAGATGTTCAAGAAATGCTGGATGAGGGAGTCATTGAGATCCTTCAAAACAGAAATGTTGAAGAAGATGCTGATGAAGTCAACGTAATTTCTCCAGTATTCCGAATCCCCGAGCCTGTTATTATCAAGTATGATGGTAGCAAGCAGAAGGTTTCTCCTGCTCTGACCATTAAGCCAGCCGGCCCTGTACCGTATTCTCCTGAGAAGGCGGTCCCCTATCGCTATACTGTTGTAGCATTTGAGAATGGGAAGGACGTGCCCCTGCCCTCTTCATCTGTTGTTAATATTGTTGACATCAGCGACCTGACCCGCAGCGGTCGTGTTCTCTCGGCTCCGCCAAATCCCCAAGCTGATGCTCGAAGGAATGATACTACTGATTATGCTGAACTCCCGGTTGGGAATGTTGTGAACGCTCCGAATCTGGAACTTGTTGTTAAACCTACCTCGACGTTGAAAAATTCTGTCTCTGTTGGCCCGAGTGGCAATACGAAAGAAGACTGTGATGAGATGCTGAGGCTCATCAAGAGAAGTGAGTACAATGTGGTAGATCAGCTTCTACAAACGCCATCCAAAATATCTGTACTATCATTGCTGATGAATTCAGAATCACACCGAGAAGCTCTGCAGAAGGTGTTGGATGCGGCGTATGTGGATCACGATGTCACAATTGAACAATTCGACAGTATTGTTGCAAACATTACCCCTTGTAACAATTTAAGTTTTTGTGATGCTGATCTCCCCGAGGAGGGAAGAGACCACAACCTGGCATTACACATATTTATGAGCTGCAAAGATGACGCCATGTCCAATGTGTTGGTGGACACTGGGTCATCATTGAATGTATTGCCGAAGACCACTCTTGCAAAGTTATCATATCAGGGGCCTCCCATGAGGCAGAGTGGAGTAGTTGTGAAGGCTTTCGATGGGTCTCGCAAAACTATGATTGGAGAGGTTGATCTCCCAGCCAAAATCGGACCAAGTGATTTCCAGATTACCTTCCATGTTATGGACATTCACCCATGGTATAGCTGTCTCCTAGGCAGACCATGGATTCACGAGGCAGGCACCGTGACATCCACCCTACACCAGAAACTGAAGTTTGTAAAAAATAAGAAGCTGGTGGTGGTAGGGGGAGAAAAGGCTCTCCTAGTTAGCCATTTGTCTTCCTTCTCATATATAGATGCTGAGGATGAAGTTGGAACTCCATTCCAAGCTTTATCTATTGCTGAACCTGTTGAGAAGAAAACTTCTTCATTTGCTTCCTATAAAGATGCGAAGTTGGCCATTGAGCATGGTGCAACTGCTAGATTAGGGCAAATGATTGAGTTGGAAGACAACAAGTCCCGGGCTGGCATAGGCTATTCCTCTGGTGTCTTCAACAAGCAAGGTTTATTCAAGAGTGGTGGATTTATCCACACCGTTCAAGATGAAGAGGCTGTTGCCATTCTAGAAGAGGATGAAGAGGATTCTGGCAATTTCATCATCCCTGGAGGGATCTGCAATAATTGGGTCGCTGTTGATATTCCAACGGTTATCCATAAGTCAAAGTAATGTTCATTGTGTTTAAAAACCCTTCCCCCATGCCAAAAGGAGAAGTGATGACATTGTTGGCGCATAAATACAATGATATTTTCATTCAATAAAGTCATGTTAAATGTTTGTTTTTCCAATTATTTTCCCTTTTCGCTTTGGCATGAAATTGGTGATCACATAAAGCCCTAAAAATAAGAATAAAATCAATCTTTTCATTTGCATAATGATTTGCCTTGCTTGAATTCTAAAATCATTTATATCCAAAATCATTATGCAGGTTGATCAAACCCATTGAACATAATGATCCAACACCATCTCCCAACTTTGAATTCCCTGTATTTGAGGCGGAAGAATATGATGTTGAAGAGATTCCTGACGAGATTACCCGTCTACTTGAGCATGAAGAGAAGATCATTCAGCCGCATCTTGAGAATCTGGAAACAGTCAACTTGGGGTCTGAAGATTGTGTGCGAGAAGTGAAGATTGGGGCACTTCTGGAAGAATCTGTTAAGAAGGGGTTGATTGAGTTGCTACGAGAATACGTCGACGTCTTTGCCTGGTCATATGAAGACATGCCTGGTCTAGATACAAATATTGTGCAACATTTCCTGCCTTTGAAGCCTGAGTGCGTGCCTATGAAGCAGAAGCTCAGAAGAACTCATCCTGACATGGCAGTAAAGATCAAAGAGGAAGTTCATAAGCAAATTGATGTGGGGTTTCTGGTGACTTCTACATATCCTCAATGGGTGGCCAATATTGTGCCTGTGCCTAAGAAAGATGGAAAAGTCCGAATGTGTGTGGACTATAGAGACTTGAATAAAGCTAGTCCGAAAGATGATTTCCCTCTACCACATATTGATATGTTGGTAGATAATATAGCTAAATTCAATGTCTTCTCATTTATGGACGGATATTCCGGATATACTCAGATCAAAATGGCACCTGAGGATATGGAGAAGACAACATTTATCACACCTTGGGGAATATTTTGTTATCGAGTGATGCCCTTTGGTTTGAAGAACGCCGGAGCCACGTATCAACGAGCCATGACTACCTTGTTTCATGATATGATGCACAAGGAGATCGAGGTATATGTTGATGATATTATTGCAAAGTCAAGAACGGAAGTTGAACATGTAGAACACTTGTTAAAGCTTTTTCAGCGTCTGAGGAAGTATAAGCTTCGTCTGAATCCTAACAAGTGTACATTTGGAGTCCGCTCTGGCAAGTAATTGGGCTTTATTGTTAGCGAAAGAGGTATTGAGGTTGATCCCGCAAAGGTTAAAGCAATACAAGAGATGCCTGCGCCCAAAACTAAGAAGCAAGTCCGAGGTTTTCTTGGCTGCTTGAATTATATTTCCAGATTTATATCCCACATGATTGCCACATGTGCGCCAATATTCAAGCTCCTCCAGAAAGATCAGTCTCATGATTGGACCGAGGATTGCCAAAAGGCCTTTGATAGTATTAAAGAGTATTTGTCTGAGCCTCCGATTCTGTCCTCGCCTGTGGAAGGGAGACCGTTGATTATGTATCTGACAGTTCTTGAAGACTCGATGGGTTGTGTCCTTGGTCAGCAAGACGAATCGGGAAAGAAAGAGTATGTTATCTACTACTTAAGTAAGAAGTTCACTAATTGTGAGTCTCGATACTCAATGCTTGAGAAGACATGTTGTGCTTTGGCCTGGGCTGCTAAGCGCTTACACCAGTATATGTTGAATCATACGACTTGGTTGATATCCAAAATGGATCCAATTAAGTATATCTTTAAGAAGCCTGCTTTAACTGGGAGGATTGCCCGTTCGCAGATGTTGTTATCTGAGTATGATATTGAGTATCGAGCTCAGAAGGCTATTAAAGGTAGTATTTTGGCTGACCACTTGGCACATCAACCAATCGAGGATTATCAGTCAGTTTAGTATGACTTCCCAGATGAGGAGATTCTGTATTTCAAAATGAAAGATTGCGATGAACCTACACTTGATGAAGGGCCAGAGCCCGGTTCCAGATGGAGTATGATGTTTGATGGCGCTGTGAATCAATATGGAAATGGTATTGGGGCAGTGATTATTACTCCTCAGGGCACACATTTTCCTTTTACAGCAAGGCTAACTTTCAAATGCACGAATAATATGGCTGAGTATGAGGCCTGTATTATGGGTTTGGAAGAATGTATTGATCTTAGGATCAAGCATCTTGATGTTTTTGGTGATTCGGCCCTTGTTGTTAATCAAATTAAGGGTGAATGGGAAATGAATCAGCCTGGCCTCATCCCATATAGAGATTATGCGAGGAGGATTTCAACGTTCTTTACTGAGGTTGACTTCCATCATATTCCTCGAGACGAGAATCGGATGGCAGATGCTCTTGCTACACTTGCCTCAATGATTGTGGTTAGACTTTGGAATGAAGTTCCCAATATCACTTTGATGCGCTTGGACAGACCAGCCCATGTATTTGCAGTAGAGGAGGTGCAAGATGATAAGCCGTGGTATTATGATATCAAGTGCTTTCTTCAGAGCCAGATTTAGCCGCCTGGGGCATTTGTGAAAGATAGGAAGACTTTGAGAAGATTGTCAGGCAGTTTCTACCTCAATGGCGATCTGCTCTATAAAAGGAACTTTGACATGGTTCTGCTCAGATGCGTGGATAGACACGAAGAAGACCTGTTAATGACTGAGGTCCATGAGGGTTCATTTGGTACTCATTCCAATGGACATGCCATGGATAGAAAGATGTTGAGAGCAGGCTACTATTGGCTGACAATGGACTCTGATTGCTGCAAATATGTGAAGAAATGCCACAAGTGTCAGATTTACGCGGATAAGATTCACATTCCCCCGACACTTCTGAATGTGATTTCATCACCATGGCCTTTCTCTATGTGGGGAATTAACATGATTGGCATGATAGAACCGAAAGCGTCCAACGGTCACAGATTTATTCTCGTAGCAATTGATTACTTCACCAAGTGGGTTGAAGCAGCATCGTATGCAAATGTGACCAGGCAGGTGGTCGTGAAGTTTATCAAGAATCAACTCATTTGTCGTTATGGTGTGCCAGATAAGATCATTACTGATAATGGATCTAACTTGAACAACAAGATCATGAAAGAGCTGTGTAGCGAGTTCAAGATCGCACATCATAATTCTTTTCCCTACAGACCTAAGATGAATGGGGTTGTTGAAGCTGCTAATAAGAATATCAAGAAGACTATCCAGAAGATGGTTGTCACGTACAAAGATTGGCATGAGATGCTGCCATTTGCTTTGCATGGATATCGTACGTCTGTCCGCACATCAACAGGGGAAACCTTTTTCTCTCTTGTTTACGGCATGGAGGTTGTACTCCCTGTAGAGGTGGATATCCCATCAATGAGAGTCTTGATGGAAGCCAAGTTAACTGATGCTGAATGGGTTCAAAGTCGTTATGACCAGTTGAATTTGATTGAAGAGAAGAGATTGACTGCCATGTGCAATGGTCAGTTATATCAACAAAGGATGAAGAAAGCCTTTGATAAGAAGGTCAAGCCTCGTGTGGTCCGAGAGGGTGACCTTGTGCTCAATAAATTCTTGTCTTTCGCGCCGAATTCCAGGGGCAAGTGGACTCCAAACTATGAAGGTCCATATGTTGTTAAGAGAGCCTTTTCAGGCGGTGCTTTAATACTTACAGCTATGGATGGGGAGGATTTCACTCGTCCTGTGAATTCAGATGCAGCCAAGAAATACTTCGCTTAAAAATAAAAACAGAATAACTCGCTAAGTTGAAAATCCGAAAGGGCGGCTTAGGCAAAAATGAGCGTCTCGGAGGATTGAAAACTCGAAAGGGCGATCCAGGCAAAAGTTAGAGACATAAAAATGAATATGTATCCCACTAGATTGAGTACCTCATCCTGGGGCAATCTAGGCAAAAATTAGGGATTTGGCAAGTAACTGCATCCCAACAAGACTTTGTTCTACAAACTGTCATCTATCAGAGATTCTCGCTCAGTCATCGTCAACGGAAGCTTCAAATACATCGGATTCAGAGTTGGTGTAGAAATGGTCATTATGTTCAATGTAGCCCTTTTCCAATATATATCATCAATTTCAAATTTGTAAAGATCTATGGAGTCTTGCCATTTGCAGACTATCATTCCATCAAATAAATTTAAGCCTTTATCCAATTATTTGCACTCTTATTTGTTTCTATTCAACAAATGTTTTGCATGTTTTATTTGAGAAATATCATTGTTTTAAATAATTAATTTTTCATAACTTGTTTTTAAACAAAGTGAACATTCATAATGATAAAGGATACTAGGGATGTCTTCAGTGCTCTCCCAAAGATGGTATGATTCTCAACAGGGTAAGACATTTGTTCATATTCCTGGCATACTTGTATCCTCTTCCTGCAGAGCCTGTTTGTGGTTTCCCTCCCGAGTAGAGTGTTTGGTAAAGATATTCATCCCTCCTTCCTTCAGCAGAGTAGTGATCCTTCCTCCTCAGCAGATGTGATCTCTCTGGTACGACAGTATTTGGTGATCTTTGGAAGTTTCTGATTGATGGTTGTTCCCTAGAGATCCATACCCTCCTCTGATAATTTCCCTAGTAGAGTTTGCTTCTACGATCGAGTTTATCTGTGCGATGATTCTGTTCCTAGTTGGAATGGCTGATATTCATTCCCTTGCGAAGATCTTTGTTTCCGGGTATGTCTTTGATCAACATAGCATTTGTTCACTATGCAACAAGCTTTCTAACCATTACCCATAAGGTTGCATTTGGAGTTTAGAAGCATCATTTTCGAAGACATGAAGAATTAAGTGCATTTTGTGAAATTCATTTCAAACACATTGCATGAGCTGTTAACATTTAATCTGCATGTGCATTTCTAATTTGGTGATGTATAGCAATCCATTCCAATCAGAATTGGGCCCTCCATGCGCCTGTACAGGCCCATGCATGGAGGCCCTCTTCTCCCATGCACACTTTGTTCATTGCATTTTAGATGGTTTTGGCTATAAATACAAGTGTTGTGCTCTTCAATTCTTCAACCTAATGGCGCCTAAATCCCTGCTGAATTGAATCCCCACCCATACCAAAGCAACAAACTTCATTATTTCTCTAAAAAATTCAGATCTGAAATTCAATTGCATTGATTGATTTTTAAGATCTAAAGTTCCTAGACCTCTTCACCTTGATCCATTGAAGCTTCTGTTTGCAAAAGGAATCAAAGAGAGTGACTCAATTCTTCACAATCCAAAGGTTTTGCTCAACTGAATTTTGCTTCGAATCTCATCATACATTGCTCCATTTGCCTTGATCTTGTGTTGTCTGAAGTCCTCTGTATAGAGGCATCATTATTGTGTTCTTAATTGTTGAAATCGAGCAAGTTCAATTGAACACCACCAAAGTTCCATCTCTGATTTCTCTCTTAATTAGAATATAGAGTGAAATTGAGTGGCATAGGAGTGATGTACATCACTTCACCTTTCGAATGGTGCCTGGATCGTGTATTTTAGTTAACATTTTTTGGACCTGCATTTTTAATCTTCATCGGAGCTTGCCGGAGAAGACGGTGGCGCTTGCCACCGTCTGGTCTCCAGATCAGATCTGGACCGTCCCTTTCCATTTCCAGATCTAATCTCAGCTGTCCCACCTTATGACTTTTTTATGTACCGCGTGTGGTTGCATTGACCTTGTAACACATTGGACGCGCGCTTATGGATGCTTGGATCTGCCAGCTCAATTAATGAGCTCAGATCCAAGGGCTCTCGCTTTTCCACTTATTTTAATTCTGATTTTAATTTCTATTTAATTTTTTAATTCCATTTCATTTTCTAAAATTCATACCTCTTTTATTATTGGTCCAAAAAATTATGGGACCAATTGCATTATTTATCTTTTAATTTCTAGTTTCTAAAAATGATTTTTAATATTTTTTATTTTATCATTTGCTATTTTTTAGTAATTTTCTCTTTTCTGGTTATTTTTAATTCATTTTAAATAGTTTTTGATATTCAAAAAATACAAAAATATTTTCTCAACCTCTTTGAATGATGATAGATCTATGAAAAATATTCTCATCAATTTATTAATTGATTTGAGATTTATTTGAGATTTTAGTTCAATTAGGTTATTTTTATTCATTTTTAATTGATTAAAAATAGTTTCTGACTTTTAAAAATGCTAAAATTTTTTGTCAAACTTTGTTTTACCTTGTTGAACTTGGGATAATTCACATGGACTTTTCAAAGATGATTCGAAGTGAGTTTGAAGTTTGACCTTCCTTTAATATTTTAATTCAAGTTTCATTTTAAATATTAAAAATGCCAAAAATATCTTCTTTATTTCTTGACTTCCAATCTTCATTTTGCTTCTGTTTTCTATTGTTTGACCTTGATCTTCCCTATCTTTGATCAACATTTGTTGATTGGTACATTCCATTTCATTTAATGCACTTTATTTCTTCATTTCTAATTCTTCTTCTTCTTATTATTTTCTTTCTTTTGATCAATGAGTTAGAGGTTGATGGTTAGCATTGATTAGGGAGGTTTAATCTTCCTTGATTCAAATCTAATTCATCTTGATCAAATGATCAAGTGAATGGCTTTGCATTAAGGATAGATTGCTTTCTAAATCATGCAAAGGACTTAAACCAATACAAGATCATTTCTCATCTTTTTTTTGGCATGGCAAGTTGTTGGAGTTTGATTCACTAATCAAGACCTCTTTTTGTGTTGTTGCCTACATTATTATTGACCGGCCTCAGATAGTTGTGACTTCTACATAAGTCCAATTACGATTCCTTAACATAGCGCTAAATTTGCCTTATGGCACACCAACTACTAACATTAACCATTGACCATTAACATTTAATTATTGCTCTTTACATTTACGCAATTTACTATTCTTGTACATATTATTCATTTGCTTTTCCCCATTCTCTCACTTGAGCACATGTTTATGTTAATGCAATTTTCCTTTTGCTCACTTGAGCACATAATTGTGTATATATTATTGTGCTTTTGTTTTATTTTGATTGTTGTGGACCAAATGCAAAGAAATGGACAAATGGACTTAGTGTCTAGGACTTTCCCTATGCAAATTGGAGTAAAAGGACCTTAATGTTGAAGATGGATTAGAAGGACCAAACCTCTAAACTCACTCTTGTCCATTCTTGATTTACTTCATGGAACTTTTGATGTGTGTGTTCTTGTGCTAGGGAATCCTATGAGAGCTCAAATTGAAGAACCATTGCCATGTTCATCCAAAGTGAAAGATACAAGATACATTGAGGATCTCTTAAGAGGCTTGCTTGATTGTTGTTTGAGCTTACTATCATTTTGCTTGCATATTTCAAAGGATGGGAGCTACTTGGATCATCAATATGATCTCAAGAGAGGAACTCCATGTGTGGTTTTGTTTCTTATCCCTTATCTCTTGTATGATTAGGACTTTAGCCATTCTTCTTCTTCCCTCCACTCTAACCCAAGCCAAAACTTTTGTGCAAACATTTAACACTTCTTTTCAAACCTTAGAAACCTAAGCCTTTTTCTTTTGATTTTCAAACTTTCTTTTCATAACACTTATTTCGAATTGAACTTTTAAATCAACTTTGACCATATTTTGTAAATACTTTTCATTGGTAAATACCACTCATTCAAATACCTTTTTGTGGTTTCAATGGCCACTTTATTAATCAAAACTTTTCATAACCAATAGCTATTAGGTTTGAGTTATCCTTGAGGTAGATGTAATACTCACATATATCCTTAGTGATGGACAATGAGTCTTCCATGCTTATTATAGGGTTAACCCCTCACTAGCATGTTGAAGTTATCCTCACATGGTGGATTTGTGGTTTTAGGTTGAGTTTGATTGACTTTGTAAGTTTGACTTGTGTTGTTGGGCCTTGGTCAAAGTTAATTTGACTTTGTTAGGTTAAGATCGTTGAATTTAGGGGATTGATGGGATGTACATTCCATCTTCCAAAATGAATGAATGATCTTAATTTGGTAAAAGTCCTCCTTTGTCCAATTTGAGTTTGATCTATTTCCCCTCCCTCTTCATATTATTCCCCTTTTTTATGCATTCATGTCATGGCCCTATGATATCTCAATATCCTAAGGCTACTTGATTGCAAAATCAACATAAGTATGGATGAGATTAGATCCCCCACTTTGCATATTCTTTTTTGTGTGTGGTATGTTTCATGAGCATAGTTCATTATACTATGTCTCTAACATGCATTAACCCCAAAATTCTATTGCCCGACCTCCAATAGTTGTGACTTCTACATAAGTCCAATTACGATTGCTTAACATAACGCTAAATTTGGACACAAAAAGGCATAGCATTCTAGTTAGTGAGATTGTGTGTCTCCCCTCTTTCATGGTATTGTGTGGAAACTTGGCCTTTTTTCCTTCCTTTGGACGAAATCTTGGTTCAAGAATCCATGCTTGTGATAAGTGGGTGGAGTATTCTCCAAAGAATGACTTAAAACAAAAGCAAAAGCAATTCTAAATTCTAACTCATTAACAATTAAGACTTAATTTCAAGTCATTTACTTTTGATGCACTTTATTTTTTTAAGACTTATTCATTTGCCATTATTCATACCATTCTAATTGTTTATATTAATTTCATTTTCACTTTGTCCACTTGGACCATATTTTGTGATATATTTTGTTGTGTGTGTATTATGTTTGTTTGTGTGTGTCGCATACGCGAAAAACAACCGGCGGGAAAAGACACAGAGCCGCCACCGTGCGTTATTTATCCCAAAGGAGGGAAAGGAAACGCTCGAAGTAAACCTGAAAAAGGGAAAGGAATGGTCTTACGACCAGAGATTGCAAGGTAGAGGAGTCGGTTACGCAAGGGGAAGGTATTAGCACCCCTCACGTCCGTCGTACTCGACGGGATCCACGCTCAAAAGATTAGAGATAAGGTTGCTAATAAACTGCTCAAAGAAAATGCACACACACTGGAATAATAAACAAGGTGAAGGAAAACGGAGAAAGTGGACTCGGCAGGATGTCGCATCCTGGGCCTACGTAGTTTGTCAGAAACAAACATCAGAGTCGACGTAGTTCGGGGAAATGGGGAACGTGCTCGCTAGGACATCGCATCCTATGCATACGTATCTTCTCTAACCAGAGTAAGAATCAGAGCACTCGTAGCTCGGCTAACGCACGCCGAAACAAAACATTGAAACGAGACGCTGAGACGTCAAACAACACACAAATGGAAACGGAATGCCAATAAATGGGCTTACATTCAACTCCGAACAAACAGAGGCAAACAGGAAACGGAATGCCAATAAATGGACTTACATCCGACTCCGAACAGACAAACGCAAACAGGAAACGGAATGCCAATAAATGGACTTACATCCGACTCCGAACAGACAAACGCAAACAGGAAACGGAATGCCAATAAATGGACTTACATCCGACTCCTAACAACCACACACGAAGAGAAGAAGGGTCTCGATTGCAACTAGGGCAAGAGAAAAGGAAGGTCTCGATCGCAACGAGGGCGAGAGAAAAGAATCGCACCAAAGGCGAAAACCAGCAAGGATTAAATGTTAGTCGTCAGTCAAACTCGACAAGACATCGCATCTCGTGCCTACGTATCTCATCTGAACATGAGAATTAGAGTTGCCGTAGTTCGGCTAAACTATATCTGTTTGTTTTGTGTTTTTTAGATGAACGACGTTACTATGCAATCTACCGGATGCTCGACCTTGGGAGACTTACTCACCTGTAGTAGAAGGAGTCAACGTGTCCTTAAGAGAAGATCACGTTTGTTTGTGTTTTAGGAAAGCTCACGCAAGAAAGGAAGTCCTAGACGAAGGAACCGTGCTACCTTAATTGACATGCAAACGAGAGACTATACGAAGTCTAGCAATCCTATGGGGATACAATCGCACCACACAAAAACATGTAACATGAAGTAAACACACCAACAAGGGGGCTTAAACATATGGGGTAAGGCTTTAGTCAAGGGGTCATATCAACCTCGACAAACAAGTCGGGCTTTAGTCAAGATGGGTCATATCAACCTCGACAAACAAGCCAACTGGAAGGGTATCTGAGGGCTCTTAACCACTGACATTGACCGTCAGGGTGAACAGATGAAAGGTAATGAGGATAAGACCTCATAGCTCTTAACCCGGGCCTGGGTGAGCTTGAATCAATGAAGACGTGGGGATCCAGAATGAGGGACCCTACTCCACTGGACTGACTCTATATACAAGATCTTGGTTTATGTTCAAGAGCGTCAGCACGTAGTGCGAGCATAATGAACGACTCAACGACTAACAGGGGACTGACTGCTAGTCCCTTCTATCTGTCAATTGCCTCTTCACTTAGGAGGACTTAAGTAACATGCCTCGACAAGGAGGTCTTTAGCACAAAAGTAAACAAACACAGTCATTGCCTCTTAAGGAGGACTTCAGCCAAATGCCTGCCAAAAGAAACGACAGGGCTTCTAGACTACATGGAGTTAGAGAGTGATTACCTAGGTGGTATGCCAACCACAAACCAAAGCAAAGCTCAAGCGAGAGCTAAAAGCGACTAATGTACCTGTAAGAAAGTCAAACAAGTCAATATCATATTCAGACAAACCAAACAGACAATCAACAGTGGGACATTTCCAATATGTGCACAATACAAGTCCTATGTGTAAATAACTCAAGTGAGTTCATCACCAAGGGACCTACAATACAACAAAGGTTAGTGTACAAAGTAATTTGCATCTCATGAATTGAGATCACATCAACCACTAGAGCTAATTGCTTGAACCTGAAATACAAAGCTCAAAAGGAGAGTACAAACCACTAGTACCAAGACTAGGGTCAAAGGCAAAGCAAAAAGTCAAAACAGAAGTTGATATTCAACATGAAGCACATTTATTCAAGTAAGAACATGTCCTAAAAAGGATCAAATCCAATCATAAGGCAAAGCCATCACATGAACAAGATAAGGCAAGGGCAAGCAGAGGTGATCACAATTGGACATTCAAATGAGAAAAACCACATTAAAACAGAAATGACTCCAATGATCATGAAAATTGTTATGTGATATCAACATGTTAAACACAAACCTCATACAAAAAATTAGGACCAGAAGATATCAAATGGCATGTGAATGGAAATGCACAAAAGCAACATCTAAATGTGTGACACAAATTGTCACACCATGTATTCATGTGTCTAAAACAGTGAGGGAATATGCTAAAAATACCAAATAAAAGCTCAAAAATCATGTAACATGTTATGAATGAGCATGTTAAGTTTCAAGGTAATTGGATCAAATATGAGCATTCCACAAATCAATTGGTACAACATGTCACATTTTGCACCATGTTCAATCAAGCAAGCATATTCAAAATCCCAGCAATATAAAAATCAGGAAATAAATGCTAAAAAAAAAATAGACATTCAAGTGAACATGTGACAAAAAACTTGGATTAATTTGGAGTAGTTTTCTATTTTTTATGATTTTTTGAATTTGATGAAAATAATGTAATAAATGTGAAACATGTGGAAAATGTTAATGTGAATGGAAATTGGAAACGGCATCAGTCATGGTTCGAACACAAGACATGCAGGTTACAAATGCGCTGGAAATAAAGTGGAAAAGTGCACAAGGTAAGGCTCGAACTCATGTACATGAGGTTCAAGAGCGCTAGCATAAAACAATTGGAATAAAATGAAAACAAACAAATGCCAGGTTCGAACTGACGACGGTGAGGTCACAAGCGCATTACACTAAACGCTACATTTGGCAATGTGAAGAATTAAATGGATTTTGAAAATGTCCACAACAGGAATCGAACCGTACACACGAAGGTTCAAGCGCGCGTCCATGGAAACCCTAGCTTCCTTGAACCAGACGGCGGTGCAAGGCTTCTCAGCCTTCTTCTCCGGCGAGACCGGCGGAGGCTCACAATTTTTTTTTCCAAAATCATATGTATCTTATACCAATGGAAACGTCTCACTACCGGGAACATGGATCTATGATTTATTAAGCCTAATTCTCACTGTGTAAAGCGAATCGAAGGAAAACAAATTGCACATCAAAAGTTCAAGTTCATATATCTCATGCAATTCTTAACCAATTCAAATTCTAACCACATCGGCATTCTCAGCAGTGAAAACTCTACAAGATCATGTGCATAGATTGGCAAATAGTGGAGATCGAAATTTCACCTACCTGTTATGCAGTGTGATGAAACAGTGGATTCAAGCTTCAAAGATGTCCAGATCTTCTCCTCTAACCTTGATATGAAGCTCTATGCACGAAATATCACTTGAAATGGCTTGGATCTTGCTTAACTTGCAGCTTCCATATTCATGTTCATGATCTTGATGTGCACAAATCTTGGCCAAATTCTTCAATCCAATGCTCGATTCATACTCAATGATACTCAATCAACACGATTATGCAGTAAAATCAATGGATTATGTGAAGAAATTTGAAGTTTGAGGTGAGAGCAAAAATGGAGGGAAGTGAAAAATCTATATCTAGAATGTGTAAATCTGTGCAAAACAGTTAGGATTATCTATTTATATCACCTGTTAATTACCATGCTAATCCGAATTAAGCTTGACTAATGAAAAGTTAATGAAATATGAGGTGTATGACCAAATTAGAAAATACACCTATGCATGGCAAAAGCACACGTGAACAGTGCCATGTGAGAGTGTAAAATCACTTAAAATCAGCTCATGAACAACATAGCATTGGAATTTAGCTCATGTAATGCATCAAATTTGAATTATGCATTTCCCTCCAAAAAACTCATGCATGAACAAATGATCATGTGATTTTATTTCATGAAATGCAATGATGGATTTGGAAAATATAGGTCATAAGAAGAAATTTGCAAAAAGGGTGGCTCAAATTGGAGTTTTATAGCCAAAGTTATGGCACTTTGAAGTTCCATGTACACTTTGCAATCATTGGACCATAACTTCTCAACCATTCATCAGATGCTCATGATCTTGGATTTTTTTGAAATGGGAGAGAAAGATCTTCAACCTTCATGTTTACCAAAATTTCAGTTGAAGCATATTTGATGTTGGAAAGTCAAGTTGAATGTGGTCCAAAAACTTGCCATTTTTGGAAACTTGAAATTACAGGTCACTTTCCATTTTTGGAAACTTTTGATCTGGCTTCAAATTCTTCAAGGTATGTGTTTGACATGATGAATAAGCCTCTTTTGGACATGAATGAAGTGTCTCAAACCATTTCTCCACCTCAAAGCCCTCAGTTGACTGCACAGTTGACTTGTATGGGCCTCAGATGACCTAAAAATGCACTGATGACTTTGGACCTCTACCACTTGGCAAAGTTGCTTCAAAATAAACCTTGGCTCATATAAGCTTTCTAGAATAATCATGTGGCCTTAATCTCAAGGAATAACTTGCTCTTTTGCACTGAGGAATTCTCTTGATGCCAGTGCTGACTGCTAAGATGCAATGCAATATGTAATGTTAATGACCTAAAAAATGAAATGAATGCATAAATGGGGGGTGCAAATTTGAGGTGCTACAGCTGCCCCTATTCAATCAACTGAGAACCTGAACGGATGAAAGCGACGACTATCAGACCTTCAAGGTAAACAGAGATTGAATACCAAAAGAACCGTAAAATTTGCACTCTGCAGGGGACGAAGTGAAGGAAGCGAGGCTCACGACCAGACATCTACCGATGAATGGGAAGAAAGAAACCACGACCAGAAATCAACTGATGAATGGGAAGAAAGAAACCACGACCAGACATCTCTCGATGAATGGGAAGAAAGAAACCACGACCAGACATCTCTCGATGAATGGGAAGAAAGAAACCACGACCAGACATCAACGGATGAATGGGAAGAAAGAAACCATGACCAGACATCTCTCGGATGAATGGGAAGAAAGAAACCACGACCAGACATCTCTCGATGAATGGGAAGAAAGAAACCACGACCAGACATCTCTCGATGAATGGGAAGAAAGAAACCACGACCAGACATCTCTCGATGAATGGGAAGAAAGAAACCACGACCAGACATCAACGGATGAATGGGAAGAGAGAAACCACGACCAGACATCAACGGATGAATGGGAAGAGAGAAACCACGACCAGACAACAACGGATGAATGGGAAGAAAGAAACCACGATCAGACATCTCTCGATGAATGGGAAGAAAGAAACTCGATGTTTACCGACATCGAAAGATGATATCTACTGACACCAAAAGAAAGGACCCACACGGGGATCAACACGACACTCACCGGTATCGTAAGGATGACATCTATATATGTCAAAACAAGGCAGACACTTGCCAGGGACTAAACTGGGGAGAACAATCCAGCTTTCCTTTCACGGACGGGTGAGGAAATAAACCTCTCTGGGGATTATCAATTCTGAATGTTGTCAGGAGCAACCGCTGCAAATGTGTTGAACTGATGTTTGACAAACGATCCGCCTCTGCTGGGGATACGATCCAAACTGGTTTAACACATGTATCCATATGTTTGAGTTTTCTATGGCGTAATGCTCCATACTGAATGGAAATGCTACGCGATTTGAGGATGCGAATGCAAATTATGATTACTATATGCAAGATGCAAAGGGAGGAAAACTCTTGCTGGGAAAGCGAACAATCACTTTGCTGAGCCCACGACTCTGGTTCGATCTTCCAACTCTGTGGGGAGACACCACAATCCTGCTGAGGGTACTCACTGATCTGACATTCTCGGAATGGCAGAGAAACTAGCTCAACTGGGGAGTCACTTGTTGGGAAAATACCAGCCTCTCGATCATGCTGGGGAATAGCACTGTTGGGGAATAGCACTGTTGAGGAAATGATAACCCTCACTGGGGAAGACCTCCTGGGGAGAAAGCAATCTTCAGACCTGCTAGGGAAAAACACTCTCAACCCTGCTAGGGATTTCAACACTTCAGGCCTGCTGCTGAGGAACAAACTACCCACAGACACCTCCGTTGGGGAAATAGCCACCTTCAGACTCGCTGGGGAACTAACAGTCCTCAGACTTGCTGGGGAAACAAGTTCTGAACTTGCTTTGGACAACCCAACTTCTCACCCTACTGTGGCTTATCTGCTTTAGCCAGCAATCAAAGATAGTAACCTGCAAACAGTAAGACATACATGCCCCAGGGGATTGTATGGACAAAATACACCCAAGTGTACTCAACATTCAAAATGATTTTCAAATGTTTTATCTTTCTGCACGTCATTGTCTAGCCTTCATGTTTTTTAGATGCAATGTTTATCAAAAATTCAGACGTTTTTGCAAACAAAACAGTAAAATAAAACAAGAGAGCAATTTGACTGAATAACGACTTTTATTGATTGAAAATGGCCTAAAAAGGAAAATACATCAGGAAGCAATTCCTAGGAAGAGGTAATTGCGCCAAAAAGGAAATAAACTATCCTATTGGCAATGTGAATACGGCATCCACTATTTTCCAATTCTGTTATGACTCGCATATCCTCAATTTCCCCCAAATTCCTTGCTTTCTGAGAAGAATGATTGGACCGGTCATATCCTTCAAGATGGTAGACACTGAAGCGCGATGAAGTACAGATAACTCAATGTAGCGGTGTATTCGTCGCTATATGATCTATCGATTAAACCATAAGCTAGAGATACATTGAAATTTCGAGTCGCCACCGCACTTTTATTTATCCAAAGGATTGGCTAAAAAGCGAACAAAAGCCTAAGAAGTTTTACACGTAGAAAACTAATAAAAAGATCAGAGAGTCTGGGTAAGGGGTAAATTACGCAATGGGAAGGTGTTAGGCACCCACTACGTCCTAGGTACTCCTAGGGAGCCCTTTTCACACTTGTTATGCAAAAATTATTATTTGTTATGACATAAAGATTGTGCAAACATGATTGGGATGATGAGAAAAGAATATACATTTTTTATTATTGGGTTCGAACGGATGAACCTGTTGCCTACGTACCTTCCATCAAAGGTAAGGATCAGAACGCCGTAGTTCGGCTAAAAGATTTCCAAAAGTGGGTTAGGTTCAATTTTAAACACAAACCCTAGGTCTTACGTTATCCACGGGAGAAAACTCAACCTTATACAAACAACAACGTCCACCATGTGAGAACAGCTTCAACTGGCCAGGGAGGGGTTAACCCTATAATAGGCGAGGAAGACTTACAATTCAATCACTAAAGACAGAAGGTGAGATTAACATCAACCACTAAGATAAATCAAACCTATAGCTCATGTATGAAAAGATTAATGGACAAAGCCAAAACAAGTGAATGAGTGGAGTTACTGATTATGATTATGAAAATGAAGTCAAAGTATGATTAAGATCAACTCAAATAAGTATTATGAAATGAAGTTTGAAAAAAGGTCAAGGACTTGAGTCCAAGTTTTTAGTTAGAAAACATGAAGATGTTTGCACAACACTTATGTCAAGTTTGAAAAATAAAGTGTGAAAAAGTCTAGGACATAATGAATGATGAATGGATGAAGGATGGATAGTAAAACTTCTTAGAAGGTTCACTTCTTGAAATCATATAGCAGATGATTCAAGTGTGTCCTTTGGAATAGGAATAAGCAATAACAAACAAACAAAGCAAAGGCGGATATCGGATGCCAATCAATGGTCTTATACCAATCTCCTAAAACAAAACGGGATATCAGAAGCCACTCAATGGATTTACACTAATCTCCACAGGCAAAGAAATAAAAGCGGATACCAGATACCAATAGATGGATTTACACCAGTCTCCTAAAACAGAAATGGATATCAGATGCCACTCAATGGACTTACACTAATCTCCTCAAAAGAAAAAAACAAAGATGAAATATGGAAGTCAACTGCCAATCTGTCTGGACTTAGGTTAACTCCACAGTATGGTCCTAGGAATACCAATGCCACATTACTGGGACTTATAATGGATCCTCACATACAAGAACAAAAGCAACAATATGATCACAGGAATGCAAATGCCAACTTACAGGGACTTATAATTGCAACCTCTCATACAAACAGATGAACAAACTATGATCACAGGAAAGCAGATGCCAACTTACAGGGACTTATAACTGCAACCTCACATACAAACCAAACAGATCAAATCATGATCATAGGACAACAGATGCCAACTTACAGGGACTTATAACTGTATCCTCACATACACAGATAAACAGAAGATATGAGTGACCAATGAGGTCTTACACTCTATCCTTCCATGTCATAGGAGCAATGGCCAAAAGAGATGGACTTACAATTGTCCTCAATGGGCAAACAACAATAACAAAAGTCACACAGACAGATGATATGATCATGCACTAATGGCAATTGATGATGATGATAAATGCATAGCATACAAGCAAGCAAGTGCATATGAAGCAATCAAACAATCACTGAATAACAAACAGCACACTCTATAGCCAAACAATGGGGGCTCACACCAGAGGGTTTGACTTTGAAAGTCCACTGTAATGGGTGAAGGTCGCTCTTAACCTGGCCATTGAGGGACTCAGGTGAAGCAGATGAAAAGGAGATGAGGGGTGTGCCTCATTGCTTCTATCTCATATCAGAGAGAGCATCAAAGAAAGTGTGGGAGTTCAGAAAGTAGGAACTCTCTCCACATTATTGACTCGATTAGATCTTGGGTTTTTATCTCATTGCTTCAACCATGTAATGGGAGCAAAGAGAGAACACACTGAATAGTGGGGGATAGATTGCTTATCCCTACCTTCCACCAATTGCCTTACTTGAAGGACTTTTCCTGCTTAGGACAAAATTAAACACACACAGGCATTGCCTCTTAAGGAGGACTTCAGACAGTTTGCCCGGTCAAATAACAGACCGGGTCTCCAGACTACATGAAGAAGAAGTAATTATACCTCAAAGCAAATGCTAAAAAGCAAAGCAAGCAAGCAAGTTCAAAGAACTTAAGCAACTAAAGCACCTGCAAAAGTCAAACTTATTAGCAAACAGTTCAACAGTCAAAATCAAAAGGAAATAACCCAAAAGTCAACCACAGAGGGACCAATTGTGCAAGGCACAAAGACTCAAGCATATGAGTCACCTACAAAACAAATGTTAGCACATGATAAACAAACCAACTCAATCAAAATTGAAAGGTCTTTGGGGCATTGGTGCTCCACCTGAAACAGATGAACTCAACATAAGCTTAGAAGACCACTAGGGCTAGCCTAGGGTCAAAGATGAAAGAAAAAGGTCAAGGCAGCAAGAAAAGGTCAACCCAAACCAAGTCTAAACATTCAAGAATCATTCTCAATTGAATTCATAACCAAATCATGCATCATGGTCATTTCATATGCAAAAGGATGCAAAGCATGGCAAGAGAAGCATACAAAAGTCAACAGCAAAGACTTCCTTCAAAAGTCAACTCAAGCAATCTCAAAAATTATGAAATAAATCACACTCAATCCTAACATCTAACATGGTATGCATGTAAAATTTCATGGCATTTGGATGAGAGGAAGGCAGTCAATGAAATCATGAAGTCAAGCCAAATTCAAGTAAGCATGGTGAAAGTCAACAAGCATGGGTCAACTTCAAAAAATCATATCAATTTGAAAACAGAAGAGAAATGAATGAGATTAACACCAATGCAAAGCCTGAGGTGTCTAGTTATCACATATGAAATTTCATGGTCATAAAATAAGATTTGAGAATTTCACAAAAGATTTGGCAAGGCATAGCACAAAAAGTCAACAAATGACCAAGTATGGAAGAAAATTCTCAATTAAATGGAAAACAGCAAGATTAATTCCAAGAAAATTCATACACAAACTAGACATGTGAAAGATCATTCATGCAAAAATTGGAGTCATTTGGATGTAGGGAAGTGTGTGAACAAAAATTGTGAAAATGCATGATCATGGTATAGCACCAAATGCAACACACAACTTCAAAAAATCATAACTATCAATCCACAAATGATAAATGCACAAACTTTATATGGAAATGAAGGCCAATGTGTCTAGTTTCACCACAAAAATTTTCAGGCTCAAAGGATATGACATGAGTATTTCACAATTGAAATGGCAAAGGGTATCAATTTGGCATACATGTGAAGAAAATAATTACCATAAAAAATCCAACCACTGAAAAATTCATTAAAAATCACAATTAAATGAAGGACACATTCATGATCATGAGGAAAAAATTTCAAGATTTTTGGATGAAATGTGAATGAGAAATTAATTTATGAAGTTGAGTGAAATAATGTAGCAAGCAATGAACAAAAGCATGGCATATGGGGTCAACCAAGTCAACGGATGGCAATTTTGTCATTTGGCGACTCACTAATTGAAACGCACAGCATAAGGCAAAGGTGATGAAATGTTCTGATTGGCCACTAGCCAATAGAACAGTAGCTCGGCCAATCCATTGTTCATGTTTTCTGTTTTAGAAACCCTAGGGTTTTATGCAGCCAAGGCAAACTTCAAACTTATGCTCATGAACAACCAACGACAAACAGCATCAAACATGGCATGAAACAACATCATTAAGCACTGTCAACCAACAAACAGAATATGAAACAAGGTAAATTTCTGGACATGGTTATGTTCATGCAAAACAACAGCAGGGCATTTGGCCATCTTCCACCAACACAATCCAAATACAAACAACTCATACAGCACGGCAGTAACAAGGCAAACACATCATAAGTAACAAAACCAAAACAGTCCTAAGAATTTCTGGGCATGGCTCTATGGTTTTAGAAACAACAGCATTCATCATAACAGCAGCAGCAACATTCATCATTCTTCATCAACAAACAACACAAAACAATAGCATATAGCAGCATCATGACATGAACAATAAAACAACAAAAACAAATGGAATTTCTGGATAGGGCATGTTTTGGAAACAGCAGCATGATATCATCATCATTCAAACAGCAGACCAAACAACAGCATGGTATTAACAGCATGGTTTGGTGTCTTCAAGCAAGCAACAACAATATCAAACCAACATGATTCGAACAAACATACAACCATCATGCATTACCAACCAACACAGCATAAGCATACTTCATGAAATTTTCTTGACAAAGTATTTGGTTCAAATAACAGCAGCACTCATCATATTCAGCCACATCAAACAAAAATGATTCAACCAAACCACACAACATAAGCATGAAAACCTAGGCATATTAAGATAGCAAAATAGCAGCAGGGTTTTATTAGCATGGTATAGCCTCATGGAATTTTGAGCAAGTTCATCATCTTTAATAAATAACATCCGAAACAAGCACCATTCAAAAGCATGGCATAAATGGTTCATGTAGCAAGCAGGCAATCAACATCATCCACAATAAACAATCACACAATAGTCATGCCAAACTATCCTCATGCAACAATAACCACAACAAAACAATCAATAACCATAGGAACTCCTGGTCATGGTCATATTTAAACAACAGCAAAGCATCATAACAGCAGTAGCAATATTCATCATAACAGCAGGGTTTTAGCATAGCAACATTTCATATTCAGTTTCATGATCATCAACCAAGTTCAGCATCATCAAACCAAACAAAACAAGCAAAGTAGCATATCATTTGGTAATGTGTAACAACAGGGTTTATGCATCATTCGACCAACAAAACAAACAACAGCAATGTTCACAATTCATATGGTTTTTCATGGCAGCTTAAGGCATTAGAAGCAGCAGCAAGGTTCTCACAGCAAACAGTCCACAACATACAGCATAGCAGTACAAGTGATCATGCCAATACCAATACAGCAGCAGAGTTAACTAGCATGGTTTTCAGCATTATGTACTTATCATAAGCGACAGCAAGTAAGGTTTCCAAGGAGTTTCAAAATTGGTTGCAAAGTTTTGTCAGCAATAGTATCATGTGTATTAACATCCAAACAAAACAGACAACAACATGGTATTGGTAAATTCAATAGCAGACCAAAACAATGTAATAACATAGCAGCTATCAACATTCTTCGCAGCATAACAGCAAAACAACATGAGCATGAAGATTTATGGACAGCTCAATCATAACAGCAACATCACACAATAACAGCCAGCATACTCATGTTGTCACCAACATCAAACAAAATGACTCGACCAAACCACACAAACAACATTGTATTGGTATAGCAACATCATTCAACAACACACCAATACAACATCCAATCAAAAATCTGGACAGGACAGGTAGTTTAACAGCAGTATACACCATTCAACATGCAAAATCACCAAAAATCAACATGCCCAGAAATCAACCATATGCATATCAATAGCTTCATCCCACTACATACAAGCATCATATGGCAAGGGTTTTCATGAAATCACAACCATGTGAGCAAATCGAAGGAAAATAACTTCAAGCATAAAAAATGAAAACCATGTTTCTCTCAGCATAACCAACCATTTCAAGCAAATGAACACTCATTAGAATCAGCATTATGTAATCTATCTAAAGCATATCATGGCATAAAGAAAGAAGAGATCGAGATTTTTACTTGGTTATGAAGAAATGGATGAAACAGTGGTATTTTGAGGTTGCTATACTTGAAAAGATGACCCTTGTGCTTTGCAATGCTGAATACTTGAAGAAGGTAGGTTCAAAAATGCTTGGAACACTCAGTAGCTCCAACTGCCATTATTGTGTGCTTTGAAGAACAGGACATGAAGCTACCATTACAGTTGATGTTCTTTGCTTGAAAAGAGCTCCAAATGGTGCTCAGATGAAGGAACAAAGTGGAAAGGCTTAAGGGTTTTCGAGGGTTTTGCAGAATTTTCCTTTTTGCCAAAAATGCAATATGAGAGTGAGAGGAGAGAGTGTTTTCTGGTTGTGTGGCTGCTGCAAAACTAGGGTTGTGAATCAGAAAATGAAGGCTTAAATATCAGCTGTTTAAGGTCTACTAATGATGTGTTAAGCTGGTTTTTGTTTTATCACATGATTTGCAACTTTGCTAATTTGTACCAAAGTGAAATGGAGGGTGCAAGTCTGCCATGATTTGGGCTTTGACAGGCTGCTAAAGACCAAATACTCTGCTGTCTTTTACTTGTTCATGGATTGCTAACTTGTCTCTCACTTATGAAAACCATTTGCATATTTGGCCAAACCTGTACAAATGAAGTGGAGGTGTGAATTGGCACAAATTTGGGCCTGCTACAGGCTGCAGACAGACTGTATGTTTGCTGTTTGGGGATTTGCTGCAGCATGCTGTACTGGTTTTACTCTTTTTGTACCTCTATTTGCAATATTGCCAAATGTGCATTTTGATTCAAAATGATGATGGAATGATGGTATGGACATGGTTTTGGAATTAGAACACGTCACAAATATGACATGGAACATTTCCCAATTGACCAAATCAAGAAAAACTCAAAAACTCAAAAAGTCAAAGTTTGGTCAAACTTTGAATTTAAATGCAAAAGGTCCAAAAATGCCATTTTGATTGGCAAGGTTTTAGGTCATGAAATCTATATTTTTGGAAAGAGGATGAAAAATGTGGTGTGTAGGAAAAGACCCCACCAAATTTGGCCTTATGGTTTGAGAGATATGGCTTGTTGAAGTTCAAAAATTGGTGAAAATGATTTGATCATATCTTGACAACCACACATGGGATTTTGATGTTCTTGGACTTTTTGAAAATGGGAGAACAAGATCTTCAACTTTCATGTTGGGCAAAAATTCATTTGAAGCTTGTATCATGATGTAAGTTTAAGATCAAGAAGTTTCCATTTTTGGCAGTTGAAATTACAGGTCCACTTGCTATTTCTGGAAAATTTTCTGATTGGCTTGATTTTCTTCCATGATGGGGTTTGGCATGATATATGAGGCTTATACAAGCATGAATGAACTCCTTCAAATCAATTCTATCCATTAAATCCTTGATTAAATCAACTGTTGACCAAGTTTGACTGTCTGTTGACTTTTCTAGGGTTTTGAGTGACTGGACTTCTTCTGATGAATTCCAAACCCTAATTCCTTGAGGACTTGTTTTCAAATGATGTCCCAAGTTGTATGAACTTTTGATTAATAATCATGATGCCCAAATTCTGCAAGAATGGCCATCATCCATTGCTTTGACTGACTTTGACTGATTTTGACCTAATTGCTGATGATTGCTTCCACTGCAAGCAACAAGGTTAAACAGACAATATTTTTGTACTTTTTGAATGATAAACATATGAAAGCAAGGATATACAAATGCAAAGTATGCTTGGTGATCAAGAAACAAACCACAAGGCAATCTACCCACTAGGAGGGAACAAAAGCATGCATTGATCCTTGAGACAATGATATGAATGATATGGGCCATGAGGGATCTTAGGGCCCAAAATTGGGGTCTTACAGATGCCCCTATTTAAGGTCATTCTAGCCGGAGAAGTGAAGTTTAGAAATCTTCATCTCGACGCGGTAGAATGGACTTAAATAACAGTAATGAGACAAATTTTGGTCCCTAAGAGACCTCATGATGCGAATGTATGTATGCAAAAGACACAAATTCTGTGGGGAATATGATTCACACAGAAGAAAAGACGATCCATCGGAGCAATACACTCACCAGGAACAGAGACTCTAACAAGACTCTATGGGGATAATAAAAGAAAAAGAAAGGTGTGAACAAGACACGACTCCAAACTGGGGAAGATAAAACTGACATAACGTGAACAAAACACGACTCTGATTAAGGAAAACAGAAAACAGACTGGAGAACTCACTGGGGAGTGAAGGACTCACACTGGGAAAGAATTCCAAATGGAAAATAAATCCATTGGAAAGACACGAGCTGACTCCTGAGGAGAAGCAAAAGAAAACTCCACTAGGGAAGTGACAAAGAAATGAGATGTTACCAGGCATACGGGTAACAAAACAGGAAAATCTGACTCCACAGGGGGACCGAGGTCATAATAGGGAGCAGAAAGGAGGGAACACCAAGGATACCGGTTACTGGGTATATAATAGGTGACCGACCAAAGCGTGAATTGGATTTCACTTCCAAAACACTCATCATCCTAAAGGGAGCTAGAAAAGCTAACTTGTTTAAAGGATGGACATTCAATTCCACAAGGAAAATGAATCTTACTCTGAGGGGAAAACAATCAAAAGATTGACTCAAGAGCGCACGAGATATAATATCCATTACCGTCAGAACGTGGATAGAATACTCAGATGAGACATATTATTCATTACCGGCAGACCGTGAATAATATACTCGAAAGGAAAATTATCCTGAACCGGTTACTGGGTTGTTTATAGGATAAAATCCGAAATCGTGAATTGGTTTTCACTTCCAAAACACTCATCATCCAAAACACAAACTGGTTAAAGGATGGACATTCAATTCCACAACAGGAAAACGAATCTTACTCAAATGGGGACACAAACCCAAAGAGTGCATGAGATATAATATCCATTACCGGCAGACCGTGGATAAGATACTCGCATGAGATATATTATCTATTACCGTCAGAACGTAGATAATAAACTCGCATGGTAAGAAACACCAGAGATACCGGTTATTGGGTATATAATAGGTGATCTACCGAAAACGTGAATTGGTTTTCACTTCCAAAACACTCATCATCCAAAACACAAACTGGTTAAAGGATGGCTATTCGATTCTACAAAGAATACGAATCTTGCTCAGTTGGGGAAAATCAACAAAGGATTCCAACTAAAGAGCGCATGAGAAATATTATTCATTACCGGCAGACCGTGAATAATATACTCGAAAGGAAAAGACACCAGAGATACCGGTTACTGGGTATATAATAGGTGACTAACCAAAAAGAGAGACGATCGATACCAAGCATACGGGTAAACGAAAGACAACTCAAAGGGATAAATTGCAAGCATCCGGCAATTATCCAACAACAAAGAAATATTCGACTCCACAAAGGGAAAAACGAATCTTACTCGACTGGGGAAACGCAAAAGGCTTCGACTGAAGAGTGCATGAGATATATTATTCATTACCGTCAGAACGTGAATAATATACTCGCCTGGAAGATTATCCACAACCGGTTACTGGGTTAACAAAGGATAAATCAACCGAACAGAAAGGCATCGGGATACCAAATTAGGTATATAATGATAACCAATCAAAAGGAGCAACAGACATTACCGACAAAAGGGTAAATGAAAGGCGAACTGCTGAGGATAAATTGCAAGCATCCGGCAATTATCGACAGGGACTAGCTGGGGATGCATTGATAAAGAATCAATGATCCGGGGAACAAATCACTAGCATACGGTGAAAAGACCCACTGAGGATAAAATTGCTAGCATACGGCAATTATCCACAAAAGACTTGCTGAGGGATATAAGTGCTGATCTGAGCAACTTATACAAGCAAAAGGAAAATCATCATCAAATATTGAATGAAGATAACCACAAAATTAGGGTTTACATCTACCGAATACGGGGTAGAAGACCAACAACTCCACGTGGGGATAGAACAAATCACAAATCCGCACGGGAAACCAAAGTAGGGTTTATAACAAACCACAAACTGCTGAAGAGCAGGAAAATAGGGTTTACAACTACCGGGATGAGGTAGAAAACCAAAACTCTGGCTGGAGAATAAAAGGTGTATAACCACAAATTCTGTTAAGAAAGCCAGGAAAAGTAGGACTTACAACTACCGGTTATGAGGGTAGAGGCCCAAAAACATTCCGCTGGGGAACAACCCACTGGGAAATACAAGATATTTGACAAATAGCCAATTCGGGAACGATCCGAAAAGACAGACTGAATCAAGACACGTCCTAATGAGGATGTAACTCAAATAGGAAAATCCATCCCAATATATGTGTTGGGAGGAAACGGAAGAAACCGTCATCCACGAGGATATATCTCGGTGGGGAACTGCAGAAGGAAAGACAACAATTTCTGCTTATGGGGTTGACTCTATATGGAGAGATTTATAACACCCGACATCTGCTTGGGGAGATCTGTAAAGAGATTTATATCACCATAGCAGGAGACACGACAAACAAAAGATATATGGCAAGAAATGCAACATGAATATCTGAATGTTTATGAATATGCATGAATATGCGTAATTTATGTTTGATGAATGCTGACAAAACAGACAATTCTAACACAAACAGGTTCAGGAACCAAACGTCCGGTATTATACTTCCAGGGGAAAAACCAGCTGGAGAGCCAATCTGCGGAGCTCTGCATGCTGTAAAGCAAAGATCTGCGGGTACTGCTGAAGAAGCAGAGAATCGGAGATATCGAGAAACAACCCAATCAAGGTGCAGAAAGTCACAACGGGCGAAACGGCCACTAAGACAAATCTGTAGAGGAACAAGAGAAATCCCAAAGTATCTGCAGGGGATCCCAGTGTCAACTGAGAAACAAAAAGGCATAAGCACGAATTGCTGTAGAAGCAACTCCACACAACTCCGCTGGGGAATAACCCACTGAGGGAGAATGATATCATCCAAATAGAGTGTAACTGCATAAGCAACTCTACTGGGGAAAACTGTCGGCTACTTCCTTGGGGACAAGCCACTGAGAGAGGACAGATCAAACAAGTAGATTCAGCAACGAACCACGCCACTTGGGGAGAATACACAGCAAACTGATCACAACAAGTAGATTCTGCAATATAAGCCACTCTACTGGGGATCACAAACAGTCAGGAAACCAATCCGTTCACTGGAGGCCAAAGCCATCATCCGACCATATCGGGATTGAAGGAGTATTCAACAGGCAAAACTGCCACAACAAACAATCTGCAGACTAAGCTGAGGAAAAGATGGTTGCAATACGGGGATATCAACCCAAACAACTACTGAGTAGGAAAATAAATCCTGCTCTGCTGGAGAGAAAAGCTCTGATGGAGAGATAGCTCAATTCCGCAGACGACTTCGCCGGGGAAGAGGTACAGTACCGGGTATCAAGCCACTGACTTACCGAGTCTTCAAAAAAAGAAAGCAATCATGCTGAGGAAACAGACAATTCCTGCTGGCACACTGCATGGGGAAAAGAGGTAATAACTCCACTTGCAACCCTGGTGGGGATATTAATAACAGCTCTACTCGCGACTCCGAGGGGAGTACCAATCAATCAATTACACTCATGATTGTGCTGAGGAGACAAATAAAGTCTGGGGCATACGACCCACTGGAGAAAGTGACGGGGCACCAAGATGACAAACCATTAACCGCCGAAACTTCTCAAGAAAACACCCATGCTAGGGAAACTGCTGCTGGAGAAAACGAAGTCTTCAACAACACTCTGCTTGCGACTGTACTGGGGAACAACCCCAACAACAACTTTGCCCGAGGAACAACCTCAACAAAGATCTGGAAAAAGAAGATACAACCAAACCAGGAATATGAACCAATGTCTTACCTGTTGGGAATCATGCCACCCTCGGGAGAGCACTGAGATATTCTTGAGTATCCTTTCAATCTTGTGAATGTTCACTTTGTTTAAAACAAAATTTTGAAAAATTTGATTTGTTTAAAACAATGACATTTTATCAATTTAAAACATGCAAAACATTTGTTGAATTGAAACAAATAAGAGTGCAAATAATTGGATAAAAAGCTCAAATTGATTTGATAGAATGGTAGTCTGCAAATGGCAAGACTCCATAGATCTGTACAAATTTGAAATCAGTGATATATATTGGAAGAGGGCTACATTGAACATAATGATCCTTTCTCTACCAATTTGAATCTCGATGTATCCGAAGCTTCAGTTGACGACGAATCGAGAATCTTCTGACGAAATGACGACTGATGAACAGAAAGTCTTGTCAGGATGCAGTTACTTGCCAAATCCCTAATTTTTGCCTAGATTGCCCCAGAGTGAGGTACTCAATCTAGCGGGATGCAAATATATTTTTTTTCAAGTCTCTAATTTTTGCCTGGATTACCCTTGCGGGTTCTCCACCGAGACGCTCATTTTTGCCTAAGCCGCCCTTTCGGGTTTTCAACTTAGCGAGCTATTCTGTTTTTTCATTCTTTTTCATTTGCATATACTTTTTTTTTTTTAGGCAAAGTATCTCTTAACTGCATCTGAATTCACAGGACGAGTGAAATCCTCCCCATCCATTGTTGTAAGCATCAAAGCACCGCCTGAAAAGGCTCTCTTAACAACATATGGACCCTCGTAGTTTGGAGTCCACTTGCCCCTGGAATCGGGCGCGAAAGACAAAACTTTCTTGAGCACAAGGTCACCTTCTCGGAACACACGAGGCTTGACCTTCTTGTCGAATGCTTTCTTCATTCTCTGCTGATACAACTGACCATGGCACATGGCAGTTAATCTCTTCTCTTCAATCAAATTCAACTGGTCATAACGACTCTGAATCCATTCAGCATCAGTCAACTTGGCTTCCATCAAGACTCGCATTGATGGGATCTCCACCTCTACTGGGAGAACGGCTTCCATGCCATAAACAAGAGAGAAAGGGGTTGCCCCTGTTGAAGTGCGTACAGACGTACGATATCCATGCAAAGCAAATGGCAGCATCTCATGCCAATCTTTGTACGTGACAGTCATCTTCTGGATAATTCTCTTGATATTCTTGTTAGCAGCTTCAACAGCCCCATTCATCTTAGGTCTGTAAGGAGAGGAATTATGGTGTGCAATCTTGAATTCAGCGCACAACTCATCCATCATCTTGTTATTCAGATTGGATCCATTATCAGTAATGATCCTCTCTGGCACACCATAACGGCAAATCAACTGGTTCTTGATAAACTTCACAACCACCTGTCTGGTTACATTCGCGTACGAAGCGGCTTCAACCCATTTGGTGAAGTAATCAATTGCTACGAGAATAAACCGATGTCCATTGGACGCTTTCGGCTCAATCATGCCGATCATGTCGATTCCCCACATAGAGAAAGGCCATGGTGATGAAATCACATTCAGGAGTGTCGGAGGAATATGAATCTTATCCGCATAAATTTGACACTTGTGACATTTCTTCACATACTTGCAACAGTCAGACTCCATTGTCAGCCAATAGTAGCCTGCTCTCAACATCTTCTTAGCCATGGCATGTCCATTGGAATGAGTACCAAATGAACCCTCATGGACCTCAGTCATCAACAGGTTTGCTTCGTGTCTATCCACGCATCTGAGCAAAACCATATCAAAATTTCTCTTGTACAGCACTTCACCACTGAGGTAGAAACTGCCTGACAACCTTCTCAAAGTTTTCCTATCTTTCACAGATGCCCCAGGCGGGTAGACCTGGTTCTGGAGGAAATTCTTGATATCAAAATACCAAGGCTTGTCATCTTTCACTTCTTCAATTGCAAATATGTGAGCGGGTCTGTCCAAGCGCATCACAGTAATTGGGGACATCATTCCACCATCTGACAACAATCATGGAAGCAAGCGTTGCAAGGGCATCTGCCATCCGATTATCCTCTCGAGGAATATGATAAAATTCAACTTCTGTGAAGAAAGTTGAAATTCTCCTTGCATAATCTCTGTATGGGATGAGACCTGGTTGATTTGTCTCCCATTCACCTTTGATCTGATTGACAACCAAAGCTGAATCACCATAGACATCAAGATATTTGATTCTTAAGTCAATGCATTCTTCAAGTCCCATAATACAGGCTTCATACTCCGCCATATTATTCGTGCATTTGAAGTTAGCCTTGCTGTAAATGGAATGTGCGATCCCTGGGGATTAACAATTACTGCCCCAATTCCATTTCCATATTGATTAACAGCGCCATCAAACACCATCGTCCATCTGGAACCAGGTTCTGGACCTTCATCAAGTGTAGGCTCATCGCAATCTTTCATCTTCAAATACAGAATTTCCTCGTCAGGGAAGTCATACTGAACAGACTGATGATCTTCAATTGGCTGGTGCGCTAAGTGGTCAGCCAAGATACTACCTTTGATAGCTTTCTGAGCTCGATACTCAATATCATACTCAGACAACAGCATCTGCCAACGGGCAATCCTCCCAGTTAAAGCAGGCTTCTCGAAGATATACTTAATTGGATCCATTCTGGATATCAACCAAGTTGTATGATTATCATGTACTGGCGCAAACGCTTAGCTGCCCAAGCTAAAGCACAGCACGTCTTCTCAAGCATAGAGTACCGAGACTCACAATCAGTAAACTTCTTACTGAGGTAGTAGATAGCAAACTCCTTCTTCCCTGATTCATCTTGTTGACCGAGTACACAACCCATCGAGTCTTCAAGAACTGTTAAGTACATAATCAGAGGTCTTCCTTCCACTGGCGGAGACAAAATCGGAGGTTCGGACAGATAATCTTTGATACTGTCGAAAGCTTTCTGGCAATCCTCGGTCCAATCATGAGACTGATCTTTCCGGAGGAGCTTGAATATCGGCGCACATGTGGCAGTCATGTGGGATATAAATCTGGAAATGTAGTTCAAGCGGCCAAGAAAACCTCGGACTTGCTTCTCAGTTTTGGGTGCGGGCATCTCTTGTATTGCTTTGACCTTTGCAGGATCAACCTCAATACCTCTTTCACTTACCACAAAACCCAACAACTTGCCGGAACGGACTCCAAAAGTACATTTGTTCGGATTCAGACGAAGTTGGAATTTCCTCAAACGCTGAAAAGCTTCAACAAATGCTCAATATGCTCAACTTCCGTTCGGGACTTAGCAATCATATCATCAACATAGACTTCTATCTCCTTGTGCATCATATCATGAAACAAGGTAGTCATAGCTCGTTGATACGTGGCTCCGGCGTTCTTCAAACCGAAGGGCATCACTCGATAACAGAATGTTCCCCAAGGTGTGATGAATGTTGTCTTCTCCATATCCTCTGGTGCCATCTTGATTTGATTATATCCGGAAAATCCGTCCATAAAGGAAAAGACTTTGAATTTAGCTGTATTGTCTACCAACATGTCAATGTGTGGTAGAGGAAAATCATCTTTTGGACTAGCTTTATTCAAATCTCTGTAATCAACGCACATACGGACTTTTCCGTCCTTCTTAGGAACAGGCACAATATTGGCCACCCATTGAGGATATGTCGAAGTCACCAGAAACCCCGCATCAATTTGCTTCTGAACTTCCTCTTTGATCTTCACTGCCATATCTGGATGAGTTCTTCTGAGCTTCTGCTTCACAGGCACGCACTCAGGCTTCAAAGGCAGGAAATGTTGCACAATATCTGTATCTAAACCCGGCATGTCTTCATAGGACCAAGCAAAGATATCTGAATATTCTCGTAGCAAGCTGATCAAATCTTCCTTAACAGACCCTTCAAGAAGTGCCCCAATCTTCACCAGGCGCTCACAATCTTCAGATCCCAAGTTGACTGTTTCCAAGTCTTCGAGATGCGGCTGAATGATCTTCTCTTCGTGCTCAAGGAGACGGGTGATCTCATCAGGAATCTCTTCAACGTCATCTTCCTCTGCCTCAAATACAGGGAATTCAAAATTGGGAGATGGCGTTGGATCATTATGTTCAATGGGTTTTAGGATCAACCTGCATAATGATTTTGGTTAAGAAAAATTCAGCATTTAAACAAGCAAATCATTATGCAGATGAAAGAATGTTGCTTTTATAGCTTTTATTTTTGTTTTTATGGTTTTTTGTGATCACTGATTTCATAAAGAAAAGCAAAAAGTGAAAACAAAGGAAAAACAAATGTTTTGACAATGCAAAAATTGAATGAAAATATCATTGTATATATGCTTTGCCAACAATGTCATCACTTCTCCTTTTGGCATGGGAGAAGGGTTTTAAACAAAATGAACAATTACTCTGATCTATGGATAACTGTAGGAACATCCACAGCGACCCAATTGTGGCAGACACCACCAGGAATAACAAAATTGTTCAAGTCTTCTGCATCTTCTTCTTCAATGATAGCAGCAGCTTCCTCTTCTGCAGGTTGATCAGCATGGATGAATCCTCCACTGGTGAACAGACCTTGCTCATTGCATGCCCCAGAACCATAGCCAATGCCAGCCCGGGATCGGTTATCTTCAAGTTCAAGCACTTTCCCTAATCCAGCAACTGCACCACATTCAATGGCCAGCTTAGCATCACGGTAGGAAGTGAATGAAGGAGACTTCTTCTCGATTGGTTTATCAATAGATAAAGCTTGAAACTGAGTTCCAACTTCATCCTCTGCGTCAATATACGAGAAAGAAGACAGATTACTGACCAGGAGAGCCTTTTCTCCCCCTACTACAACCAATTTCTTGTTTTTCACAAACTTCAACTTTTGGTGTAGGGTGGATGTCACGGCGCCGGCCTCGTGAATCCATGGTCTGCCTAAGAGACAGCTATATGATGGGTGAATATCCATTACTTGAAAAGTGATCTGGAAATCACTTGGTCCTATCTTGATCGGGAGATCCACTTCCCCAATCACGGTCTTACGCGACCCATCAAAAGCTTTCACAACAACCCCACTCTGCCTCATAGGAGGACCTTGATATGACAATCGTGAGAGTGTGGATTTTGGCAATACATTCAGAGACGATCCAGTGTCCACCAACACATTGGACATTGCATCAGATTTGCAATTCATAGATATATGTAAAGCCATGTTGTGGTCTCTTCCCTCCTCAGGGAGATCAGCGTCACAAAAGCTCAGAGTGTTGCAAGCGGTGATGTTTGCAACGATGCTATCGAATTGTTCCAGGGTGACGTCATGATCAACGTACGCCAGGTCCAAGACTTTCTGCAGAGACTCCCTATGGGGTTCTGAGTTCAGCAATAGAGAAAGAATGGAGATCTTGGAGGGCGTGTGTAGAAGCTGGTCTACAATATTATACTCGCTCTTTCTGATGAGCCTCAGCATCTCATCAGATTCTTCATCAACAATGCCACTCGGGCCATCTGAAGAAACAAGAGTCTTTTGTACGGAGGAGGAAGGCTGGGCAACAGCAAGTGCCGGATTCTGAACATTCACAGCATTCCCTACAGGGTGCACAACAGTATCAGAAGGAACAGCCTTAGCAGGCGCAGAAAACACACGACCGCTTCGGGTCAACCCACTAACATCAGCAATAGTGGTTACAGAAGTTGAAGGCAAAGGAACCTCTACTCCATCTTGGACAGCAACAGGATTGTACCGGAAAGGTACGGCTCTATCAGATGAATAAGGCACGGGGCCAGCTGGTTTGATAATCAGAGAAGGCGAAGCTTTGGGCTTGTTGCTATTATAACGAATAACAACCGGTTCAGGCAATTTGAACACCGGGGAGATGACACTCACTTCGGGCTCAACTGTATCAACATTGCGATTCTGGAGAATCTCAATGGTACCTTCATTCAACAATTTCTGAAGTTCAAAGCGTACTTGATCACAACCCAAGCGGTTAACAGAACAGACGCGGCACTGGTCATGGTTATGCTTCAAATAGCTGTGCTGACACAGCATCTTATGTAATCCAACCAATGACTGCCGGATGTGACTGACATACTTCACCTTGTACTTCCCAAGGTCTTCCTGAATCATGTTCACAGACTTCCCATGCGAAGGCAATGGGTTCCTGGTGACATTAGGGTTGGAGTCTTCAAAACTCAGAATTCCGCTTCTCATGAGGTCTTGAACCTTATTCTTCAGCGGGAAACAGTTCTCAACGTTGTGGCCCGGAGCACCGGAATGGTAGACACAATGCTGGTCTGGTTTGTACCACCATTGCGGATTGGCAGGAATAGCAGGAGGATCCCTGGGAGAAATCAACTTCCTCTCCAACAAGGAGGGATAAAGCTCTGTATATGTCATCGGAATAGGGTCGAAGCTGACCTTCTTCCTATCATAGTTCATATTTGCTTGGTTGGTTGTACTTCCACGAGGCTGGTAAGCCTGTTGCTGTGGACGTTGCTGTTGCTGTTGATATTGCGGCTGTGGATATTGCTGCTGATGCTGATACTGCTGAGCATTATCCTTGAATACAGGTGCCACATGAGCCACCTGATGCTGATGTCCGGCACGATGTGCAGGCTTCCTCTGAACGGAGGGTCTTCGATGCTTTGGCTGAGACTGCACAGCATGAGCTTCTCCTTCTTTCCTCTTAAACGCCCCATATCGCTTAGAGGAAGAACCATCATCCTTTGCTAACCGTCCTTCACGGACGCCTTCTTCAAGACGCATCCCCATGTTCACCATCTCGGTGAAATCAGAGGGAGCGCTGGCCACCATTCTCTCATAATAAAATGACCCAAGAGTCTTCAGAAAGATCTTGGTCATCTCCTTCTCTTCTAATGGTGGAGTGATTTGAGCTGCCAGCTCACGCCATCTCTGGGCGTACTCCTTGAACGTCTCTTTGTCCTTTTGTGACATAGACCTGAGTTGATCTCTGTCAGGCGCCATGTCAACGTTGTATTTATATTGCTTGACGAAAGCTTCGCCAAGGTCATTGAAAGAGCGGATGTTGGCACTGTCCAGACTCATGTACCAACGGAGAGCAGCACCAGACAAGCTGTCTTGAAAGTAGTGGATCAAGAGTTGATCGTTGTCGGTCTGCGTGGACATCTTTCTGGCATACATGACCAGATGTGCCAAAGGACAAGTGTTCCCTTTATATTTTTCAAAATCTGGGACCTTGAATTTAACAGGTATCTTAACACCGGGAACTAGACAAAGTTCGGCTGCTGACTTGCCGAAGAGATCTTTGCCTCTAAGAGTTCTCAATTCCTTTCTCAGCTCGAGGAACTGATCGTTCATTGCATCCATTTTCTCATGTACATCTGAGCCCTCAGACGCTTCAGAGTGATAAATGGTGTCGTCTACCCTCGGCATGGTATGCACGACAGGAGGAACAGGAATAGGGACCGGGCTAGATGCCGGCATTTGAGCAAAGGTTGGAGCTGGCAGATCAGGCATAAAGCCAGGAGGCATCCCCCAAGGAAAACCGGGAGGCATGGCATTAGGCTGATGGGCACTGACAGGCACTGCTGAAGTAGCTATTTCAGAGATAACCGTCCGCTGAACCGGAGTTGCTGGTTGTTGAGGAGCAGGCTGATTCTGGGCAGCGAGAAGTTGCTCCATCAGAGCGCCAAGTCTGGCGACTTCATCTCTCAAACTCTGGTTCTCTTGTTCTAATTGCTCCATAATCCTTGCAGAGTTGACTCTCGTATAATACCGGTGAGTCAGCTTGTCTTCAAAATAAATGAAGATCAAAGGGTTAGAACCAGAAGACCAGAAAAATGGGTACCTGTTTATGCAGGAATGATGCATGAAATGCTTTGTGCAAATGCTTTGATTTTCAAGGAACCCTCGGGGTATTCATTTGCAATATTTCGAATATTTAAACATTTTGATTGCTCATGGAAAATATTTCATTCAAAATATTAAGCCAAAGAAGTACAGCATTCTTTTAAATATTACAAAGAGAAAAGGTAAATGACATCCTATGGATCCCTATTAGCTCGGGATGGTGGAAGACGAGAAGTGCACAACTTCTTGATCTCTCTCTCATAGGCGGCCTCCATATCAGCTTTCTCCTTTGCAAGTTGATCATACTTCCTTTTCCAGAATTTGGATGATTGAGGAAGCAGAGAAGTCCAAGTGTCGTTTGGATCGTCGATCACTCGGTGCTCGAGAAATTCAATCATACTATCCTTCTCCTTGAGCTGCTGCAGCAATTCCTCTCTCTCGCGGATCCAGGCACGCGAAAGGTCTTCTTCTCTCAACTCCTCTACACGTTGGGTAGGGAGGGTTGAAGGCCCAGCCACATCCAACAGTGTAGGTCTTGGATGATCATATGGCATCAGGTAGGTAGCAGCCCTCTGTCTGACCCAAGAGGTATATGGCTCCAAAGCAATGCAGTTCTTTGGACCCAATTCATTCCTACTCTTTATGCGAATATTGCGCCAAGCGCGGACGAATCTGGCTTTCAGGCCTTGGGGATCTTTACCCTCCTGAAAGAATACACCTTCTAACAGAATGTTATGGGGTTTATCCTTTAGGGGGAACCCAAGCTGACGACGTGCGAGCGTAGGGTTGTAGGTAATCCCACCACATGTACCAAGAAGAGGCACATTAGGGAATTCACCACAAGAGTTAATGATCTGGACGGTGTCATACACGCGATCATACCAGGTGATATCATCATTGGTGAGAGACATGAGTCTCTGAGACCACCGTAGACATCCCTTGTTCTCCTTGAAAGCAACTGTCTGCGGCAAGTGCGAAATAAACCACTTGTACAGCAGGGGTAAACAGCAGACAATAACTCCTCCATTCTTCATATTCCTCAAATGCATAGAGACATATGCATCACCCAACAAGGTCGGAACTGGATTAAGAACTGAAAAGATCCTAATGGCATTCATGTCCACGAACTTGTCGAAGTTGGGGAATAACACCAATCCATAGATGAGCAGTACAAATAGAGCCTCAAAGGCATCCTCACTCATGGCCTTCCCATAAAAGGTAGCTTGTGCAATGAGGAACTCAGAAGGAAAACCTTGAATTCCGCCTTTGGTAGTCAGATTAGCTCTAATCAGGTCTTCATCTATATGCAACAGACTGGAAATCTCTCGAGCAGATGGAATACTCTCTAAGCCACTGAACGGCACTTGATCCAGAATCGGAATCCCAATAAGGTGAGAGTATTCTTCCAAAGTTGGCAGCAACTGGAAGTCCGGAAATAAGAAGCAGTGATAGAGCGGATCATAGAACTGAGCAAGAGTGCTCATCAATCCCTCATCCACTTGAGTAGTCAACAGCGGCAGAAGCTTCCCATATCGAGCTTTGAAACCCAAGGGATCTAATACATACGATGTTAGATTCCTTAACTCTTTTACATCAGGTTGCTTAAAGCTGTACTTCTTTGTATGCCTTTTCGGTCTTTCCATGTCTGAAAATTTTGCAAATAACCCTTTAAGTTCCTTGAAAATTTTCTCTTTTGATGACATGAATGCGGATGAATGCGTGAATGCATGAATGCAACAAACACACTCAAGGATCAATCAAAGCACACCAAACAAAGGTCGTGGGAAAGCTCTATGTATCCCTAATATCAATCATCCATTTTGGTGGATTTAGGTTTTCACCTTATCGACACCCAAGTTCCATTGATATTAACGGTACATGAACCGGTTCAGACATTCTTAATATCAACCAGCCGCTTTGATGGATTTTAGGTTTTACACCTGATCCGGGATCCATTGATATTAACAATGCTTGAACGACTCAACCACGAATCACGGGTTTGTTGAGAGTCACGAGCATGGAGTCTCGGTTAAGAACCACCCAAAGGGAGTGTACTAGGGTTTAAACCTGCCAGACATGTTCTATCAGAGGTTCCCATAATCATCGTTCCATCTTTCGAATATTATCGGAGGAACGAATACTCGTATTCCAAGAATATTCTCAAGAGAAACTCTTATGAGTGTAGTATCGCGTAACAATCGTATCAGAACTGACATCTGAACGACCTCCGCACTACGGTCCTAAAAATAGGCCAAGATGGGTTTGGTAAACTAAGGTCCTTGGCTTCTGCGGAACATGATTGAAAGAATAATGCCTAACCACAAATAACTTGTGTGACATTATTAGTTCAACATGACCTCCACCAAGTGAATGGACTCGCAAGTCAACTGGCTAAGGACTACTCCACACCAGTCGACAAGACTATGCCATTCTCCTATCCTAGAGTGCACTCGAGTTCGGGTATAGAACTCATCTCACAGATCACCAAAGCAAACAGCAAATGTATATCAAGCAATTCACACATTACAATCAATACATTCATCCCAAATTGTACAAAAATATGTCAGAAATGACAAATAATAACATATATCACAACAAGGGTGAAAAGTAGGCAATACCAACCAGGGATTCTGGTGAGAGATATTCCCCAGCAGAGTCGCCACTTTTCTGTAGCGGTGTATTCGTCGCTATATGATCTATCGATTAAACCATAAGCTAGAGATACATTGAAATTTCGAGTCGCCACCGCACTTTTATTTATCCAAAGGATTGGCTAAAAAGCGAACAAAAGCCTAAGAAGTTTTACACGTAGAAAACTAATAAAAAGATCAGAGAGTCTGGGTAAGGGGTAAATTACGCAATGGGAAGGTGTTAGGCACCCACTACGTCCTAGGTACTCCTAGGGAGCCCTTTTCACACTTGTTATGCAAAAATTATTATTTGTTATGACATAAAGATTGTGCAAACATGATTGGGATGATGAGAAAAGAATATACATTTTTTATTATTGGGTTCGAACGGATGAACCCGTTGCCTACGTACCTTCCATCAAAGGTAAGGATCAGAACGCCGTAGTTCGGCTAAAAGATTTCCAAAAGTGGGTTAGGTTCAATTTTAAACACAAACCCTAGGTCTTACGTTATCCACGGGAGAAAACTCAACCTTATACAAACAACAACGTCCACCATGTGAGAACAGCTTCAACTGGCCAGGGAGGGGTTAACCCTATAATAGGCGAGGAAGACTTACAATTCAATCACTAAAGACAGAAGGTGAGATTAACATCAACCACTAAGATAAATCAAACCTATAGCTCATGTATGAAAAGATTAATGGACAAAGCCAAAACAAGTGAATGAGTGGAGTTACTGATTATGATTATGAAAATGAAGTCAAAGTATGATTAAGATCAACTCAAATAAGTATTATGAAATGAAGTTTGAAAAAAGGTCAAGGACTTGAGTCCAGGTTTTTAGTTAGAAAACATGAAGATGTTTGCACAACACTTATGTCAAGTTTGAAAAATAAAGTGTGAAAAAGTCTAGGACATAATGAATGATGAATGGATGAAGGATGGATAGTAAAACTTCTTAGAAGGTTCACTTCTTGAAATCATATAGCAGATGATTCAAGTGTGTCCTTTGGAATAGGAATAAGCAATAACAAACAAACAAAGCAAAGGCGGATATCGGATGCCAATCAATGGTCTTATACCAATCTCCTAAAACAAAACGGGATATCAGAAGCCACTCAATGGATTTACACTAATCTCCACAGGCAAAGAAATAAAAGCGGATACCAGATACCAATAGATGGATTTACACCAGTCTCCTAAAACAGAAATGGATATCAGATGCCACTCAATGGACTTACACTAATCTCCTCAAAAGAAAAAAACAAAGATGAAATATGGAAGTCAACTGCCAATCTGTCTGGACTTAGGTTAACTCCACAGTATGGTCCTAGGAATACCAATGCCACATTACTGGGACTTATAATGGATCCTCACATACAAGAACAAAAGCAACAATATGATCACAGGAATGCAAATGCCAACTTACAGGGACTTATAATTGCAACCTCTCATACAAACAGATGAACAAACTATGATCACAGGAAAGCAGATGCCAACTTACAGGGACTTATAACTGCAACCTCACATACAAACCAAACAGATCAAATCATGATCATAGGACAACAGATGCCAACTTACAGGGACTTATAACTGTATCCTCACATACACAGATAAACAGAAGATATGAGTGACCAATGAGGTCTTACACTCTATCCTTCCATGTCATAGGAGCAATGGCCAAAAGAGATGGACTTACAATTGTCCTCAATGGGCAAACAACAATAACAAAAGTCACACAGACAGATGATATGATCATGCACTAATGGCAATTGATGATGATGATAAATGCATAGCATACAAGCAAGCAAGTGCATATGAAGCAATCAAACAATCACTGAATAACAAACAGCACACTCTATAGCCAAACAATGGGGGCTCACACCAGAGGGTTTGACTTTGAAAGTCCACTGTAATGGGTGAAGGTCGCTCTTAACCTGGCCATTGAGGGACTCAGGTGAAGCAGATGAAAAGGAGATGAGGGGTGTGCCTCATTGCTTCTATCTCATATCAGAGAGAGCATCAAAGAAAGTGTGGGAGTTCAGAAAGTAGGAACTCTCTCCACATTATTGACTCGATTAGATCTTGGGTTTTTATCTCATTGCTTCAACCATGTAATGGGAGCAAAGAGAGGACACACTGAATAGTGGGGGATAGATTGCTTATCCCTACCTTCCACCAATTGCCTTACTTGAAGGACTTTTCCTGCTTAGGACAAAATTAAACACACACAGGCATTGCCTCTTAAGGAGGACTTCAGACAGTTTGCCCGGTCAAATAACAGACCGGGTCTCCAGACTACATGAAGAAGAAGTAATTATACCTCAAAGCAAATGCTAAAAAGCAAAGCAAGCAAGCAAGTTCAAAGAACTTAAGCAACTAAAGCACCTGCAAAAGTCAAACTTATTAGCAAACAGTTCAACAGTCAAAATCAAAAGGAAATAACCCAAAAGTCAACCACAGAGGGACCAATTGTGCAAGGCACAAAGACTCAAGCATATGAGTCACCTACAAAACAAATGTTAGCACATGATAAACAAACCAACTCAATCAAAATTGAAAGGTCTTTGGGGCATTGGTGCTCCACCTGAAACAGATGAACTCAACATAAGCTTAGAAGACCACTAGGGCTAGCCTAGGGTCAAAGATGAAAGAAAAAGGTCAAGGCAGCAAGAAAAGGTCAACCCAAACCAAGTCTAAACATTCAAGAATCATTCTCAATTGAATTCATAACCAAATCATGCATCATGGTCATTTCATATGCAAAAGGATGCAAAGCATGGCAAGAGAAGCATACAAAAGTCAACAGCAAAGACTTCCTTCAAAAGTCAACTCAAGCAATCTCAAAAATTATGAAATAAATCACACTCAATCCTAACATCTAACATGGTATGCATGTAAAATTTCATGGCATTTGGATGAGAGGAAGGCAGTCAATGAAATCATGAAGTCAAGCCAAATTCAAGTAAGCATGGTGAAAGTCAACAAGCATGGGTCAACTTCAAAAAATCATATCAATTTGAAAACAGAAGAGAAATGAATGAGATTAACACCAATGCAAAGCCTGAGGTGTCTAGTTATCACATATGAAATTTCATGGTCATAAAATAAGATTTGAGAATTTCACAAAAGATTTGGCAAGGCATAGCACAAAAAGTCAACAAATGACCAAGTATGGAAGAAAATTCTCAATTAAATGGAAAACAGCAAGATTAATTCCAAGAAAATTCATACACAAACTAGACATGTGAAAGATCATTCATGCAAAAATTGGAGTCATTTGGATGTAGGGAAGTGTGTGAACAAAAATTGTGAAAATGCATGATCATGGTATAGCACCAAATGCAACACACAACTTCAAAAAATCATAACTATCAATCCACAAATGATAAATGCACAAACTTTATATGGAAATGAAGGCCAATGTGTCTAGTTTCATCACAAAAATTTTCAGGCTCAAAGGATATGACATGAGTATTTCACAGTTGAAATGGCAAAGGGTATCAATTTGGCATACATGTGAAGAAAATAATTACCATAAAAAATCCAACCACTGAAAAATTCATTAAAAATCACAATTAAATGAAGGACACATTCATGATCATGAGGAAAAAATTTCAAGATTTTTGGATGAAATGTGAATGAGAAATTAATTTATGAAGTTGAGTGAAATAATGTAGCAAGCAATGAACAAAAGCATGGCATATGGGGTCAACCAAGTCAACGGATGGCAATTTTGTCATTTGGCGACTCACTAATTGAAACGCACAGCATAAGGCAAAGGTGATGAAATGTTCTGATTGGCCACTAGCCAATAGAACAGTAGCTCGGCCAATCCATTGTTCATGTTTTCTGTTTTAGAAACCCTAGGGTTTTATGCAGCCAAGGCAAACTTCAAACTTATGCTCATGAACAACCAACGACAAACAGCATCAAACATGGCATGAAACAACATCATTAAGCACTGTCAACCAACAAACAGAATATGAAACAAGGTAAATTTCTGGACATGGTTATGTTCATGCAAAACAACAGCAGGGCATTTGGCCATCTTCCACCAACACAATCCAAATACAAACAACTCATACAGCACGGCAGTAACAAGGCAAACACATCATAAGTAACAAAACCAAAACAGTCCTAAGAATTTCTGGGCATGGCTCTATGGTTTTAGAAACAACAGCATTCATCATAACAGCAGCAGCAACATTCATCATTCTTCATCAACAAACAACACAAAACAATAGCATATAGCAGCATCATGACATGAACAATAAAACAACAAAAACAAATGGAATTTCTGGATAGGGCATGTTTTGGAAACAGCAGCATGATATCATCATCATTCAAACAGCAGACCAAACAACAGCATGGTATTAACAGCATGGTTTGGTGTCTTCAAGCAAGCAACAACAATATCAAACCAACATGATTCGAACAAACATACAACCATCATGCATTACCAACCAACACAGCATAAGCATACTTCACGAAATTTTCTTGACAAAGTATTTGGTTCAAATAACAGCAGCACTCATCATATTCAGCCACATCAAACAAAAATGATTCAACCAAACCACACAACATAAGCATGAAAACCTAGGCATATTAAGATAGCAAAATAGCAGCAGGGTTTTATTAGCATGGTATAGCCTCATGGAATTTTGAGCAAGTTCATCATCTTTAATAAATAACATCCGAAACAAGCACCATTCAAAAGCATGGCATAAATGGTTCATGTAGCAAGCAGGCAATCAACAGCATCCACAATAAACAATCACACAATAGTCATGCCAAACTATCCTCATGCAACAATAACCACAACAAAACAATCAATAACCATAGGAACTCCTGGTCATGGTCATATTTAAACAACAGCAAAGCATCATAACAGCAGTAGCAATATTCATCATAACAGCAGGGTTTTAGCATAGCAACATTTCATATTCAGTTTCATGATCATCAACCAAGTTCAGCATCATCAAACCAAACAAAACAAGCAAAGTAGCATATCATTTGGTAATGTGTAACAACAGGGTTTATGCATCATTCGACCAACAAAACAAACAACAGCAATGTTCACAATTCATATGGTTTTTCATGGCAGCTTAAGGCATTAGAAGCAGCAGCAAGGTTCTCACAGCAAACAGTCCACAACATACAGCATAGCAGTACAAGTGATCATGCCAATACCAATACAGCAGCAGAGTTAACTAGCATGGTTTTCAGCATTATGTACTTATCATAAGCGACAGCAAGTAAGGTTTCCAAGGAGTTTCAAAATTGGTTGCAAAGTTTTGTCAGCAATAGTATCATGTGTATTAACATCCAAACAAAACAGACAACAACATGGTATTGGTAAATTCAATAGCAGACCAAAACAATGTAATAACATAGCAGCTATCAACATTCTTCGCAGCATAACAGCAAAACAACATGAGCATGAAGATTTATGGACAGCTCAATCATAACAGCAACATCACACAATAACAGCCAGCATACTCATGTTGTCACCAACATCAAACAAAATGACTCGACCAAACCACACAAACAACATTGTATTGGTATAGCAACATCATTCAACAACACACCAATACAACATCCAATCAAAAATCTGGACAGGACAGGTAGTTTAACAGCAGTATACACCATTCAACATGCAAAATCACCAAAAATCAACATGCCCAGAAATCAACCATATGCATATCAATAGCTTCATCCCACTACATACAAGCATCATATGGCAAGGGTTTTCATGAAATCACAACCATGTGAGCAAATCGAAGGAAAATAACTTCAAGCATAAAAAATGAAAACCATGTTTCTCTCAGCATAACCAACCATTTCAAGCAAATGAACACTCATTAGAATCAGCATTATGTAATCTATCTAAAGCATATCATGGCATAAAGAAAGAAGAGATCGAGATTTTTACTTGGTTATGAAGAAATGGATGAAACAGTGGTATTTTGAGGTTGCTATACTTGAAAAGATGACCCTTGTGCTTTGCAATGCTGAATACTTGAAGAAGGTAGGTTCAAAAATGCTTGGAACACTCAGTAGCTCCAACTGCCATTATTGTGTGCTTTGAAGAACAGGACATGAAGCTACCATTACAGTTGATGTTCTTTGCTTGAAAAGAGCTCCAAATGGTGCTCAGATGAAGGAACAAAGTGGAAAGGCTTAAGGGTTTTCGAGGGTTTTGCAGAATTTTCCTTTTTGCCAAAAATGCAATATGAGAGTGAGAGGAGAGAGTGTTTTCTGGTTGTGTGGCTGCTGCAAAACTAGGGTTGTGAATCAGAAAATGAAGGCTTAAATATCAGCTGTTTAAGGTCTACTAATGATGTGTTAAGCTGGTTTTTGTTTTATCACATGATTTGCAACTTTGCTAATTTGTACCAAAGTGAAATGGAGGGTGCAAGTCTGCCATGATTTGGGCTTTGACAGGCTGCTAAAGACCAAATACTCTGCTGTCTTTTACTTGTTCATGGATTGCTAACTTGTCTCTCACTTATGAAAACCATTTGCATATTTGGCCAAACCTGTACAAATGAAGTGGAGGTGTGAATTGGCACAAATTTGGGCCTGCTACAGGCTGCAGACAGACTGTATGTTTGCTGTTTGGGGATTTGCTGCAGCATGCTGTACTGGTTTTACTCTTTTTGTACCTCTATTTGCAATATTGCCAAATGTGCATTTTGATTCAAAATGATGATGGAATGATGGTATGGACATGGTTTTGGAATTAGAACACGTCACAAATATGACATGGAACATTTCCCAATTGACCAAATCAAGAAAAACTCAAAAACTCAAAAAGTCAAAGTTTGGTCAAACTTTGAATTTAAATGCAAAAGGTCCAAAAATGCCATTTTGATTGGCAAGGTTTTAGGTCATGAAATCTATATTTTTGGAAAGAGGATGAAAAATGTGGTGTGTAGGAAAAGACCCCACCAAATTTGGCCTTATGGTTTGAGAGATATGGCTTGTTGAAGTTCAAAAATTGGTGAAAATGATTTGATCATATCTTGACAACCACACATGGGATTTTGATGTTCTTGGACTTTTTGAAAATGGGAGAACAAGATCTTCAACTTTCATGTTGGGCAAAAATTCATTTGAAGCTTGTATCATGATGTAAGTTTAAGATCAAGAAGTTTCCATTTTTGGCAGTTGAAATTACAGGTCCACTTGCTATTTCTGGAAAATTTTCTGATTGGCTTGATTTTCTTCCATGATGGGGTTTGGCATGATATATGAGGCTTATACAAGCATGAATGAACTCCTTCAAATCAATTCTATCCATTAAATCCTTGATTAAATCAACTGTTGACCAAGTTTGACTGTCTGTTGACTTTTCTAGGGTTTTGAGTGACTGGACTTCTTCTGATGAATTCCAAACCCTAATTCCTTGAGGACTTGTTTTCAAATGATGTCCCAAGTTGTATGAACTTTTGATTAATAATCATGATGCCCAAATTCTGCAAGAATGGCCATCATCCATTGCTTTGACTGACTTTGACTGATTTTGACCTAATTGCTGATGATTGCTTCCACTGCAAGCAACAAGGTTAAACAGACAATATTTTTGTACTTTTTGAATGATAAACATATGAAAGCAAGGATATACAAATGCAAAGTATGCTTGGTGATCAAGAAACAAACCACAAGGCAATCTACCCACTAGGAGGGAACAAAAGCATGCATTGATCCTTGAGACAATGATATGAATGATATGGGCCATGAGGGATCTTAGGGCCCAAAATTGGGGTCTTACACTCAAACTGTAGTCTTCTCTTTAATCCCTCTTTTGCCTGGATCTCCTTTTCAGGTTTTCAATCCACCGGGATACCCATTTTTGCCTAAGCCGCCTTTTCAGGTTTTCGACTTACCGGGTGTACATATTTTTTCATTCTTTATCCCTAACTTTTGCCCGAACCTTTTTTCTTTTTTCTTGGTTCACCGGGACGCCCTTTTTTTCCTGGACTCTTTTATTCTTTTCGTCCAGCGGGTCTCTTTATGCGAAGTATTTTTTGACTACATCTGAGTTAACAGGGGACGGAAAATCTTCACCATCCATAGTTGTAAGCATCAAGGCTCCACCAGAAAAGACCTTTTTAACAACATATGGATCTTCGTAATTCGGAGTCCACTTGCCCCTGTTATCTGTACCGGGAGGAAGGATCCTCTTCAAAACCAAATCACCCGTCTGATAGCTTCGAGGACGCACTTTCTGATCAAAGGCCTTCTTCATCCTTCTCTGATACAGCTGCCCATGGCACACGGCTGCCAATCGCTTTTCCTCGATAAGGCTCAACTCATTGAACCTTGACCGGATCCATTCGGCTTCGTCTTGCTTGACATCCAACAGGATTCTTAGAGAAGGAATATCCACTTCAACAGGTAGGACCGCTTCCATACCATACACAAGGGAGTAAGGGGTTGCCCCGGTCGAAGTACGTACTGAGGTATGGTACCCATGCAAAGCGAAAGGCAACATCTCATGCCAATCCTTGTACGTAACGACCATCTTTTGCACAATCTTCTTGATGTTCTTGTTTGCCGCCTCTACAGCACCATTCATCTTTGGTCTGTAAGGAGAAGAATTGTGGTGTTCAATTTTGAAATCTTTGCAGAGCTCTTTTATCATCTTGTTATTGAGATTCGAACCATTATCAGTGATGATTCTCTCAGGAACCCCATAATGACATATAATTTCTTTCTTAATGAATCGGGCAACCACTTGCTTGGTGACATTAGCATAGGAAGCTGCTTCCACCCACTTGGTGAAGTAATCAATCGCGACCAGGATGAAGCGATGCCCATTAGAAGCAGTAGGTTCAATCTTCCCAATCATATCGATGCCCCACATCTCGAATGGCCAAGGAGAATTCATGACATTTAGAGGGTTTGGTGGTACATGCACTTTATCTGCATAGATCTGACATTTATGGCACTTTCGAGCGTATTTGAAACAATCGAATTCCATGGTTATCTAGTAATAACCGGCTCTTAACAACTTCTTGGCCATTGCATGACCACCAGCAAGGGTACCGAAAGACCCCTCGTGTACTTCTTGCATTAACATGTCTGCTTCGTGTCTATCCACGCATCTGAGCAGAACCATGTCAAAGTTCCTCTTGTACAACACATCATCCCGATTCAAATAAAAGCTTCCAGCTAGCCTCCTTAGGGTCTTCTTGTCATTCTTTGACGCTCCTTCAGGATACTCCTGGCTTTTGAGGAAATTCTTAATATCAAAGAACCACGACTTCTCATCAACAACAGACTCGGCTGCAAACACATATGCAGGCCTCTCGAGTCGATTCACAGCAACGTGTGGCACATGATTATGCCAATGGACTATAATCATGGAAGACAATGTGGCCAAGGCGTCAGCCATTTGATTTTCATCTCGGGGTACATGATACAACTTCACTGTCTTGAAGAAAGTCATGATCCTTCTCGTGTAATCTCTATAAGGAATCAAATGCGGCTGATGGGTATTCCAATCTCCGTTGACTTGGTTAATCACCAGAGCGGAATCTCCATAGATGTCCAGAGTTTTGATCCTTAGATCAATGGCTTCCTCAATCCCCATGATACAAGCCTCGTACTCACCTTTGTTGTTGGTTACCTCAAAAGTCAACCTGGCAGAAAAAGGTAGGTGTGCACCTTTAGGATTGATGAGTACTGCCCCAACACCATTCCCATTCACATTTACCGCCCCATCAAACATCAGTGTCCACTTGTCATCGGGATCCGGTCCTTCCTCGACACGAGGCTCTTCACAATCTTTCATCTTTAAGTACATGATGTCTTCATCGGGGAATTCAAACATCATCGGCTGATAATCATCAATCGGTTGCTCGGCAAGGTAATCAGACAGAATACTACCCTTGATGGCCTTTTGCGACGTGTACTGGATATCATACTCTGTTAAAATCATCTGCCAACGGGCCACTCGCCCGGTGAGAGCCGGCTTTTCAAAGATGTACTTCACTTGGTCCATCTTAGAAATCAACAAGGTAGTATGGTTTAGCATATACTGTCTTAGTCGGCGAGCAGCCCATGCCAAAGCATAGCAAGTTTTCTCGCGCAGTGAATATCTTGTTTCACAGTCGGTAAACTTTTTGCTAAGGTAGTATATTGCATGCTCTTTTCGACCAGACTCGTCATGCTGTCCCAATACACACCCCATCGAATTCTCTGTTACTGAAAGGTACATTATCAGAGGCCTCCCAGGAACTGGAGGTATGAGAATTGGAGGTTTCTACAGGTATTCTTTTATCTTATCAAAAGCTTTTTGACAGTCATTGTTCTACCTGATTGCTTGATCTTTTCTTAGCAATTTGAATATTGGTTCGCACGCAGCTGTTAGGTGAGATACGAACCGTGCAATGTAGTTCAATCTCCCTAAAAACCCACGCACCTTCTTTTCCGTTCTTGGTTCAGGCATTTCTTGAATAGCTTTTACTTTCGCTGGATCAACCTCAATCCCTTTCTCACTGACAATGAAGCCTAACAACTTTCCGGATCTTACTCCAAACGTACACTTGTTTGGATTCAGCCTCAGTTTGAATTTTCTCAGCCTTTCAAACAATTTCTGCAAATTTACCAAGTGCTCCTCTTCTGTCTGAGACTTCGCAATCATATCATCCACGTACACTTCAATTTCTTTGTGCATCATGTCATGAAAGAGAGTCGTCATAGCCCTCTGGTAGGTAGCACCGACATTCTTCAACCCGAATGGCATCACCTTATAGCAGAACGTACCCCAAGGTGTAATGAATGTCGTCTTTTCCATGTCTTCTGGTGCCATCTTGATCTGATTATAGCCAGAAAATCCATCCATGAAAGAGAAAACCAAGGATTGAGCAGTGTTATCAACCAATACATCAATGTGAGGTAATGGGAAGTCGTCTTTCGGACTGGCTCTGTTTAAATCTCGGTAATCGACACACATCCTGACTTTACCATCCTTCTTCGGCACGGGTACGATGTTGGCCACCCAAGAGGGATAGTTGGTAACTGCCAGAAAACCCGCATCCAACTGCTTCTGAACTTCCTCTTTGATCTTGACAACCATATCAGGACTAGTTCTGCGAAGGTTTTGCTTTACCGAAGGACAATCTTCCTTGAGAGGTAGCCTGTGCACCACAATATCCGTATCCAGACCAGGCATATCTTGATACGACCATGAGAATATCTCCACATACTCTCGCAGCATTTCGATCAGCCCTCTCTTGACCTTCTCCTTTAAAGCAACCCCGATCTTGATCTCTTTCTTGGCGTCCTCAGTACCAAGGTTAATAACTTCCAACTCTTCCTGATGGGGTTGGATGACCCTTTCCTCCTGTTTCAATAATCTGGCCAATTCTTTGGGGAGTTCACAATCTTCTTCACACTCATCTTCGGCTTGGTAAATGGGATTATCGAAATCATACTAAGCCATAACAGAGTTGTTCTTAATGGAGTCCGCAAGATCAATTCTTCAAGAATGATGTTTAATGCTTGATTTTAGAAAAGAATTCAAGAAAGTCACAAAAAAAAACATTTCCATTTTTATTGTTTTGAAAATGAAGATAAAAACAGAAAGACAGTGAGCACAAATTTGTTTGCAAAACGTCCTTTATTAATGATAATCATCGAAAATTCAAACATGATGTGGCCCTACAATGAACCACTACGCCCCGGGCAGAGCATAGGGTTTTTGTGAAAAATGAAAAACAAAATAAAATTACTCTGTCTGAAGAGTAACTTGGACTATTTCTTCGGCAGTCCAGTTGTTGACCATCTCTCCTGGAGCACACGGGCGCACCCAACTGTCCAGATCACAATCACTGTCACCGTTTTCATTGCCTGCTGCAAAGACATCACCATGATTCATTAGTAGTTTCAGCAGTGATAGGTTGTCCATTGATTCTGATACCCCTCAATTCATCACCCACAGCATAGTTATTGACAAGGATAGTGGCAGCAGTGTTGTCATTGACAAAGACTCCTTCCGGAGAATTCCGACTGACAGGTGGAATCACAGCTTCTTGTCTCTGGGCCAAGGCTCGAAGCTCCTCTTGCCCTTGCACAACCCCTTGCATCATATTCATGAATTGGGCCATGTTGGCCCTCATCTCTGCTAACTCTGCATGAACTTGATCTATATTCCTCTGTTGATTCAACCTTGTCGCGTACCGGTGCAGACGATGATCAGCAATCCTGCCTAGGTCAGGAACCAGAGTGAGAAATCTTATTCAAGAATACCTGTAATGCAAGAATGATATGTGTATGATGCGAATGCTGCTTTATCATGAATGATCCTGAAAAAGGATATGCATATGCGGGTTAACTTTTTTTCTCTTTTTTATGTAATTTTTTTTTTTTGAAAATAAACATGCTATGATGCAAAATGATGAAGCCATGGCAGGTTGGCTGAGTATCACAAGGCATAGGTTCAGAACTTCAGCATCAAAACCCACGGTCATTAACAGAGCAAGTCATCGTCCGAGCAAGTACCCTCAAATTCAACCCGGGGATCCGAAATAAACGGAACCCGCTGATAAATACCATGGATAAACCTCCGGCGTCCAGAAATAAAGACCCATAAATCCAACTGAAACATAGTCACCATCACAAAACCACTGACGGAACCTGTACTTGTAGGAATCAAACCCTCCCCTCATAGGTGAATTCTAAAAAGGTCATCCTAAGGCGGATAATGGTCTCGATAATCGGGCAAGATACTCAACGGGTTTGCCCTTTCGGGTGCGCCGTTGTAGCTCTCATAAGATCATCTAAACCAAAGATCCGGGAAAGAACGGTCACCGGAGTCAACAACTCAAAAGAGGTAACCCAACCAAAGTGGATACTCCACAATGGAAGAGTTCTCTCCAAAGAACCTCGTCCGGCTTGTGGTATGTCACGTCGCCAAAAACATGTTGACCTAACATGAGAGGAAACATGAGACCATGCTAATCCTAGGTGTATACTTGGGCCTGGGTTTTAGCCCCACTCAGAACACCCACCCCAAATCAGAGGAACCAACCTGTACAGAATCCAGCAAAATGATAATATGATGCATGCAAACATATATGCAAATATATACAAAGCATAATAATCATAAATGCAATAAATAGAGCAGTACAAGCAACCAAAACTATCGTAGAGAGCGCTAGGATTGACTCGGTTAGGGAAGATGAACCAGCAAGAGGTCAACTTCTTATGATAGTCCCCAGCAGAGTCGCCAGCTGTCGCATACGCGAAAAACAACCGGCGGGAAAAGACACAGAGCCGCCACCGTGCGTTATTTATCCCAAAGGAGGGAAAGGAAACGCTCGAAGTAAACCTGAAAAAGGGAAAGGAATGGTCTTACGATCAGCGATTGCAAGGTACGGGAGTCGGTTACGCAAGGGGAAGGTATTAGCACCCCTCACATCCGCCGTACTCGACGGGATCCACGCTCAAAAAAATAGAGAAAAGGTTGCTAATAAACTGCTCAAAGAAAATGCACACACACTGGAATAATAAACAAGGTGAAGGAAAACGGAGAAAGTGGACTCGGCAGGATGTCGCATCCTGGGCCTACGTAGTTTGTCAGAAACAAACATCAGAGTCGACGTAGTTCGGGGAAATGGGGAACGTGCTCGCTAGGACTTCGCATCCTATGCATACGTATATTCTCTAACCAGAGTAAGAATCAGAGCACTCGTAGCTCGGCTAACCGCCGAAACAAAACACTGAAACGAGACACTGAGACGTCAACAACACACAAATGGAAACGGAATGCCAATAAATGGGCTTACATCCAACTCCAAACAAACAAACGCAAACATGAAACGGAATGCTAATAAATGGACTTACATCCGACTCCGAACAGACAAACGCAAATAGGAAACGGAATGCCAATAAATGGACTTACATCCGACTCCGAACAGACAAACGCAAACAGGAAACGGAATGCCAATAAATGGACTTACATCCGACTCCTAACAACCACACACGAAGAGAAGAAGGGTCTCGATTGCAACTAGGGCAAGAGAAAAGGAAGGTCTCGATCGCAACGAGGGCGAGAGAAAAGAATCACACCAAAGGCGAAAACCAGCAAGGATTAAATGTTATTCGTCAGTCAAACTCGACAAGACATCGCATCTCGTGCCTACGTATCTCATCTGAACATGAGAATCAGAGTTACCGTAGTTCGGCTAAACTATTTCTGTTTGTTTTGTGTTTTTTAGATGAATGACGTTACTACGCAATCTACCGGATGCTCGACCTTGGGAGACTTACTCACCTATAGTAGAAGGAGTCAACGTGTTCTTAAGAGAAGATCAAGTTTGTTTGTGTTTTAGGAAAGCTCACGCAAGAAAGGAAGTCCTAGACGAAGGAACCGTGATACCTTAATTGACATGCAAACGAGACACTATACGAAGTCTAGCAATCCTATGGGGATACAATCGCACCACACAAAAACATATAACATGAAGTAAACACACCAACAAGGGGGCTTAAACATATGGGGTAAGGCTTTAGTCAAGGGGTCATATCAACCTCGACAAACAAGCCGGGCTTTAGTCAAGAGGGGTCATATCAACCTCGACAAGCAAGCCAACTAGAAGGGTATCTAAGGGCTCTTAACCACTGACATTGACCGTCAGGGTGAGCAGATGAAAGGTAATGAGGATAAGACTTCATAGCTCTTAACCCGGGCCTGGGTGAGCTTGAATCAATGAAGACGTGGGGATCCAGAATGAGGGACCCTACTCCACTGGACTGACTCTATATACAAGATCTTGGGTTAGGTTCAAGAGCGTCAGCACGTAGTGCGAGCATAATGAACGACTCAACGACTAACAGGGGACTGACTGCTAGTCCCTTCTATCTGTCAATTGCCTCTTCACTTAGGAGGACTTAAGTAACATGCCTCGACAAGGAGGTCTTTAGCACAAAAGTAAACAACACAATCATTGCCTCTTAAGGAGGACTTCAGCCAAATGCCTGCCAAAAGAAACGACAGGGCTTCCAGACTACATGGAGTTAGAGAGTGATTACCTAGGTGGTATAACAACCACAAACCAAAGCAAAGCTCAAGCGAGAGCTAAAAGCGACTAATGTACCTGTAAGAAAGTCAAACAAGTCAATATCATATTCAGACAAACCAAACAAACAATCAACAGTGGGACATTTCCAATATGTGCACAATACAAGTCCTATGTGTAAACAACTCAAGTGAGTTCATCACCAAGGGACCTACAATACAACTAAGGTTAGTGTATAAAGTAATTTGCATCTCATGAATTGAGATCACATCAACCACTAGAGCCAATTGCTTGAACCTGAAATACAAAGCTCAAAAGGTGAGTACAAACCACTAGTACCAAGACTAGGGTCAAAGGCAAAGCAAGAAGTCAAAACAAAAGTTGATATTCAACATGAAGCACATATATTCAAGTAAGAACATGTCCTAAACAGGATCAAAGCCAAATCATAAGGCAAAGCCATCACATGAACAAGATAAGGCAAGGGCAAGCATAGGTGATCACAATTGGACATTCAAATGAGAAAAACCACATTAAAACAGAAATGAATCCAATGATCATGAAATTTTTTATGTGATATCAACATGTTAAACACAAGCCTCATGCAAAAAATTTAGGACCAGAAGATATCAAATGGCATGTGAATGAAAATGCACAAAAGCAACATCCAAATGTGTGACACAAATTGTCACACCATGTATTCATGTGTCTAAAACAGTGAGGGAATGTGCTAAAAATGCCAAATAAAAGCTCAAAAATCATGTAACATGTTATGAATGAGCATGTTAAATTTCAAGGTAATTGGATCAAGTATGAGCATTCCACATATCAATTGGTACAACATGTCACATTTTGCACCATGTTCAATCAAGCAAGCATATTCAAGATCCCAGCAATATAAAGATCAGGAAATAAATGCTCAAAAAAACTAGACATTCAAGTGAACATGTGACAAAAAACTTGGATTAATTTGGAGTAGTTTTCTATTTTTTATGATTTTTTGAATTTGATAAAAATAATGAAATAAATGTGAAACATGTGGAAAATGTTAATGTGAATGGAAATTGGAAACAACATCAGTCATGGTTCGAACACAAGACATGCAGGTTACAAATGCGCTGGAAATAAAATGGAAAAGTGCACAAGGTAAGGCTCGAACTCATGTACATGAGGTTCAAGAGCGCTAGCATAAAACAATTGGAATAAAATGAAAACAAACAAATGCCAGGTTCGAACTGACGACGGTGAGGTCACAAGCGCATTACACTAAACGCTGCGTTTGGCAATGTGAAGAATTAAATGGATTTTGAAAAGGTCCACAACAGGAATCGAACAGCACACACGAAGGATCAAGCGCGCGTCCATGGAAACCCTAGCTTCCTTGAACCAGACGGCGGCGCAAGGCTTCTCAGCCTTCTTCTCCGGCGAGACCGGCGGAGGCTCACAATTTTTTTTCCAGAATCATGCGTATCTTATACCAATGGAAACGTCTCACTACCAGGAACATGGATCTATGATTCATTAAGCCTAATTCTCACTGTGTAAAGCGAATCGAAGGAAAACAAATTGCACATCAAAAGTTCAAGTTCATATATCTCATGCAATTCTTAACCAATTCAAATTCTAATCACATCAGCATTCTCAGCAGTGAAAACTCTACAAGATCATGTGCATAGATTGGAAAATAGGGGAGATCGAAATTTCACCTACCTGTTATGCAGTGTGATGAACCAGTGGATTCAAGCTTCAAAAATGTCCAGATCTTCTCCTCCAATCTTGATATGAAGCTCTATGCACGAAATATCACTTGAAATGGCTTGGATCTTGCTTAACTTGCAGCTTCCATATTCATGTTCATGATCTTGATGTGCACAAATCTTGGCCAAATTCTTCAATCCAATGCTCGATTCATACTCAATGATACTCAATCAACCGGACTATGCAGTAAAATCAATGGATTATGTGAATAAATTTGAAGTTTGAGGTGAGAGGAAAAATGGAGGGAAGTGAAAAATCTAGATCTAGAATGTGTAAATCTGTGCAAAACAGTTAGGATTATCTATTTATATCACCTGTTAATTACCATGCTAATCCGAATTAAGCTTGGCTAATGAAAAGTTAATGAAATATGAGGTGTATGACCAAATTAGCAAATACACCTATGCATGGCAAAAGCACACGTGAACAGTGCCATGTGAGAGTGTAAAATCACTTAAAATCAGCTCATGAACAACATAACATTGGAATTTAGCTCATGTAATGCACCAAATTTGAATTATGCATTTTCCCTCCAAAATACTCATGCATGAACAAATGATCACGTGATGTTATTTCATACAATGCAATGATGGATTTGGAAAATATAGGTCATGAGAAGCATTTTGCAAAAAGGGTGGCTCAAATTGGAGTTTTGTAGCCAAAGTTATGGCACTTTGAAGTTCCATGTACACTTTGCAATCATTGGACCATAACTTCTCAACCATTCATCAGATGCTCATGATCTTGGAATTTTTGGACATGGGAGAGAAATATATTCAACTTTCATGTTGATCAAAATTTCATTTGAAGCTTCTTTGATGTTGGAAAGTCAAGTTGAATGTGGTCCAAAAACTTGCCATTTTTGGAGACTTGAAATTACAGGTCACTTTCCATTTTTAGAAACTTTTGATCTGGCTTCAAATTCTTCAAGGTATGTGTTTGACATGATGAATAAGCCTCTTTAGGACATGAATGAAGTGTCTCAAACCATTTCTCCACCTCAAAGCCCTCAGTTGACTGCACAATTGACTTGTATGGGCCTCAGATGACCTGAAAATGCACTGATGACTTTGGACCTCTACCACTTGGCAAAGTTGCTTCAAAATGAACCTTGGCTCATATAATATTTCTAGAATAATCATGTGCCCTTCATCTCAAGGAAAAACTTTCTCTTTTGCACTGAGGAATTCTCTTGATGCCAGTGCTGACTGCCAAGATGCAATGCAATATGTAATGTTAATGACCTAAAAAATGAAATGAATGCATAAATGGGGGGTGCAAAGTTGAGGTGCTACAGTTTGGTCTTTGACCATTAATATACATAATAATAACAAAAACCCTAAAAAAATATCTTGTGTGGACTGTTGGTTTGATCTGAGATAATTGGACTTGGAATTTAGGCAACACTCCCTATGCAAAGGACTTGGCCAATGCCAATTTTCATGTAACCAAGTGCTTGTGATTTGAAACTTCATCTGATACATCATTGAAGACCCATTTAAGTTCATCTACAACATGATCATTATGAAGCTGTTATTTTGAATTTGTGCTTTGTGCCATTTTGGAATTCATATGATGCATGGGAAACTTTGAGGAAGATCATGGAGTTGCTAATCTTGGATGTGGCTATCTTTATTTGATGCCTTGCTCTTCAAGTTGATATTTTGTGCATTTTTTGTTGCTTTATTGTAATGTCCAAGGTAATTTGGGTTTCTATATGACATTCTTGTCTACTGGATTGCAGCTCATTGGTCAGATCGTTTCAACTATCAACTTATAAATTTATGCTTAGGATTAGTCTCTTCATCTCTTCCCCATTTCTTTAATTTCAAAATATCTCTCCCTCTTTTCAAAAAATATTCTTTTCTTGTGTTTTTAGATATTCAAACTTTGACCACTTTTACAAACCAGAAACTTTGGCCTTAAGCCATTGCATTTTCAAACTTCTTTTCCTAATCAAACTTGTAAATAAACTTAACTATACTTGACATAAAAATCTCAAAAGCCAAAAAGAACTAACTCATTCAAACATTTTAGGCCTTTGTACCTTTCAAACTTAAATTTTTGTTAAAAGCAATACATCCACTTTGAAATTGATACCACGAACTACGAGGTTTTTATTCCCTCTATGTAACCAACCCCCTTACCTGTAATATCTGGCATTTTATTAGTTTTGATCTGAAAACTTCTTATTTTTTTGGGTTTTGTTCATACTTTTTCCCTTTTCCCTTGGAAACAATAAAAGAGCGGTGGCGACTCTTGTTATTTGATATCTTGCTTATCCATAGCTCGATGATCATGAATTTACCACTACAGAAATTAAGTGACGACTCTGCTGGGGAGTAGTCTCCAGTGGGTTTAGCCTACTTTTTTGTGTGTATATAATTATATATTTGATGTATGTTTATTTGTTTGTGTGATATAATCTGCTTGTTGTGCTTGGTGATCTCTGAGTGGTGAGATAAGTTCTAACCCGAACTTGAGTGCAATTAAGATAGGAGGATGGTATAGTCATGTTCGACTTGTGTGGAGTAGTCCTTAACAAGTTGACTTGAGACCCATCTACTCAGTGGACACCCTTTTGGATTTGGAAATGTCACACAAGTATTTGTGGTTAGGTATTACTATCTCTGATTTGGGGTCCGAGGAGCTGAGGAACATAGAACAGTTAACCCCTCTTGGCCTATTTAGGACGTAGTGCGGAGACTGTTCAAGTGTAGACTTGATAACAGTTGTTACGTGATACTACACTAAGACGAGGTTTTCTTGAGAATATTATGGGTTGATGAGACAGTCATCCTAACCTGTAATATCTGATAGATGGAATTAAGACTCTGGGAACTTTTTAGAACATGATCTACAGGTTTTTATCCTTAGTTCACTCCTTCTGGATGGTTCTTACCCAGACTCCATGCTCGTGACTCACAACGAACCCTTGATTCTTGGTTGATCCAATCAAGTCTTGTCAATATCAATGGAACTTGGGTGTTGATAAGGTGTAAACCATAATCCACCAAAATGGATAATTGATCTTGATAATGACTTGATTCATCCCTTGACATTTTCTTGTTTTCCTTGTGTGATCCCTTATTTGTGATTGTTGCATTCATGCATTCATGCATTCATGCGCATCATAACATTCATCACACGAAAATTTCAAGGAACTGAGGTGTTATTTGCAAATATTTCCAGACCATGGATTATGGACGAAGGAACACTAAGAAGTACAGTTTCAGATGTCCGGATTTGAAAGAATTAAGGAAGCTAGCAACTTTTGTATTAGATCCCTTGGACTTCAAGCAACGTCATGGGAAGCTTCTGTCTATTTTGTATGCTGATGTATTGGAAGGACTCTTGAGTGTGTTGGTTCAGTTCTATGACCCTCTCTACCGTTGCTTCACTTTTTCGGATTATCAGCTTGTGCCTACGTTGGAGGAGTATGACCATCTCTTGGGAATACCTATTTCTAGCAAAGTGCCTTTTAGTGGATTGGAAGAGATTCCCAGATCTCATCTTATTGTTGAAGCTCTTCACTTGAAGAAGTCTGAGATAGAGGCTCATTGGGTGAAGAAAGGAGGATTATTTGGGTTGACTTCTGAGTTCCTCATCAAGGAAGCTACTACTTTTGCTCAAGTCGGTAGGGTGGATGCTTTTGAAGCTATCTCTGTGTTTCTCATCTATGGATTATCTTTGTTCCCTAATATTGATGGTTTTCTTGATGTTAACGCCATTAGAATTTTCTTGATTGGGAATCCTATGCCTACTTTGTTGGGTGATATGTAGTTATCTTTGCATCTAAGGAATTCTAAGGGTGGTGGAACGATTGTCTGTTGCATTCCTCTTTTGTACAAGTGGTTTATTTCGCACTTGCCTCATACACCTGCTTTTATGGAGAACAAAAAATGTCTACGGTGGTCTCAGAGACTTAGGTCTCTCACTAATGATGATATAGTTTAGTATGATCCTTCTTTGAGCAGTTTGGAGATTATTGATAGTTGTGGTGAATTCTCTAATGTGCCTCTCATTGGTACACAAGGAGGAATTAACTACAACCTTGCTTTGGCTCGTCGTCAGCTTGGGTTCCCCTTTAGAGACAAACCTAATAGCACTTTGTTAAAAGGTCTTTTCTATCAAGAGGGTAAAGATCCCCAACATTTGAAGCAGAAGAATATGCATTCTTAGAATAATGTGAATAGGAAAGGAAGATCTGAGCTTGGTCCGTGCAATTGTGTAGCTTTGGAAGCTTACACTCTTTGGGTGAAGAAGAGAGATTTGGAGTTGAATATGCCTTATCCCTATGAAATACCTATGTATATGGTTGTGGTTGAGCCATTAACTCTCCCTAGCCAAGATGTAGATGAGTTGGAAGATGCGCTCGCCAAGTTGAAGCAAGAGAAGGATATGTAGGAAGAGGGTTTCAATGCTTTGTGTCGAAAGCATGAGGAGTTACAGCTTGAGTCTAAGGACAAAGATTCACTTATTGAGCTACTTGAAGATCGAGTGACAAAGAGACATAGAGAACCAGAGGTTTCATCTTCCTCTAGTATGCCTCAGCCTTCCGTTGCTTGGAAGAAGATTGTTGACCAACTTGTCCTCGAGAAGACTCAGATGAAGGCTTCTTTTGAGTCAGAGATTCGATGCATTCGAAGGAAGTACACGCCTACAACCAGATCTTCTGACGTTATTAGGGATCCTTAGGATGACTAGTCTCATTTTCTCTTATATTTTCATATGGTTTCTGAAATTATACTCAGTGTAATCCTTCCAATTATATAAATAAAAGAGATTTTTATGGTCATATCAAATTGTTGCAATTATTATTGAATACATACATATATATATATATATATATATATATATATATATATATATATATATATATATATATATATATATATATATATATATATGCAAATAATGTAGTAAGTTCCTTGAAAATAAAAACAATCAAGCATTGCATTTCATGTATCATTTGCATAAACAGGTTTCTCTTTCGCCAGATGTGTCATTGGTGTTTCTTCTGTGCTTCAGCCAAGCTGACTCATCGATACAATACTCGCGCCAATCACTCCAGAATCATGGAACATCTTGAGCAAGAGAATAGAGACTTGAAAGAGGAGATCTCCCGCTTGACTACCATGATGGAGTCGGTGTTAGCTGCATAGAGCCAGTCTTCTCCAACGCCCGCAACTCCTCCTCCTCAAAGGACTGTCATTTCAGAAGTGGCTACCTCTACTGTTCCTGCAACTGCTGCTCACTTCGCACCCAATATGCCTGCCGGATTCCCGTGGGGAATGCCTCCGAACTTTGTGCCTAAAGGCTTCACGCCTACCTTTGCTTCTATGTCGGTATCTTGCCCGATCATGTCTGTGCCGCCACCTGTGGTGCATACCTTGCCTCGAGTGGAAGACACCATCTATCATTCTGAGCCGTCTAAGGGCCCTGATGTGTATGAGAAAATGGATGAGATGAAAGATCAATTTCTTGATCTACGCAAGGAATTGAAAACTTTGAGAGGTAAAGACCTATTTTAAAAGAGTGGTGCTGAATTGTGTTTAGTGCCGAATGTGAAGATTCTAGTGAAATTCAAAGTTCCTGACTTTGAAAAATACAAATGGAACACGTGCCCACTCATCCATTTGGTGATGTACGCCCGCAAGATGTCTACGCAAACAGATAATGATCAGTTATTGATCCATTACTTTCAAGACAGTCTAACAGGTGCTGCATTGAGATGGTACATGGGGTTGGATAGTGTGAGCATTCTCACTTTCAACGATTTAGGTGAAGCATTTGTAAGGCAGTACAAATACAACGTTGATATGGCTCCCGGTAAAGATCAGTTGAGATCACTGTCTCAAAAGGACAAGGAGACATTTAAGGAGTATGCTCAGAGATGGAGAGACCTAGCCGCTCAGATAACCCTCCTTTGGAAGCAAAGGAGATGACTAAGATTTTTCTGAAGACCCTGAGCTCATTTTATTATGAGCGGATGATTGCCAGTGCCCTCGATGATTTTACCGAAATGGTAAACATGGGGATGAGGCTAGAAGAAGGTGTTCGAGAGGGACGCTTATCTAGAGAGAAAGCGTCACCCAACAAGAGACACGGCATAAATTTTGGTAAGAAGAAGGATAATGAAGCTAATGTAGTGACCAGTTGGAGGCAAAGGAGGCCTCAGATTAGAAGAAGTAAACCACCCCGTCAACATCATCATCAAGTATCTTCTGTAATTCTTATGTTTTCAGCAAACCAATCAGCACCATTCAACAATAACAACGTCAACAACAACAACCACAACAACGTACAAACATCTATAACAACAAAAATACCAACATTCATCAACAACAAAATTTTGAGAGGAAGAAGGTCTCTTTTGACCCCATTCCGATGACATACGCAGAACTATATCCATCATTGGTTCTCAAGAACCTGCTACAACCAAGAAATCCTCCGCAAATCCCTGAACCACTTCCATGGTGGTACAAACCGGAACTCCATTGTGCTTTTCATCAAGGAGCCCCCGGACACGACATTGAGAACTGCTACCTGTAGCACCTCAAATTTGCACCCCCCCTTTTGTACATTCATTTCAGTTTTTTAGGTTATTAACATTGCATTAATATTGCATAGTGCATTGCATTTCATCAGTCAAAACTGGTCAGGAGAAGTCATCTGTGCAAGAGACCAAGCATTCTCATGAGATAAAGGCCACATGAGTATCCCATGAGCTTATGTGAACCCAAGGTTCATTTTGATGCAATTTGGTCAAGTGTTGAAAGCTCAAAGTCCACAGTGCAGTTTCTGGTAATCTGGGGCCCATAAAACTCAACTGCAAGTCAACTGAGGGCTAGGTGGTGGAGAAATGGTCTGAGACATTTCATTCATGTCCCAAAGAGGGTTATTCAACATGTCAAACATCAATGTTCAAGAATTTGAAGCCAAAGCAAAAGTTTCCAAAAATGGAAAGTGACCTATAATTTCAAGTTTCCAAAAATGGCAAGTTTTTGGACCAACTTCAACTTGACTTTCCAACATCAAAGAAGCTTCAAATGAAATTTTGTCCAACATGAAACTTGAATATCTCTTTCTTCCATTTCCAAAAAGTCCAAGATCATGAGCATCTGATGAATGGTTGAGGAGATATGATCCAATCATTTCCAAGTGTGCATGGAACTTCAAATAGCCATATCTTTTGATTCATAACTCCAAATTGAGTGGCTCTTCTTGCATTTTGCTTCTCATGACATGTAGTTTCTAAAACATTCATCACATTGCATGAAATTTGAACATATGATCATTTGCTTATTCATGAAGATTTTGGAGGGAAAATCATAAATTTAAAATTGGTGCATCATGAGAACTTTTTGCCTTTGCCAATGTGTTTAAAAAATGTTTTTGAGTGACTTTGATCAAGCACATGACACTGTTCACGTGGGTTTACTACATGCACCATGCATTTTTCAAATTTTGTCAAAACACCCTTATTTTGCTTAATCTCAAATTAACCATGATTAATTTTAATTAAAATGAGACTAGGACAGAGTATATATTGATAATCATAACAGAATTTTGGAGCTTAAACATTTTTCACCATTTCTAGATCCAAATTCTCTCTCCCTCCAAAATTTTCTCTCAAGCATAATTCAAATTTTCTTCAAATAACATTGCAATTTTATTTCATATTCTTGTATCTCTGGTACTGATGTAGTGCAGATCAAGCCTTGGATTGTGGAATTCGTGCAAGAATTAAGTGTAGCAAGTTCATGAAGGTGAAGATGGAAATTCTGATTTGAGCTGGATCTAGCACCTCCCAAGCCTCAATTACTTCACAAAGATTCAAGATAACATCTCAGGAGGTGATTAGGATCATTTGGAGCTTTGAATCGTGCGAATCCAGAACCTGCTCTTCAAGACGTAGGTTTTTCGAAGCTTTCAATTCTCAAAATTATTTCCATGATAGTGTAGATCTCATGTTGCTGATGATTCTGGTGAAAATTTCATGAAAAATGGTGCATTATTGAGAGAGATATGTGTGTTTGAAATCTTGAATGTCAATTTGTTTTTGCTTCGATTTGTATGAATCATGTTGAATTAGGATGAATTAATACTCAATTTGTATTCTCCATGACATGAGCTTTGATTTGGTATCATTTTTGATGAATTCTGGAAAATTCTGGAAATTCTGGAAATTTTTGTATGACGATCATACTGTTCATCATCGTCTTCACGAGGAAGACGATGTTTTCCAGGTTAGCGACAGCCTAGCGTCCGTCTTAGCGTCCATCTAGTGCGCTAGGGTTTTGCGTGCGAAACGACATCATTTCAGCTTGGCGCGCGCTTCATTTAAAAATGGACTTGGTTCAATCCTGGCGCGCAGCAGTTTTTCAAATTAATGTTCCATTATGCATTTCCCTCCTTATTTTCCATGCTATGATCATTTCGATTTTAATTTTTTCTTCCAACTTTAAATATTCACAATAAATTGAAAAATGCTCCAAGAAATCCCTGGTTTTTTACTACTTGATCCTTGAGATGTCCTTTATTTTATGATATTAAATTCTGAAGTTGTGCATGGCTGGATTTTGGATTGTGCTAGACTTTGTGAACATGTGTACATTTGTGACCTTGCTCCATTCATCTTATCATGAAATGCTTGATTTTAATCCAATTGCCATGAAATTTTGCATGATGATTCTTGACATGTTGATGGATGTTTTAGGCTTGGTTTGACATTTTTCTCATTTACCATTTCTGTTTTAGACACATGTTTGCATGGTGTGACAATTTGTGTCACACAATTGGTTGTTCAACTTGTGCAATTTTATTTCCATGTCAAATGAGATCCTCTGTTTATGATTTTTGGTATGATGATTGTATTGGTTGTGATGTATGCTCATGAAAATTTCCAGAATTATTTGAGTCATTTCTGTTTTGATTTGGAATTTTGTTTCTCAATGTACAAAAGTATGCTTTGAATTTGCCTTTGACTTCTCTTGCTTATTACATGCCCTTGCTTGATAATTTTGATGTGGTCCTTTTTAGGACATGTTCATGATTGATTAAAGATGATTCATGTTGAGTTTTAGGTTCTGTTTTGAATATTTTCCTCACTTTTGACCCTAGGCTTTGCCTTAGGGGTTTGGACTCACATTTTGGGTTGTGCATTTCAGGTTTCAAAGTAATTAGCCACATTGGTTGATATGATCTCATCACTTGAGATACAAGTCATTTTGGTTGATTAACCTTGCTGTTTTGTAGGTCTTGGGGATGGTGAATCAATTTAGCTTGCTTTCACCTTATGCCTTGCACCATTGTTGTCTGATAATTGATTGTCTGACTGTTGTTGATTGTTTAGTTTGTCTGAACATAAATATTGACTGTTTTAGCTTTTCTTACAGGTACTTTAGCTGCTTTAACTCATTATTTGAGTTGCTTTGCTTTGCTTGTGGTTGGCATACCACTTAGGTATTTTCCTTGATCTTCATGTAGTCTGGAAGACCTGTTGTTATTGGCAGGCACCTGTCTGAAGCCCTCCTTAAGAGGCCATGTCTTTGTTTGTTTAATTTTGTGCCAAGCAGGTTAAGTCCTCTTAAGAGGCAATTGGCAGATAAAAGGGATGTGTAATCCATCCACTGCTACTCAGTTGTGTCTTTCATCTTGCTCACACCATGTGTTGATGCATTTTGAATAAAAACCAAAAATCTTGTACATAGAGTCAGTCATTGTGGAGTAGAGTTCCTGATTCTAGACTCCCACACTTTCATTGTTTCAAGCTCTCCGAGGCCAGGGATAAGAGCTGCGAGGTCTTACCCTCACTTCCCATTTCATCTGCTTCACCCTAACTCTCAATGTTAGGGTTAAGAGCTAAAAACACCCTTTTCCAGTTGGCTTGTTTGTCGAGGTTGATTTGACCCCTTGACTAAAGCCCAGCCTTGTATGAGCCACTTTTTTGCATATAGTGTGTGCGCTTGCTCTCTTGTGCTTGTGTTGGATTATGTGCTGTTTAGGCTAGCTTGCTCCCTGTGCAAGTTAGGTTAGGACTAGAGACCTCAACATAGAGATCGTATGCATGACAACTTCTAGGCTCGAGTCGTAGTCTCCCTTGTAGTCTGTTATCTCCCTAGTCTCTGGTTAGGATAGAAGTTCTTTCCCTGTTAAGGGGAACTACTTCGCCCTGATCCTCATACCAGATGAGGTACGTAGGCAGGAGATGAGCTGATCTCTCCGGGCGCCTTTTTTCTTTTCAACCCTCTTGTGTGTGTGGAGTCTGATGTAGGTCCAGCGATTGGCATTGGGTTTCCTGTTGGTGTTTGTTTGTGTGGAGTCTGACGTAAGTCCAGCGATTGGCAGTCGGTTTCCCGTGTGAGTTTGTTTGCTTGGAGTCTGACGTAAGTCCAGCGATTGGCAGTCAGTTTCCTGTGTATGGTTGTTTGTCGGAGTCTGACGTAAGTCCAGCGATTGGCAGTCGGTTTCCTGTGTGCGTCTGTTTGTTGGAGTCTGACGTAAGTCCAGCGATTGGTAGTCGGTTTCGTGTTTGTGTTTTGTTTGGCGTGCGTTAGCCGAGCTACGAGTGCTCTGATTCTTCTCTGGTTAGAGAAGATACGTATGCATAGGATGTGATGTTCTAGCGAGCACGTTTCCCCTATCCCCGAACTACGTCGACTCTGATGTCTGTGTCTGACAGACTACATAGGCCCAGGATGCGATATCCTGCCGAGTCCCGTTTCTTCCTTCTTTCATCTGTGTTTCAGTCCAGTTTTGTGCATTCTTTGAGCAGCTTCTTTAGCAACCTTTCTTCTATTCTTTCTGAGCGTGGATCCCGTCGAGTACGACGGATGCGTAGGGGTGTTAATACCTTCCCTTCGCATAACCGACTCCCGATCCTATCAATCTCTGGTCGTAAGACCATTTCCTTTCCAGGTTTACTTCGAGCGTTTCCTTTCCCTCCTTTGGGATAAATAACGCACGGTGGCGGCTCTATTTCTTTTTCCCGCCGGTTTTTCGCGTAATGCGACAGCTGGCGACTCTGCTGGGGACTAAGCTGAAGTTGACCTCTTGCTGGTCCATCTTCCCTAAGCGAGTCAATCCTAGCGCTCTCTAGGATAGTTTTGGTTGCTTTTACTGCTTATTTATTGCATTCATTATTATGCTGTGATTGTATATATGTGCATATGTGTTTGCATGCATCATATTATCATTGTGCTGGATTCTGTACAGGTTGGTTCCTCTGATTTGGGGTGGGTGTTCTGAGTGGGGCCCAATACCCAGGCCTGAGTATACACCTAGGATTAGCGTGGTCTCATGTCTCTTCACATGTTGTACGACATGATGCGGAGATGTGACATACCACAGCCGGACGAGGTTCATTTGAGAGAGTCCTTCCGGGTGGAGTTATTCCGCTTAGGTTGGATTATCTCTTTTGAGCTATTGACTTCGGTGACCGTTCTTTCCCGGATCATCGGTTGAGATGATCTTATGAGAGCTACAACGGCACACCCGAAAGGGCAAACCCGTTGAGTATCTTGCCCGATTGTCGAGACCATTATTCGCCTTAGGATGACCTTATTAGAATTCACATGTGAGGGCAGGGTCTGATTCCTAAAAGTACAGGTTCCGTCAGTGGTTATGAGATGGTGACGCCGGAGGTTTGTCCGTGGTATTTATCAGCGGGTTCCGTTTATTTCGGATCTCCGGGTTGAAGTTGAAGGTACTTATTCAGAGGATTGTGATGTCATCCGTTCAGTGGATTCCCTGTGATGAGGGTGATATATCCCCCGGTTCCGTTTATTTCGGAACTTCCCAAGTTGGATTTATGGTTACTCGGGCCCTCAGATGATTGTGATCAGTTCAGAGACTGGTCCAGTACAGTTGATCTTCAGATGACCTGGAGGATACACAGTGACTTGCATTTATGCATCTGCATCATTCACATTTCGCATTCATCTGCATCCAACCCATGTCTATCCGTACTCAGGATCCATTTTTGATTGAGATTCTGGTCGACAGACATCCTGATGTCAGAATGTTATTTATGAAATATTATCCGTCTCGATGAAGCCAGAATCAAAGGACAGAATATTCCTAGTACGGATAGACATTGCATGTGTGAGTCATATTAACCTGTTTTCTATTTTGTAGGTGTCAGTATCTAACCAGGTGCACATAGCTCTTCCGCTCAGATATCCTGCCAGACTCAACAAATCCAAGCTGATGGATCCACCCAACGCCGACATTCTCGAATTGAAAGAGATGATGAGAGAGTTGTTCAAAGTCGTGCAAGGGCTCGCCTTAGGGCAGAAAGCAGTTGCTGAGAGGGTGGAGAGGATTGAAAAATGGCTGATAACGGATAAAATTCAGGGAAATGCTCCGTCGTCTGGAGTCAAGAAGCCCTCTGGCAATGGTCAGCTCAAGAAGGAGGTTGAATCAAGTGGTGTGCAGGCCAAAAAGGGGCACGATAAGGATCGTTACCACCCTTATGCTGCCACTGTAACCACTCCGATTGGTAATCCACCTGCACAACAGCAACAACCGCCACCTCAATAGAAAGCACAGAAAGCTAAGTGCCAAGTGAAGAAGGGGACGACAGATTGTCAGTTTGATAAGCCACCCGTGACTTATACCCTTCTGTTTAAGAGGTTGAGGGATCTTGGGTTAGTTCAGCCGAGGATATTGGTTCCTGTAGAATTACATCGGAGGCCTGCAAATTACGATGAGCACGCCAGGTGCGAGTTCCATTCTGGGGCACCCGGACACAACATTGAGGGTTGTAGAGCTTTTAAGCATGCCGTCCAAGATTTGGTGGATTCTAAAGCCATCGATTTTGTATCGACGCCAAATGTTGATGCTGACCCCGTGCCAATGCATGGTCCTGTGGGGGTGAACGTGGTGTCGAAGGACAAAAGAAAAATGGAGGTGACAGATGAGAATCAGTTAAAAACTCCAATGACTGTGGTCCAGAGGCATCTGATGAAGAGCAGAGCTTTCCCTGGTGGTGATAATGGTTGTGTGGCCATGGCCACAAACGGGTGTGTATTGATGAGGGAAACAACTCAGAGAATGACGGAGGTGGAAATGGACGATGAAAAATGTGAAACACCGAGTCAGGAAGTTGAAACCGTCAAGGTGGAGAACGCCATTCTTACTGAGAAAGAGAAGAAGCTGTCCATTTCTTCTTACAAACAGGCCATGGAGGTGGTGAAGAACGGAGAAGCCCTAGGCTGGGGAAAGATCATAGACATTGTGGTGAAAGCTGATATGTTCGGGGTTGGCTATCAGCCAGACCAAGACTCGTCTAGGCAAAATAGAAGACGTCGTCAACCGTTCCCGTTCATTAGTGCTGGAATGCTGGATCCAGGTCATGCCTGTACAGTAGGTGGAGAGATTGACAGTGACTGCGAGCTGGACTCGTGGATAAAATCGTGCGTACCAGGGAACTGGAAGGCCTCAAAGATCATTACTGTCACTCATCATGAAGAGTAACATTTCTGTTTTTCAATTTTGTTTGCATGAAAGCCATACGTATTTCCCGAAACGTATTGGTCCATTGTAAGGGCCACCTCATGTGTTTCATTTTGCAACATTTTGCATCAATAATAAATGGATGTTTTTGTATTAAAAGCGGCGTTCCCTGTTTTTCATTTATTTTTGCAGTTTAAAAACAAAAATAAAAATGGCAATGTTTGTTTTCATTTTCCTTCCTTGTGTTTTGTCTCGTTCCGACTTTTGTATTCTCCGGATCTCATTGATAACAATTCGGTTACACCTTCGTATGACTTCGAAAATCCGATCTATCATGCCGAAGAAGAAGGCGAAGAAGATTATGATCTGCTGGAATTAGCCAGGTTGTTGAAACAAGAGGAGAAGGTGATTCAACCGCATGAGGAACAGGTCAAGATTGTTAATCCAGACACCGGGGAGGTCAGAAAGGAAGTGAAAGTTGGGGCCGCTTGGGAGGCAAAGGTCAAGAGCAGAATGGTAGCACTATTGAAAGAGAATGTTGATATCATCGCCTAGTCGTGTCAGGATATGGCAGGGTGGAACACCGATGTTGTTGTGCACAAACTACCATTGAGAGAAGACTGTCCTCCAGTGAAGCAGAACCCGGTGTCGAAAAAGGATGAGAAGATGAGAATGTGTATGGACTACCGAGATGTGAACAGAGCTAGTTCGAAAGAGGAATTCCCAGTACTTCACATGGATGTGTTGGCAGATAATATAGCTCAGTTCTCGGTGTTTTCTTTCATGGATGGCTTTGCTGGCTGTAATTAAATCAAAATGCCGCCAGATGATATGGAGAAAACAATGTTCATCACATCGTGGGGCACTTCTTGTTATAAGGTGATTCCATTTGGTCTCAAGAATGTCGGTGCCACGTATCAAAGCTCTATGGTGACTTTGTGTCATGATATGATTCATCATGAAATTGAATGATATGTTGATGACATGATAGCAAAGTCCCAAACAGAAGAGGGGTGTTTGGTAGACTTGACCAAGTGGTTTGACCAGTGAAAACAATTCGGACTGAGGTTGAAACCAAATCAGGGCACTTGTGGAGTGCGGCCCGGTAAGTTGCTGAGGCTCATTGTGAATGAAAGAGGTATCGAGGTTGACCCTGCTAAAAAAAAAGAGAAAAAAAAGCAATACTAGAAATGCCTGAACCGAGAACAGAAAAAGAAGGTTTGTGGTTTCTTAGATAGATTGAACTACATTTCACGGTTCATATCTCATCTAACAGCCACGTGTGAACCCATATTCAAGCTGTTGAAAAGAAAAGATCAAATGGTCAGGTGAAATAATGATTGCCAAGGGGCATTGAAAATAAAAGAATATCTGCAGGAACCTCTGATTCTATTGCCTCCTGTGGAGGAACAACCGTTAATTCCGTACTTGACAGTCCTCGAGGGGTCTATGAGGTGTACTGGGTCAGCATGACGTGTCTGGTCGAAAAGAGCACGCAATTTACCTTAGTAAAAAGTTTACGGACTGTGAAACAATACATTCACTGCTCGAGAAAACTTGCTGTACTTTGGCATAGGCTGCTCGCCGACTGAGACAGTATATGCTGGTTCATACCACTTTATGGATTTCCAAGATGGATCTGATCAAGTACATATTTGAGAAGCCAACATTGACCGGACGGGTTGCGAGAGGGCAAATGATTTTGACTAATTTTGATATACAGTATACCTCTCAGAAAACAATCAAAGGGAGTGTATTGTCTCATTACCTCGCCCTGCAGTCTATTGATGATTATCAACCGATGAAGTTTGAGTTCCCTGATGAGGACATCGAGGTTCTCAAATTGAAAGATTGTGAGGAACCGATCCCGGAGGAGGGGCCTGACCCTGAATCCGAACGGATTCTGATGTCTGATGGGGTCGTTAACGTGAATGGAAGCGGAGTTGGTGTTGCTTTGGTTACGCCAAAGGGATCCCACAGTCCTTTTGTTGCCCGAATAACATTTGAATGCACCAACGATGGTGGCTGAGTACGAAGCTCATGTCCTGGGTATTGAACCTCGGTGCGTACGTCTACTGGGGCAACGCCTTTCTCACTCGTGTATGGAATGGAAGTGTTAATACCAGTTGAGGCCCAGATCTCATCATGGAGAGTCCTGATGGATAAAATTGGAAAAGGCTAAGCGGATAAGGACTCGGTACAGAGTTGGGCCTAATTGAGAAAAGAGGCTGGCAACCGTTGTCATGGGCAGTTGTTCCACCAGTGAACAAATCGTGTTGTTGACCGAAAAGTGCGGCCTCGTGTGCATCATGAGAGATATGGTGTTGAAAAGGATCCTTCCTCCTCAAAACGGATCGTAGGGGCGAGTGGACACCCAATTATGAACGTCCATTCGTGGTCAAGAAGGTTTTCTCTGATAGAGCCTTGTTGTTGAAGACCACGGGTGACAAGGATTTTCCATCCCCTGTGAATGCGGACGCAGTTAAAAAATACTTCGTAAAGAGACCCGCTGGACAAAAAGAATAAAAGAGTCCAGGCAAAAATGGGCATCCCGGCGAACCAAGAAAAAACAGAAAAAGGTTCGGGCAAAAGTTAGGGATAAAGAATGAAAAGAATATGTACACTCGGCAAGTCGAAAACCCCACAAGGGCGGCTTGGGCAAAAAAGGGTATCCCGGTGGACTGAAAACCCAAAAGGGCGGTCCAGGCAAAAGAGGGAATGAAACGAACAACTGCGTCCAGCATGATCGTTTGTACTTTGGCTAAGACATCTGGATAGTCCCCGAAGGGATGGATCGGAAGCGTCTCCTTCAGAAGGCAGAAAGTGCGGAAAGTCTTGAGGACATATGGGGTGTAACCGAGTTGGAACTCGATGAGATCACGGTTTCACATTGCCATTAAGATAGATTTTTCCTTTGGTGCGCAATCACCTCTTTTCAGGGATTGCTTCCTGTGTGTTGCTCGGTTCTGAGCCACCTTTTGTTCAGTCAATAAGTGCATGTTCGGTCAAATAATTTTGTTTTTGTCTTCATTACCGCTTTGATTGCAAAAACATCCGTTTGTTTTGATAAAGAATCTTTGCATTTTGAGACATAGAGGTCCCTTCCGATGCATGCTTATAAGATTGAAAATTTGAAATCTTATTCGGAAGCCTGAGTGACCTAGGTGTTGAAATCTTGGCACGCCTGGGGCACGTTTTTATCTGACGATCTCTTTTTACAGGTGTTGTTGGTTATTTTCACTCACTTGCAGGTTGTGATACGAAGCGTTCGTTTTTGACAAGAGATCCCCGTAGAGTCCAAGCAGGGGAAAGGGATTGAATAACGGTGAAAAGACGACGAAAAAGTGCGACGATCCTAGAGGGTAATCAAGAAGACTCTTCAAAGTGTGAGGATTAGAGAGTTGGCCCGAATCTGAGGAGATCGATTGTCTCGAAGCCTGGAGAAGCTGAGAATACAAGGTGATGAATCATAAGAGACCAGATGAGTCTGGGAGTTCTCAAAAGTGGAAAGCCGACACTGTGGTTAGATGGTGAGCGCCAGTGCACGACAAGTCCACGGGCGTTCCGTGTCAAGTAGGCCGTATCTCCCCGAGCGGTCTGGGAGTGTTGTCTCCCCGAGCAGTCTGAGGATTATTAGTTCCCCAGCAAGCCGGAAGATTGCTATTTCCCCAGCAGAGGTATCAGTGGGTAGATTGATCCTCAGCAGCCAGGTCTGGAGTTCGTCGTAATCCCTAGCAGGGTTGAGTTTGCAGTTCCCCCAGCCAGGTCTGGAGTTTGGTTCTCCTCAGCAAGGTTGTTGTCTTCCCTAGTAGGGTTGAGAGTGTTATATCCTCAGCAAGTACGAAGGCCGTTTCCCCAGCGGAGGTGGGCGTTGCTTATTTTCCCAGCGAAGTCCCAAAGCGAATCGGGTTCGGTGAAGGTCATCTCCAGTAAGGATCATCCTTTCCCAAGCAGCAGCGCTATTCCCCGGCAGGGTGGAGATGGGAGTAACATCAAGTTCCTCAGCAGAGTTCCTCGAGCTCCCTAGTAGAGTCCCCGGAGGAGGACATTGTTTATTCATTCATCATTTAGATAAGCATAGCATATTGCATCATTAATTGCGTAGCATTCCCATTGTTATAGAGCATTACGCTGAAAAACTCATGCATCAGCATTGCAAGCATAGACTAGCCCTAAGCCGGGGTTACCATCCGAGAATGGGTTTATCGAAAGAGTTTAGCGTCGCGACATTGGGTCGATTTCAGAAATGGGTTTCCCCAGCATGGTTGAAAGGTTGGTGCTTTCCCAACAGGTGACTCCCTAGTTGAGTGGGTATCCCCAGCAGTGCTACTCCCCACAGAGTTGGTAGATCGAATCAGAATCGTGTGCTCAACAGGAGTGTTCCTCCCTGTGCCTCTTGCAAAGTTGGATTCCCCAGCAGAAGTGGATCATTGTTCAACATCTGTATGACACATTTGCTATAGTTGCTCTTGACAGACAGCATTCAAGATTGATAATTTGATAATTCCCCAAAGAGGTTTATTTCCTCACCCGTCAGCGAAAGGAAAGCTTGACTCCCCTGAGTTGTCTCCGGCAAGTGTCTGGCCTGGTCTTGACATGTGTAGGTGTCATCCTTGAGATACCAGTGGGTGTCGTGTTAATCCCCGTGTGGGTCCTGTCTTTTGGTGTCTGTAGACATCATATTTCGATGTCCGTAACATCAGCCTCTCTTCTCCCATTCATCAGTTGATGTCTGGTTGAGTATTCATATTCGTCCGTTGGCGTCTAGTCGTGGTTTCTTTCTCCCATTCATCCATTGGTGTCTGGTTGAGTCCTTCTTATTCGTCCGTTGGCGTCTAGTCGTGGTTTCTCTTCCCATTCATCATCTTTCGATGTCTGGTCATGGTTTCTTTCTCCCATTCATCCGTTAATGTCTGGTTGAGTCTTCCTATTCGTCCATGGCATCTAGTCATGCTTTCTTTCTCCCATTCATCCGTTGGTGTCTGGTTGAGTATTCCTATTCGTCCGTTGGCGTCTAGTCGTGGTTTCTTTCTCCCATTCATCCGTTGGTGTCTGGTTGAGTCCTTCCTATTCGTCCGTTGGCGTCTAGTCGTGGTTTCTCTTCCCATTCATCATCTTTCGATGTCTGGTCGTGGTTTCTTTCTCCGATTCATCCGTTGATGTCTGGTCACCCCTACGTTGGTGTCAGTAAACGTCGAGTTTTTCCCATTCGTCTGTTGACGTCTAGTTGAGTACCTTTTTCCATTCATCCGTTGATGTTTGGTCACCCCTACGTTGGTGTCGGTAAACGTCGAGTTTTTCCCATTCGTCCGTTGACGTCTGGTTGAGTACCTTTTTCCATTCATCCGTTGATGTCTGGTCACCCCTACGTTGGTGTCGGTAAACATCGAGTTTTTCCCATTCGTCCGTTGACGTCTGGTTGAGTACCTTTTTCCATTCATCCGTTGATGTTTGGTCACCCCTACGTTGGTGTCGATAAACGTCGAGTTTTTCCCATTCGTCCGTTGACGTCTGGTTGAGTACCTTTTTCCATTCATCCGTTGATGTCTGGTCACCCCTACGTTGGTGTCGGTAAACGTCATCTTTCGATGTCGGTAAATGTCGAGTTTTCCCATTCGTCTGTTGACGTCTGGTTGTATATCTTGTTTCCCCAGTCATCGGTCAATGTTGGGTCATGTATCTCTTCAAAATCCCCAGTAGAGTTGTCGGTAAACGTCTTGTCTGGATCCCGTTGTGGACCTCTTCTTCCTCCCCAGTCGACCGTTCAAGGCGCCATCGGTAAATGGCCTCGCATTCCTTGATGTCAGTGTATATCAAGTCGACTGTTCAAGCCGCCATCGGTAAATGGCCTCGCTTTCCTTGATGTCAGTGTACATCAAGTCGACTGTTTGTTTTCGTCCATTTCCCGCGGAGTGCAAATTTCTACGGTTCTTTGGTATTCAATCCCTGTTTACCTTGAAGGTCTGACAGCTGTTGCTCTCATCCATTCAGGTTCCCAGTTGATTGAATAGGGGCAGCTGTAGCACGTCAAGTTTGCACCCCCCCTTTTGTACATTCATTTCATTTTTTTAGGTCATTAACATTGCATTAATATTGCATAGTGCATTGCATTTCATCAGTCAAAACTGGTCAGGAGAAGTCATCTGTGCAAGAGACCAAGCATTCTCATGAGATAAAGGCCACATGAGTATCCCATGAGCTTATGTGAACCCAAGGTTCATTTTGATGCAATTTGGTCAAGTGTTGAAAGCTCAAAGTCCACAGTGCAGTTTCTGGTCATCTAGGGCCCATAAAAGTCAACTGCAAGTCAACTGAGGGCTAGAAGGTGGAGAAATGGTCTGAGACATTTCATTCATGTCCCAAAGAGGTTTATTCAACATGTCAAACATCAGTGTTGAAGAATTTGAAGCCAAAGCAAAAGTTTCCAAAAATGGAAAGTGACCTATAATTTCAAGTTTCCAAAAATGGCAAGTTTTTGGACCAACTTCAACTTGACTTTCCAACATCAAAGAAGCTTCAAATGAAATTTTTCCCAACACGAAAGTTGAAGCTCTATTTCTCCCATTTCCAAAAAGTCAAAGATCATGAGCATCTGATGAATGGTTGAGGAGATATGATCCAATCATTGCCAAGTGTGCATGGAACATCAAATGGCCATATCTTTTGATTCATAACTCCAAATTGAGTGGCTCTTCTTGCATTTTGCTTCTCATGACATGTAGTTTCTAAAACATTCATCACATTGCATGAAATTTGAACATATGATCATTTGCTTATTCTTGAAGATTTTGGAGGGAAAATCATAAATTTAAAATTGGTGCATCATGGAAACTTTTTGCCTTTGCCAATGTATTTAAAAAATGTTTTTGAGTGACACTAATAAAGCACATGACACTGTTCACGTGGGTTTACTACATGCACCATGCATTTTTGAAATTTTGTCAAAACACCCTTATTTTGCTTAATCTCAAATTAACCATGATTAATTTTAATTAAAATTAGATTAGGACAGAGTATATATTGATAATCATAACAGAATTTTGGAGCTTAATCATTTTTCACCATTTCTAGATCCAAATTCTCTCTCCCTCCAAAATTTTCTATCAAGCATAATTCAAATTTTCTTCAAATAACATTGCAATTTTATTTCATATTCTTGTTCTCTAGTACTGATATAGTGCAGATCAAGCCTTGGATTGTGGAATTCGTGCAAGAATCAAGTGTAGCATGTTCATGAAGGTGAAGATGGAAATTCTGATTTGAGCTGGATCTAGCACCTGCCAAGCCTCAATTACTTCACAAAGATTCAAGATAACATCTCAGGAGGTGATTAGGATCATTTGGAGCTTTGAATCGTGCGAATCCAGAACCTGCTCTTCAAGAGGCCTAGCGTCCATCTTAGCGTCCATCTGGTGCGCAAGGGTTTTGCGTGCGAAACGGCATCGGTTCAGCTTGGCGCGCGCTTCATTTGAAAATGGACTTGGTCCGATCCTGGCGCGTAGCAGTTTTTCAAATTAATGTTCCATTATGCATTTCCCTCCTTATTTTCCATGCTATGATCATTTCGATTTTAATTTTTTCTTCCAACTTTAAAAATTCACAATAAATTGAAAAATGCTCCAAAAAATCCCTGGTATTTTGCTACTTGATCCTTGAGATGTCCTCTATTTTATGATGTTAAATTCTGAAGTTGTGCATGGTTGGATATTGGATTTTGCTAGACTTTGTGAACATGTGTACATTTGTGACCTTGCTCCATTCATCTTATCATGAAATGCTTGATTTTAATCCAATTGCCATGAAATTTTGCATGATGATTCTTGACATGTTGATGGATGTTTTAGGCTTGGTTTGACATTTTTCTCATTTACCATTTCTGTTTTATACACATGTTTGCATGGTGTGACAATTTGTGTCACACAATTGGTTGTTCAACTTGTGCAATTTTATTTCCATGTCAAATGAGATCCTCTGTTTATAATTATTGGTATGATGATTGTATTGGATGTGATGTATGCTCATGAAAATTTCCAGAATTATTTAAGTCATTTCTGTTTTGATTTGGAATTTTGTTTCTCAATGTCCAAAAGTATGCTTTGAATTTGCCTTTGACTTCTCTTGCTTATTACATGCCCTTGCTTGATGATTTTGATGTGGTCCTTTTTAGGACATGTTCATGATTGATTAAAGATGATTCATGTTGAGTTTTAGGTTCAGGTTTCAAAGCAATTAGCCACATTGGTTGATATGATCTCATCACTTGAGATACAAATTATTTTGGTTGATTAAACTTGTTGTTTTGTAGGTCTTGGGGATGGTGAATCAATTTAGCTTGCTTGCACCTTATGCCTTGCACCATTGTTGTCTGATAATTGATTATCTGACTGTTGTTGATTGTTTAGTTTGTCTGAACATAAATATTGACTGTTTTAGCTTTTCTTACAGGTACTTTAGCTGCTTTAACTCATTATTTGAGTTTCTTTGCTTTGCTTGTGGTTGGCATACCACTTAGGTATTTTCCTTGATCTTCATTTAGTCTGGAAGACCTGCTGTTATTGGCAGGCACCTGTCTGAAGCCCTCCTTAAGAGGCCATGTCTTTGTTTCTTTAATTTTGTGCCAAGCAGGTTAAGTCCTCTTAAGAGGCAATTGGCAGATAAAAGGGATGTGTAATCCATCCACTGCTACTCAGTTGTGTCTTTCATCTTGCTCACACCATGTGTTGATGCATTTTGAATAAAAACCAAAAATCTTGTACATAGAGTCAGTCATTGTGGAGTAGAGTTCCTGATTCTGGACTCCCACACTTTCATTGTTTCAAGCTCTCCCAGGCCAGGGATAAGAGCTGTGAGGTCTTACCCTCACTTTCCATTTCATCTGCTTCACCCTAACTCTCAATGTTAGGGTTAAGAGCTAAAAACACCCTTTTCCAGTTGGCTTGTTTGTCGAGGTTCATTTGACCCCTTGACTAAAGCCCAGCCTTGTATGAGCCACTTGTTTGCATATAGTGTGTGCGCTTGCTCTCTTGTGCTTGTGTTTGATTATGTGCTGTTTAGGCTAGCTTGCTCCCTGTGCAAGTTAGGTTAGGACTAGAGACCTCAACATAGGGATCGTATGCATGACAACTTCTAGGCTCGAGTCGTAGTCTCCCTTGTAGTCTGTTATCTCCCTAGTCTCTGGTTAGGATAGAAGTTCTTTCCCTGTTAAGGGGAACTACGTCGCCCTGATCCTCATACCAGATGAGGTACGTAGGCAGGAGATGAGCTGATCTCTCCGGGCGCCTTTTTTCTTTTCAACCCTCTTGTGTGTGTGGAGTCTGATGTAGGTCCAGCGATTGGCATTGGGTTTCCTGTTGGTGTTTCTTTGTGTGGAGTCTGACTTAAGTCCAGCGATTGGCAGTCGGTTTCCCGTGTGAGTTTGTTTGCTTGGAGTCTGACGTAAGTCTAGTGATTGGCAGTCAGTTTCCTGTGTGTGGTTGTTTGTCGGAGTCTGACGTAAGTCCAGCGATTGGCAGTCGGTTTCCTGTGTGCGTTTGTTGGTTGGAGTCTGACGTAAGTCCAGCGATTGGCAGTCGGTTTCGTGTTTGTGTTTTGTTTGGCGTGCGTTAGCCGAGCTACGAGTGCTTTGATTCTTCTCTGGTTAGAGAAGATACGTATGCATAGGATGTGATGTCCTAGCGAGCACGTTCCCCCTATCCCCGAACTACGTCGACTCTGATGTCTGTGTCTGACAGACTACATAGGCCCAGGATGCGATATCCTGCCGAGTCCCGTTTCTTCCTTCTTTCATCTGTGTTTCAGTCCAGTTTTATGCATTCTTTGAGCAGCTTCTTTAGCAACCTTTCTTCTATTCTTTCTGAGCGTGGATCCCGTCGAGTACGACGGATGCGTAGGGGTGCTAATACCTTCCCTTCGCATAACCGACTCCCGATCCTATCAATCTCTGGTCGTAAGACCATTTCCTTTCCAGGTTTACTTCGAGCGTTTCCTTTCCCTCCTTTGGGATAAATAACGCACGGTGGCGGCTCTGTTTCTTTTTCCCGCCGGTTTTTCGCGTAATGCGACAGCTGGCGACTCTGCTGGGGACTAAGTTGAAGTTGACCTCTTGCTGGTCCATCTTCCCTAAGCGAGTCAATCCTAGCGCTCTCTAGGATAGTTTTGGTTGCTTTTACTGCTTATTTATTGCATTCATTATTATGTTGTGATTGTATATATGTGCATATGTGTTTGCATGCATCATATTATCATTGTGCTGGATTCTGTACAGGTTGGTCCCTCTGATTTGGGGTGGGTGTTCTGAGTGGGGCCCAATACCTAGGCCTGAGTATACACCTAGGATTAGCGTGGTCTCATGTCTCTTCACATGTTGTACGACATGATGCGGAGATATGACATACCACAGCTGGACGAGGTTCATTTGAGAGAGTCCTTCCAGGTGGAGTTATTCCGCTTAGGTTGGATTATCTCTTTTGAGCTATTGACTTCGGTGACCGTTCTTTCCCGGATCATCGGTTGAGATGATCTTATGAGAGCTACAACGGCACACCCGAAAGGGCAAACCCGTTGAGTATCTTGCTCGATTGTCGAGACCATTATCCGCCTTAGGATGACCTAATTAGAATTCACCTGTGAGGGGAGGGTCTGATTCCTGCAAGTACAGGTTCCGTCAGTGGTTATGAGATGGTGACTTTGGTACAGTGGATTTTTGGATCTTTATTTCTGGACGCCGGAGGTTTGTCCGTGGTATTTATCAGCGGGTTCCGTTTATTTCGGATCCCCGGGTTGAAGTTGAAGGTACTTGTTCAGAGGATTGTGATCTCATCCGTTCAGTGGATTCCATGTGATGACGGTGATATATCCCCCGGTTCCGTTTATTTCGGAACTTCCCAAGTTGGATTTATGGTTACTCGGGCCCTCAGATGATTGTGATCAGTTCAGAGACCGGTCCAGTACAGTTGATCTTCAGATGACCTGGAGGATACACAGTGACTTGCATTTATGCATTTGCATCATTCATATTTCGCATTCATCTGCATCCAACCCATGTCTATCCGTACTCAGGATCCATTTTTGATTGAGATTCTGGTCAAGAGACATCCTGATGTCAGAATGTTATTTATGAAATATTATCCGTCTCGATGAAGCCAGAATCAAAGGATGGAATATTCCTAGTACGGATAGACATTGCATGTGTGAGTCATATTAACCTGTTTTCTGTTTTGTAGGTGTCAGTATCTAACCAGGTGCACATAGCTCTTCCGCTCAAATATCCTGCCAGACTCAACAAATCCAAGCTGATGGATCCACCCAACGCCGACATTCTCGAATTGAAAGAGATGATGAGAGAGTTGTTCAAAGTCGTGCAAGGGCTCGCCTTGGGGCAGAAAGCAGTTGCTGAGAGGGTGGAGAGGATTGAAAAATGGCTGATAACGGAGAAATCAGGGAAATGCTCCGTCGTCTGGAGTCAAGAAGCCCTCTGGCAATGGTCAGCTCAAGAAGGAGGTTGAATCAAGTGGTGTGCAGGCCAAAAAGGGGCACGGTAAGGATCGTTACCACCCTTATGCTGCCACTGTAACCACTCCGGTTGGTAATCCACCTGCAAAACAGCAACAACCGCCACCTCAATAGAAAGCACAGAAAGCTAAGTGCCAAGTGAAGAAGGGGACGATGGATTGTCAGTTTGATAAGCCACCCGTGACTTATACCCTTCTGTTTAAGAGGTTGAGGGATCTTGGGTTAGTTCAGCCGAGGATATTGGTTCCTGTAGAATTCCATCGGAGGCCTGCAAATTACGTTGAGCACGCCAGGTGCGAGTTCCATTCTGGGGCACCCGGACACAACATTGAGGGTTGTAGAGCTTTTAAGCATGCCGTCCAAGATTTGGTGGATTCTAAAGCCATCGATTTTGCATCGACGCCAAATGTTGATGCTGACCTCGTGCCAATGCATGGTCCTGTGGGGGTGAACGTGGTGTCGAAGGACAAAAGAAAAATGGAGGTGACAAATGCGAATCAGTTAAAAACTCTGTAGCGGTGTATTCGTCACTTTATGATTTATTGACTAAATCAAAAGCAAAGCATACAATGAGTCGAGTCGCCACCGCACTTTTATTTATCCAAAGGAATGGCTAAAAAGCGAACAAAAGCCTAAGAAGTTTTACACATAGAAAACTAATGAAAAGATTAGAGATCTGGGTTAGGGGTTAATTACGCAATGGGACGGTGTTAGGCCCCTAAAACGTCCTAGGTACTCCTAGGGAGCCCTTTTTACAACTTGTTGTACGAAATGTTATTTGTTTATGAAATATTTATTGTGCAAACATGGATTGAAGGGATGAGAAAAGAATATACAAGTTATTATTTTTGTGTTTGAACGGATAAACCCGTTGCCTACGTACCTTTCCATGGAAGGTAAGGATCAAAACGTCGTAGTTCGGCTAAAAGATTTCCAAAAGTATGGATGGATTCATTTTAAAACAAAATCCATGAGGTCTTTCGTTATCCACGGGAGAAAACTCAACCTATACAAACAACCAGTCCACCATGTGAGAAAAGCTTCAACTTGCTAGTGAGGGGTTAACCCTATAATAAGCAAGGAAGTCTTACAATTCAATCACTAAGGACAAAAGGTGAGATTAACATCAACCAACTAGGATAAATCGAACCTATGGCTAATGTATGAAAACTTATCAAGAATGGACAATTGAATGAGTGAGATTAACCAATTAGGATTATTCACAAAAGTGGTCAAGATATAATTAGAATTCAATTCAAAATAAGTATTATGAAAATGAAGTTTTGAAAAATCAGAGGCTTAAGGCCTAGGTTTCTAATTTGAAAAGAAATGAAAATGTTTGCACAATAGCTTTCTTGTTTTGGATTAACATGCAAATGGAGGTTTAAAGAAACAAAAGGTGGGAGGGTGAGGAAGTAAAACTTCTTAGATGTTCACCTCTTGAGATCATATGTAGATGATTCAAGTGATTCCTTTGGAATAGGAAACAATGCAATAAGCAGATAACAAGATGGATAAAGTAAATGGATACTGGATGCCAATCAATGGACTTATTCCAATCTCACAAAACAAAATGGATACCAGATGCCAATCAATGGACTTATTCCAATCTCCTAAAACAAAGAGAAACATGGATACCAGATGCCAATCAATGGACTTATACTAGTCTCACAAAGCAAAGAAAAACATGGATACCAGATGCCAATTAATGGACTTATACTAGTCTCCTACCATATCATAGGAAACAACTGCCAATCAATGGACTTATGCTTGTCTCCTCCATGGACAAAACAAAATGTTACAAAGTAATGAACAATGTTTATGAAATGATATACAAGTAATAATAATACATGCACCAAGGCACACATAAGCAAATATGCACAGATGAATCAAGTAATCAAACAAACAAGTCAATTAGCACACACTATATACAATCAATTAGGCTCAAGCAAGGTTAGGCTTTACAGCCAACTGGAATGGGGTATTTTGAGCTCTTAACCCTAACATTGAGAGTTAGGGTGAAGCAGATGAAATGGAGATGAGGGGTGTGCCTCATAGCTCTTATCCCTAGTCAGGGAGAGCTTTGATCAATGGAAAGTGTGGGAGTTCAGAAAGTTGGAACTCTTCTCCACAAATAATTGACTCTATAAGATCTTGGGTTCTTATCAACAATGCATCAACACATGGTGTGAGCAAAGTGAATGACACACTGAGTAGCAGGAGATGGATTACACATCTCTTTTATCTGCCAATTGCCTCATAAGAGGACTTTACCTGCTTCGCACAAAATTAAACAATCACAACCATTGCCTCTTAAGGAGGGCTTCAGACAGGTGCCTACCAATAACAGTAGGTCTTCCAGACTACATGAAGATTAGGGTCATACCTAAATGGTTAAGAAACCAAGCAAAGAAAAGTTCAAATGAACTTAAAGTAACTTAAGTACCTGTAGAAACACTAAACAAATCAGTACAATACTCAGACAAACAGACAACAGTCAATAAGCAACAGACAATCCCAATGTACAGAATGTGTAAGCTAAAAGGCAAACTCAAATGAGTTAGGATCAACCTACAAAACACACAATGTTAGTAATCAAGAGCAAACATCAACAATCACATGATGAAGCATCATCAACTATGGAACTTGGATGCTTAAACCTGAAATCAAAGCTCAAATGTAAGCAACAAACCACTAGGTCAAAGCCTAGGGTCAAAGATGGAGAAAAAGTTTGAAATAGGGGCTGAAATTTAACACAAAGTAACTTCAAATACATGTTGACATATCCTAAAAAGGCTCACCTCAAAATCAATCACCAAAAGCATTTCATGATCAAAAGAAGTTCAAGGAAATTTAAAAGCTCATATGTGATCATCATGAATGAAAAATTCAAATCAAAACAGAAATGATTCAAATAAATCTGGAAAAATTCATGCCCATTCAAGACATCTAACATGATCAACATACAAAAAATCATAGAATCAGAGATCATTTGGCATGGAAATCACATGGTACAAGTTGAACATTCAAAGGTGTGACACAAATTGTCACACCAAGTTAGCACAAGCATAAAACAGAAATGGTAATTGAGAAAAATGTCAAACCAAAGCCAAAATGTCAAGCAATGTGTCAAGATTCAACATGCAAAATTTCACATTCATTGGATAAGAAACAAGCATTTCACAATGAGATAAGCAAGGCAAGGTGACACATGCATATGTATCCAACCAACCTAGCACAAATTATTTTTCCAGCCAGGCACAACTTGCCATTTTATACTCATGAAAAACTAGACAGAATAAGGAGCATTGTGCAAAAAATTGGAGTGAAATTGATGCATTTTTCTATTTTATATGATTTTTTGAAGTTGATGGAAAAATTAAAAATGGAAATGGACATAGCATGGCAAAACATGGAGGGAAAGAAAAAAGGCAAGGCAATTTGAAAAACTACACTCGCTCAGACTCGAACCGTGCACGAATTCAAATTTGGCGCTCAACATGAAACGACGCCGTATTAAATTAACCTTAAGCGCTGCATGGCATTTCCAGATTCGTAGCTAATTCATGAATATTTCGTAGCAAAATGGTAGCGAACTGGTAGTGAGTTCTGGAAACGATGAATGTTCATAGGTTGAAGATGAAGATCATGATGATCTTCATCTAAATTTCCAGATTTTCAGAAAAATGTCCAGAAATTAACAAGACTAACACCAAACGATTCGTCATGTCATGTACATCAAGGATCCATAAACAAATCATACAAAAACCTCATAACAAGTGCAGATCGAAGGAAAGAAAAATTGACATGAAAACTTCCAATCATGCATATCTAGCTCAAAACAGCACCAAATCATTCAAATTTCATATCAGCATCATCACCAGCAAAAGATCTACATGAATCTAACAAAGAATTTGAGAATTAGAGAGGTCGAATCCTGACCTCTTTGAAGAACAGCAACTGGAATCGTGCTCTATGAAGCTCAACAATGCCTCAAAGTTCCTCCACAATACTTATTGAAGTGATTGATGATGAATTTGAAGCTCAAATGTACGTGAATCCAGCTCAATTTCCAATCTCCATTTATGCTTCAAGCTTCGAATCTGGTCCAAACTGGCACGGTTTCTTCCAATTCCACGTTCAAATCTCCTCAAAAACACATCCTGAGCATGAATCAATTAGTAGAAAAGGTCTTTCGTGTGAAGAAATTGGAAAAAAAATTGAGAGAAAAAATTTGATGATTTTTGAATCTAGATCTGAAATGAATTGTTAATGCTGAAAACAGTTAGGATTAACAATATATATGCCATGCTAATCATGTTTAGAACCTGTTTAAGCCAAATGCACTTAAGATTAATCAATTGTAAGGTGTATGCACAAAATGATATTTTCACCTCCATGCATGAAAAGCCACGTGAACAGTACCCAGATCTGATCCAAAATCACTTAAACAAGGCCCATGCAAGTTTTTGAATTGGTTTTGTATGCATACAATCATCCAAAATGGTTTTATGAAAATTCTTCAAAAATATTCATGAGTGAGCATGTGATAATGCAAATGGAATTCATTCCATGTAATGGATGTTTTGGAAACTAGAGGTCATGATGAATAAAATGCCAAAAGAACCACTTATTTTGGAGCTTTGGTTGAAAAGTTATGCCCATTTGAATTTTCAAACACACTTTGCCTTGATTTAATCATATCTTCTCAACCACACATTAGAAATTCATGATCTTGGACTTTTTGGAAATGGGAGATAAAGATATACAACTTTCATGTTCAACAAAATTTCATTTGAAGCTTTCTTGATGCTGTAATATTGAGTTGAAGTTGGTCGAAAATCTTTCCATTTTTGGAAAGTTCAAATTATAGGTCACTTGCTATTTTTGGAAATTCTTGACCTGACTTCAAATTCTTCAATGTGAGTGTTTGAAATGTCAAATGAGACTTGTTTGAACATGAATGAAGTATTCCTAATCACTTCCCTCTTCCAAATCCACAGTTGACTTTGCAGTTGACTTTCTAGGTCTTCAGATGACTTGGCAATGTTCTGATGAAATTCAAGCCTCTACCACTTGGGATTTTGCTTCAAAATGACATCATAGCTCATATGAACTCTTGTGAATGATTGTGGGGTCCAAATCTCAAGAATGACCACCATCTACTACTCAATGAATGCCTTTAATTGCCTTGACCTGTTATTGCTTCATCTGCAAGACAAAGGTTAGATGACATATTTTTGTACTTTTGGTTAGTGATTAAAAGAAAAGCAATGATATACAAATGCAAACATGCTTGGTGATCAAGAATCACTCTCAAAAAGATGACCCACCCACAAGGAAGGAAGCAAGGTGTCCAATGATCCTTGAGGCAATGCAATGTTATGATATGATGCCATGAGGGGTCTTAGGGACAAAATTGGGGTCTTACAAACTCCAATGGCTATGGTCCAGAGGCATCTGATGAAGAGTGGAGCTTTCCCGGGTGGTGATAATGGCTGTGCGGCCATCGCCACAAACGGGTGTGTAATGATGAGGGAAAGAACTCAGAGAATGACAGAGGTGGAAATGGACGATGAAAAATGTGAAACACCGAGTCAGGCAGTTGAAACCGTCAAGGTGGAGAACGCCATTCTTGCTGAGAAAGAGAAAAAGATGTCCATTTCTTCTTACAAACAGGCCATGGAGGTGGTGAAGAACGGAGAAGCCCTAGGCTGGGGAAAGATCATAGACATTATGGTGAAAGCAGATATGTTCGGGGTTGGCTATCAGCCAGACCAAGACTCGTCTAGGCAAAATAGAAGACATCATCAACCGTCCCGTTCATCAGTGCTGGAATGCTGGATCCAGGTCATGCCTGTACAATAGGTGGAGAGATAGACAGTGACTGCAAGCTGGACTCGTGGATAAAATCGTGCGTACCAGGGAATTGGAAGGCCTCAAAGATCATCACTGTCACTCATCATGAAGAGTAACATTTCTGTTTTTCAATTTTGTTTACATGAAAGCCATACGTTTTGCCCGAAACGTATTGGTCCATTGTAAGGGCCACCTCATGTGTTTCATTTTGCAACATTTTGCATCAATAATAAATGGATGTTTTTGTATTAAAAGCGGCGTTCCCTGTTTTTCATTTATTTTTGCAGTTTAAAAACAAAAATAAAAATGGCAATGTTTGTTTTCATTTTCCTTCCTTGTGTTTTGTCTCGTTCCGACTTTTGTATTCTCCGGATCTCATTGATAACAATTCGGTTACACCTTCGTATGACTTTGACAATCCGATCTATCATGCCGAAGAAGAAGGCGAAGAAGATTGTGATCTGCTGGACTTAGCCAGGTTGTTGAAACTAGAGGAGAAGGTGATTCAACCGCGTGAGGAACAGGTCAAGATTGTTAATCCAGACACCGGGGAGGTCAGAAAGGAAGTGAAAGTTGAGGCCGCTTGGGAGGCAAAGGTCAAGAGCAGAATGGTAGCACTGTTGAAAGAGAATGTTGATATCTTCGCCTAGTCGTGTCAGGATATGGCAGGGTGGAATACCGATGTTGTTGTGCACAAACTACCATTGAGAGAAGACTGTCCTCCAGTGAAGTAGAAGTCGGTGCCGAAAAAGGATGAGAAGATGAGAATGTGTATGGACTACCGAGATGTGAACAGAGCTAGTTCGAAAAAGGAAATCCCAGTACTTCACATTGATGTGTTGGCAGATAATATAGCTCAGTTCTCGGTGTTTTATTTCATGGATGGCTTTGTTGGCTATAATCAAATCAAAATGTCGCCAGATGATATGGAGAAAACAATGTTCATCACACTTGTTATAAGGTGATGCCATTTGGTTTCAAGAATGCTGGTGCCACGTATCGAAGCTCTATGGTGACTTTGTGTCATGATATGATTCATCGTGAAATTGAATGCTATGTTGATGACATGATAGCAAAGTCCCAAACAGAAGAGGGGCGTTTGGTAGACTTGACCAAGTGGTTTGACCGGTGAAAACAATTCGGACTGAGGTTGAAACCTAATCAGGGCACTTGTGCAGTGCGGTCCGGTAAGTTGCTGAGGCTCATTGTGAATGAAAGAGGTATCGAGGTTGATCCTGCTAAAAAAAGCAATACTAGAAATGCCGGAACCGAGAACAGAAAAAGAAGGTTCGTGGTTTCTTAGATAGATTGAACTGCATTTCACGGTTCATATCTCATCTAAAAGCCACGTGTGAACCCATATTCAAGCTGTTGAAAAGAAAAGATCAAACGGTCAGGTGAAATAATGATTGCCAAGGGGCATTCAAAATAAAAGAATATTTGTAGGAACCTTTGATTCTATTGCCTCCTGTGAAGGAACGACCGTTAATTCCGTACTTGACAGTCCTCGAGGGGTCTATGAGGTGTACTGGGTCAGCATGACGTGTCTGGTTGAAAAGAGCACGCAATTTACCTTAGCAAAAAGTTTACCGACTGTGAAACAATACATTCACTGCTCGAGAAAACTTGTTGTACTTTGGCATAGGCTGCTCGCCGACTGAGACAGTATATGCTGGTTCATACCACTTTATGGATTTCCAAGATGGATCTGATCAAGTACATATTTGAGAAGCCAGCATTGATCGGACGGGTTGCGAGAGGGCAAATGATTTTGACTAATTTTGATATACAGTATACCTCTCAGAAAACAATCAAAGGGAGTGTACTGTCTCATTACCTCGCCCAGCAGTCTATTGAGGATTATCAACCGATGAAGTTTGAGTTCCCTGATGAGGACATCGAGGTTCTCAAATCGAAAAATTATGAGGAACCGATCCCGGAGGAGGGGCCTGACCCTGAATCCGAACGGATTCTGATGTCTGATGGGGTCGTTAACGTGAATGGAAGCGGAGTTGGTGTTGCTTTGGTTACCCCAAAGGGATCCCACAGTCCTTTTGTTTCCCGGATAACATTTGAATGCACCAACGATGGTGGCTGAGTACGAAGCTCGTGTCCTGGGTATTGAACCTCGGTGCGTACGTCTACTCGGGCAACACCTTTCTCACTCGTGTATGGAATGGAAGTGGTATTACCAGTTGAGGCCCAGATCTCATCATGGAGAGTCCTGATGGATAAAATTGGAAAAGGCTGAGTGGATAAGGACTCGGTACAGAGTTGGGCCTAATTGAGAAAAGAGGCTGGCAACCGTTGTCATGGGCAGTTGTGCCAGCAGTGAACAAATCGTAATGTTGACCGAAAAGTGCGGCCTCGTGTGCATCATGAGAGATATGGTGTTGAAAAGGATCCTTCCTCCTCAAAACGATCGTAGGGGCAAGTGGACACCCAATTATGAACGTCCATTCGTGGTCAAGAAGGTTTTCTCTGATAGAGCCTTGTTGTTGAAGACCACGGGTGACAAGGATTTTCCATCCCCTGTGAATGCGGACGCAGTTAAAAAATACTTCGTAAAGAGACCCGCTAGACAAAAAGAATAAAAGAGTCCAGGTAAAAATGGGCATCCCGGCGAACCAAGAAAAAAGAGAAAAAGGTTCGGGCAAAAGTCAAGGATAAAGAATGAAAAGAATATGTACACTCGGCAAGTCAAAAACCCCACAAGGGCGGCTTGGGCAAAAAAGGGTATCCCGGTGGACTGAAAACCCGAAAGGGCGGTCCAGGCAAAAGAGGGAATGAAACGAACAACTGCGTCCAGCATGATCGTTTGTACTTTGGCTAAGACATCTGGATAGTCCTCGAAGGGATCGATCGGAAGCGTCTCCTTCAGAAGGCAGAAAGTGCGGAAAGTCTTGAGGACATATGGGGTGTCACCGAGTTGGAACTCGATGAGATCACAGTTTCACATTTCCATTAAGATAGATTTTTCCTTTGGTGCGCAATCACCTCTTTTCAGGGATTGCTTCCTGTGTGTTGCTCGGTTTTGAGCCACCTTTTGTTCAGTCAATAAGTGCATGTTCGGTCAAATAATTTTGTTTTTGTCTTCATTACCGCTTTGATTGCAAAAACATCTGTTTGTTTTGATAAAGAATCTTTGCATTGTGAGACATAGAGGTCCCTTCCTATGCATGCTTATAAGATTGAAAATTTGAAATCTTATTCGGAAGCCTGAGTGACCTAGGTGTTGAAATCTTGGCACGCCTGGGGCACGTTTTTATCTGACGATCTCTTTTTGCAGGTGTTGTTGGTTATTTTCACTCACTTGCAGGTTGTGATACGAAGCGTTCGTTTTTGACAAGAGATCCCCGCAGAGTCCAAGCAGGGGCAAGGGATTGAATAACGGTGAAAACACGACGAAAAAGTGCGACGATCCTAGAGGGTAATCAAGAAGACTCTTCAAAGTGTGAGGATTAGAGAGTTGGCCCGAATTTGAGGAGATCGATTGTCTCGAAGCCTGGAGAAGCCGAGAATACAAGGTGATGAATCATAAGAGACCAGATGAGTCTGGGAGTTTTCAAAAGTTGAAAGTCGACACTGTGGTTAGATGGTGAGCGCCAGTGCACGACAAGTCGACGGGCGTTCCGTGTCAAGTAGGCCGTATCTCCCCGAGCGGTCTGAGAGTGTTATCTCCCCGAGCAGTCTGAAGATTATTAGTTCCCCAGCAAGCCGGAAGATTGCTATTTCCCCAACATAGGTATCAGTGGGTAGATTGTTCCTCAGCAGCCAGGTCTACAGTTCGCCGTAATCCCTAGCAGGGTTGAGTTTGCAGTTCCCCCAGCCAGGTCTGTAGTTTGGTTCTCCTCAGCAAGGTTGTTGTCTTCCCCAGCAGGGTTGAGAGTGTTATATCCTCAGCAAGTCCGAAGGCAGTTTCCCCAGCGGAGGTGGGCGTTGCTTATTTTCCCAGCGAAGTCCCCAAAGCGGACCGGGTTCGATGAAGGTCATCTCCAGTAAGGATTATCCTTTACCCAGCAGCAACGCTATTCCCCGGCAGGGTGGAGATGGGAGTGACATCAAGTTCCTCAACAGAGTTCCTCGAGCTCCCTAGTAGAGTCCCCGGAGGAGGATATTGTTTATTCATTCATCATTTAGATAAGCATAGCATATTGCATCATTAATCGCGTAGCATTCCCATTGTTATAGAGCATTACGCTGAAAAACTCATGCATCAGCATTGCAAGCATAGACTAGCCCTAAGCCGGGGTTACCATCCGAGAATGGGTTTGTCGAAAGAGTTTAGCGTCGCGACATTGGGTCAATTTCAGAAATGGGTTTCCCCAGCATGGTACAAAGGTTGGTGCTTTCCCAACAGGTGACTCCCTAGTTGAGTGGGTATCCCCAGCAGTGCTACTCCCCACAGAGTTGGTAGATCGAATCAGAATCGTGTGCTCAACAGGAGTGTTCCTCCCTGTGCGTCTTGCAAAGTTGAATTCCCCAGCAGAAGTGGATCATTGTTCAACATCTGTACGACACATTTGCTACAGTTGCTCTTGACAGACAGCATTCAAGATTGATAATTTGATAATTCCCCAGAGAGGTTTATTTCCTCACCCGTCAGCGAAAGGAAATCTTGACTCCCCAGAGTAGTCCCCGACAAGTGTCTGGCCTGGTCTTGACATGTGTAGGTGTCATCCTTGCGATACCAGTGGGTGTCGTGTTAATCCCCGTGTGGGTCCTGTCTTTTGGTGTCTGTAGACATCATATTTCGATGTCCGTAACATCAGCCTCTCTTCTCCCATTCATCAGTTGATGTCTGGTAGAGTATTCCTATTCGTCTGTTGGCGTGTAGTCGTGGTTTCTTTCTCCCATTCATCCGTTGGTGTCTGGTTGAGTCCTTCCTATTCGTCCGTTGGAGTCTAGTCGTGGTTTCTCTTCCCATTCATCATCTTTCGATGTCTGGTCGTGGTTTCTTTCTCCCATTCATCCGTTGATGTCTGGTTGAGTCTTCCTATTCGTCCATTGGCGTCTAGTCGTGGTTTCTTTCTCCCATTCATCCGTTGATGTCTGGTTGAGTATTCTTATTCGTCAGTTGGCGTCTAGTCGTGGTGTCTATCTCCCATTCATCCGTTGATGTCTGGTTGAGTATTCCTATTCGTCCGTTGGCGTCTAGTCGTGGTTTCTTTCCCCCATTCATCCGTTGGTGTCTGATTGAGTCCTTCCTATTCGTCCGTTGGCGTCTAGTCGTGGTTTCTCTTCCCATTCATCATCTTTCGATGTCTGGTCGTGGTTTCTTTCTCCCATTCATCCGTTGATGTCTGGTCACCCCTACGTTGGTGTCGGTAAACGTCGAGTTTTTCCCATTTGTCTGTTGACGTCTAGTTGAGTACCTTTTTCCATTCATCCGTTGATGTCTGGTCACCCCTACGTTGGTGTCGGTAGACGTCGAATTTTTTCCATTCGTCCGTTGACGTCTGGTTAAGTACCTTTTTCCATTCATCCGTTGATGTCTGGTCACCCCTACGTTGGTGTCGATAAACGTGGAGTTTTTCCCATTCGTCCGTTCACGTCTGGTTGAGTACCTTTTTCCATTCATCCGTTGATGTCTGGTCACCCCTACGTTGGTGTCGATAAACGTCGAGTTTTTCCCATTCGTCCGTTGACGTCTGGTTGAGTACCTTTTTCCATTCATCTGTTGATGTCTGGTCACCCCTACGTTGGTGTCGGTAAACGTCGAGTTTTTCCCATTCGTCCGTTGGCGTCTGGTTGAGTACCTTTTTCCATTCATCCGTTGATGTCTGGTCGTTTTTCCTTTGGTGTCGGTAAACATCATCTTTCGATGTCGATAAACGTCGAGTTTTCCCATTCGTCCGTTGACGTCTGGTTGTATATCTTGTTTCCCCAGTCATCGGTCAATGTTGGGTCATGTATCTTTTCAAAATCCCTAGTAGATTCGTCGGTAAACGTCTTGTCTGGCTCCCGTTGTGGACCTCTTCTTCCTCCCCAGTCGACCGTTCAAGCCGCCATCGATAAATAGCCTCGCTTTCCTTGATGTCAGTGTACATCAAGTCGACTGTTCAAGCCGCCATCGGTAAATGGCCTCTCTTTCCTTGATGTCAGTGTACATCAAGTCGACTGTTTGTTTTCGTCCATTTCCCGTGGAGTGCAAATTTCTACGGTTCTTTGGTATTCAATCCCTGTTTACCTTGAAGGTCTGACAGCCGTTGCTCTCATCCGTTCAGGTTCCCAGTTGATTGAATAGGGGCAGCTGTAGCACCTCAAATTTGCACCCCCCCTTTTGTACATTCATTTCATTTTTTTAGGTCATTAACATTGCATTAATATTGCATAGTGCATTGCATTTCATCAGTCAAAACTGGTCAGGAGAAGTCATCTGTGCAAGAGACCAAGAATTCTCATGAGATAAAGGCCACATGAGTATCCCATGATCTTATGTGAACCCAAGGTTCATTTTGATGCAATTTGGTAAAGTGTTGAAAGCTCAAAGTCCACAGTGCAGTTTCTGGTCATCTGGGGCCCATAAAAGTCAACTGCAAGTCAACTGAGGGCTAGGAGGTGGAGAAATGGTCTGAGACATTTCATTCATGTCCCAAAGAGGTTTATTCAACATGTCAAACATTAGTGTTGAAGAATTTGAAGCCAAAGCAAAAGTTTCCAAAAATGGAAAGTGACCTATAATTTCAAGTTTCCAAAAATGGCAAGTTTTTGGACCAACTTCAACTTGACTTTCCATCATCAAAGAAGCTTCAAATGAAATTTTGTCCAACATGAAAGTTGAAGATCTCTTTCTCCCATTTCCAAAAAGTCCAAGATCATGAGCATCTAATGAATGGTTAAGGAGATATGATCCAATCATTGCTAAGTGTGCACGGAACATCAAATGGCCATATCTTTTGATTCATAACTCCAAATTGAGTGGCACTTCTTGCATTTTGCTTCTCATGACATGTAGTTTCTAAAACATTCATCACATTGCATGGAATTTGAACATATGATCATTTGCTTATTCATGAAGATTTTGGAGGGAAAATCATAAATTTAAAATTGGTGCATCATGAGAACTTTTTGCCTTTGCCAATGTGTTTAAAAAATGATTTTGAGTGACTTTGATCAAGCACATGACACAGCTCACGTGGGTTTACTACATCCACCATGCATTTTTGAAATTTTGTCAAAACACCCTTATTTTGCTTAATCTCAAATTAACCATGATTAATTTTAATTAAAATGAGATTAGGACAAAGTATATATTGATAATCATATTAGAATTTTGGAGCATAATCATTTTTCACCATTTCTAGATCCAAATTCTCTCTCCCTCCAAATTTTTCTATCAAGCATAATTCAAATTTTCTTCATATAACATTGCAATTTTATTTCATATTCTTGTTCTCTGGTACTGATATAGTGCAGATCAAGCCTTGGATTGTGGAATTCGTGCAAGAATCAACTGTAGCAAGTTCATGAAGGTGAAGATGGAAATTCTGATTTGAGCTGGATCTAGCACCTGCCAAGCCTCAATTACTTCACAAAGATTCAGGATAACATCTCAGGAGGTGATTAGGATCATTTGGAGCTTTGAATCGTGCGACTCCAGAACCTCCTCTTCAAGAGGTAGGTTTTTTGAAGCTTTCAATTCTCAAAATTATTGCCATGATAGTGTAGATCTCATGTTGCTGATGATTTTGGTGAAAATTTCATGAAAAATGGTGCATTATTGAGAGAGATATGTGTGTTTGAAATCTTGAATGTCAATTTGTTTTTGCTTCGATTTGTATGAATCATGTTGAATTAGGATGAATTAATACTCGATCTGTATTCTCCATGACATGAGCTTTGATTTGGTATCATTTTTGATGAATTCTGGAAAATTCTGGAAATTCTGGAAATTTTTTGTATGAAGATCATACTGTTCATCATCGTCTTCACGAGGAAGATGATGTTTTCCAAGTTAGCGACGGCCTAGCGTCCGTCTTAGCGTCCATCTGGTGCGCTAGGGTTTTGTGTGAGAAACGGCATCGTTTCAGCTTGGCGCGCGCTTCATTTGAAAATGGACTTGGTTCGATCCTGGCGCGCAGCGGATTTTCCAATTAATGTTCCATTATGCATTTCCCTCCTTATTTTCCATGCTATGATCATTTCGATTTTAATTTTTTCTTCCAAATTTAAACATTCACAATAAATTGAAAATAGCTCCAAAAAATCCCTGGTTTTTTGCTACTTGATCCTTGAGATGTCCTCTATTTTATGATGTTAAATTCTGATGTTGTGCATGGCTGGATTTTGGATTGTGCTAGACTTTGTGAACATGTGTACATTTGTGACCTTGCTCCATTCATCTTATCATGAAATGCTTGACTTTAATCCAATTGCCATGAAATTTTGCATGATGATTCTTGACATGTTGATGGATGTTTTAGGCTTAGTTTGACATTTTTCTCATTTACCATTTCTGTTTTATACACATGTTTGCATGGTGTGACAATTTGTGTCACACAATTGGTTGTTCAACTTGTGCAATTTTATTTCCATGTCAAATGAGATCCTCTGTTTATGATTTTTGGTATGATGATTGTATTGGATGTGATGTATGCTCATGAAAATTTCCAGAATCATTTGAGTCATTTCTGTTTTGATTTGGAATTTTGTTTCTCAATGTCCAAAAGTATGCTTTGAATTTGCCTTAGACTTCTCTTGCTTATTACATGCCCTTGCTTGATGATTTTGATGTGGTCCTTTTTAGGACATGTTCATGATTGATTAAAGATGATTCATGTTGAGTTTTAGGTTTTGTTTTGAATTTTTTCCTCACTTTTGACCCTAGGCTTTGCGTTAGGGGTTTGGACTCACATTTTGGGTTGTGCATTTCAGGTTTCAAAGCAATTAGCCACATTGGTTGATATGATCCCATCACTTGAGATACAAATTATTTTGGTTGATTAACCTTGATGTTTTGTAGGTCTTGGGGATGGTGAATCAATTTAGCTTGCTTGCACCTTATGCCTTGCACCATTGTTGTTTGATAATTGATTGGCTGACTGTTGTTGATTGTTTAGTTTGTCTGAACATAAATATTGACTGTTTTAGCTTTTCTTACAGGTACTTTAGCCGCTTTAACTCATTATTTGAGTTTCTTTGCTTTGCTTGTGGTTGGCATACCACTTAGGTATTTTCCTTGATCTTTATGTAGTCTGGAAGACCTGCTGTTATTGGTAGGCACCTGTCTGAAGCCCTCCTTAAGAGGCCATGTCTTTGTTTGTTTAATTTTGTGCCAAGCAGGTTAAGTCCTCTTAAGAGGCAATTGGCAGATAAAAGGGATGTGTAATCCATCCCCTGCTACTCAGTTGTGTCTTTCATCTTGCTCACACCTTGTGTTGATGCATTTTGAATAAAAACCAAAAATCTTGTATATAGAGTCAGTCATTGTGGAGTAGAGTTCCTGATTCTGGACTCCCACACTTTCATTGTTTCAAGCTCTCCCAGACCAGGGATAAGAGCTGCGAGGTATTACCCTCACTTCCCATTTCATCTGCTTCACCCTAACTCTCAATGTTAGGCTTAAGAGCTAAAAAGACCCTTTTCCAGTTGGCTTGTTTGTCAAGGTTGTTTTGACCCCTTGACTAAAGCCTAGCCTTGTATGAGCCACTTGTTTGCATATAGTGTGTGTGCTTGCTCTCTTGTGCTTGTGTTTGATTATGTGCTGTTTAGGCTAGCTTGCTCCCTGTGCAAGTTAGGTTAGGACTAGAGACCTCAACATAGGGATCGTATGCATGACAACTTCTAGGCTCGTGTCATAGTCTCCCTAGTAGTCTGTTATCTCCCTAGTCTCTGGTTAGGATAGAAGTTCTTTCCCTGTTAAGAGGAACTACGTCGCCCTGATCCTCATACCAGATGAGGTACGTAGGCAGGAGATGAGCTGATCTCTCCGGGCGCCTTTTTTCTTTTCAACCCTCTTGTGTGTGTGGAGTCTGATGTAAGTTCAGCGATTGGCATTCGGTTTCCTGTTGGCGTTTGTTTGTGAGGAGTCTGACGTAAGTCCAGCGATTGGCAGTCGGTTTCCCGTGTGAGTTTGTTTGCTTGGAGTCTGAAGTAAGTCCAACGATTGGCAGTCGGTTTCCTGTGTGTGGTTGTTTGTCGGAGTCTGACGTAAGTCCAGCGATTGGCAGTCGGTTTCCTGTGTGCGTCTGTTTGTTGGAGTTTGACGTAAGTCCAGCGATTGGCAGTCGGTTTCCTGTTTGTGTTTTGTTTGGTGTGCGTTAGCCGAGCTACGAGTGCTCTGATTCTTCTCTGGTTAGAGAAGATACGTATGCATAAGATGCGATGTCCTAGCGAGCATGTTTCCCCTATCCCCGAACTACGTCGACTCTGATGTCTGTGTCTGACAGACTACGTAGGCCCAGAATGCGATATCCTGCCGAGTCCCGTTTCTTCCGTCTTTCATCTGTGTTTCAGTCCAGGTTTGTGCATTCTTTGAGCAGCTTCTTTAGCAACCTTTCTTCTATTCTTTCTGAGCGTGGATCCCGTCGAGTACGACGGATGCGTAGGGGTGCTAATACCTTCCCTTCGCATAACCGACTCCCGATCCTATCAATCTCTGGTCGTAAGACCATTTCCTTTCCAGGTTTACTTCGAGCATTTCCTTTCCCTCCTTTGGGATAAATAACGCACGGTGGCGGCTCTGTTTCTTTTTCCCGCCGGTTTTTTGCGTAATGCGAAACTACCCTCTCAAGTATGAAGTTCAGAAGCTGGTAAAGAATGGGATGGTGTCCTTTGAGGACCGTGCGCCAAATGTTAAAGCTAACCCACTGCCTTCCCATGGAAATTCATCTGTTAATATGGTGGACGGTTGTCCAGGGGAGTTCAAGGTATTCGATGTACACTTCATTAGAAGGTCCTTGGTAACGATGCACAAGGATATTTGCCTGGTGAGAGATTGTGAGCATGACCATGATGGTTGTGCTATCTGCAGTGTCAACCCGAGGGGTTGTATGATTGTGAGAAGGGACATCCAGCAGTTGATGGATGAAGGCTTGATTCAGATTGTTCAATCCCGTCACATAGATGATGATGTCAATGTAATAGTGCCAGTATTCAAGACACCAGAGAAAATGGTGATTTCATTTGATAGCAGTAGTAGAAACAATATCAGCATGAGATTGGTATCGCCGTTGGTTATACGGTTGGCGGGTCCATTCCCGTATGCATTCGATAAAGCTGTTGCGTATCAGTATAATGCAACTATGGTGAATGATGGTCAAGAGGTTCCGTTACCTACGACCAACTTTGTTGTAAGCATTGCTGATGTTACTAAGATAACCCGCAGTGGACGTGTGTATGGGTCGGTATTCCCAAAGAATATGGAGGATATATCTGTTAACAAGAAGGTGAATGTGCCTGTTGTAGAATCAGTTAGTGTTCCAAGGTGTCAGTATGGTGAATCCAGCGGATTGAAGCCTAACGACGATGATGAGGTACTTAGACTGATTAAGAAAAGTGAATTCAACATAGTGGACAGATTTCTCCAAACCCCCTCAAAAATCTCAGTACTGTCTCTGTTAATGAATTCAGAAGCACACAGAGAAGCACTGCAGAGAGTTCTAGAGCTAGCTTTTGTGGAACATGTTTGATCATATTGTGGCTAACATCACTTCTTGTAATAATCTCAATTTTTGTGATGAAGAACTCCCTGAGGAGGGTAGGAATCATAACTTGGCTTTGCATATCTCCATGAATTGCAAAGATGATGCTTTATCCAATGTGCTAGTTGACACCGGATCTTCATTGAATGTGCTGCCAAAGTTAGCATTATCAAAGATGTCATATCAAGGAGCACCTATGAGATATAGCGGCGTAATCGTCAAGGCTTTTGATGGTTCACGCAAAATAGTGATTGGTGAAGTGGACCTTCTAGTGAAGATAGGTCCGAGTGACTTCCAAATTACTTTCCAAGTAATGGATATTCACCCGGCCTACATTTGTCTGTTGGGAAGGCCATGGATTCATGAGGCGAGAGTTGTTACCTCCACGTTGCACCAGAAACTCAAGTTTGTCAAGAATGGGAAGTTAGTCATTGTTGGCGGGGAGAAGGCATTGCTAGTCAACCACCTATCATCTTTCTCTTATGTTGAAGTTAAGGATGAGGTTGGAACTCCATTCTAAGCCTTATCTATTTCTGAAGAAAATAATGTTGGGGCACCCATGTCCTCATTTAAAGATGCAAGGAAGATTGTTGAAGAAGGGAATGTTAATCAGTGGGGGGCGAATGGTGGAGGTCTCCGATAACAAGAATAGAATCGGTCTGGGTTTTCAGCAAGGTTTGTCAACTGCTAGGTCAGGAGATGTGCAACTCAGTTTCTGTAGCGGAGGGTTCATTCATGGCAATGAACAACACTTAGCTGCTGTGCTAGGGGATGATGAAGAGGAAGACTGCACCAATTTTGTGACGCATGGAAAGACTTGCAACAATTGGACTGTCGTTGATATTCCTGTTATTATGCATCGATCTAAGTAATTGCTTTTATCTGTTTTTGAAATCCTTCTCATATGCCTAAGGGAGAAGTGAACATTGTTTGGGCATTTCAAATTGATCATTAATCAAATATAATTCTATTCATCCACATCTATGATGTTTTGTTTTTACTTTTTGCTTTATTCTGAAAATGGTAATCACAAAGAAAATGAATAAATAACATAATTGTCCGTCTGCATAATATTTGGTCACAAACTCACTTCTCTAAAATCAAAATATCAAAACATTATGCAGGTTGGTTTCGAACTCCATTGAATAAAATGATCCTTCTCCTTCTCCAAATTTTGAATTCCCTGTGTTTGAGGCTGAGGAGGAAAGTGATGAAGAAGTGAGTGATGAATTGTCTTGTCTTCTTGAGCATGAAGGAAAAGCCATTCAACCATTTGAAGAGCAAATTGAGCTAGTCAACTTGGGTTCTGAAGATAATGTAAAGGAAGTCAAGATTGGGTCTCGACTGTGTCCAGATGTTAAGAAGCAGTTGATTGATCTTCTTCGAGAATATTCAGATGTATTTGCTTGGTCCTATCAAGACATGCCCGATTTGGATTCTAAGATAGTGGACCATAGATTGCCGTTGAAGTTAGAGTGCCCACTAGTCAAGCAGAGGTTGAGGAGAACGCATCCTGATATGGCAGTGAATATCAGAGAAGAAGTGCAGAAGCAGATTGATGTTGGTTTCCTTGTTACTGCCAAGTATCCGCAATGGGTGGCCAATATTGTGCCTGTGCCAAAGAAAGATGGAAAAGTTCGCATGTGTGTTGATTATAGAGATTTGAATAAATCCAGTACGAAGGATGATTTCCCTCTGTCATACATTGATATGTTGGTAGATAATACATCTAAATTCAAATTCTTTTCGTTTATGAATGGATTTTCCGGATACAATCAAATCAAGATGGCACCCGAAGATACGGAGAAGACCATATTCATTACACCTTGGGGAACATTCTGTTATAGAGTGATGCCTTTCGGTTTGAAGAATGTTGGTGCAACTTACCAGAGAGCAATGACTACTCTTTTTCATGATATGATGCATAATGAGATTGAAGTTTATGTTGATGACATGATTGCTAAATCCATTGATGAAGAGGGACATGTTGAGCATTTGTTGAAGTTATTCAAGCATTTGAGGAAGTATAAACTCCGCTTGAATCCCAATAAGTGTACATTTGGTGTTCGTTCTGGTAAGTTGTTGGGCTTTATTGTCAGCAAGAAGGGTATTGAAGTTGATCCTGCCAAGGTCAAATCAATACAAGAGATTCCTGCACCCAAAACTGAGAAGCAAGTCAGAGGCTTTCTGGGCTGCTTGAATTATATTTCAAGATTCATTTCACACATGACTGCCACATGTGCGCCTATATTCAAGCTTCATCGGAAATGTTGGTTCTAAGTGTTGGCAACAATTTTGGTAAAACAAAGAGTGTTCACAAGATGTTGCATGTGATGTCTTAACATAAGATATCTATGTACCTGTTGGAGTTTTAAAAATATATTTATGTAGGATTGTTTCAGGATGTCATACACGATGTCATGACATCTGATATTATGTACCTGCTGGATATTTAAAATGGAATTATGCAGGATTGTTCCAGGATGTCAGACCCGATGTCATGACATCTATACACAGAACATTCAGGGTGAATGTTATGTGTTGTGTGATTGCGCATTTAATGGAAATCAATGTATGATTGAAGATTTTCTTTGCAAACGCATTCAATCATTAATTACAACCTAATTTACTTATTTTCCAAAGAGATCTAATCAGCTGTCATGAGAAGATTTAATTGGAAAATAGTTTTAGAGTTTTCAAGATGTCCAAGCCCAGCTGAATGCTTATATAAATAGGACATGGAAAACCTGATTTGATACACAACCAATACAAAGCGAAATATTGAGAGAGAATAAGGTTTGTGTCTTGTTTGGTCGTGTGACTTGTAAGTCATTCAATTCATCCATAGATGATTGAATTGGTCTGATTTGTGAGTTGTAATTTGTCACTCTAAGCTTTTAAGCATGAGTGCGTGTCTACTTGATTGAAGCTGTTAAGTAAGATCAAGTGTGTGTCTACTTGATTGAAGCTGCTAAGGAAAATCAAGTAAGTGTATTTGAAGAGTGTCTTCTTTTCATAAGGAATTGTTGTTTAAAATCACATGTGTGATTGAGGGGGAGTGAGTGGGTTCTCATATCTAAGAGTGCTTAGGTAGAAATCACACAGGTAGAGATTAGGTGAAAAAGACTGTAACTTGTGGAGTGTACTGAGAGTCTTTGAACTGATTCTATTTAGTGGATTTCCTTGCTGGCTTGGTAGCCTCCAGACATAGGTGAGTTGCACTGAACTGGGTTAACAATTGTTTGTGTCTCTTGCATTACTATTCTTTATCTTTATCCTGTTTGTGTTACTCAAATACTAGTGTGGTGACATTACCTTCGACATCTCATATCTGATACCAGAATTTCAATTGGTATCAGAGCAGGCACCCTGCTCTGGTTCTGGGTGAGATCTAGGGACAATACTTTCTGGAACAATGGAGAGAGATGGAGGATCTGTTCACAGGACACCAATTTTGGATGGATCTAACTATGATTATTAGAAACCTCGAATGGTAGTTTTCTTAAAATCTCTGGATAATAAGGCTTGGAAGGCTGTGTTAACACGTTGGGCACATCCAGTAATCACTAAGGAAGGAAAAGCCACAACTGACAAGAAGCCTGAAGAACAATGGTCAAAGGAGGAGGATGATCTAGCCCTTGGAAATTGTAAAGCATTGAATGCCATATTCAATGGAGTAGACAAGAATATCTTCAGGTTGGTAAACAACTGTGAGGTGGCTAAAGATGCTTGGGACATTCTCAAAACCACTCATGAAGGCACCTCTATGGTAAAGATGTCTAGACTACAGCTACTCACCACCAAGTTTGAAAATTTAAGGATGAAAGAAGATGAAAATATTCATGAATTTCATATGAGTATCCTTGAAATTGCTAATGCCTCAGGAGCCCTGGGAGAGAAGATGTCAGATGAAAAATTAGTAAGAAAAATACTCAGGTCACTCCCAAAGAGATTTGCTATGAAGGTGACAGCCATAGAAGAGTCTCATGACATCTCCAACTTGAGAGTTGATGAGCTAATTGGTTCCCTTCAAACATTTGAGATGGGAATGAATGATGGTTCTGAAAAGAAAACCAAAAGCATAACCTTCATGTTAAACACAGAGGAGAAAAATAGTCAGGATGTTGATGAAGGTCTGGAAAATGATGTAGAAATGCTGGGAAGACAGTTCAACACACTGTTGAAAAAGATGGATGTAAGATCTAAGACTAATGTCAAGAACATCTCATTTGACATCAGTAAATCCAACAATGCTGGAAGAAGAACAAGATCAGTTGAGAAGCCCAAAGAAGGAAAATAAGTACAATGCTATGAATGTGATGGGCATGGACACATTAGAACTGAATATGGAACCTACCTCAAGAAACAGAAGATGAGTCTTGCTGCCACTTGGTCTGATGAGAGTGAAACAGAAGAGTTTGCAAATCTTGTGACTACCTTGACTGGAAGATGGGGTTCTGAGGAAGACTCAAGTGATGATGAAGTAACCTTTGAAAAGTTGGCCACTACTTACACAAAGTTGTGTCACAAAAGTGCGGAGGTGTGTAAACAGGTTGAAATCCATAAAAAGGTAATAACTCAACTTGAGAATGAGAAGGTAGAACACTTTGAAACCATCTCCAAATTGAAAACAGAAGTAGTGGTTCTGAATGCCATGCTAGATGAAAGTCAACAAGTTGAAAGCCAGAAGAAAGTGATAGTACAGCTGAAGAATGAGAAGGCAGAACATGTGGAAACCATCTCCAAGTTAAAAACTGAAGCTATGTTCTTGAATTCTAAACTAGAAGAAATGACCAAGTATGTAAGAATGTTAAACAATGGATCTGACTCCTTAGACAAGATTCTCTAAACTGGACAAATAACAGGAGACAAATCTGGCATTGGGTATAATGAATCTAAGCCTGAGTGCAGTTACACTGGTTGAAAACCTAAGTGCAACCATATTAAAAGCAAACTTGAGATGTCACATCATATGTCACAACATCAGAAGGGAAGACAGCAAAAAGGGAAATACCAAAGATGGAGATGCCACTACTGTGGAAAATATGGCCACCTGAAGCCCTTCTGTTATATGTTGTATGGTTATCCTAGCCCTATTCATCATCAGACTCACTATCAAACAAGACCCAAACATCACAGGTCTGTCAACAAGAAGAAATGGGTTCCTAAGACTAATGTTACAAGTCTAATAGCTCACACTTCCTTCAGAGTTTCAGCCAAAGAAGATTGGTACTTTGACAGTGGGTGCTCCAGACACGTGACTTGAAACAAAGACCTGCTAACTGGCCTTTATCCTCATGGCATAAGCTGTGTAACCTTTGGTGAAGGAGCAAAGGGTGAAATCAAGGGGATAGGTAAGCTTGATTGCCTTGGAGTTCCTGAACTTGATAAGGTCCTACTTGTTAAGGGCTTGACTGCAAATCTAATAAGCATCAGTCAACTATGTGACCAAGGTCTAAATGTTAACTTCACTAAAATTGAATGTCTGATTACTAACAAAGAAAGTGAAGTGATCATGAAAGGAATCAGGACCAAAGACAACTGTTACATATGGAGCTCTCAAATTGGTTATTCCTTAAAGTATACCCTGATGACACTGAAATTCACCGTATTTTCGACTCCGATTTTGCATGCATTTTAGTTGTTTTATTATTATTTTGTTATGTTATTACTATGTTTCTTTTTGTTTTCAGGTTTTCAGTTTAATCAGAGCCCCGATCGAGAAAAGGAGTGAAAATGAGCTAAAAAGACTAAAATTCAGCTTTTTGCACTTGAGGCTCCCACTGTGGCTGGCGCCATGGGTCCAGCCATGACATGTCATAGCTCAACTTCCCTCAACTGCCACGTCTCCCACTATCTCCACTTTGGCGCCACAATTTACCCTTATGGCGGGCGACATGGTGTTGTGGCGGGCGCCACAAGAAGAAAGTTTTTCCCTCCCAATTTCAAAATGAAGGGCATCCTTATCATTTCCATTATTTTCCTTGCTTATAAATACATACTCGTTTTCATTTGATTCAGCATCCAAACTTAGTTTCACTTAGGCATATATTCAGTATTTTAAAAGTGGTAATCGCTTCGCATTAGGGTGTTACGACAATTGTGTAATCAAGTATGTGATCGAGTTTGGAGCACTTTGGAAGGAAGTTAATCCTTCCACCATTTTCATTTCCGTTTTGCATTTAATTCAACCCTCCGATTGGATCAGGTTTTTATTGCTTTACCTTTATCTACTTTATTTCCCGCACTGTCTTTATTTTTATTTATTTCTCGCACTCTCACTCCTTTTATTTATTTCTCGCACTCGCACTACTTTTATTTATTTCTCGCACTCGCACTACTTTTATTTATTTCTCGCACTCGCTTCACTTTATTTATTTCTCGCACTCGCACTACTTTCATTTATTATCCGCACTCGCTTTATTTTATTTATTTCTCGCACTCGCACTACTTTATTTATTTCTCGCACTCGCTCTCGCACTACTTTCATTTATTTTCCGCACTCGCTTCTCGCACTCGCTTTACTTTATTTATTCTCGCACTCGCACTACTTTCATTTATTTCTCGCACTCGCACTACTTTCATTTATTTTCCGCACTCGCACTACTTTTATTTACTTTTCGCACTCGCACTACTTTTATTTAAATTAAAATGCACCTTTACTTTACCATGTCTAACTAAACCTATAAGGCTAGAATGTAAGGATAGTAATTGAACCGATAATCCGTACAATTGTTCGTAGAAACACTTAAGGGCTATTTTGACTTTCAACATAAGTTTTCCCGCACTTAATTTTTGTTGGGTAAGATCGAAAGCCGTCCAACGTCTTTTTAAACTTAGTTGTTTTTAACTATTTCAAATACAATGAAAGCGCTTTGTTTAGTTCATTAGGAGTTTTTAACTTAAAAAGAAAAATGATTTTAAAATAATTTTCGGACGCGTTTATAAGTTTAGAGTCTGGTTCGTGAGAACCTCTTTTGGTTAAGAAATCCAGGTTAAAATACTTTTCAACTTAGTCAAGATACTATATTTCTTAAAAATAGGTTTACTACTCTAACGCAATGCGCGCCTTTTTATAAGTGACAATAAGAGGGTTTGATTAGGGAGTACAACTCGGTTCTGAATACGCGAAAGCGGAAGTTCCCGTTAAATTGGTTCTTTTCAAAGGAGGAAACACTGCCCATAAGTAGTTATATTATCAAGTACTTGGAATATTAATTGATTACGTGAATTACATTCGAGCCTGTCTTTATTAATTGAATTTAATTTAATACTTTACTTTTCATTGCACACTCTAAAAACCCCTATTTTGATTACCTTAGATAAACACCATAACAATAGGTAACGATGGATTGACACTTGGTCTCTGTGGATTCGACAATCTTTTATATTACTCTGACGCGTTCGTATACTTGCGAAAATCACGCATCATACCTTAGTCAAAGAAGAAGAAGTGAAGACATGGCATAAATGTTTGAGCCATCTGCATCTTAAAGAGATGAAGATGAGTATATCTGCTAGAAGAACTCCCAAATTGAAGATTGATGAAAGAAAAGTCTGTGGGAAATGTCAGACAAGGATGTCACACCAGAAACTTAGACATAACATCACTTCCAAAGGTTTGAAACTCCTCAATATGGATAATATTGGGTTTGGTAGAAGGTTAGATCTGATGGTAGAACATGTTGCTAGTCAAATGCAGTCTGAAGTTGGAAAGAGCTTTGTTAGACTTGAGCTACAAGTCAAGCAAATAGAAGGGTCTATGTGTCTATCTCAAAGCAAAAATGCCGAGAATAATGTTAAGAAGATTGGGATGGAGAGTGAAAGGACACCTGCTCCTACACATTTGAAATATGAAGATGGTGTTTGTGCCATATATCAAACTGAATATATAGCAGCTAGAAGTAGTTGTTCTCAACAGGGTTGGTTGAAACTACTGTTGACTGAATACAACCTGAGTGTTACAACTATGTCCAAAAATCCTATTCAGCACAGTTGGACCAAGCACATTGATTTTTGTCATCACTCTATTAGAGAATTTGTGGAAGACAAAATCATAGCTCTAAAGCATGAAATGCAATTAGCTGACAAATTTGCAAGGGTTTTGGATGATAATCAGTTTGAATGTTTAAGAGGGAAATTGGGGATTTGGATTCTTGTGAAGTTATAGCAATTAAAGTGGAGTGGAAAAGATAATAAAAATATTGCCTGCCCACTTAAAAGAAAGAGCCACATTAATGATAAATCATTACCTAGTATTTGAACTAGTATCTATGCCATTTCCACACGCTACCTCAACACAACCATTTCCATCTTCATCCAACTTCTCAGAAAACCTATGCTATGGCATATAGATTTTTTTTCAAAAGTCCAACAAAATGTCACAACATCCCTCATCCTCAGGATCAAAACCCACTCACAAAGGAAGGACTCCCTCCATGGATTTTTTGGATGAAGATATTCTGGAGGTTATTCCCCTCTCTATCATTCCAGGCGACGTCCCTGGCCCTTCTTCCACAGCTGGAAGTAATCAAGGTAACATTCCTGATAAACCTCCTCATAAGGATGACATGCACTTTACTGATCGTACCATTAGGAACCTAGTAACTAGGTGTAAGAGTCCAATTTTGTCCCTAAGATCCCTCATAGCATCATAACATTGCATTGCATAGCCTCAAGGGTCATTGAGCATCTTGGTCCCTTGCCTTTGGGTGGGACTCCTTGTGAGTGGTTTGACATCACCAAGCATGCTTGAATTGTATATCATTGCTTTTCCCATTTTTATTTACTAACCAAGAGCACAAAAATATGTCACTAACATCTTTTGTTTGTAGCTTGAGCAATCACAAGGTCAAAAGCTTCTGGGAGGTCATTGGTGCAAAGATATTGCCAAGAGAAGATGAAAGCAAGCATGGTAATGGTTCCCAAAGCTCTCATCCATCAAATATGCCTCCCTAGCATCTTAATTCATCATTTTGATCAAAGCAAGTCAAAGGGTTAGAGGTTTGTTTCTCAAGGAAACCCTAATTCATCTGTGCACCACAATGCCTTACTCATGAAGCAACCTCAACCCATGGTCAAATAAAATCAAGGGAAGTTCTTTAATTCATCATTTCATGCATATTTGAAATTATTTGAGTGTCCTCAATCATCAATTCATCTGACTATTTTGAAAATATCTACAACTTTGATGTTGGAGGTTTTTCCATTTGAAGCTTGCATCATCAAAATAGAGGGGCTTGAATGTTGGCCAATTTTAGAAACCTTGCCTTGACATGTTTTGCACATCACACTTTAAACTCAAATTTCATAAATTTCCAAACTCCAAATAAGTTTTTGTCCAACATAACATTTGTTCCTCATACAAATACCTTTCCAACCATTACCCATATGCCTATGGTTGGATTTTCTAAATGGTAATTTTGAAGAGATGATTATTTAGGTACAAATGGAGAGTTCACTTGAAATCTTGCTACATGAGCAATTGCTTTTGCATTTCACATGACCAATTCCATCTGGCTAGTATGCAGAACTCATTTGGCATTGTTTTTGGGCCTTGTGCATGATCATGCAAGCCCATGCAATTAAGCTTCACATGCCATGCACACGGATCCTTTCACACTCTCCTTGCCATTTCCTCTATAAATAGAGACTTCATTCCCTCCATTTCACACGCCTCATTCAACCTGAAATACTGCAAAATTCTCTCCCTAACCATCACTAAAGAAGCAATTGCATTTCTCTCAAAAAAAATTCAGACTAGAATTCAGCTTCATCTGGTTGTATTCTCAGATCTAATGCTTCTAGACCTTCATCATACACTTCATTGAACTTATGTTTTGGTAAAGCAAGCAAGGCAACAAGCTCAAGCTACCAGAATTCAAGTACACACTTCAACTGGTATTTTCTTCGATTCTCCTAATCCTTTGACCTATTGGCTTGGATTTTGTGTTGGCTGAAGTCCTCTCAATGGAGGCATCATGTTTATGCTTTTAATTTTTGAAATTCATGGAGTTCATGATGAACACCAGATTTTTCCATCTCTGATTTCTCATACTATGGAGATCTAGAGGGAAAATGGATGGTACAGGGATGATGTACATCATCCCAGCTTTCTAATGATGTATAGATAACACATTTTGGTTGCCTTTTTAATTTCTGCAATTTGGCCGGAAAATCCAAGATCACCGGAGAAGACGGTGGCTCTTGTGGCTTCATCATCTCCAGTTTAAATCCTGGCCATTGGATCTATTTCCCAGATTGAATCTTAGTCATTGGTTGTTATGACTTCCTATTGTTTCACATGTGCACGCATTGACTGTTGATCACCATAGCCGCGCGCCTTAGGAGCGTGTGATCTGTCAGCTCAATTAATAAGCTCAGATCCAACGCTCCTCCTTTTTTTGCATTTTACAATTTCTGTTTTTATTTTCTTAAATTTCTTTTATTTCAAAAAATCATATCTCTTTCATTTTTTATCCAAAAATTATGGGACCAATTGCATTATTTCCCATATAAATTCTAGTTTCTATTTATGATTTTTAATTTTTTTATTTCATCATTTGATATTTTTTGTGAATTTTCTCTTTTCTGGTTATTTTTAATACATTTTAAATAGCTTTTGATATTCAAAAAATGCAAAAATATTTTCTCAACCTCTTTGAATGATGATAGATCTACGAAAAATATTCTCATCAATTTTTGAATTGATTTGAGATTTATTTGAGATTTTAGTTCAATTAGGTTATTTTTATTCATTTTTAATTGATTAAAAATAGTTTCTGACTTTTAAAAATGCTGAAATTTTTTGTCAAACTTTGTTTAGCCTTGTTGAACTTTGGATAAATCACTTAGACCTTTCAAGGTTGATTTGAAGTGATTTTGATGTTTGACATTTCCATTTATTTTAATTCAAGTTTATTTTTAAGTATTAAGAAATGCCAAAAATATTTTATTCTTTTCTTGACTTCCAATCTTCATCTCACTTCTGTTTTTGATTGTTTGACCTTGACTTTCAATGTTATTGGTCAACATATGAGGATTGGTACATTGTATTTCAATTAATGCACTTTAATTTTGCCATTTCCATTTCTCTTATTTCTCTTCTTCTTCTTCTTCTTCTTCTTCTTCTTTTCTTTTTGATCAATGAGTTGAAGGTTGATAAGTTAGCATTGATTAGGGAAATTTAACCTTCCTTGATTCAAATCTAATTCATCTTGATCAATTGATCAAGTGAGTGGTTTTGCATTACGGATAGGTTGTCTTTTAAGTCATGCAAAAGGCTTAAACCAATACAAGATCAATTTTCTTCTCCTTTTTGGCATGGCAAGTTGTTGGGACTTGGTTCACTAATCAAGACTCCTAACTTGTGTTTGTTGCCTACATTATTATTGACCGGCCTCAGATAGTTGTGACTTCTACATAAGTCCAATTACGATTGCTTAACATAGCGCTAAATTTGCCTTATGACACACTAACTACTAACACTAACTATTGACAATTAACATTTACTTTATGCAATTTACTTTAATGCAATTTACTATTCTTGCACATATTATTCATTTGCTTTTCTCTTTGCTCACTTGAGCACATGTTTATGTTAATGCCATTTGCCTTTTTCTCACTTGAGCATATAATTGTGTATATATTATTATTGTGCTTGTGTTTTGTTTGATTGTTGTAAACCAAAATGCAAAGAAATGGACTTAGTTTCTAGGACTTTCCCTATGCAAAGAAATGGAGAATTGGAATTAGTTTCTAGGACCTTCCTTATGCAAAATTGGAGCAAAAGGATCTTAATGGTGAAGATGGATTAGAAGAACCAAATCTCTAAACTCACTCTTATCCATTCTTGTTTTACTTCATGGAACTTTTGATGTGTGTGCGTTTGTGCTAGGAGTTTCCATTTGAGCTTAATTGGAGGACCGTTGCCATGTTCATCTAAGTAGAAGAAACAAGATACATTGAGGATCTCTTGTGAGACTTGTTTGATTGCTTATACTTTGTTGTTGCTTATTCCAAAGGATGGGAGCTACTTGGGTCATCAATATGATCTCAAGAGAGGAACTCCATTGTGGTTTTGATTCCTTTATCCCTTCTCTTTTTGCTTTTGCTTAGGATTTAGCCATTCTTCTTCTTCTGTCCACTCTAACCCAAGCCAAAACATTTGTGCAAACATTTAACATTTGTTTTCAACATTAGAAACCTAAGCCTTATACTTTTGATTTTCAAACTTTCTTTTCCTAATACTTATTTTGAATTGAACCTTTTAAGTCAACTTTGACTATTTTGTATATACTTCTAATTGGTAAATATAACCCATTTAAATGTGCTTTTTGTGGTTCCAATGGCCACTTTTTTAATCAACTTTTTCATAACCTTTAGCTATTAGGTTTGAGTTATCCTTGAGGTAGATGTTATGCTCACCTATATCCTTAGTGATGGACAATGAGCCTTCCATGCTTATTATAAGGTTAACCCCTCACTAGCATGTTGAAGCTATCCTCACATGGTGGATTTGTGGTTTGGTTGAGTTTTCTCCCTTTGATAACAAAAGACCTTAAGGCTTTTGGACAAATCAATTCACCAACTCATTTTGAGATTTTTTACCCCGAACTACGAGGTTGTTATCCTAATCTTTTTTAAAAGATGGTACGTAGGCAATGGGTTCATCCATTCAAACACAAAATGTAAATAAACTTGTATATTCTCTTCTCATCTCTACAGTCATGTTTGCACAAACAAATTTTTCACAAGACAACAACCTTCACAAGTATGAAAAGGGCTCCCTAGGAGTACCTAGGATGTTTTGGGTGTCTAACACGTTCCCATTGCATAACCAACCCCCTTACCCAGATCTCTGTTTCTTTTACTAGTTTTTGTTAAAACTTTTAGGTTTTTGTTCGCTTTCTAACCATTCCTTTGGATAAATAAAAGTGCAGTGGCGACTCGACTTGTATGGCTTACCTTGGATTTAGTCAATATCTCTAATGGTAACGAATACCCCGCTACAGAAAAGTGGTGACTCTGCTGGGAAAACTTTTTTTTGCCTAGTGGGTTTTGCCAACTTTTCATGCTTGTTGTATTGTATTGTTTGGTGACATATTTTTGTGCAATTTGGGATTACTATATTGTATGTAATGATTGAATTGCTTGAATATTAATTCTTTGTGTGCTTGGTGATCTTTGTGAGATGAGTTCTATACCCGAACTCGAGTGCACTTAGGATAGGAGAATGGCATAGTCTTGTTGACTTGTGTGGAGTTATTCCTTAGCAAGTTGACTTGTAAGTCCATTCACTTGGTGGAGGTCATGTTGGAATCAATAATGTCACACAAGTAAGTTGTGGTTAGACATTACTCTTTCCAATATAGACCTTAGAAGCCAAGGACCTTAGTTTACCAAGCCCATCTTGGCCTATTCTTAGGATTTAGTGCGAAAGTCGTTCAAGTGTAAGATTTGATACGGTTGTTACGCGATACTACACTCATAAGAGTCTCTCTTGAGAATATTTTTGGAATACGGGTATTCGTTTCTCTGATAATATCCGAAAGATGGGATGATGACTATGGGAACCTCTTGTAAAACATGTTTGGCAGGTTTAAACCCTAGTACCTTCCCTTTGGGTGGTTCTTAACCTAAACTCCATGCTCGTGACTTGTAACAAACCCTTGATTCATGGTTGATCCGTTCATATATCCTTAATATCAATGGAACTTGGGTGTTGATAAGGTGTAAACCATAATCAGCCAAAATGGATGCTTGATCCTTGAGTGTGATTGTTGCATTCATGCATTCATGCACTCATTTGTATCCATATCATCAATAATGAAGAAAATTTTCAAGGAACTTAAGGGGTTTATTTGCAAAATTTTCAGACATGGAAAGACAAAGAAGGAATACAAAGAAGTACAGCTTCAGGCAACCGGATCTGAAAGAGTTAAGGAATCAGACATCCTATGTACTAGATCCCTTGGGTTTCAAAGCTCATTTTGGGAACTTCTTCTTCTTCTAACTACTCAGGTGGATGAAGGGTTGATGAGTGTGTTGGTGAAGTTTTATGACCCTTTGTACCGTTGCTTCACGTTTCCGGACTTTCAGCTTTTGCCTACCCTTGAGGAGTATGCTTACCTTGTGGGTATACCTATCCTGGATCAGTTGCCGTTCAGTGGCTTGGAGAGTATTCCTACTTCTCAAGAGATAGCTGACATGTTGCACATAGATGAATCCCAGGTTGGTGCTCATATGACTACCAAAGGTGGAATTCAAGGTCTCCCTTCTGAGTTCCTCATTGCTCAAGCTACTGTTTATGGGAAGGCCATGAGTGAGGACGCCTTTGAGGCCATATTTGTACTTCTTATCCATGGGTTAGTGTTGTTCCCCAACATCGACAAGTTTGTGGATGTCAATGCTATTAGGATCTTTTTTACTCATAATCTCGTTCCGACTCTGTTGGGTGATGCTTATTTTTCTTTGCATATGAGGAATGTAAAGGGTGGTGGCGCCATTGTGTGCTGTTTGCCTATGTTGTATAAGTGTTTTATTTCTCACTTACCTCAGACGGCCACTTTCAAGGAGAACAAGGGATGTCTACGGTGGTCCACGAGACTCATGTCTCTCACTAATGATGATATCTCTTGGTATAACCGTGTGTATGATGGTGTGCAGATTATCGACTCTTGTGGTGAATTCTCCAATGTACCTCTTCTTGGTACATGTGGTGGGATCAACTACAACCCTGTTTTAGCACGTCGTCAGCTTGGGTTCCCCCTAAAGGATAAACCTAATAACATTCTGTTAGAGGGTGTGTTCTTTTAGGAGGGTAAAGATCCCCAAGGCTTCAAAGCTAGGATGGTCTGCGCTTGGCACAAGGTTCATAAGAAAGGAAGGAAGGAGTTAGGTCCTAAGAATTGCATCGCTTTGGGGCCTTACACTACTTGGGTAAGGAAGAGAGCGTCTGAGTATCTAATGCCTTACGAGTATCCGAGACCTACACCTATGATTTTGGCTGGGCCTTCAACCCTCCCTAATCAAGGAGTAGAGGAGTTGAGAGACGAAGACCTATCACGTGCCTGGATCCGTGAACGTGAAGAGTTGCTTCAGCAGATTAAGGAGAAGGACGCTTTGATAGAGTTCCTTGAGCATCAGGTTATTGATGATCCTAATGATGCATGGACTTCTCTACTTCCTCAGTCTTCCCGGTTTTGGAAGAGGAAGTACGATCGACTCGCCAAAGAGAAGGCGGATATGGAGGCAGCTTATGAGGAGGAAGTAAAGAGGCTTCGTGCATCTTATCTTCCTGTGTCCCGAGCATTAGGTGATTGTTTCTAAGGGATCCATAGGATGATTATTTTCCTTTCCTCTTGTACATGATTAACAATGTTGTACTTCTTTTCCCTGATATCATTTTATGAAGATATTTCTATATGCGATAAATGTTAAATGATTCAAAATTTGCAAGTAAAACCCCAGAGTTCCTTTGAAATATAAAAACAAATCATGTGCACAAGCATTGCATGCATCATATGCATAAGCAGGTTTTGTTTCTGGCCTCTTGTCCTGTGGTCTAATTTTGTGCTCTTCATTTATTTTGAAGACAAGCTGACTCACCGGTACTACACTAGAGCCAACGCTTCAAGACTAATGGATCAACTAGAGCAAGAGAACCGTGAACTCAAGGAGGAAGTAGCCAGACTGAGCGCTTTGATGGAATCATTCTTGGCTGCCTAGAGCCAGTCTTCTCCGATGCCTTCAACTCCTCCCCAGAGGACAGTTATCTCAGAGATCGTCTCTTCAACTATTCCTGCAGCCAGTACACACTTTGCTCCTGCAGCCATGCCAACCGGGTTCCCGTGGGGGATGCCTCCCAACTTTATGCCCGAGGGTCCTGCGCCCACTTTTGCTCCTATGCCGACATCTAGCCCGGTCCTTGTTGTTCCTCCTCCTGTTGTGCATACTCTTCCCAGGGTAGACGACACCATCTATCATTCTGAGCCATTTGAGGGCCCAAATGTCTATGATAAGATGGACGCTATAAACGATAAATTTCTTGAGCTTCGCAAGGATTGAAGACTCTTAGAGGAAAGGATCTTTTTGGCAAGTCTGTTGCCGATCTCTGCTTAGTTCCCAACGTGAAGATTCCTGTGAAGTTCAAGGTCCCTGACTTTGAAAAGTACAAAGGAAACACTTGTCCTCTCAGTCACCTGGTCATGTATGCCAGGAAGATGTCTACTCAAACTGATAACGACAAGTTGCTCATCCACTACTTTCAGGACAATTTGTCTGGTGCTGCCCTGAGATGGTACATGGGCTTAGACAGTGCGAACATCCGATCCTTCAACGACCTTGGCGAGGCCTTCGTCAAGCAGTACAAGTACAACATGGATATGGCTCTCGATAGGGATCAGCTAAGGGCCATGTCTCAGAAGGACAAAGAAACATTTAAAGAGTATGCCCAGAGGTGGCGAGAGGTGGCAGCACAGATCGTGCCTCTGCTAGAAGAGAAGGAAATGACCAAGATCTTTCTGAAGACCTTGAGTTTATTCTATTATGAGTGGATGATTGCTAGCGTTCCTTCTGATTTTACCGAGATGGTGAATGTGGGGATGCGTTTAGAAGAAGGGGTTAGAGAAGGATGTCTAACAAGAGAAGAAGGCTCTTCTGCCAAACGTTATGGGCGTTTGTAAAGAAGAAAGATGGAGAGGCACATGCTGTGACCTCCCATATGAAACCAAGAAGACCCTCTGCGAGGAGGAAGATCGTGCGTCCCGCCGGTAACCAGCACCGGGTGGCTCATATAGCACCTGTTTTCAGAGACAATCAACAGTATCACCAACATAACAACAATCAGCAACCACCTCAGCAATATCAGCAACAACAGCACCGTCCGCAACAGCAGGCCTACCAGCCTCGAAACAGTAATCAAACCAGCACGAGTTACGAGAGGAAAAAGGTCACCTTTAATCCTATTCCGATGACGTACGCAAAGTTATACCCTTCTTTAATAGAGAGGAAGTTGATTACTCTGAGAGACCCACCGGCCATACCAGCTAACCCCCAGTGGTGGTATAAGCCCGAATTGCATTGTTTTTATCATTCTGGTGCTCCCCGCCACGACGTGGAGAATTGCTATCCTTTGAAGACCAAGGTTCAAGACCTTGTGAGGTGTAGCGTTCTGTGTTTCGAGGACGTAGGTCCTAACGTGAAGAAGAACCCATTGCCCGAGCATGGGAAATCTGTTAACATGGTCCAGGGTTGCCCTGGCAAGTACAAGGTCAAATATGTCAGTCATATCCGACAGTCCCTGGTCGAGATGCATCATTTGCTATGTGATTACAATCACTATGAGCACGACCATGATAGATGCCAAGTCTGCTCTGTTAATCGATTGGGTTGTCGCCAGGTGCGTAAGGATCTTCAGGAAATACTGGATGAAGGAGTCATTGAGATTCTTCAGAATAGGAATGTTGACGAAGATGAACCTGAGGTCAACGTGATTTCTCCAGTATTCCGGATAACCGAACCTGTTATTATCAAATATGATGGTAGCAAGCAGAAGGTTTCACCTTCTCTGATCATTAAGCCTACCGGTCCTGTGCCATACTCTTCCGAAAAAGCAGTTCCCTTTCGTTACAACGCTGTTGCTGTAGAAGGAGAGAAAGAAGTGCCTTTGCCTTCTTCATCTGTGGTGAACATCGCTGATGTAAGTGGTTTGACCCGCAGCGGTCGTGTATTTTCAGCACCACATAAACCTCAAGCTAATGCTGATTTTGTTGAACGCCCGATTGGGAATGCGGTGAATTCTCCGAATCCGACACTTGCTGTTAAACCCTCCTCTGTCCTAAAAACTCCTACTTCTGTTGGCCCTAGTGGCAATGAGAAAGAAGATTGTGATGAGATGCTGAGGCTCATCAAGAAGAGTGAGTACAATGTTGTAGACAAGCTTCTACAAACGCCATCCAAGATATCCGTGTTATCATTACTTATGAATTCAGAACCATATAGAGAGGCTCTGCAGAAAGTTTTGGATGTGGCATATGTAGATCATGATGTCACTATAGAGCAATTCAATAGCATTGTTGCAAACATTACCGCTTGTAACAATTTCAGTTTCTGTGACTCTGATCTTCCTGAGGAGGGAAGAGACCACAACTTGGCATTACACATCTCCATGAACTGTAAAGACGACGCCATGTCCAATTTGCTGGTGGACACTGGGTCATCCTTGAATGTATTGCTGAAGTCCACTCTCTCGAAACTAGCATATCAAGGGCCTCCCATGAGGCAGAGTGGAGTAGTTGTGAAGGCCTTCGATGGGTCGCGTAAAACTGTGATTGGGGAAGTTGATCTCCCAATCAAAATTGGACCAAGTGATTTCCAGATTACCTTCCAGGTTATGGACATTCACCCATCGTACAGTTGTCTCTTAGGCAGACCATGGATTCACGTGGCTGGCGTCGTGACATCCACCCTACACCAGAAGCTGAAATTTGTGAAGAATAAGAAACTAGTAGTGGTAGGCGGAGAAAAGGCTCTCCTGGTTAGCCACTTGTCTTCCTTCTCGTATATAGATGCTGAGGATGAAGTTGGAACTCCTTTCTAAGCTTTATCTATAGCTGAGCATGTTGAGACGAGAACTCCTTCATTTGCTTCCTACAAAGATACGAAGTTGGCCATCGAGTGTGGTGCGACTACTGGTTTAGGAAAATTGATCGAGCTAGAAGACAATAAGTCCCGGGCTGGCATTGGCTTTTCTTCAAGGGTCTTCAACGCGCAAGGGTTATTCAAGAGTGGAGGTTTCATCCACACTGGTCAGGATGAAGAAGCTGCTGCTGTCTTGGAAGAGGATGCAGAGGATTCAGACAATTTCATCATCCCTGGAGGGATCTGCAACAATTGGGTCGCTGTGGATATTCCTACAGTTATCCACAAGTCAACGTAATGATCACTTTGTTTAAAAACCCTTCTCCCATGCGAAAAGGAGGAGTGATGACATTGTTGGCAACATAAATACAATGATATTTTCATTCAATAAATTCATGTTAAATGTTTGTTTTTCCAATTATTTTCCCTTTTCGCTTTTTGCATGAAATTGGTGATCACATAAAACCCTAAAAATAGAATAAAATCAATCTTTTCATTTGCATAATGATTTGCCTTGTTTGAATTCTAAAGCTTTTCATATCCAAAATCATTATGTAGGTTGATTTCTAGAACCATTGAACATAATGACCCAACACCATCTCCCAATTTTGAATACCCTGTATTTGAGGCAGAGGAAGATGATGTTGAAGAAATTCCTGATGAGATCACCCGGCTACTTGAGCATGAAGAGAAAATCATTCAGCCACATCTTGAGAATCTGGAAACAGTCAACTTGGGGTCTGAAGATTGTGTGCGAGAGGTAAAGATTGGGGCACTCCTGGAAGAATCTGTTAAGAAGGGGTTGATTGAATTGCTACGAGAATATGCCGATATTTTCGCCTGGTCATATGAAGACATGCCTGGTCTAGATACTGATATTGTGCAACATTTCCTGCCTTTAAAACCTGAGTGCGTGCCTATGAAGCAGAAGCTCAGAAGAACTCATCCTGATATGGCAGTGAAGATCAAAGAGGAAGTTCAGAAGCAATATCCTCAATGGGTGGCCAATATTGTGCCCGTGCCTAAGAAAGATGGAAAAGTCCGGATGTGTGTGGATTATAGAGATTCGAATAAAGCTAGTCCGAAAGATGATTTCCCCTTACCACATATTGATATGTTGGTAGACAATACAGCTAAATTCAAAGTCTTCTCATTTATTGACGGATTTTCCGGATATAATCAGATCAAGATGGAACCCGAGGATATGGAGAAGACAACATTCATCACACCTTGGGGAACATTCTGTTATCGAGTGATACCCTTCGGTTAGAAGAACGCCGGAGCCACGTATCAACGAGCTATGACTACCTTGTTTCATGATATGATGCACAAGGAGATTGAGGTATATGTTGATGATATGATTGCTAAGTCAAGAACGGAAGTTGAACATGTAGAGCACCTGTTGAAGCTTTTTCAGCGTCTGAGGAAGTTTAAGCTTCGTCTGAATCCCAACAAGTGTACATTTGGAGTCCTTCTGGAAAATTATTGGGCTTTATCGGCAGTAAAAGAGGTATTGAGGTTGATCCTGCAAAGGTCAAAGCAATACAAGAGATGCCTGCGCCCAAAACTGAGAAGCAAGTCCGAGGTTTTCTTGGCCGCTTGAATTACATTTCCAGATTCATATCCCACATGACTGCCACATGTGCGCCGATATTTAAGCTCCTCCGGAAAAATAAGTCTCATGATTGGACCGAGGATTGCCAAAAAGCCTTTGATAATATTAAAGAGTATCTGTCTGAGCCTCCTTATATCCTTGGTCACACAGCTGGCTTATGCTTATGAGGTTAACAGTTAGTCCTTTTACTAACAATACATCACTCAATTTTGGAGCTTCTGGACAGTCCAGCTTCCCAACACCCATGACTTCTCTTTTAGTTCCATCACTTAATGTCACAGACTTGGTGTTAGAGGGATGTAGATTCACCACTAGGTAGTTCATCCCAGTCATATGCCTTGAGCAGCCACTATCAAGGTACCAATCTTGTCTGATATGTCCCCTTGAAGAGGTGTGAGCAAGGTTAGCAACACACTTTTGATTCTCAGGTGAGAAGTGCATCTTAGATGCCAGCTGCTTAGGATTGACCTGAGGTGTCTGCTTAGCCGCCCATGTTGGTCTCTTAATGGGGGCATTATGAGTAGACACCTTTTTCTTGGGCCTACCTTGAGAGGTCTGGTTTGGGTAACCATGCAGCCGGTAGCAGAATGGTTTTATGTGACCGAATCTACCACAATAATGACATTTCCATCTCTTGAATTTCTTCTTCTGATGATTGTTCATTCTGGTTCCTCGATGTTGTGACTTTGGATGAGACTTCCCTTTGGATTTCTGAACATTAGCCTTTGGGCGTTTGCGTTCAGTTGAGGATCTTTTCCCAAAGCCTAAACCAGATGTGTTTCCAGACTTCTGTCCTGTCTTCAGGATTTCTTCCATGGTGTCAGATCCCTTATTCAACATCTTGATGGATTTGGTCATTTGGTCTAGCTTAGAGATCAGCAACGAAATCTCACCCTTCAGACCCTCTATGACTTTCAGCTGCTCTAGTTTTTCAGCTTCTAGTTCTTTGATGAGTTTCTTATGCTTTTCTCCTTGGATGCAAACTTCTGCACTTTTAACACATAATTCTTTATATGAGGCAGCAAGCTCATCCAATGTGAGTTCATCTCCACTTGAGTTATCCTCTGAGGCACAAACACTGGTTAGAGCAGTGACTTGTTTGGCCGATTCTCCTTCAGATTCACTCTCAGTGTCTTCTTCTGACCAGTTGACAGATAGCCCTTTCCTTTGCCTCATGAGAAGGATAGGGCAGTCAGCCTTACTATGACCATATCCTTCACATCCATGGCACTGGATTCCCTTGCCTTGGTTGGCCTTTTCTTCATGAGTTGATCTTTTCTTTATGTCAGACGGGATGTTCTTGACATTAGATCTACCCTGTTGATCAACTTTCTTTATGAGCATGTTGAACTGTCTCCCAAGCATGGCTAAGGCTTCTGATATACTTTCATCACCTCCAGTATATCCTTCTCCTATAAAGGCTATGCGTTTCTTCTTCTCAGCATATTCACCTAAGCCCATTTCAAAGGTTTGGAGAGAACCAATGAGCTCATCTACCTTCATATTGCTGATGTCCTGAGCCTCCTCTATGGCAGTGACCTTCATAGCAAACCTCTTAGGCAAGGACCTGAGAATCTTTCTTACAAGTTTCTCTTCAGTCATTTTCTCACCTAGTCCACCAGAGGTGTTTGCAATTTCAAGAATATTCATGTGAAAGTCATGAATAGTCTCCTCCTCTTTCATCCTCAGATTTTCAAACTTGGTTGTCAACATCTGAAGTTTGGACATCTTCACCTTGGAAGTACCTTCATGAGTTACCTTGAGGGTATCCCAAACTTCCTTAGCTAGTTCACAATGGTGCACCAGCCTGAAGATGTTCTTAGTGATTCCATTGAACAGCGCATTCAAGGCTTTGGAGTTTCCAAGAGCTAATGCCTCTTGTTCCTTGTCCCAATCTTCTTCGGGAATCTGCACACTGACTCCATCTTCACCAGTCCTCGTTGGATGTTCCCATCCCTTGTTAACAGCTCTCCAGACTTTGCTGTCTAGAGACCTTAAGAAGGCTATCATGCGAGGCTTCCAGTCATCATAATTAGATCCATCCAACATGGGTGGTCTGTTTGAGTGTCCTAAATCCTTGTCCATGGTACTAGAAAGTAACTTCCCTAGATCTCACCCAGAACTTCACAGGCAGGGTGCCTGCTCTGATGCCAATTGAAATTCTAGTTATCAGACTTTGGATGTCACACTGGTTGTTATGACATCCAATTCTGCACAGACAGGGATTATGCAGAACTTAATAGTAAGTGCAGTAAATAACACAAGTAATTGTTCACCCAGTTCAGTCCAACATGACCTACATCTGGGGGCTACCAAGCCAGGGAGGAAATCCACTATTAGTAGTATCAATTCAAAGCTAAACTCACCCGTTTACAACTTATCACTTAATCCCTACCCAATGCAATTTCAATCTTAACCTAAGATCAGAGTTCCTACTCACTCCCCCTCAATCACCTCAGTGATATTAAAGACACTTTGAAGTCACACTTCAAAAACAACTCTTGATTATGCTTCACAGCTTAAATCAAGATACACAGCACTCACGCTTAAAAGCTTTGAGTGACACAACACTTACAACTCAATGAACACCCTATGCCAAAGCAATCATCTACTTGATAATGGCTTGGCTTACAAGATACGTCTAATACAAGACACACAAAATACAGCAGTGAAGTATAATGGACACACTGACTCTTCACGCTTCAAAATCCCCAAGACTGAATGAAGGAATGCCTTCCTTTTTATATTGCAGCACCTGGGCTTTTGCACCTGTATTTTCCTGAATTTTAAGTCACACAAGTTCCCTCAAATTCAACATTTAGGTTGCTAACAAATAGGCTATTTGTTAGGTTCATTGAATGTAGCTTGGTTGTTGATTTCCTGGATTTTCTCTCAGCTGTTGAATCCCTAAAGAATAGCCTGAGAAAAAGCTGAAACAGAAAACTGAACAACCTACAATTTAGCATATGCTGTCAGGCACGAATGTCACGACATTCAGCTTGACATCAAGGTCCATATGCTGAGTCTGTTTTTCTAGAAAACAGACTGTACAATTTGCTGACCTGTATATGATCAAACTGACCATACTACAGTAACAGCTTACATTAGTAAATGTCAAAGTGTCCAACTTAACATTTACACATTTGGCCTTAAGTTAGTTCTGTTATTCTCTTGAAGAACAAACTAAGTTATATGCTGAAGTATAGCAGAACACCACTCTGCCTAATCTTCACCAGCTGCTGTTAATGATGAATGTCACAACATCCAGTTTGACATTCAGTCAGTAGGCCTTATGCCAGGTCTGGTTCTTCCTTGATAACCAGACTGCAAATGAATACTAAGTTCTAACAGAACTTCTGTTCCTTAGTATCTGTTGACAGGAATGAATGTCACAGCATTCAATAGTCCTGTGTTAGCTAGTCCTGCAGTAACTACAATGTAGTCACACTTACATGTCATGACATCAGTCAAGACATTAGTGTTTTACCATATAATGCAGCCAATTAAACACCTACAACCTTAAATAGGGGCATCTGTAAGACCCCAATTTTTTCCCTAAGATTCCTCATAGCATCATAACATTGCATTGCATAGCCTCAAGGATCATTGAGCATCTTGGTCCCTTGCCTTTGGGTGGGACTCCTTGTGAGTGGTTTGACATCACCAAGCATGCTTGAATTATATATCATTGCTTTTCCCATTTTTATTTACTAACCAAGAGCACAAAAATATGTCACTAACATCTTTTGTTTGTAGCTTGAGCAATCACAAGGTCAAAAGCTTCTGGGAGGTCATTGGTGCAAAGATATTGCCAAGAGAAGATGAAAGCAACCATGGTACTGGTTCGCAAAGCTCTCATCCATTAAATATGCCTCCCTAGCATCTTAATTCATCATTTTGATCAAAGCATGTCAAAGGGTTGGAGGTTTGTTTCTCAAGGAAAGCCTAATTCATCTGTGCACCACAATGCCTTACTCATGAAGCAACCTCAACCCATGGTCAAATACAATCAATGGAAGTTCTTTAATTCATCATTTCATGAATATTTGAACTTATTTGAGTTTCCTCAATAATCAATTCATCAAGATATGAGGCATGGACTTGAGAAGTTGATCAGTCAATTCATCTAACTATTTTGAAATACACTGAGACCTAACTTTTTATGTGTTGGTCAAATGGAGATGGTTCCAAAAGCAAAAATATTATTAAGGACAATATGAACAACTTTCATTTTCATCAAAGTTTGATTTGAAGCTTGGAAAACCATCTTCCATTCCAATACATTATAGGTCATTTTAACTGAAACCCTAATTTTGATTCAACTTCCCAAGAACATAACTCACTCATCCTTTATGATTTTGAGGTGGGATCAAATGCATTGGAACGTTTAGGATGTCTACTTCAAATGTTATGTTGAACAAAATTTCAAACTCTCAAAGGAAATATATGTGATAATGCAAGACATTATAGGTCTTTTTGGGTCAAAGGCATTAAAAGTCAAAAAAGTCCAACTTCAAGTGCCCATAACGCTTTCATCAAAAATCCAAATGATGCAAAATTTAAGTCCATTTTGATTGTCTTGAAAAGGTCTACAACTTCGATGTTAGAGGTGTTTCTATTTGAAGCTTGCATCATCAAAATAGAGGGGCTTGAAAGTTGGCCAATTTTAGAAACCTTGCCTTGACATGTTTTGCACATCACACTTTAAACTCAAATTTCATACATTTCCACACTCCAAATGAGTTTTTGTCCAACATAACATTTGTTCCTCATACAAAGACCTTTCCAACCATTACCAATATGCCTATGATTGGATTTTCTAAATGGTACTTTCAAAGAGATGATTGTTTAGGTACAAATGGAGAATTCACTTGAAATCTTGCTACATGAGAAATTGCCTTTGCATTTCACACGTCCAAATCCATATGGCTAGTGTGCAGAACTCATTTGGCATTGTTTTTGGGCCTTGTGCATGATCATGCAAGCCCATGCAATGAAGCTTCACATGCCATGCACACAGATCCTTTCACACTCTCCTTGCCATTTCCTCTATAAATAGAGACTTCATTCCCTCCATTTCACACGCCTCATTCAACCTGAAATGCTGCAGAATTCTCTCCCTAACCATCACTAAAGAAGCAATTGCATTTCTCTCAAAAAAAATTTAGATCTAGTATTCAGCTTCATCTGGTTGTATTCTCATATCTAATGCTTTTAGACCTTTATCATACACGTCATTGAACTTCTGTTTTGGTAAAGCAAGCAAGGCAACAAGCTCAAGCTACCAGAATTCAAGTACACACTTCAACTGGTATTTTCTTTGATTCTCCTAATCCTTTGACCTATTGGCTTGGATTTTGTGTTGGCTGAAGTCCTCTCAATGGAGGCATCATGTTTATGCTTTTAATTTTTCAAATTCATGGAGTTCATGATGAACACCAGATTTTTCCATCTCTGATTTCTCATACTATGGAGATCTAGAGGGAAAATGGATGGTACAGGGATGATGTACATCGTCCTAGCTTTCTAATGATGTATAGATCGCACGTTTTGGTTGCCTTTTTAATTTCTGCAATTTGGCCGGAAAATCCAAGCTCACCGGAGAAGACGGTGCCTCCGGTGGCTTCATCATCTCTAGTTTAAATCCTGGCCATTGGATCTATTTCCCAGATTGAATCTTAGCCATTGTTTGTTATGACTTCCTATTGTTTCACATGTGCACGCATTGACTGTGGATCACCATAGGCGCACGCCTTAGGAGCGTGTGATCTGCCAGCTCAATTAATGAGCTCAGATCCAACGCTTTTATAATTTCTGTTTTTATTTTCTTAAATTCCTTTTATTTCAAAAAATCATATCTCTTTCATTTTTTATCCAAAAATTATGGGACCAATTGCATTATTTCCCAAATAAATTCTAGTTTCTATTTCTGATTTTTAATTTTTTTATTTCATCATTTGATATTTTTTGTGAATTTTCACTTTTCTGGTTATTTTTAGTTCATTTTAAATAGCTTTTGATATTCAAAAAATGCAAAAATATTTTCTCAACCTCTTTGAATGATGATAGATCTATGAGAAATATTCTCATCAATTTTTGAATTGATTTGAGATTTATTTGAGATTTTAGTTCAATTAGAATATTTTTATTCATTTTTAATTGATTAAAATTAGTTTCTGACTTTTAAAAATGCTGAAAGTTTTTGTCAAACTTTGTTTGACCTTGTTGAACTTAGGATAAATCACTTAGACCTTTCAAGGTTGATTTGAAGTGATTTTGAAGTTTGACCTTTCCATTTATTTTAATTCAAGTTTATTTTTAGGTATTAAAAAATGCCAAAAATATTTTATTCTTTTCTTGACTTCCAATCTTCATCTCACTTCTGTTTTTGATTGTTTGACCTTGGCTTTCAATGTTATTGGTCAACATATGAGGATTGGTACATTGTATTTCAATTAATGCACTTTAATTTTGCCATTTCCATTTCTCTTATTTCTCTTCTTCTTCTTCTTCTTCTTTTCTTTTTGATCAATGAGTTGAAGGTTGATAAGTTAGCATTGATTAGGGAGATTTAACCTTCCTTTATTCAAATCTAATTAATCTTGATCAATTGATCAAGTCAGTGGCATTGCATTAAGGATAGGTTGTCTTTTAAGTCATGCAAAAGGTTTAAACCAATACAAGATCAATTTTCTTCTCCTTTTTGGCATGGCAAGTTGTTGGGACTTGGTTCACTAATCAAGACTCCTAACTTGTGTTTGTTGCCTACATTATTATTGACCGGCCTCAGATAGTTGTGGCTTCTACATAAGTCCAATTACGATTGCTTAACATAGCACTAAATTTGCCTTATGGCACACTAACTACTAACACTAACTATTGACAATTAACATTTACTTTATGCAATTTACTTTAATGCAATTTACTATTCTTGCACATATTATTCATTTGCTTTTCTCTTTGCTCACTTGAGCACATGTTTATATTAATGCCATTTGCCTTTTGCTCACTTGAGCATTTAATTGTGTATATATTATTATTGTGCTTGTGTTTTGTTTGATTGTTGTGAACCAAAATGCAAAGAAATGGACTTAGTTTCTAGGACTTTCCCTATGCAAAGAAATGGAGAATTGGACTTAGTTTCTAGGACCTTCCTTATGCAAAATTGGAGCAAAAGGATCTTAATGGTGAAGATGGATTAGAAGAACCAAATCTCTAAACTCACTCTTGTCCATTCTTGTTTTACTTCATGGAACTTTTGATGTGTGTGCTTTTGTGCTAGGTGTTTCCATTTGAGCTTAATTGGAGGACCATTGCCATGTTAATCTATGTGGAAGAAACAAGATACATTGCGGATCTCTTGTGAGACTTGTTTGATTGCTTATACTTTGTGGTTGCTTATTCCAAAGGATGGGAGCTACGTGGATCATCAATATGATCTCAAGAGAGGAACTCCATTGTGGTTTTGATTCCTTTATCCCTTCTCTTTTTGCTTTTGCTTAGGATTTAGCCATTCTTCTTCTTCTCTCCACTCTAACCCAAGCCAAAACTTTTGTGCGAACATTTAACATTTGTTTCCAACATTAGAAACCTAAGCCTTATGCTTTTGATTTTCAAACTTTCTTTTCCTAATACTTATTTTGAATTGAACCTTTTAAGTCAACTCTGACCATTTTGTATATACTTCTAATTGGTAAATATAACCCATTTAAATGTGCTTTTTGTGGTTCCAATGGCCACTTTCTTAATCAAATTTTTCATAACCTTTAGCTATTAGGTTTGAGTTATCCTTGAGGTAGATGTAATGCTCACCTATATCCTTAGTGATGGACAATGATTCTTCCATGCTTATTATAGGGTTAACCCCTCACTAGCATGTTGAAGCTATCCTCACATGGTGGATTTGTGGTTTGGTTGAGTTTTCTCCCTTTGATAACAAAAGACCTTAAGGCTTTTGGACCAATCAATTCACCAACTCATTTTGAGATTTTTTACCCTGAACTACGAGGTTTTTATCCTAATCTTTTTTAAAAGATGGTACGTAGGCAATGGGTTCATCCATTCAAACACAAAATGTAAATAAACTTGTATATTCTCTTCTCATCTCTGCAGTCATGTTTGCACAAACAAATTTTTCACAAGACAACAACCTTCACAAGTATGAAAAGGGCTCCCTAGGAGTACCTAGGATGTTTTGGGTGCCTAACACCTTCCCATTGCATAACCAACCCCCTTACCCAGATCTTTGTTTCTTTTACTAGTTTTTGTTAAAACTTTTAGGTTTTTGTTCGCTTTCTAACCATTCCTTTGGATAAATAGAAGTGCAGTGGCGACTCGACTTGTATGGCTTACCTTGGATTTAGTCAATATCTCTAATGGTAACGAATACCCCGCTACACTAGGATTCTAAACGAATACCCCTCACCTGAGGTGGAACCCCAAACTGAGAAAGATGATGATTCATCCAGATCAGAGAAAGAAGTGGCTGCTGAGGGATTATGCTCTCTAGGTAAAACCTTGCCTAGTAAGAAACCAGCAGATGGTTCTCATGAAACTGCTGAGAATGTTGTTAATCTGGAGGAAGAAAGTTCTGAGGAAGAAGATGACACCTTGGTCACTCATGTGAAACCAAGTGTAGCTAAGAAATTGAAGACCAGAACAGGGAAGATTGTGGCTGAGATGTTGACAACCAGAACTAGGAAGAAGACTGTTGGTGTAGGACCCTCCAAATCATGGAGTAAAGTTGAGGTTAAGAAGAGGAAAGTCAGAGAGAGTTCTGACTCTGAAGAGGATATCCAAGACAATGTCCCAGACATCTCTCCTGCTAAAAGGCAGGCTGTTAAAAAGTCCCCAGCCAATGTGGCAGCTGTGCACTTAGACAACATCTCTTTCCATCTGGAAGATGGTGCTGCCAAGTGGAAGTTTGTCATTCAAAGGAGGGTTGCTGTTGAAAGGGAGCTGGGAAAGGAGGCTGTAGAAGTGACGGAAGTGATGGAATTGATCAAGAATGTTGGTTTGATGAAAACTGTTGTTGCTTTGCCCCAATGTTTTGAAGGGTTAGTGAAAGAGTTTGTTGTGAATATCCTAGAGGATATTTCTGAAAAGGGTAGCAAGGAATTCTGCAAGGTCTTTGTAAGAGGTAGATGTGTGAGGTTCTCCCCAACCATAATCAACAAGTTCCTAGGGAGAGGAACTGAAGGAGGTGTGGATTTAGAGGCTACAGACAATGAATTCTATAGGACTATTACTGTTGGCCAAGTTAAGGAAACTCCTAGTAAGAAGCATCTATCAGCTGGCAAGTTAACTGTCAAAAATGCCATCTTGCATAAGATTGGTTCAGCCAACTGGGTGCCAACTAATCATATCTCAACCATCTCTAATGGTTTTGGAAGAATCATTTATGCTATTGGAATCAGGCTAAACTTTGACTTTGGAAGGTTTATGTTTGAACAGATTGTTAAACATGCCTCCACTAATGCAGTAAAGCTGCCTATTGCCTTTCCATCTATCATCTGTGGAATTATCTGAAGCCAGCAATCAGGCATTCTTAACACAAGTGATATTCCCAGCAGAAGGAAGCCTCCACTATCCATTCACTACAAATTGTTGGAAGGAAGCCATGTCAATGATGTTGTCATGACATTTACAAGGAAGGAGCCTGCCTCTCAAAGTAGCTTGATTGATCAATTGAAGGAAACTTGTAAGGAGCTAGATACTGGTATTAGGGTTGCCAAGACAAGGAAAGAAGCTTTGGAGGTTCTTATTAGTAGTTTAGAGAAGGAAGAGATGGATAAGGCTGGTGAAACCAAGGATTCAGATGCCAATACCTCAAGTGAGAGGTCAAATGCTCAATCTAGTGCCAGTTCGGATTCTAAAGGTGAAGATGATGATACTTCATCCGACTGAGTGGTAATGGTTCCCCTTGTTATGAAGACTGTGTGTGTTGTGTGATGTTATAAAGACTGGTCCCCCTGTTGTTTTGGCTGCTCTAGATGCTGGATGTTTTATTGTTTTTTTTTGGAATGTTTGTAATTTGTGGCAGTCCTTACTAATGCCTTGATGTAATATTTGGGCTCTTAATAATTTCCATGGATTTCTAATTATCTCAGCTATCACAGCTGTGTATAATTATGGTTTGTATCTCCTAACAATTATGTTTTAACATTTTATATGTTATAACATCTGTTGTGACATTCTCTGCTAGGCTGATTTACATTTATTTTGTCTAATTGGTCACCTTTTGTCTATTTTGACTAAAAAGGGGGAGAAGTGATTATGTGGAGCAGTTAAATATGTGGAGTTGTGTAGAGATATATGTGTTGGTGTAGCTGAACAGATGAACAACTATTGTTAAAGGAGATGTGTTTGATGTAAGATAGAATGTTGTTCTATTTACAGATGTTGGAGGAGATGTCTGATGTGGTGCACAGGTGATGTTGAAGCAGATGTCAGAGGGTGACTCTGATTGTTACAGGTGTTATTTTACAGGTGTTGTTGTTGTTAAAGGAGATGTCTGTGTTGTACAGACTTAGGGGGAGAAGAAGTACCCTTGTGCATTTGTGTGTTTTACTAGTTGCTATTCTAGCTAGTAATTTTGTTTGCTTCTGCTGCTGCTTAAACTGTTGTTATGTTGTTTAACTGCTGATGTGTTTTTCTTGTGAACAAAATGGACAGATATATGTTTTAGCCAAAATTTGCCAAAGGGGGAGTTTGTTGCTTCTAAGTGTTGGCAGCAATTTTGGTAAAACAAAGAGTGTTCACAAGATGTTGCATGTGATGTCTTAACATAAGATATCTATGTACCTGCTGGAGTTTAAAAATATAATTATGCAGGATTGTTTCAGGATGTCATACACAATGTCATGACATCTGATAATATGTACCTGTTGGATATTTAAAATGGAATTATGCAGGATTGTTCCAGGATGTCAGACCCGATGCCATGACATCTATACACAAAACATTCAGGGTGAATGTTATGTGTTGTGTGATTGCGCATTTAATGGCAATCTATGTATGATTGAAGATCTGCTTTGCAAACGCATTCAATCATTAATTACAATCTAATTTACGTGTTTTCCAAAGAGATCTAATCAGCTGTCATGAGAAGATTTAATTGGAAAATAGTTTTAGGGTTTTCAAGATGTCCAAGCCCGGCTGAATGCTTCTATAAAGAGGACATGGAAAACCTGATTTGATACACAACCAATACTTAGCGAAATATTGAGAGAGAATAAGGCTTGTGTCTTGTTTAGTCGTGTGACTTGTAAGCCATTCAATTCATCTATAGATGATTGAATTGGTCTGATTTGTGAGTTGTAATTTGTCACTTTAAGCTTTTAAGCATGAGTGTGTGTCTACTTGATTGAAGTTATTAAGTAAGATCAAGTGTGTGTCTACTTGATTGAAGTTGCTAAGAAAAATCAAGTGTGTGTCTTTGAAGAGTGTCTTATTTTCATAAGGAATTGTTGTTTAAAATCATAGGTGTGATTGAGGGGGAGTGAGTGGGTTCTCATATCTAAGAGTGCTTAGGTAGAAATCACACGGGTAGAGATTAGGTGAAAAATACTGTAACTTGTGGAGTGTACTGAGAGTCTTTGAACTGATTCTATTTAGTGGATTTCCTTCCTAGCTTGGTAGCCTCCAGACGTAGGTGAGTTGCACAGAACTGGGTTAACAATTGCTTGTGTCTCTTGCATTACTATTCTTTATCTTTATCCTGTTTGTGTTACTCAGATATTAGTGTCGTGATATTACCTTCCACATCTCATATCTGATACCAGAGTTTCAGGAAAGATCAGTCTTATGATTGGATCAAAGATTTCCAGAAAGCTTTTGACAGTATCAAGGAATATCTGCTTGAGCCTCCGATTTTGTCTCCAGCTGTTGAAGGAAGACCGTTGATAATGTATTTGACTGTGTTTGAAGATAGTATGGGTTATGTTCTTGGTCAACAAGATGAGACTGGAAAGAAAGAATTTGCAATTTACTACCTCAGTAAGAAGTTCACCGATTGTGAGACTCATTATTCTATGCTAGAGAAGCCTTGATGCGCATTGGCTTGGGCTGCTAAGCGTCTGTGTCAATATATGTTGAATTATACGACTTGGTTGATATCCAAAATGGATCTAATCAAGTATATTTGAGAATCCTGATTTAATTGGGAGGATTTCCCGTTGGCAGAGTATGATATCGAATACCGATCTTAGAAAGCGATCAAAGGTAGTGTCTTGGCTGATCATTTGGCTCACCAACCAATTGAAGATTACCAGTCAGTGCAGTTTGATTATCCTGATGAAGAGATCTTATACTTGAAAATGAAAGATTGTGATGAACCATTGCTTCAAGAAGGGCCAGGACTTGGTTCCCGTTGGGGAATGGTATTTGATGGAGTTGTTAATCAGTATGGTAATGGCATTGGGGCAGTGATTATTACTCCTTAAGGCACGCATTTTCCATTTACAACTAGATTGACTTTAAAGTGTACAAACAATATGGCAGAATATGAAGCTTACATTATGGGGCTCAAAGAGGCCATTGATCTCAGAATCAAATATTTAGATGTCTATGGAGATTCATCTTTGATCGTGAATCAGATCAAAGGTGAATGGGAGACGAATGAACCCGAATTGATACCATATAGAGATTATGCGCGAAGGATTTCAACTTTCTTTACAAAGGTTGAGTTTCATCATATCCCTCGAGATGAAAACCGGATGGCAGATGCTCTTGCAACATTGGCGTTAATGATTGTAGTGAAATATTGGAATGAAGTTCCCAACATGATTGTGATGCGTATTGAAAGGCCATCTCATGTGTTTGTTGTTGAAGAGATCAGATACGAAAAACCGTGGTATTATGATATCAAGTGTTTCCTCCAAAGTCAGATTTACCTGCCTGGGGCATCTTTGAAAGATAAGAAGACTTTGAGAAGATTATCCGACAATTTCTACCTGAATGGTGATGTGCGTTACAAGATAAATTTCGATATGGTTTTGCTTAGATGTTTGGATAGACACGAAGCAAATCTGTTGATGACTGAAGTCCATGAAGGTTCCTTTGGTACTGATTCCAATGGACATGTTATGGTTAAGAAAATGTTGCGAGCAGGTTACTATTGGCTGACAATGGAATCTGACTGTTGCAAGTTTGTGAAGATATGCCACAAGTGTCAAATATATGTAGATAAGACTCATGTTCCTCCGACACTGTTGAAAGTCATTTCCTCCCCATGGCCCTTCTCCATGTGGGGAATCGATATGATTGGCATGATTGAGCCCAAAGCTTTGAATGGACATCGTTCCATTTTGGTGGCAATTGACTACTTCATAAAATGGGTTGAAGCGGCATCGTATGCAAATGTAACCAAGCAAGTTGTTGTAAGGTTTATCAAGAATCAGATTATATGCCATTATGGGGTGCCAAGTAAGATCATTACTGATAATGGATCGAACTTGAATAATAACATGGTGGAAGCTCTTTGTAAAGACTTCAAGATTGCACATCATAATTCTTCTCCCTACAGACCTAAGATGAATGGGGCTGTTGAAGCTGCAAATAAGAACATCAAGAAGATTATTCAGAAGATGGTTGTAACATATAAGGATTGGCATGAGATGCTCCCATTTGCTTTGCTCAGGTATCGTACATCCATCCGCACTTTAACAGGGGCAACCCCTTTCTCTCTTGTATATGGTATGGAAGCAGTTCTCCCATTAGAGGTAGAAATCCCCTCATTGCGTGGGCTCATGGAAGCCAAGCTGACTGAGGCTGAATGGTGTCAGACCAGGTATGATCAGTTGAATTTGATTGAAGAGAAGAGGTTAACTACCACGTGCCATGGTCAGTTATATCAGCAAATAATGAAGAAAGCTTTTGATAAGAAGGTCAGACCTCGCATGTTCAGAGAAGGTGACCTTGTGCTCGAGAAGATTCTATCTTTCAAGCCATATTCTAGGGGAAAATGGACTCCTAATTATGAAGGCCCATACGTTGTTAAGATAGACTTTTCATGTCGTGCTTTGATTCTTACAACTATGGATTGTGAAGATTCACTCGTCATGTGAACGCAGATGCAACGAAGAATTACTTCGCCTAAAAAAGAAAAGAACAACTCGCTAAGTTGAAAACCCAAAAGGGCAACTTAGGCAAAAATGAGCGTCTCAATGGATTGAAAACCCGAAAGGACTGTCCAGGCAAAAGTTAGAGACATAAAACAGAAAACAATCATCCCGATAAATTGAGTACCCCACCTTGCGGAAATTTATGCAAAAATTTGGGATTATGGGAAGTAACTGCATCATGTTGATCTTCAGTTTTGAATATGTTCTTGAGCACAATGGTAGATGTCGATTCATTGTCCCCAGCATCCATCAAGAGCACAATGGATATCAAGAGTTGGTGGAAGGATTGGTGATTATTGTATTCGATGTACCCCATTTCCATATAAGTTACCATTTTCAACTTTGTAAAGATCTATGGAGTCTTGTCATTTACAGACTACTATTCTATTAAATAAAGTTGGGCTTTTATCCAATTGTTTCTACTCTTATTTATTTCACCCAAATAGATTTAAATTTTATTATGATCTTTTTTTGAAATTAAATTTTTTAAAATCAAAATCATTTTTCTTAAACATATAAAAGCATGAACTTTAAGCAATCGATTTCATTTAAAAGGAATATCAACAATGGTTCGAAAGAAGTAAGCCCTATGTATGGAGCATTGTTGGTTCTCCCTAAGTAGTATGCACATTTTCTCTTTCATTCCCCACAATATTATTCAGCACTCAGTGTTTGTTGATTTCTCTGGACGATTTTTGTTCGCCATTCCCCAGTGAAGTAATCGGCTGAGCTGGTTGATTTGTCCCCTGCGGAGTGTTTATTCCCCAGCCAATCTTGGTCTCTAGTGGAGTAAAAGAAGTTTTCCTCAGCAGTTCGCGTGATTGCAATAGAAATTTCGGTTTTCCTTGCCAATCGCCATCAGATTTGCCCCTAGTCGGGGTTTCCTCCTGGTTTCTGAGTAGCTATTTGTGTTTATCCCCTGCATGGTTGTCTCCCATTTGATATGGTGTTGACCTAAAATTCCCTGCAGACTCGATAATAGTTTTCCTCAGCAGATCTCCTCCTTCCCCAGCTAGGGTTGAGCCTTTGGGATGTTGATCTCTCTTTTCTCCAGCAATTGTCTCCCTCTTTTGTGGATTGATCGAGAATTGTATCGATGATTCACATCTGCGGCACCTTTGTATCCTTTGCGATCTTTTTGTCAGCATAATCATCATATATAAATATACATATACATATACACTCACATAATTTTATTACTGCATCATCACACTTGTTGATTCATTCTTATGATTTTGATTCTCTGTTATGGTGGTACTTCATCCCCATACAAGTTTGGTGTTTGTCCTCCTTCAATAGTAGAGTGTTAGCCCCTTAAGTAGAAAGACTTTAACCTTTCTCCTTTCCCCACTAAGTTACTTCCTCGTGAATGATTTTTGTTTCAGCTTCCTCCCTAGTTGACTATCTAGATGGAACTACTCCCCTTGAGTTATATCCTCATCGAGTTGAGTCTTGATTGACCGCTTCTTTCTAGATCTTGCCTAGATAGACATTTTGGGTCCCCTAAGGATTTATTACCCAGTAACTGGTAATATTCTTCTTAGTTTGCAGTTTGTTACTTCTTTCCCAATACCCGACAGAAGCAACATTTTTCTCCCCTGCGGATTCATTTTCATGATTCCCCAAGAAGTATATCCTTGATATGTTCATCCTAACCGGTGACGGATATTTGCTTTTAGTGTTCTGAGTGTATCCTTGATATGTTCATCTTAACCGATGACGGATATTCTCTTTCTGGTATTCTACCCAGTAAAAAGGTAATTGTGATCCCTATTTTTATTCCCTAGAGAGTTAATCCTTGTTATGTTCATCCTAACCGATGACGTGTTTCCTTCTCTTTACGGTCTTCTACCCAGTAACCGGTAGTTATAAATCCTTCTTCTTCCCCTTGCAGAGTTTATCCTTGATATGTTCATCTTAACCGGTGACGGATATTTGTCTTTGATGGTATTCTATCCAGCACTCGATAGATGTAATTCCTACTTTTTATTCATGTGGTTTATCCTTGATATGTTCATCTTAACCGATGACGAATATCTTCCTTAACATCCCTAGGAAAGTCTATCCTTGATATGTTCATCATAACCGATGACGAATTTTCTTTCCTTTGAGTTTATTCTTGATATGTTCATTTTAACCAGTGACGGAAATTCTCTCCCTTCGATCTTCTGCCCAGTAACCAGTAGTTGTATATCCATTTCTGCATTTTTTCCCCAGCAAGGCTATTTGATGCTTGGCCTGGCTATATATAACATATAGTCTGTCGGGTACTTGACTGCAAGTGCACAGTCCAGTCACTTTAGTTTTAAAAGATATCGATCCCACAAGGACCTATGATCAAACTAGTGTTACTAACGTCACTATGTTTAGCTAAGGGAATTGATTAGTAGAAGTTCGGGGGCAATACAGTAAATCTATGGGGAATTTTCGGTTTTAAGAAAGAATTAATGGAAGGAATCAGTATGTAGCGCATTAATTGTCAAGGATTCGATAAGTCACCAGTGAATAGTTTAAATGCCAAATATCTCTCAGTAGAAAATGTTTATTTAAAAGGCTTTATCTCACACTCTCGTGGTTGTTGATTCCGCCTATAACTTTAAGTCAGAATGTACGCTCTCGCTGTCCCATTTGAATTCAAAATTACTTTTTGAAAATAAATAAGTTCTAATTGCTTTTAAAGTGCTCTCGGTGTTTTTAAACTCAATGCTTAATTTTTACTATCCAGCTCGAGCCTCACGCTCTCGCGATTGTTGGTTCTCACCTTAGTTAATTTCCCACTCTCGTGGCAAAACCGTATTAAATAGATTTTCACGCTTTTGTGATAAAGTTAATTAAATTTAAATTAAAAACTTCATCCTAAAAGATTGTTTGAGAAAAAGGGTTTTCACCGATTATTATTAAATCCCATCAAATTAAGTTGCTACATATCGATGCCGGTAGTTTAGCCGAACATATTAAATAAGGCAAACACAAGGCATAAACATATCAACATTGCGGAAAACATGCTTATAATAATAAATGGGCAATAACAATAATAATTTAATAAAAACCTGGAGATCGAAGTAACAAAGTATAGCGATTCTTGGAGTACTTGAGCAGTCCTCCACAAGTCGGTAGGCTTTGCTTCTTCAATACAAATTACTACTAAAATTAAATAAAGTGTAGTAGTTCCCCAGTGTAGGAAACTGCTACTATGGCTAACTGGAAAACAGAAAGGAAAAAGGGAAACTCTAAAAAGAATGGCGAATAAAATAAGGCAACGGAAACAAGGTTGCTGGAAAAAAAATGCTAAAAGCTAGAAAGCTGTAAAACTAAATTGCAGAGCGTAAGTGTAAAGTAGGCGTCCTCAATTTTTCCCATTTTGGTCCTTTATATAGTGCTCCTTTAGGTCTTGGTGGTTGAGATATTCAAGGAAGACTTGGTCTTGAATGAGGAATCCGTGGGAATAAGTTATTGGAGGAAATTTAGGCACGTTTGGGTGCCTGTGGCTGACTGTTTCAAAGCGCATATTGTGGCCGCGTGACGCTCGTCATGGGCCTGTGACGGTCGTCACAGTCTGGGTCGTGACGAGCATCATGAATCTGTGATGGTCGTCACATCAGCAAAATCTGCATAATCTGGTTTTCTGCTTTTTCTCATCTTTCTCACCTGTTTCTTCTTCTTTTTCTTCCTTTTCTTCATTATGATCTTTAATGCATGGAGATTTTAATACCTGCAAAAACAACACGAATACTTGCGCAATAATCGGGATATTAATTGAAATGGTGTGATCTTTGAGTGTAAATTAAGGCAATTATTTGATGTGTTTTCGCGTTATCAAACTCCCCTAAACTTGAATCTTTGCTTGTCCTCAAGCAAATACAATTTTGAAAACAAAGTTAAACGCGAATACATTACCCATTCGCAGTGGTTGTCAGGTGGATTGTTAGGATGTCCGATACTGAGTAAAACACCAAAGATACTGTGACGACACGAGCTTTCAGCTTTAGCATAGATCTCTGCTTTGCACAAGCCAAATCGAATCATGCTATTATAGCTCGATCTAGTGTCTCTGTTTCTATTCCACCCGGTTTCATTCTAGCAATCACATTAAGCCCTTTGCCTCCGCACGCACTTAGTGAAGTAGCCGGTTAGTGACTTTGATCCTTTTCTTAGCACGGGGGTCTGGTACACTAGTGCAGTACCCCTTTATTTATCCCCTTTTTGAAGGTTGTGGAGGATCGAACCGTAGTTCTCCCTACTGAGTCCAGTACCAGGTACCTCTGGACCAACCAACAGTATGAAGGAGTTTCTTAATTTGTAGGCATCAAACACTTATATTCATCGGCTCTCCACGTGGTTTGCGCTTGAGACGGTGTTGACTGCTAGTATAAACTACTAGGGGTTAATCTAGAATGGAGACTTAAGGTGTCAGTATAATGGTTATTCAAACTGATCTCATAGAAATAAGGGATCTAGGGTGTCGCAACGGTATCAATCTTGTTAGATCTTTCTCAGTTTTCGTAACAAAACCTCCGCAAGACAACCTATATACTTATAGGGTATGCGTTTAATCTTAGGGGAAAAATTTGTTATGCCAAAATATGTAAAAATGATTGAAAAGGACAAGCAAAAAATTTTGTATTGGCTGAAAATATTAGCAATAGAAACAAGTAGAGGAGTGATAAGGATTTCCTCCCACATTTAAACAATGCATTGTCCTCAATGTGACAGTATACCGAAATAAAAAGGAAAGAGACAAAAATCACTGCTCGTCATTACGCGGCTGGTTTCTTCGTGCTCTGGCTCTTGCTCTAGCGCGCTCACCTCTTCCTCGCTGGGTAGGATCCAATCCCACATGCTGAGTGTATTCCTGGATGGCATCTACGTGATAAGTTAGGGCACTCATCTGGTCTGAATGTTCCTCCATCCCCTGATCATGCCAGTTAGCATAATCGTGTTGATCCCGCTGTATTTGGTGGATCGCTTGCATCATTTCTGTTTGGCGGTCTTCCATTCTTTGGTTGTGTCGCAACATCTCAGTGTAGATGTTTTCCATGGAGGCGGGTCTTCGTTCGCTTCTCCGCTGTCCTCGGGAAGAAGTCTCTGTAGCGTGCTCTTGAGGTGGTTGAGGCATGCCTCTATCAAGCTCCTCTTCGACTTCATCTGCACCATTACCAGGATTTCCATCATTTGGCTCGGGGGCCTCCAGATCAAAAATCCAATTTGCCATTTCTCTTGGATCTGTGCGGTTCCTGTTGGGCATGATGATACTTCTAACTACCTTATTTCTGACAACAGGATGATACTTCCCATCATCTCTTGCTTTGATCAGGTGTGAAGCACGGTAGTAGTCGATGTCGAGGAATTCTGCTTCCAGGGCTGGTAAGTTGGCTAGCCTATCTCCCAGGTTCAAGCCCAATGTTATGGAGGTGATAATTCCCCCACAACAAAACGCCTGGATGCCTCTCATGCAAGCAACCTGGATGTTGGCTAGTAGGAAGGGAGTAACATTGAACGCAATTTGGGCAAGCACACAATGAAGAAGGAAAAGTTCCTTGGAGTTTACCTTGTGGTTGTTGACTCTTCCAAAAATTGTATGTCCCAGGACTCGATGAAAGTATCTTATGGCTGGGTTGTGGATATATGTTCCGTTAAGCATATCCCAGCTCGTTGCATTCATGTTGGTGAGGTTGTGCCAAACTGGGAATGCTATCTCTAACCATCCTTCTGGGATGCAGCAGTGGATTCCTTCACCATGTCGAAAACCAAGCATTCTCGCTATTTGGGTTTGATTAAGGGAATACTCGGTGCCGAACATTCTAAATATGGCGACACCGGTGAGATATTGGGTAGCGCCAGGGGGTGTGATATAGGAGTAGGAACTCAGAAATTCCAGGGTCAACGCTTCGTAGGTTGGCTGCGGTGTGGTACAGAGTTGTGTCAAGCTGGAGTTAGGTAGCATCCACTCCACGCCCTCCAAAAGTCCTAACTCCCTTAGGCATTCATGATCAACATGCCTCGTTGCTTGAACGGAGCGTTGGTAGACCTTGAGGTAGTTGCTTCTTTGGTGTTCGTCGGCTTCTCCGTTTCGGAATACGACGGTTGATAGGTTGGGAGTAGCTCTTTCTTGACGGGCCATTTGATGAGTTGTATGAAACATTTGGTATTGGTGGGTGGGATGGAATATTTGTGAGTTACACGCTTGAAGAAAATTGTAAAGAATTTAATAGATGAAGAACAGAATTGTAATGAGAGTGATAATTGGTGAGGAATAAGAGAGAAAGAGCGCCTGCATTTATAGGTGAGCTCTCTGGAATTCGTGACGGTCGTCACAGGGGTATGACGGTCGTCACGCGCAACGGATGCGTAATGGTCGTCTGTAACGGTCAGATGCTCGTAACGGTCATTTGCATGCCGTGTGACGATCGTGGCAGATCCGTGACGGTTGTCACGTCTGTGAGACGGACGTCACCTTATAGTGACGGTTGTCACACGCTGATTTTCAATTTTTCAACACAGGTTTCAACAACATATGATAACAGCAACTAAGCAATTTAATTTTAACAGCATAAATGCAAAAATAAATAAATAGATGAATAAGCATGAATAAATAAATAGCAATTGAATTAATAAAATTGAAATTAAATGTAAAATAGGAAAAAATTGTAGCGATAACATAGCAAACAAAAGCAATAAAGCAAAAGTAATAAAATAAGTAAATGTGCTCCCTCCCCATACAAAACAAAGCAGTGTCCTCATTGCTTAGTGCGAGTAGGAGAAATCAGTGGTCAGTAGTATTAGCCACGGTTTTGTCCCAATGCAGCGACATCTTCGTTCAGAATATGAAACTGCTCAATGGCTATATCCATCAGGCCTAGGACATCAAAGCGTATGAGCTTTATCTCTTCTTTGACAATGGTGATGTCAGCTTAGAAAGCATTCAGACGGGTGATGAGCATGGCATGATTATCAGCATATGATGGAGGAGCCGGTTCATTAATGTTATAATAGTTGGGAGGTGTTTCAGGGTCAGATTCTTCCTTATGGATAGGGTCATTGATACACTCATATTTAGGCGGGGCCGTAGGAGGTGAAGGTGGATCAATAGGGTGTTCCTCTAAGTCATAGAGCCAGTTATCGCGGTTGTGAACACTCGTTTTCTCATGGTTAGGCAAGGTGAATAGTCGAACCACTTCGTTACTGATTAGATAATCAAAGGTATTCGTCCCAATGTTTCCTATGATTCTGCGGTCAAAGCAAAATTCGATATCCATTGGTCGGATGTTTCCTAAAGGTACAAGCTCATAAAGTGGGCGTACAAGTCCGATGGCGTCTGCTATCATGGTTACTAGGCCACCTATGATTATTGGGGTACGATTATTCTTAGCAAGGTGGACAAATCTTTCAATCATGAATGTCACGATATTGACATGTCGACCTTGATCGACACATAGCAAGATGAAGAGTTCATCGCGGGACACTAAGGTGTTATTCTCTTCCTTACCAAATAAGGTGTGGGCTAGTATCTTATGAAAGTATCGGATAGCAGGGTTATGGATCTTTTGTGAGTGCATCTCATTCGGGTTATGGTTGGATTCTCCAGATATGCTACCCCAGAAGTCATCGAGGTCGATGTCATCGACTAGGTCCTCCTGGCGGGTAGTAAAAACGAAAGGGCCACTAGGGAATCCTAGGAGGTCAGCAAGGTCTCGACGGGTATAGGTGAAGTCCATGCTAAATAACCTAAAGGATATCAACCCTTTGTTAAGTCCGTAACCATGCTCAGGTATGTATATAAGGGAGCTCAGGGATTCTAAGGTTAGTTCACGGTACGTGACAAACCGTCTCTTAATGGTTGCGTTCTCCCACCCAAGTTGGTTAAACATATATAGGATGATATCTCGGATGCCTAATTTATCCATGGTCGGTCCATCATAATATATGGTCAATGCCATATCCTTCCGGGCTAGATAATCATACCGCCTTCGTTGAACTCTGCCTCTGAAAATTGTCTCTGTTTGTTGCATGATGAAAGTAATTAACTAATGAGTTTGTAATTTTCCTGTTCATCAGTATCCAATATGTCTAAGTTAGTTACTAGAAACAACAAGAGTGACTGCAAAGAATCAAGAAGAGGGGAGCAAACAAAATAAAGAAGAAAATCAAAGAAGGGAAAATAGAGTGTAAGAAAAATAACAAAAAAGAGAAAGGGTGGGTTGTCTCCCACTAAGCACTTTGTTTAATGTCGCAAGTTCAACAGTAGTGTCACGTTGTACTAGGTTTGGGGTTGAGCGGGCAGCTCTATGAGTCTGAGACTGTTCGAATAGTCTCTATTTTCTATATTATGATAATGCTTTAGTCGCTTCCTGTTTACTATAAAAGGGTCACTATTCCTACCTTTTATTTCTATCGCACCACTATTGAGAACTTTGGTGATCTCGAAAGGACCAGACCACCGAGATTTGAGTTTTCCTGGAAAAAGTATAAGTCTTGAATTGAATAGCAGCACTACGTCGCCGACTTTAAACTACTTCCTAGAAATGCGTTTGTCATGCCATCTTTTGGTTCGTTCTTTGTAGATCCTGGCATTCTCGTAATCGTCCAATCTCAGCTCTTCTAATTCGTGGAGGTCCAGAATCCGTTTCTCGCCTGCGGAAGTGTAGTTTATATTTAGAGTTTTAATAGCACAATATGCTTTGTGTTCCAATTCTACAGGGAGGAGGCATGATTTGCCATAAACTATTTTGAAGGGTGTGGTTCCTATCGAGGTTTTGTAGCTCGTCCTATAAGCCCATAAAGCTTCGTTTAGTTTGGATGACCAGTCTTTTCTGGATATTTCTACGGTCTTCTCAAGAATTTGTTTTATTTCTCGATTCGAGACTTCGACTTGCCCGCTAGTTTGTGGATGATACGGTGTTGCTACGCGGTGTCTGACTCCATACTTCATAAGAAGTTTCCCAAATATATTCGATATGAAGTGGGAGCCACCGTCACTGACTACTAATTTTGGCACACCGAATCTGGGAAAGATAATGTTTTTGAATAACTTGATCACTACTCGTGTGTCATTTGTTGGAGAGGCTACAACCTCGATCTATTTTGAGACATAGTCAACAGCAACGAGTATGTATTTATTACCAAAAGAAGCTGGGAATGGTCCCATGAAGTCAATCCCCCATACGTCAAAGATTTCTACTTCTAAGATTCCCGTTTGTGGCATTTCATCGCGTCTTGAGATGTTTCCAGTGCATTGGCACCGGTCGCATTTTATAACCGTGTTATGGACGTCTTTCCATAGAGTAGGCCAAAAGAGGCCTGATTGCAAGATCTTAGTGTAGGTCTTTGAGGTACTTGCATGCCCTCCATAGGGAGCGGATTGGCAATTAGAGATTATATCATCGATTTCATCCTCAGGAACACATCGACGGAAAATACCGTCGGTCCCTCTTTTGAAAAGAAGAGGTTCATCCCAGTAATACTGTTTTAGGTCGTGAAAGAACTTCTTCTTTTGTTGATAAGATAGGTCCGGTGGAAGTACTCCGACAGCTAGGTAGTTGACAAAGTCAGCATACCATGGAAGAGTTGTATTCGCGTGTACTTCTTCCACGGATTCTTCTATTTCTGTATGTTTTAATGCTAGTACAGACATATCACTTTCCATTTGGGCTATGAGTCGTTCGTAAGGGAAATCATCATTTATTGGGATTTGTTCAGGTTTATTCCCTTCGATACGAGATAAGTGGTCTGCTACTACGTTTTTAGTACCTTTCTTATCTTTTATTTCTAAATCAAATTCTTGTAAGAGCAGGATCCATCTTAAAAGTCTTGGTTTGGCATCCTTCTTACTTAACAGATATCTAATAGCGGCGTGGTCGATATAGATGATAATTTTTGCCCCTACTAGGTAAGAACGGAATTTGTCCAATGCGAACACGACATCTAGAAGTTCTTTTTCAGTGGTGGCGTAGTTCACTTGGGTAGGATCTAGCGTTCTACTCGCATAGTAAATAGCATGAAGCTTCTTATCCTTCCTTTTTCCCAGTACTGCGCCTACTGCGTAATCACTCGCATCACACATGATTTCGAATGGTAATCTCTAGTCAGGTGGTTGCATTATGGGTGCGGTGATTAAAGATGTTTTCAGTTGGTTGGACGCTGTTAAGCATTTTTCATCAAATATGAAGTCAGCGTCTTTCATTAATAATCCTGTAAGTGGCTTGGTTATTTTTGAGAAATCTTTAATAAAACATTGGTAGAAATTGGCGTGTCCTAGAAAGCTTCTTATTTCTCGTACGGTTTTCGGAGGTTGAAGGTTCTCTATAATTTCGATTTTAGCTTTGTCTACTTCAATTCCTCTGTCAGATACCACGTGACCTAATATAACTCCTTGTTGACCCATGAAATGGCATTTCTCCTAGTTTAAAACGAGGTTTACTTTCACGCATCTTTCGAGTACCATTTCGAGGTTAGATAGACATCCTTCAAAACTCTGCCCGCAAACAGAAAAATCATCCATAAAGAATTCCATGATGTCGTCTATAAAATCGGCGAAGATTGCCATCATGCATCTTTGAAAGGTTGCGGGAGCGTTACATAAGCCAAATGGCATTCGTCGATAGGCGAATGTACCATAAGGCCATGTAAAGGTAGTTTTTTCTTGGTCGTCAAGATGGATTGGGATTTGAAAGAATCCTGAATAACCGTCTAGATAGCAGAAGTGAGAATGCTTAGCCAATCGTTCAAGCATTTGGTCAATGAAGGGTAGAGGGAAATGATCTTTACAAGTGGATTTATTTAGTTTTCTATAGTCAATGCACATTCTCCTTCCAGTCACAACTCTTTGTGCTATGGATTCGCCCTTCTCGTTCTTAAAAATTGTAGCACCTCCTTTCTTGGGTACTACATGAACGGGGATAACCCATTGGCTATCGGAGATCGGGTATATGATTCCAGCATCTAGAAGTTTCTTTACTTCATCCTTGACTACGATACTTAGGATTGGGTTGATCCTTCTCTGATGTTCTCTAGAGGTTTTACAGTCTTCCTCCAGCATAATACGATGCATATAGATAGAAGGACTTATTCCTTTTAGATCAGCGATGTTATATCCTAACGCTGTTGGATATTTTCTTAAGACATCTAGTAATTTCTCAGTTTCCATCTGTCCTAAGTCAGCGTTGACTATTACTGGTCTTTTCAGTTCAATGTCTAGGAATTCGTATCTTAGGTTCTTTGGTAGTGTTTTTAGTTCCAAGTCAGGTTTCTTTGGGCATGGCATGTGGTCGTGGGTAAGTGCTAAGCATTCGCTTAGACTTTCGTTTTGGTATGGTTCATGCCAATTATTGTCTTCAAAGATTGGGGGGATTTGGATTTTCATTATTTCAAAGTACGTGGTTTCTTCCATTTCCATCTCTCTCACGCATTCGTCTATGACATCAAGCAGATAGCAGGTGTCGTCTATAGGTGGCGCTTGTAAGAATTGGGTCAAGATGAATTCAACCTTTTCCTCTCCAACTTCGAATGCCAGCTTACCTCTCTTTACGTCTATTATGGCTCCGGCGGTAGCCAAGAATGGCCTTCCTAGTATGATAGGTGTATTGGCATCTTCTTTGATGTCCATGGTTATGAAATCGGTAAGAATGTAAAATTGTCCTACACGTACTGGGACATTCTCTAGTATACCAACAGGATATTTGATTGAGCGGTCAGCTAATTGAACAAACATATTGGTCGGTCTTAATTATCCCATACTGAGCCTTCTACAAATGGTTAAGGGCTTTACGCTAATGTTGGCTCCTAGATCACATAGAGCTTTGTGTATGATGAATTTTCCAATGACACAGGGTATGGAGAAACTACTTGGGTCTTTTAGTTTGGGAGGCATGTTATTTTGGATTATGGCGCTACACTCGGCAGTAAGTGTAACTGTTTCGTCATCCTCAATCTTTTTCTTATTGGATAGGATTTCCTTAAGAAATTTGGCATAGGAGGGCATTTGTGTGATGGCTTCTGTAAAGGGTATCGTAATGTTTAGTTGCTTCAGAAGTTCAACCAATTTCCTAAATTGATTCGCAGTTTTAGAACTTTTGAGTCTTTGAGGATACGGAATGGGTGGTTTATAAGGAGGTGGAGGCACATAAGGTTTCTCTTTCTCTTCCGCCTCCTGGGTATTATCTTCTGTTTCCTTTGGTTCATTTACCTGCTCAGTTGAGGTTTTATCTGGTTTTTGGTACATGGCAGGGTTTTGGAGTCTTGGATCTACGGGTCCGTCTACTTCTTTTCCACTCCTCAGTATAACGGCATTTGCATGTCCCTTTGGATTAGGTTGCGGCTGTCCAGGAAATGTTCTAGCTAGAGAGGCTTTAGATGCTTAATGTTGAGCCACTTGTGAAATCTGTGTTTCAAGCATTTTATTGTGGGTGGCTAAGGCGTCTACTTTGTTCGCTAGTTGTTTAAGTTGCTCGCTAGTATGTATGTTTTGGTTCAAGAAGTCTTTGTTTGTCTGATCTTGGGTAGCTATGAAGCTTTCCATCATCAATTCGAGATTTGACTTCCTAGGCATGTTAGGAGCATTATTAGCTGGTTTTTGATATCCAGGCGGAACAGCTGGTGCTTGGCCAGGTGCATACAAGGCATTGTTATTCTTATATGAGAAATTAGGATGGTTTTTCCAACCTGGGTTGTAGGTATTTGAATAGGGATTTCCTTGTGTGTAATTCACTTGATCGGTTGGGACTCCTGCTAATATTTGACATTCCTGTGCAGTGTGTCCAGGGTTTCCACATAAGTCATAGTTTGGAGTTACAGCAGCCACAGTGGCTGCGAGTGGTATGGTCAAGTTGTCTAATTTTGGAACAAGGGCATCTACCTTTGCATGAACATGGTCAAGGCTACTGATTTCGTACATTCCACCCTTAGTCTGGGAATTTTCCACTGGAGTTTGTTCACCTCCCCATTGGCAATGGTTCTGGGCCATGTTTTCATTGAGTTGATAGGCTTCGGTGTATGGCTTATCCATGAGTGCACCGCCCGCAGCAGCGTCTCTTGTAAGTCTTGTGTTATATAGATGCCCATTGTAAAATGTGTGAATGATCACCCAGTCTTCGAGACCGTGATGTGGACATATCCTCATCATGTCCTTGTATCTCTCTCACACTTCGTAGAGAGATTCCACATCTTTTTGTCGAAGTCCATTGATTTGAGCTCTCAGCATAGTAGTTTTGCTCGGCGGAAAGTATCGGGATAAGAAAACATTCTTCAATTCTTCCCATGTTGTAACGGAGTTGGAGGGCAAGGATTGCAACCAAGCCCAAGCTCTTTCTCTTAGTGAGAAAGGAAAGAGGCGCAGTCTTATCGCATCTTGAGATACACCATTCGCCTTTACAGTATCTGCGTACTGCACAAACTTAGTCAGGTGTTCATTAGGATTCTCCGTAGGATTTCCAGCAAATTGATGTAGTTGGACGGCTGATAATAGTGAGGGTTTCATCTCAAAATCGTTTCGATTTATAGCGGGGGCAGCAATGCTGTTGTGAGGTTCTTGTTGGGACGGGGTAGCGTAGAATTTAAGAGGACGATTTTGTGGTCCTTCTTCAGCCATGTTTGGTTTTTCTTCTGATTTAGGAGAAAAGGAGATATCGGGAATACAGTACTTTTCTTGATATTCGTGTATTCAGCGTCTCACGTATAAGAAACGCTCTAATTCAGGGATTAGTGGTGCTAAGTTATCGCCTTGTGAGCGAGTACTTGGCATACATTCAGGGAAAGAAGGGAGAGAAAATTAGTTTTTGTTTTTACCTTAGTTTATACCGTGCAACGAAAGAATCGCACTATTCGACTAAGACAGATCCCCGGCAACGGCGCCAAAAACCTGATGCTTGGCCTAACTATATATAAAATATAGTATGTCGGGTACTTGACTGCAAGTGTACAGTCCAGTCGCTTTAGTTTTAAAAGATATCTATCCCACAGGGACCTATGGTCAAACTAGTGTTACTAACGTCACTATGTTTAGCTAAGGGAATTGATTAGTAGAAGTTCAGGGGAAATATACTAAATCTAAGGGAATTTTGGTTTTAAGAAAGAATTAATGGAAGGAATCAGTATGCAGCGCATTAATTTTCAGGGATTCGATAAGTCACCAGTGAATAGTTTAAATGCCAAATATCTCTCAGTAGAAAATGTTTATTTAAAAGGCTTTATCTCACACTCTCATGGTTGTTGATTCCACCTATAACTTTAAGTAAGAATGTACGCTCTCGCTGTCCCATTTGAAGTCAAAATTACTTTTTGAAAATACATAAGTTCTAATTGCTTTTAAAGTGCTCTCGTTGTTTTTAAACTCAATGCGTAATTTTTACTATCCAGCTCGAGCCTCACGCTCTCGTGATTGTTGGTTCTCACCATAGTTAATTTCCCACTCTCGTGGCAAAACCGTATTAATTAGATTTTCACGCTTTTGTGATAAAGTTAATTAAATTTAAATTAAAAACTTCAGCCTAAAAGATTGTTTGAGAAAAAGGTTTTTCACCGGTTATTATTAAATCCCATCAATGTAAGTTGCTACATACTGATATTGGTAGTTTAGTCGGACATATTAAATAAGGCAAACACAAGGCACAAACAGATCAACATTGCGGAAAACATGCTTATAATAATAAATGGGCTATAACAATAATAATTTAATAAAAACCTGGAGATCGAAGTAACAGAGTATAGCGATTCTTGGAGTATTTGAGCAGTCCTCCATATATCAGTAGGCTTTGCTTATTCAATACAAATTACTACTAAAATTAAATAAAGTGTAGTAGTTCCCTAGTGTAGGCAACTACTACTATGGCTAACTGGAAAACGGAAAGGAAAAAGGGAAACTCTAAAAAGAATGGCGAATAAAATAAGGCAACGGAAACAAGGTTGCTGGAAAGAAAAAAATGCTAAAAGCTAGAAAGCTGTAAAACTAAATTGCAGAGCGTAAGTGTCAAAGTAGGCATCCTCAATTTTTCCCATTTTGGTCCTTTATATAGTGCTCCTTTAGGTCTTGGTGGTTGAGATATTCAAGGAAGACTTGGTCTTGAATGAGGAATCCGTGGGAATAAGTTGTTGGAGGAAATTTAGGCACGTTTGGGTGCCTGTGGCTGACTGCTCCAAAGCGTATATTGTGGCCACGTGACGCTCGTCATGGGCCTATGACGGTCGTCACAGTCTGGGTCGTGACGAGCGTCATGAATCTGTGACAGTCGTCACATCAGCAAAATCTGCATAATTTGGTTTTCTGTTTTTTTTGTGCTTTCTCACCTATTTCTTCTTCTTTTTCTTCCTTTTCTTCATTATGCTCTTTAATGCAAGGAGATTTAAATACCTGCAAAAACAACACGAATACTTGCGCAATAATCGGGATATTAATTGAAATGGTGTGATCTTTGAGTGTAAATTAAGGCAATTATCTTATGTGTTTTCGCGTTATCACTATTCTTGCCCAGTAACTGGTAATTAATGCACTTCTTGGCGGCCCTCAGTGAGTCATCCTTGATATGTTCATCCTAACTAATGACGGGTGTCCTCTCTGTCAGATCTTTATTAACTCCTTGCCCAGTAACAGGTAGTGGATAATAGATTTCTGCTCCTCCTGTGTTGAAGTTTATTTCTTCCCTAGTTGAGTTGAGTGCGTATTTCTTTAGTGAAATCACCTTTCCTGCATGATTCGAATACTTCGGTTTTATTCTGATTTATTTGTTTCCCCTACAGAGTTTCTTTTGTTTCCCCGGCTGAGTATTTCCATTTTTTATGGAATTCCTCTAGTCCCCCAGCAATTTTATGTCGTAGCATGGCCTACGCACAACCTTTTTTATCCCCTCAGAGTCTCTGTCTCCCTAGTGAGTTTCCTTTATGGAATGCATTCTGCTCCTGCGGACCTTCGGTCTCTCTGATTTCTTTTCCTTTGTGGCAACATTTCCCCACATACAATTTGCTTTTACATTCATATCATATGCATCGTGAGGTCTCTTAGGGACCAAAATTTGTTTCTATATGTTGTTACTTAATCCCATTCTAATGAGTCGATCTGAAGATTTTAACCTTCACATCCTCAGTTAGAATGTCCTTAAATAGGGGCAGCTGTAAGACCCCAATTTTGACCCTAAGATCCCTCTTGCAATCTCATCATATGCATTAGCATTGGGATCATACCTTGGCATCCTCCTTACCCCTCTTTCATTGGGTTTGTTTTAGGAGAGATAACCAAGCACCATGTGATTGTATCATACTTGTATTTTATCATTTTACTAACTAAAATACCAAAAAATATGTCTTTGCATTTGCCTAACTCTTTTGTACGTAGGGCGTGATCACCTTGATCTATCAAGTTCACATCTAGGGTTTGAAACCCTCATTTCTAAGAGCACAACCAAGGAATGATCCACAAGAGCTATAAGCATCATATATGAGTCCCAATGATCTCTACATGTTATTTTGGTCAAGTAATCTTCAAGAGTTTGAAGTTGGTTTGCCTTGGAAACCCTAATTCATCTGGGTATCTTGTGTAACTTCTTCAACAAGATTCCTCACCAATTGATCAAGTTTCTCAAGGGACACTTCAAAGTTCATCATCTTATGTATATATGATCTACCATGAGCCTAAAAAGTCAATAGAATTGCAAGTTAGCAAGTTGGTTGATGGTGGTTGGCCAGATGAATTCATTTGATCAAAGCTGGGTCTCCCTAGACCCTATGTCCTACAATTTGCATCATATTGTAAGACCCCAATTTTGGGCCCTAAGATCCCTCATGGCCCATATTATTCATATCATAACCTCAAGGATCATTGCATGCCTTTGCTTTCCTTCTAGTGGATAGTTTGCCTTGTGGGTTTGTTTCTTGATCACCAAGCATACTGTGCATTTGTATATCTTTGCTTTCATATGTTTATCATTCAAAAAGTACAAAAATATTGTCTGTTTAACCTTGTTGCTTGCAGATAAAGTAATCATCAGAAATTAGGTCAAAGTCAGTCATTGATCAGTCAAAGCAATGGATGGTGGCCATTCTTGCAGAATTTGGACACCATGGTCAATAATCAAAAGTTCAAACAACTTGAGACATCATTTGAAATCAAGGTCTCAAGGATTTAGGGTTTGGAAATCATCAGAAGAAGTTCAATCAGTCACTCAAAACCCTAGAAAAGTCAACAGACAGTCAAACTTGGTCAACAGTTGATTTAATCAGAATTTGATGGATAGAATTGATTTGAAGAAGTTCATTCATGCTTGTATAAGCCTCATATATCATGTCAAACCTCATCATGGAAGAAAATCAAGTCAATCAGAAAATTTTCCAGAAATAGCAAGTGGACCTGTAATTTCAACTGCCAAAAATGGAAACTTCTTGATCTCAAACTTACATCATGATACAAGCTCCAAATGAATTTTTGCCCAACATAAAAGTTGAAGATCTTGTCTTCCCATTTTCAAAAAGTCCAAGAACATCAAAATCCCATGTGTGGTTGTCAAGATATGATCAAATCATTTTCACCAAATTTTGAACTTCAAAGGGCCATATCTCCCAAACCATAAGGCCAAATTTGGTGGGGTTTTTTCTACAAACCACATTTTTCATCCTCTTTCCAAAAATATAAATTTCATGACCTAAAACCTTACCATTCAAAATGGCATTTTTGGACCTTTTGCATTTAAATTCAAAGTTTGACCAAACTTTGACTTTTTGAGTTTTTGACTTTTTCTTGATTTGGTCAATTGGGAAATGTTCCATATCACATTTTTGACTTGTTCCAATTCCAAAACCATCATCATACCATCATTCCATCATCATTTTGGATCAAAATTCAAAATTGGCAAAAGGTGCAAATAGAAGTACATAAGGCAAAATCAGTACAGCTTTTTCTGGTACAACCAAAACAGCAAATATGTTGTCCTTTTTGCAGCCTGTAGCAGCCCAATTCGCAGCAGCACACACCCTCCATTTCACTTGTTCCTCAATTAGCAAAAATGCAAATCACCCATTTTGAACAAAACAAGCTTACCATTTAATTAAGTGATGATTAACAGATGAATATAAGGACATTTTCTGACATTGCAAAACCCTAGACACTGCAGCCACAGACCAAGAACCTTGATACTCTCTCATTCTCCATTTTTCGTTTTTGGCATTTTCTGCTTAAAACACAAAAAACCCTTGAACAACTGGGATTGATTCTTCATCTGGACATTCTTTGGAACTCCTTTCGAGTATAAAACATCTTCTGCACAGTTTTTATCCGGTTCTGTTTTCAAAGGAGTCCTTCAATGGCAGCTGGGGTTTAGAGTGAAACCAAGCAAGTTTAAACTGATCTTCTTCAAGCCTTCATCATTAGCAACCATTGTGCTCACCTGTTTTTGCTCACAACCACAAAAGGACCACTGTAGCTCACTTTTCTTCAAAACCAAGTAAGGTTTCGACCTTCATTATCTGCTATGCTATGATATGTTTTTGATAGTTTTTGCCATGCTGAATGTTGTGTGCTTTACATCATTTGATTTGGTTAATCATATTGCAAGAAATCTGAACTTTCATTTCTAGGTCCAAATGCATTCTCCATCGATTGGCTCACATGTTTATGATTTCATGAAAACCCTTGCTATATAATGCTTGTATGTAGTTTGATGAAGCTATTGATATGCATATGGTTGATTTCTGGGCATGTTGATTTTTGGTGATTTTGTATGTTGAATGGTGTATACTGCTGTTAAACTACCTGTCCTGTCCAGTTTTTTTGATTGGATGTTGTATTGGTGTGATTGTTATTGGTATATGCTGTTGTTCATGATCTGTGTTATAATGATGATGACATGATGTTGATGAACCAAGTTGCTAACAATGCTAGTTGAACCATGCTGTTGTAATTGCTGACCAAGTGTTGGTGTGGATGTTGAAAATACTGAAACCATGCTGTTACTACCCTGCTATTGTTGCTGCATATACCCTGTCCATGAACCTTAGAACTTGTCCAGGATTTTGCATTGAATGTGTAGGGTTTGTGCTGTTTTGGTGCATGAGTATGGTTGCATCATTGCCTTGTTGTTCGTGTGCTATTTTGGAATCCCAATTTGATATGATTTTGTTTGAGAATGTGGTCTGCATTGCCAAGACCATAAACTGCATGAGCTGCCATATTGATTAAAACCCTAGCTGCCTTCCAGAATCCAGGCATATGTTTGACTGTTGTTGCTGCCATGTTGTTTTGACAAATTCTAAGATTAATTTCCAAAAAAAACTGTCCTACTGATTGCTTGATGTCTTTTCATGATGATGCACATGATAATGATGAATGATCATTACCGTTGCTGTTGCTTGCTTTTGTTTTTGATGAACATGAGCTTGAAGTTGCCAAGCCATGCTGTTGTTTGTTTTTGTTTGTTTCGATGATGATGAAGTTGAACATGTGTGCGGCTGTCATTGCAACCTTGAACGTGCTCAAAAAATCCATATGGTCATGTGCTGCTATTGCTAAAGTCCATATTGTTGTGTGCTGTATGTTTGGCTGCTAGTAGAGATCCTAAGGTCTGCATGAGAATCCAGAGAATTGTGAAGTTTATTGGCTGTTGTGGCTTGTATTTGTATGAGCATATTGTTATTGCTGTGCTGTTAGTCATGCTGTAGACTGATGAATGAATTATGCTGCTGCTACAACCTGCCTTGTCCAGTTTTTGTGTTCATGATTAACATTTGCTTTGTTGTGGATTGATGTTTGATGATGATTTTGATGAACACATTATGCTGCAGTTGTGAAATATGCTATATGCTGTTGTGTGCTGTTGTCTGTTTTTGTTTGGGTTGCAGCATGAACATTCCCATGAGCATGCTTGTTCCAATGTTGGTTGATGTTCCATGATGATTGTTGTTTTGGCCTGTTGGATTATTGATACTGTTTTGTTGTTTGGTCATGTCCTGCTATATGCCTTGCTGTTTGTTTTTCGATTAATGATGAGTTTTCAATGAAAATGTGCAATGCTCTGCTGTTTAAACCTGACCATGCCTAGAAAATCTATGCTCCATGTGCAATATGTTATATGCTGTTGTGCTGTTGTTGACTGATGATGCATGGTGCTAATGTTCATGATTTGTGCTCGTTTAATTGCATGATGATGGTTGTTGCTGTTGTTTTTAAACCCAATAAACCCTGCTGCTGATTTGCTGCCTTAATATACCCAAACTTCCCATGAACATGTTTGTTTTGTGTTGGTTTACTATTGCTTTAATTGTATGAGAGTCCATACCATTGCCATATTGTGTTTTCCTTGCTGTTGGAACTTTGCTGTTGGGTGAACAACATGAGCTTGACCTGTTGCTGCCACAACCAAACACATAAACCTCAGTCATTTTCTAGACTCCTGTTGGCTGCTTTTGTTTGTTTTAATTGCATTGAACCATTATCACTTACTATGCTAGATGCCTGCTGCTGTTGTGCTGCCATTAGCTGATAAGAAAATCTCATGAATGCCCTGCTGTTTGCTATTTTTGAGCTGCCATGAAAAACCATATGAATTGTGAACATTGCTGTTGTTTGTTTTATTGGTCGAATGATACATAAAACCATGATGCTGCTTGTTTGAAACTTCCTGAACATTGCTCATAAAATCCACATGTTGGTATTTGTTGTGTTTGGTCATGAATGTTGGTTTGTTGTATGATCAAAGTTTTACATGCTGCCATGCTAAAACCATGCTGCAATTTTGAAACATGTTGTTGCTTTTGTTTGTTCTATTTGATATGATGATTGATGAACATGATGCTATGCCTTGCTGTTGTGATAAGGAGGATGACTATCCTGCTGTGTATGTTGGTCTGTTGATGTTGGTCGCATGAGCATGAATTGCTGTACCAACCATAAAGCATGTCTGCCCAGATTTTTTCATGAATCATGTTTGGATTTTATTGTTTGTATGTTGTGTCATGAACCTGCTGCATCAACGCCATGCTTTTTGTTTGATGATGTTGAAATTCGTTGTTGAGTTGGTTGCACAAGAATGCCTTGCCATAGTTGAAACCCTAGGGTTTATGTTGCCCAGCAACTTGATTTTCGATTGGCTGTTGTTGTTGTGTGTACTGTTGCATTGAGGGCCAACCAATCAGGTTATTTCGTTTGGCCCTCCAAAACACAGCCGTTCTGATAAGTGATAGTTAGAATTGCAAAAATGCCATTGGTCAACTTATGTTGACTTGCCATGCCTTACTTTTGTTCATGTTTCATCCAAATATTTACCAATCTTCCATAATTCATATTTCACTCAAATCAAATCCAAAAATCATGAAACTTTTTCCATCATTTTCACAAGAGTGTCTAGTATTTGATTTTGATTTTTAATAAATTTTTCATTGGCTGGATTTTTATTGGTATTTGTTTTCCCAACATGTGTGCATAAATGATACATCTCACCATTTCAATTGTGAAATATTCATGTTATATCCAATGCCTTTGAAATTTTTTGTGGTAAAACTAGACACATTGACCTTCATTTCCATATAAAGTTTGTGCATTTCTCATTTGTGGATTGAGAGTTATGATTTTCTGAAGTTATGTGTTACATTTGGTGCTATACCATGATCATGCATTTTCCCAATTTTTGTTCACATGCTTCCTCTTATCCAAATGACTCCAAATTTTGCATGAATGATCCCGTGAATGTCTAATTGATGTATGAATTTTATTGGAATTAATCATGCTGTTTTCCATTTGATTGAGAATTTTCTTCCATATGTGGTCATTTGTTGACTTTTTGTGCTATGCCTTGCCAAATCTTTTGTGAAATTCTCAAATCTTATTGTATGTCCATGAAATTTCATATGTGACAACTAGACACTTCAAGCTTTGCATTGGTGTTAATCTCATTCATTTCTCTTCTGTTTTCAAATTGATATGATTTTTTGAAGTTGACCTATGTTTGTTGACTTTCACCATGATTACTTGAACTTGGTATGACTTCTTGATTTTATTTGACTGCCTTCCTCTCATCCAAATGCTTTGAAATTTTACATGTATACCATGTTAGATGTTAGGATTGAGTGTGATTTATTTCATGATTTTTGAAAATGTTTGAGTTGACTTTTGAATGAAGTCTTTGCTGTTGACTTTTGTATGCTTCTCTTGCCATGCTTTGCATCCTTTTGCATATGAAATGACCATGATGCATGATTTGATTATGAATCCAATTGAGAATGTTTCTTGAATGTTTAAACTTGGTTTGGGTTGACTTTTCCTTGCTGCCTTGACTTTTTCTTTCATCTTTGACCCTAGGCTAGTCCTAGTGGTCTTCTGAGCTTATGTTGAGTTCATCTGTTTCAGGTTAAGCATCAATGCTTTGAGGATCATTCTAATGTGCCTGATTTGAATTGTTTATATTGTGCTAACATTTGTTTTGTAGGTGACTCATATGCTTGAGTCTTTGTGCCTTGCACAATTGGTCCCTCTGTTGGTTGACTTTTGGTTCATTTCTCTTTGTTTTAATTGTTGAACTGTTTACTAATTGGTTTGACTTTTGCAGGTACTTTAGTTGCTTAAGTTCTTTGAACTTGATTGCTTGCTTTGCTTTATAGCATTTGCTTTGAGGTATAATTACTTCTTCTTCATGTAGTCTGGAGACCCGGTCTGTTTTTTGACCGGGCAAACTGTCTGAAGTCCTCCTTAAGAGGCAATGCCTGTGTTTGTTTATATTTGTCCTAAGCAGGAAAAGTCCTTCAAGTAAGGCAATTGGTGGAAGGTAGGGATAAGCAATCTATCCCCCACTATTCAGTGTGTCCTCTCTTTGCTCCCAGTACCTGGTTGAAGCAATGAGATAAATACCCAAGATCTAATCGAGTCAATAATGTGGAGAGAGTTCCTACTTTCTGAACTCCCACACTTTCTGATATGCTCTCTCTTATCTGAGATTGAAGCAATGAGGCACACCCCTCATCTCCTTTTCATCTGCTTCACCTGAGCCCCTCAATGGCCAGGTTAAGAGCGACCTTTACCTATTATAGTGGACTGTTAAAGTCAAACCCTCTTGTGTGAGCCCCCATTGTTTGGCTATAGAGTGTGCTGTCTGATATTAATTGATTGATTGATTGCTTCATATGCACTTGTTTGCTTGTATGCTATGCATTTATCATCATCATCAATTGCCATTAATACATGATCATCTCATTTGCTTTGTGATGCTATCATTGTTGTTTGCCCATTGAGGACAATTGTAAGTCCATTGCTTTGGCCTTTGCTCCTGTGATATGGAAGGATAGAGTGCAAGACCTCATTGGTCACTCATATCTTCTGTTTATCTGTTTGTATGTGAGGATACAGTTATAAGTCCCTGTAAGTTGGCATCTGTTGTCCTATGATCATAATTTGATCTGTTTATCTGTTTGTATGTGAGGATACAGTTATAAGTCCCTGTAAGTTGGCATCTGTTGTCCTGTGATCATAATTTGATCTGTTTAGCTTCTGTATGTGAGGTTGCAGTTATAAGTCCCTGTAAGTTGGCATCTGCTTTCCTGTGATCATAGTTTGTTCATCTGTTTGTGTGAGAGGTTGCAATTATAAGTCCCTGTAAGTTGGCGTTTGCACTCCTGTGATCATATTGTTGCATTTGTTCTTGTATGTGAGGATCCATTGTAAGTCCCTGTAACGTGGCATTGGATTTCCTGTGAGCATACTGTGGAGTTAACCTAAGTCCAGATAAATTGGCAGTTGACTTCCATATTTCATCTTTGTTCTTTTCTTTTGAGGAGATCGGTGTAAGTCCATTGAGTGGCATCTGATATCCTGTTCTGTTTTAGGAGACTGGTGTAAATCCATCTATTGGTATCCGGTATCCGCTTTTATTTCTTTGCCTGTGGAGATTGGTGTAAGTCCATTGAGTGGCTTCTGATATCCCATTTTGTTTTAGGAGATTGGTATAAGACCATTGATTGGCATCCGATATCCGCCTTTGCTTTGTTTGTTTGTTATTAATTGCTATTCCAAAGGACACACTTGAATCATCTGCTATATGATTTCAAGAAGTGAACCTTCTAAGAAGTTTTACTTTCCATCCCCATCCATTCATCATTCATTACGTCTTAGAACCTTTTCACACTTCATCTTTTAAAACTTGACATAAGTGTTGTGCAAACATTTTCATGTTTTCTAACTAAAAACCTGGACTCAAGTCCTTGACCTTTTTCCAAAATCCGTTTCATAATACTTATTTGAATTGATCTTAATTATACTTTGACTCCATTTTCATAATCATAATCAGTAACTTCACTCATTCACTTGTTTTGGCTTTGTCCATTAATCTTTTCATACATGAGCTATAGGTTTGATTTATCTTAGTGGTTGATGTTAATCTCACCTTCTGTCTTTAGTGATTGAATTGTAAGCCTTCCTTGTCTATTATAGGGTTAACCCCTCCCTGGCAAGTTGAAGCCGTTCTCACATGGTGGACGTTGTTGTTTGTATAAGGTTGAGTTTTCTCCCGTGGATAACGTAAGACCTAGGGTTTGTGTTTAAAATTCAACCTAACCCACTTTTGGAAATCTTTTAGCCGAACTACGGCGTTCTGATCCTTACCTTTGATGGAAGGTACGTAGGCAACGGGTTCATCCGTTCGAACCCAATAATAATAAAACTTGTATATTCTTTTCTCACCATCCCAATCATGTTTGCACAATCTTTTTGTCATAACAAATAATAATTTTTGCATAACAAGTGTGAAAAGGGCTCCCTAGGAGTACCTAGGACGTAGTGGGTGCCTAACACCTTCCCATTGCGTAATTTACCCCTTACCCAGAATCTCTGATCTTTTTATTAGTTTTCTACGTGTAAAACTTCTTAGGCTTTTGTTCGCTTTTTAGCCAATCCTTTGGATAAATAAAAGTGCGGTGGCGACTCGAAATTTTTCACGTATCTCTTAGCTTATGGTTTAATCGATAGATCATATAGCGACGAATACACCGCTACACATATGAAAATGAGTCAAAGAGAAAAGTTACTCCAAATGACATTCCATACAACTTTTATGTTTAGGTCTAGAGCTAATTTTTCTTGGAAAGTCATTTTATATGTTAAAACATTATAGGTCATTTTTTACAAATACCATTGAACACAAATGCACAACTCACTCATTATAAATCCAAATGATGTCAAATTGGTGACCATTTTGAAGGTATTTGAAAGAGATACAACTTTTATGAAGACACTTTTCTCATTTGGAGCTCACATAAAAATTTAAACAAGGTGGAATAATTGAATATGAGACTTGACACTTAGAAAGTTTTTCAACATGTTGAAATTTCCAAACTTCCACCTCAAAATTCACCATTACAAGTTCCAAATGGAAACGTGTTCAACATATGAGTTGTTCCTCTTAATCTAAGATTTCCTAAGAGTCCTAATTAATTAATTTTGGACTAAGTTTGATGGGTCTGCGCATGGTGTAAACAGGTTTGTATCAGTTGGAAAGATTCAAGCTTTAAATGATCAAATAACTTTGCCTTGCCACTCAAGCTTCATGCATACCTCATTTCAGTTGATTATGGACTTAATTGGATTGTTTCATGGGCCTGTACACACCCATGCAAGCATGTGCATCGCATTGCCAAATTTGGACAAATTTTCAAGTGTGCAAATAACACTTCATTTTGCTATAAATAGAGACCCTATGTGCTCATTTCAAAGGACCATTACGCGCTAGCTTTGCCTCCACACTTCAAACCCTCACATTTGAAAGGAAAACCTGAGAATTTTTATTTTGAAAATTGAGTTTGAATCCCACTGTTTGGAGATTCAAAAACTCCAGGATCCAAAGCTTTGCATTGTTCTTAAGCCACTTCCACAAGCTCCATAAGCAAGATCAAGCACGAATTGAAGCAAGAGAGATCCATTTCTTCACAGCATTGAAGGTAATTTTCTAGATTTTTCTTCTCTTCAATTCTCTATTAATACTCATCAATTTGCTTGGATCCTTGGTTGTCTGAAGTCCTACCAATGTAGGCAAGAAGATTGAGTTACTTTGTGGTCAAAATCCAAGCAACTCAGTTGACATACCTCAAAATTCAACTCCACGTATCTCTCTATATATGTGGAGTTAGTTAAAATTGAGGTGATATTCGTGATCTACGCCATTTTATCTTTCATATCATGCCCTCCTTTTTCATTTATGATGTGGTGATGAATGGACCATTCCGGCCAAGGTCGCCTGAGAAGACGACCTACGCTTTGCTCAGGCAATGATGTGGCACGGTTCAGAGCCATTAGATAGATTCAAAATGTTTTAATCACGAGCATACATGTTGATTAACAAGCGTGTGGATGTTTGACTCAAGAACATAGTGGGACGCGCGCGCTCAACCATTTGATCTGCCACCTCAATTAATGAGGCACATCAAGTGGTCCACGATTTTTTGATTTTTTGATTTTAATTTTTTATTCCTTTGATTTTCATTAATTCATATTAATTTTAATATTAATCCAAAAAATATGAGAGTTTCACCAAAAAAATTTAAATAAAATCCTCTTTCATTTTCTGAATTAAAATTATCTTTTGGATCATCATTAATGTTTTTCATGATTTAATTGATTTTGTGAATATTTTTAATTGTTTAAAAATACTTTTAAGTCTCCAAAAATTCTGAAATTTTTTCTCCAAGGTCCTTTGAACTTGTTTGACCTATGATAAATCACATGGCCATTTCTTTGGTATTTTGATGAGGTTTTAGGAAATTGACCAACCATATTTAATTTAATGTATTATTTTTTGTATTTTTAATTGAATAAATGCCAAAATAATTGTGTAGAGCCATTTTGATTGACTTTGTAAGTTTGACTTGTATTATTGGGCCTTGGTCAAAGTTGATTTGACTTTGTAAGGTTAAGATCATTGGATTTAAGGGATTGATGGAATGTACATTCCATCTCCCAAAATGAATGAATGATCTTAATTTGGTAAAAGTCCTCCTTTGTGCAATTTGAGTTTGATCTATTTCCCCTCCCTCTTCATCTCATTCCCCTTCTTTATGAATTCATGTCATGGACCTATGATATCTCAATATCCTAAGGCTAGTTGATTGCAAAATCAACATAAGTATGGATGAGATTAGATCCCCCACTTTGCATATTCTTTTTTGTGTGTGGTATGTTTCATGAGCATAGTTCATTATACTATGTCTCTAACATGCATTAACATCAAAATTCTATTGCCCGACCTCCAATAGTTGTGACTTCTACATAAGTGCAATTACGATTGCTTAACATAGCGCTAAATTTTGACACAAAAAGGCATAGCATTCTAGTTAGTGAGATTGTAAGTCTCCCCTTTTTCATGGTATTGTGTGGAAACTTGGCCTTTTTTCCTTCCTTTGGAAGATGTCTTGGTTCAAGGATCATGCTTATGATAAGTGTGTTGAGTGTTCTCCAAAGAATGACTTAAAACAAAAGCAAAAGCAATACTAAATTCTAACTCATTAACAATTAACACTTAATTCCAAGTCATTTACTTTTGATGCACTCTATTTTTTTAAGCCTTATTCATTTACCATTATTCATACCATTCTAATTGTTTATATTAATGTCATTTTCACTTTGTCCACTTTGACCATACTTAGTGATATATTTTGTTGTGTGTATATTGTGTTTATTTGTGTGGTCTTTGACCATTAATGTACATAATAAGAACAAAAACCCTAAAAAAAATATCTTGTGTGGACTGTTGGTTTGATCTGAGACAATTGGACTTAGAATTTAGGCAACACTCCCTATGCAAAGGACTTGGCCAATGCCAACTTTCATGTAACCAAGTGCTTGTGATTTGAAACTTCATCTGATACATCATTGAAGACCCATTTAAGTTCATCTGCAACATGATCATTATGAAGTTGTTATTTTGAAATTGTGCTTTTTGCCATTTTGGAATTCATCTAATGCATGGGAAACTTTGAGGAAGATCACGGAGTTGCTAAGCTTGGATGTGGCTATCTTTATTTGATGCCTTGCTCTTCAAGTTGATATTTTGTGCATTGTTTGTTGCTTGATTCTAATGGCCAAGGGAATTCGGGTTTCTATATGACATTCTTGTCTATTGGATTACAGTCTATTGGTCAGATCTTTTCAACTCTCAACTTTTGAATTTATTCTTAGGATTAGTCTTTTCATCTCTTCCCCATTTCTTTAATTTCAAAATATCTCTCGCTCTTTTCAAAAAATATTCTTTGCTTGTGTTTGTAGATTTTCAAACTTTGACCACTTTTGCAAACTAGAATCTTTAGCCTTAAGCCATTGCATTTTCAAACTTCTTTTCCTAATCAAACTTGTAAATAAACTTAACTATACTTGACTTAAAAATTTCAAAAGCCAAAAAGAACTAACTCATTCAAAACATTTTAGGCCTTTATGCCTTTCAAACTTAAATTTTTCTTAAAAGCAATACATCCACTTTGAAATTGATACCACAAACTACGAGGTTTTGATCCCTCATTCTTATATTGGTACGTAGGCACAAGTCTGAAGGTCTTGTCAAACACAAAAATATAATTAATGAATTCTCTTCTCATCCCCATACTCTATTTATTGAAAACATCATTTTGTACAAAAACACATATGCAAACAAGAAAGGGCTCCCTAGGAGTACCTTCCCTCTATGTAACCAACCCCTTACCTGAAATATCTGGCATTTAATTAGTTTTAATTTGAAAACTTCTTATTTTTTTGAGTTTTGTTTGTACTTTTTCCCTTATCCCTTGGAAACAATAAAAGTGCGATGGCGACTCTTGTTATTTAATATCTTGCTTATCCATAGCTTGATGATCATGAATTTACCGCTACAAATTGAGGTATCATTCCCTTGCTGGGATATCTCAATTATATCATATAAGATGCGGCTTCGTCGAATCAAAGAATCTCATTTATCAGTTTGATATACTGCTTCGTTTATCTGAAGAATCTCACTTGTTCTTAGAGAGACTGCTCTAGTATCCTCGAAGATTCTTAGATACGATTAAGATATCATTCCCTTGCTGGAATATCTCGATTATATCAAATAAGATGCTTCTTCGTTTATATGGAGAATCGCATTTATCTGTTTTAGATACTGCTTCATTTATTTAAATAATCTCACTTGTTCTTAAAGATACTTCTCTAGTATCCTCGAAGAGTATTAGATGCAATTGAGGTATCATTCCCTTGATAGGATATCTTGATTATATCATATAAGATCTTGCTCTATCTATTAGGATAATATCATTTATCTGTTTGAGATATTGCTTCGTTTATGTGAAGAACTCACTTATTCTTAGAGATTATGCTCTAGTATCCTCGAAGAGTCTTAGATAGGATTGAGGTATCAATCCCTTGCTTGCATATCTCGATTATATCATATAAGATACTGCTTCATCGATCTAGAGACCTCATTTATCTGTTTGAGATACTGCTTTGTTTATCTGAAGAACCTTAGTTGTTCTTAGAGATATTGCTCTAGTATCCTCGAAGAGTCTTAGATACGATTGAGGTATCATTCCCTTGTTGGAAATCTCGATTATATCAAATAAGATGCTGCTACGTTTATTCAATGTATCTCATTTCTCTGTTTGAGATACTGCTTCATTTATCTGAAGTTTCTAGTTTGCAAAGTTGTCAAAGTTAAGAAAAAAACAAGTTTAGTCAAAGAAGTTATTTTTAAGGAGGGAGAGATTTTGAAATTAAAGAGATGGGGAGGAGATGAAGAGGCTAATCCTAAGCACAAATTTAAAAGTTAAGAGTTAAAAAGATCTGACCGATGGGTAGCAATCCAATAGGCAAGAATGTCATATAGAAACCTCACATTCCCTTGGACATTAGAATCAAGAAACAAATAATGCATACAATATTATCTTGAAGAGCAAGGCATCAAATAAAGATATCCCTATCCAAGGTTTAGCCACTCCATGATCTCCTTCAAATTTACCCATGTAACAGATGAATTCCACAGGTCACAAGTTCAAAATTACAGCTTCACAATGATCATGTTGCAGATGAACTCAAATGTATCTTCAATGATGTATCAGATGAAGTTTCAAATTGCAAGCACTTGGTAAGATGAAAGTTGGCATTGTCCAAGTCCTTTTTGCATAGGGATGTTGCCTAAATTCTAAGTCCAATTGTCCAAGATCAAACAAACAGACCGCACAATAGTTTTTTTTAGGGTTTTTGTTTCTTATTGTGTACATTAATGGCCAAAGACCACACAAGCAAACAAAATACACACAAACAAGATATATCACACAATACGGTCCAAGTGGACAAAGTGAAAAGGCATTAATATAAACAATTAGAATGGTATGAATAATGGCAAATTAAAGTGCATTAAAAGTAAATGGCTTGAAATTAAATGTTAGTGGTTAATGAATTAGAAATTAGTATTGTTTTTGCTTTTGCTTTTCATTTTAAGTCATTCTTTGGAGAACACTCAACCCACATATGACAAGCATGGATCCTTGAACCAAGACATCTTCCAAAGGAAGGAAAAAATGCCAAGTTTCCACACAATACCATGAAAGAGGAGATACTTACAATCTCATTAACTAGAATGATATGTCTTTTGTATCAAAAATTTAGCGCTATGTTAAGCAACCGTAATTGGACTTATGTAGAAGTCACGACTATTTAAGGTCGGGCAATAGAATTTTGGTGTTCATGCATGTTAGAGACATAGTATAATGGATAATGCTCATGAAACATACCACACACAAAAAGAATATGCAAAAGAGGTGGCCTAATCTCATCCATACTTATGTTAATTTTTCAATCAAATAGCCTTAGGATTTTAAGACATCATAGACCAAATGAAATGGATGCATAAAGAAGGGGAATTAGATGAAGAGGGACGTGAATGGATCAAAACTCAAATTGGTCAAAGGAGGACTTTTACCAAATTAAGATCATTCATTCATTTTGGGAGATGGAATGTACATTCCATCAATCCCCTAAATCCAATGATCTTAACCTAGCAAAGTCAAATCAACCTTGACCAAGGTCCAACAACACAAGTCAAACTTATACAAACCATCAAAATAGCTCAACATAATTATTTGGCATTTATTCAATTTAAAATACTAAAAATATAGCATTAAATTAAATATGGTTTGTCAAATTCCTAAAACCTCATCAAAACACCAAAGAAATGGCCATGAGATTTATCATAGGTCAAACAAGGTCAAAGGACCTTGGAGAAAAAATTTCAGAATTTTTAGTGACTTAAAAGTATTTTTAAACAATTAAAAATATTCACAAAATCAATTAAATCATGAAAAATATTAATAATGATCCAAAAAATAATTTTAATTCAAAATATGGAAGAGGAATTTATTTAAACTTTTTTGGTGAAACTCTCATATTTTTTGGATCAATATTAAAATTAATATGAATGAATGAAAATCAAATGAAATAAAATGAAAATCAGAAAATCAAAAAAACGTGGACCACTTGATCTCCCTCATTAATTGAGGTGGCATATCAAGTGGATGGAAACGCGCGTTCCATGGTGGAACTTAGTCAGCGCGCCACACGCGTGGTAATCACAGCCAACGCCCAAGATTAAAACAATTTAAACAAGATCAATGGCTTAGAACCTGTCCAGCACACCACCGGCGTTGGACCTCCGGTCACCTTCTCAGGCGAGGTCCACCGGACTGGTTCACTCATCACCATCAAGAAAATGAAAAAAAAGGACATGATCTGAAAGAAAAAATGGCGTATAACACGAATCTAACCTCAATCTTAACTAACTCCACACATATAGAAAGATATGAGGAGTTGAATTTTGAGGTGTGTCAACTGAGTTGCTTCGATTTGACCTCAAAGCAACTCAATCTTCTTGCCTATATTGGTAGGACTTCAGACAACCAAAGATCCAAGAGAATTGATGAGAATTGAGTGAGAATCGAAGAGAAGAAGTTTTCTAAAATTGACCTTCAATGTTGTGCAGAAAAGGATCTTGCTTGCTTCAAACTTGATCTGATCACACTTGAGAAGCTTGCAGAAGAGGTTTGGCAATGGTACAAGGCTTTGGATCCTAGAGTTTTTGAATCTCCAAACTGTGAGATTCAAACTCAATTTCAAGTTAAAAATTCTTAGGTTTTCCATTGAATGATGAGGGTTTCAATTGGGGGGAAAAGCTGGCACGCAAGGTGTGATTGAATTGAGCTCCAAGTTTTTTGTATTTATAGCATTTGAGAGTGATATTTGCACATTTGAAAAATTGCTAAATTTGGCAATGTGATGCACAAGCTTGCATGGGCGTCTACAGGCCCATGAAGCAATCCAATTTGATCCATGTACAACTGTTCTGAAGTTCAAATGAGGCTTCGATGTCAAGCCAATGTGAAATGGGATTTTAAACATTTGATTTCTTCCAATGATACAGCCCTGCTAAGACCATGTGCAGCCCTAGCAAATCTCATCCAAAACATTGAAATTGGGTTCTTTGGAAAGCTAAGATCAAGGGGAACACTTTTTCATTTGGAACTTGGATCATGGTGAACTTTGAGGTGGAAGTTTTGGAATTTCAACATGTTGGATATTTTTCTAAGTGTTAAGCCATATATCTTAATATTCCACCTTGCTTAACTTTTTATGGGAGCTTCAAATGAGAAATGTGTCTTCATCAAAGTTGTATCTATTTCAAAGACCTTCAAAATGGTCACCAATTTCATGTCATTTGGATTTAAAATGATAGAGTTATAAATTTTTGAAGTTGAGGAAAATCACTTGTTCAATGGTATAGGGCTAAAATGACCTATAATGTATCCTCATATCACATGCTCATAAAAGTTGAATTAGCTCCCACTCCAAACATAAAAGTTGAAGTAGACACCTTGAATTTGATTTTGCAACTTGTAAAGCTTTCATATCATAAAAATTGATCAAGTTATGGCCTTGGGAAGTTGACTTTCAAATTAGGGTTTAGACAAAATGACCTATAATGTTTCAAAATAGAAAATGATTTTCCAAGAAAAACTAGCTCTAGGTATCAACATAAAAGTTGATTAGAATGTCATTTAGAGTAACGTTTCTCTTGGAATCATTTTCATATGGTGAAAATGGTAGGAGATAGGGTCTAGGGAGACCCAATTTTGATCAGATGAACTCATCTGGCCAACCACCATAAACCAACTTGCTAGCCTCCAATTCTCTTGACTTTCTAGGCTCATGGTAGATCATATATGCACAAGATGATGAATTTTTAAGTGTCCCTTGAAAAATGTGATCAATTGGTGAGATAGCTTGTTGAATAAGTTACTCAAGATACCCAGATAAACTAGGGTTTCCAAGGAAAACCAACTCCAAACTCTTGAAGAATACTTGATCAAAATAATACGTAAAGATCATGGGGACTCATATATGATGCTTTGAGACATTGTGGATCAATCTTTGATTGTTCTCTTAGCCATGAGGGTCTTAAACCCTAGGTGTGAACTTGCTAGATCAATGGTGATCATGCCCTTCCTACAAAAGAGTTAGGCAAATGCAAAGACATATTTTTGGTATTTTGGTTAGTAAAATGACAATATACAAGTATGATACAATCACATGGTGCTTGGTGATCTCTCCCAAAACAAACCCAATGAACAAAGGGGTAAGGAGAATTCCAAGGTATGATCCCAATGCTAATGCATATGATGAAATTGCATGGGGGATCTTAGGGTCAAAATTGGGGTCTTACAGTTGCTCCTATTTAAGGATGTTCTAACTGAGGAGATAAAGGTTAAAATCTTCGTATCGACTCAGTAGAATGGGCTTAAATAACAACATAGAAACAAATTTTGGTCCCTAAGAGACCTCATGATGCATATGGTATGAATGTAGAAGCAAATTCTCTGTGGGGAAATGTTGCCACAAAGGAGAAGAAATCAGAGAGACCGAATATCCGCAGGAGCATAATGCATTCCATAAGGAAAACTTGTTGGGGAGACAGAGACTCTGGGGTAGAAAGAGGTTATGCGTAGGCCAGGATACAACTTGAAAACTATTGGGGAGGGACTAGAGGAATTCCATAAAAAAGGAAAGACTCATCCAGGGACACAAAACTGCAGGGGAAACAAGTAGATCAGGATAAAACTGACATGTTGGAATCATGCAGGAAAAGTGATTTCACTAAGGAAATGCACACTTAACTCAACTGGGGAAGAAATAAACTTCAACACAGGAGGAGCATAAATCTATTATCCACTACATGTCACTGGGTAAGGAGATAATAAAAGTTTGACAGAGAGGACACCCGTCATCGGTTAGGATGAACATATCAAGGGTGACTCACTGGGAACCTCTAGGAGGGAATATTCATTACCGGTTACTGGGTAAGAACAACCTTGCTGGGGAAAACTGCAGAAATAGGATTTACAACTACCAGTTACTCGGCAGAAGACGAAGGGCGGGAATATCCGTCACCGGTTGTGGTTAACATATCAAGGATAGACTCAAAAGAAAAGAAAATCCGTCATCGGTTAGGATGAACATATCAAGGATAGACTTGCCTGGGATGTCAAGAAGGATATCCGTCATCGATTAAGATGACCATATCAAGGATAAACCAACTGAACAGGAAGTAGGAATTATATCTATCGAATACTGGATAGAATACCAACAAAGAGAAAATACGTCACCGGTTAGGATGAACATATCAAAGATAGACTCTATTGAGGGAAAGTAGGATTTACAACTATCGGTTACTGGGTAGAAAACCATAAAGAGAAGGAAACATGTCATCGGTTAGGATGAACATATCAAGGATTACCTCTTTGGGGATCAAAATAGGGATTACAACTACCTTTTTACTGGGTAGAATACCACAGGATGGGAGTATCTGCCATCGGTTAGGATGAACATATCAAGGATAAACTCAAACAGGGGAAGAAAGATATCTATCACCGGTTAGGATGAACATATCAAGGATATACTTTTGGAAAAAATGAATCGACTAGGGACTCTACTGATGAGGAAAATAGGGGTACTTTTACCGGGTATTGGGCAAGAAGTAACGAACTGCAAACTAAGAAGAATACCACCAGTTACTGGGTAATAAACTCTTAAGGGACCCAAAGCATCTATCTAGGTAAGAGCTATAAAGAAACGGTCAATCAAGACTCAACCCAATGAGGATATAACTCAAGGGGAGTGATTCCATCCAGATAGTCAACGGTCAATCAAGAATACCTTCACTTGATCTGAGCACGATCAAGATTTTCCTGCACAAAGTTGCAAACAATTCACCGGTTCCACGACCTGCTTGCGAAATCCCCCGATCTCCAAACGCAACGCTGCGGCTGAATATGTTCTGCAAATGTGACTCCCAAACCCTCAAGAACACTCCTGTTCTTGAAGGATAAACCAGTAGGTTTTTCCTAGAAACCCCCTTCAATCTTCGACTCAGCTAGATCCTCGATCGTTCCACTGCAAACCACAGCTAGATCCTTGATCGTACCACTGAACGTTATCTCGATGCTTCTTTAATCCAAAGAACAAGAATGGTTATGTATAAATGTTCTTGAAGAAAAGTGATAGAGAAGATGAAGAAGATGAAGTCTCTTTCAGGTTTCTAATTGCTCTCAAACAATTGCTCCAACACTGCTTTTGATCTGTGTTCAATTGTTTTCCCTCAATGAATTCGTATATTTGCACTGCTGTTGTAACCTGTCTTTTATATGCTGCAAAACAGTTGCTGTTATAACATAAAACAGTCTTTTGTATTGATGCATAAGGGTGTGTATCGATACATACTGTAAGTAATGTGAATTTTGGTGAAATTGATTATTCATGTATCGATGCAAAGGTCGTGTGTATCGATGCAAGTGCTTATTACACTAGTATGTATCGATGCCTGGTGCGTATGTATTGATACACAGGCTGTTTCAATTTGTCATGTATCGATGCAGGGATCGTGTGTATTGATGCATAGAGTATTTTGTCTTCCATGTATTGATGCATGACTCGTATGCATCGATGCATACTGAACAAAAAGGTTTTGTGATTTATCTCATGCTGTATGTATCGATGCAGAGGCTTTATGTATCGATGCTTACTGACATAAAATGCATTTTAATTGTTATTTAAAGGGGAATATCAATGTAGGTTTATATGTACAGTTATGCAACAATATAGTGGGATGAAAAACATAATAAAACACACATGTATCATGTAATGCAATGCACAACCGACATTTGGATGATGATCACACAATTTGCTATCATTAAAAATTAATTCAAGGTAAGGAATTTTCTCACATGGGTTATGTATGAGGTGATGCATGTGATACATGTTTGAATGCAAATAATGATTGGCTTGTTTGGTATTGGCCCCCCTTTCAAAGGCAATGTGTTTTTTGGAAACCAACGTTGGTTGTATTTGTTTTTGTGTGGGTGCCAGCGAGGTGGGCTTTGGCTTTTCTGGTAATTGTCAATGTAGATTGGACTTTTGATTGGTGAAAGGATCTGACTTCCCGACACTCGGTAGTTGATGATGTGATGAACACGCAATAGATGCGGATACTCTTAGTGCCCCGAGTTTGATCTCTTGCTGATATGTTGTGTACTTGTCTTTGAGAAGATCTTGATTTCTTCTTCTGATGCATCCGGCTAGCCTGTAACTGTGCATAGCGACGTGATCAACGCATGATGATTATGCCTTCGACGTGCCCTAAGGATTCTTGTTGTACTGGTATGGACTTTCGACATTTTGTTGTGAATTCAAGTAGTTACTAGTGTCTAACACAATTCGCTTGATTGTCTTATAGATATGAAGGGAACTTGCCCCTTGCAACTTGTCTTGCCCTAGACTGTAGGGTACCAAATGACATTCTCCCTGAAAGGAAACCTTGGGAGTGGTTATCCGATGATGTGGTCTGAGTCTGTTTTTCCCAGCTCCTGAATCTTGCAATGGTCTGCCACTGATTAGCATTTGAGGGACTTGCTCTAGACGTACTGAGTATTGAAGTGTTTTTCCTCCCTGATCAACTGATGCTCGGAGATTTGTCTTATACTGACTACTTCTTAAGTCAATATGATCAAAAGATGTCGTGCCCCTGATTCACAGGATGGTCTTGATTCGTGTCAGCATCAAAGTTCAAGTGCCTCTTGAATTGCCCCTTGTTGGAACTTTCTTGATGTCAAGCACTGACTGACAATTAAGAATTGTTATCCAAGAACTGGTGATTTTAATGCAACAGTTATGCATGTTTTGAAAAACAATCATTCATTTGGAGTGTTGTGGTAGTGTGTGGCGAGTGGATCATGTGTCCAAACGCGGTGCTTGATTTAGCTAGTGTGTGAGTGATATAGTGAGAATAGAATATTAGCAAATCTCTAGGAGTCAGTTTACTCAACCTTGCTATAGTATGCTTTCAGAACAAACCTTACTTCAATTAGGTCTTTTGAAGGTTGTAACGTGGCTTGGTTCATGGTTATTGAAACAAAAGGATATAAGGCTCAAAGTTTATTTTAACCCACCCCTTCTTCATGATGATCTCCAATACTACGTTCAGCTAATTCACACACATTCGTCTTTTGCAGGTGTAAGGATAAATATGGTGATTCAAGGTCTCTTGAAATGGCAGCCATCTTATTTCGTTTTTTGGATGTCGGTGACCCTTTGATTTTGGTATGGTGGTCACTGAATCTTGTTTTGTTTTGTTGGGGACTTTCATTGTCTCTTTCGATTTTTGTTTTGATCCCTAACTTTTGCATGGACTGCTTTGTTTGAAGCTTTAATCCATCGGGATTGCCCCTGTTTTTGCCTAAGTCTCCTTTCAGGGTGTTGGACTTAGCGGGCTCTTTCTTTGACTTTTTTTTTGGAAATTGTGACTGCCAAGTCATTTGAAGAACAACAGACATAAAATTTGGATCTGTATGGTTTCTTCGACACTTCAAGATGTGTGCGAAGAATATCACGTGATTGGTCCTTGTATGGGATATCTCATCTTGTAATTCGAATATGTAGTCAGATTAACTGAACACTTCCCTGCCCCTGGTTAAGCGTAAGGGTTTTTTTAGATCTGAAAGAAACTCCTACTTCTAGGCTCGAAGTGGTTGACTAGGGATTAACTCCTTATCTCTCCAGTGTTTGGGGATTTGAAACAATGCATGTACATCATTAGCAGGGTTTTATCCGAAAGCATACAATCAGTAATTATGAGTATTTTGTTTTCGTCATCCTCCTTCCAACATTTACTAACAATAGTGTGATGAAGAAAGTGAGGTGAAAGAGTATGTGTTTGTGATTTGTAAATGTGATAGAGGAGTGAATATGAAAGATTGATTCAAAAGCATGCATAATCATCCCATTAATAAGACCAAATACAAATAACAATGCTTAAAGCATACAGTACTTAGACAAAGAAGATCAAATTACAAGAATGCAAAAATGGTAAAAATGGCATAATGATTGCCTTCATTCAAAGCAACGGGTCTTCATTTCTTGACTCTTTGTTGGGAGTTGTTTTGCTTGTTCAGGCCGGTGGAAAGCTTTACCTTCGAGCTTCACTCAACTCTGCATGCGCTGGCATGGGGTTTGTTGCAACGTTTGGCCTTACTGGCGTGAATGTAACTGCCTTGCTGTCAATCAAGTCTTGGACCTTGTGCTTGAAGGCCTTACAGTTCTCTATTGTATGCCCTAGAGCACCCATGTGATACTCACAGTGAGCATTGGCGTCATAGCCTGGTGGGTAAGGTGGAGTTGCAGGTGTTATCTCCTTCAGAACAACCGCTTCATCGTTTAGCAGGTAGGGAAGGATCTTGCTGTATGACACTGGCAAAGGATCGAAATGTCTTTCAGGCCTCCTTGCCCTTTGCTGGTTAGGCTGACGTTGTTGCGGAGCACGTTGCTGTTGATTCTGATGTTGTTGTTGGTAAGTCGGCTGTTGATGAGGCTGCTGATATTGTTGTTGATATGGTTGTTGATAGGGTGGCTGATATGGTGTCGGGATGACCGCAGAAACCTGATGATAAGGCTTATGAGCATATGGAGGCGCCCTATATCCTCCTCCTCTCATTATGGCGTTGGTCTGACCTTCTGGCTTCTTTGGGAGGTTGGGATAGGGTTTCTTCATCCCACTTGAAGCATTGGCAGCGCAAGGTAGCTTTCCCTTCTTGATCTGGCTCTCGATTCGTTCTCCCACAAAGACGACCTCAGTAAAAGTTAGGAAACTGGATCCTACCATCTTTTCCATGTACTGGGTGTGCAGGGTTCCCATAAACATATCCATTAGTTCTTTGTTAAGGAGAGGAGGTTGGACACGAGCTGCTAGCTCTCTCCACCGTTGAGCGTATTCCTTAAATGACTCGTTGTTGCGTTGAGTCATGTCTTGCAGTTGTGTGCGATTGGGCGCTAGATCAGTGTTGTACTGATAATGCTTGAGGAATGCTTCAGCAAGGTCTCTCCATGACTGGACCTGACCTCTCTCCAGTTTCATGTACCACTCCACGGATTCCCCACTGAGACTATCTGGGAAGTAATGAATCAGGAGTTGATCATTACTGATGTGGGCAGCCAATAAGCACTTAACGCTAATAGACTTTTATATCTGGACCTTTTATCAAGACTTGCACACAAAAGAATATAACCAAAAGCAACAAGGTATATGATGAATATTTACATTTGGAATGAAATGATTTTAATATCCTCAGCCCATAACAATGCTTAAAAAAGCAACAACACTAATCCAGCCATAACTTCGTAATAGTCTTTAAGTATAAACCAACAGATAACCGAATAAAAAATAGAAAAATTTAAAAAAAAACCAAACAAAATCTTAAAACACACACTGAAGCAACAAGCAGTAGATAAATTTAACCTGAAAACTCATAACAAAACGTAATGGATAAGTGGAGTCATCGGATCGAAAATGTTACCAAACCAAAACATAATTGTTGCCGGAAGTTTGTGGCAATTAAATGATGTTGAAACCAAGTTGTTGATGCTGGGTTACTGCAATCGCTTGGTCCATTGATGTTGCAGATTTGCCGGCGAAGAAAAATGGTGGCGAAGCGGATGGTGCGGAAGGATCTAGCGGTGTTCGTCAGTTTGAAGGTGGGTTTCACGGCGGCAGAAGCGAAGTTACGAGTGGCGGTTGAAGTGGTAGCGAGAGGAAAGAACGGCGGAGCTGTTGAGTTCTTTGTCGAAAAAATAGATCGCGGCGGAGAATAGAGGGTGGTTGAGCGGTAGTTGTTGAGGGTTTCGTAATGGTTCAAAGGTGATGGTGGCGTTGTGAGTTGTTGACGGTTGGAGATGGGTGAAGGTGGAGATGGAGGTCGCGATTGGGGTTTCGGTGATGAGTGGATGACGAATCGAGGGTCAATGAAGGATGGGTGTGTAGTTAGCGATGGTGGAGGGTTGATTTAGGTGAAGAAGATGAAGGTGTGAGGTGAGGTAGGGTTAGTGGAGACGGAGGAGGAGGATGTAGGAGGGTTATGGTTGAAGTGGGATTTCGGCAGGGTAACGGTATATTTCTTCCTCCCCTTTTTCAATCGACTAGATCCTGCTTTTATAGAGTGAAATGAGGTCTTCAAATCATGAGTTGGAAAATCTTGGATAGGATCAATCCGTTAGAGGGGATTTTTCTTCAAATTTGGTGGGGACCAAAGGTAAATCTTCACCTTGTTGAAAGCAAATTCATTCTTGTATTTTTGTCTGTAGTGAGGTATTTGTATTTGTCAATTTGGGTGGTCCCTATTAGTACTAACAAACCATTTTCATGGACTTATTTGACAGATTTTCAAGTACTCCAATATTCCCTCAAACTTTGATTTTCGGTTTGAAAGTCCAAACGTCAATTTTTCATTGTTCATGCCTTGCTTTGGAACATGAAAGTCGCTGAATTTATTGGACGTGTCTTTAACCCTTGTTTATTTTTGGTAACAGGAATATCATTTCGAGCCTGTCGCATTACGCGAAAAACCGGCGGGAAACGAAGACAACAGAGCCGCCACCGTGCATTATTTATCCCAAAAGAGGGAAAGGAAACGCTCGAAGTAAACCTGGAAAAGACATGGTCTCGCGACCAAAGAGAATGGGATCGGGAGTCGGTTATGCGAAGGGAAGGTATTAGCACCCCTACGCATCCGTCGTACTCGACGGGATCCACGCACAATAGGAAGGAAAATGGTTGCTAAAACACTGCTCAAACACACATACACTGGCTGAAAGAGACACAAGAAAACAAACAAGACTGACTCGGCAGGATATCGCATCCTGGGCCTACTTAGTCTATCAAGCATAGACATCAGAGTCAAAGTATTTCGAACTGGGGAAACAACACATGCTCGCTAGGATGTCGCATCCTATGCATACGTATCTTCTTGGACGAAGAAGAATCAGAGCATTCGTAGCTCGGCTCACGCACACAGACAAAGCAACACAGGAAATCGACTGCCAATCGCTGGGCTTCGTCAAACTCCACACAAAAATGGGCAAACATGGAACCCGAATGCCAATCGATGGACTTACATCAGCTTCCGAACCAAACACACCCACACTGGAAACCAGATGTCACTTGATGGACTTATACCGGACTCCAAGCACACAACAAGAGGATACGGAATGCCAATCGCAGGGCTTACATCCATCTCCTGACACACACAACACAAAACAAGACAGGCGCCCGGAGAGATCTGCTCATCTCCTGCCTACGTACCTCATCTGGTATGAGGATCAGGGCGACGTAGTTCCCCTACGAAGGGACACAGGACTAGCCTAACCAGATAACAGAGGGAGACACAACTAGGGAGACTACGACTCGAGCCTAGATGTTATCATGCAAATCATCCCTAAGTTAAGGTTTCTAGCTAACTTGCACAGGAAGCAAGCTATCCTAAACATGACTTGCACAGGAATAAAGCCAAACTAAACCTAACTTGCACAGGAAGCAAGCTAAAACAAACACACAAGCACAAATAGCACACACTATATGCAATCAGTTGGCTCAATCAAGGTTAGGTTTTAGTCGAGGGGTCATGTCAACCTCGACAAACAAACCACTGTAACAGGGTGAGGTTAGCTCTTAACCTTGACATTGAGAGTCAAGGTGAAGCAGATGAAAGGTGAGTGAAGATGAGACTTCACAACTCTTATCCCTGGCCTGGGAGAGCTTAAGACATGAATGTGTGGGTTCAGAAGGTGGGAACCCTTCTACACATATGACTGACACAATGTACAATGATCTTGGGCTAGTATCTGCAATGCATCAACACAGTAGTGTGAGCAAAGCAGATGACACACAGAATAGCAGGGGATGGATTGCACATCCCTGGTATCTGCCAATGCCTCTTCACTTAGGAGGTCTTTGGATATGTACAAGGACAAATGTAAACAAACACAAACATTGCCTCTTAAGGAGGACTTGAGACAGGTGCCTGGCCAAGTAACAGGCTAGGTCTTCCAGACTACATGGAGTTAGGATATTATACCTCATTGCAAATGCTCTTAAGCAAAGCAAAGCAAGTTCTCAATGGAACTAAAGCAACTAATGTACCTGAAACCAATCAAATACAATCAGTACTCAGACAAACCAAAACCAAACAGCAAAGATCAACAGTTAATCTGTTCAGGCAAACAATAATCACAAATGCACAAAGGGTGCAAGCCATTAGGCACAAGGTACAAGTCTCAAGCCCTACAAAATAAACCAAAGTTAGTCATCAACAATCACTAGGTCAACTCCAATTGAGTAAGCATCATTAAGCATGGCAATTGTGCTTTAAACTTGAAACAAAGTTCAAATGTGAGAGCACAAACCACTAGTACAAGACTAGGGTCAAAATGATATCAAAAGGTCAAAACAGAACATGAAACTTATCCAAAATCAAGATCAAACAATTAGGAAACAAATCCAAGTGGTTTCACATTCATATCATTCATCAGTATCATTTCATGAACCAAATAGTACCAAACATGCAATTTAGAACCTCAAAGAAGCAAACAGAAAGATTCAACTCAAACCCATTCATAAACATTTCAATAAATCCCCAAAATATTCATGGTCCAACAGCATTCATAACATGACAATCATACCAAATTTCAGCTCAATTGGACCAAGGGAAACAAGTCAATGAAATTCATAAAGTCAACACAAGTTCAAGCAAGCTCATACAAGGCATCAAAACATGCATCCACTTCAATTAATCATAAAACAGAAACAAAACATGATAAATGAATGGGATTAAAACCATGGCAAGCTTCAAGATGTCTATAATACTCATGCCAAATTTCAAGTCCATCCAATTAAGCATCAGAATTTCACAAATCAAATGAAAACATGTCTCACAAGAAGTCAACAATTGGTCAAACAGGGGAGAAATTATCCAACAAATAGGAAATGCACTCAAAAATTCCTGAAAAATTCACAAGCATTCTCAACATTCATAAGTGTCAACATGCAAAAATTCAAGTCATTTGGAGTTCAATAGGCATGTCAACAAAAACCATCAAATTGGACAAGAATGGTGTGACACAAATTGTCACACCTCTGTTCAAAAAATCATAACTCATCAACCAGCAATGATAAAATCACAAACTCTATTAATTGGACAAATATTGAAGGAGCTATGAATTTTCTAAGATTGAAGATCAAAATGAAATTAAAATTGAAAAATGAAAATGATTTAATTGAACTAAATGGCTGAAATGGCAATTTCGTAAATACTAAGCCACTTAAGTGAAACGCCGCGTTTCACTTAAGGGCGTGGCATGCTCTGATTGGATTCATGGCCTGGAAACAGAAATTTCATGCAAATCCACGGGGATGAAGATCAAAATACGAATTCTGGACAAAATATTTAGGGTTCATGTGTTCTTCAAACAAAATCCAGCTCAAGAACATTTTGCAACCAAAATCAACAAACGATATACCATTGTGTTCATCTCATCATGTACATCAACAATCCAACAATGATTCTCCCTAATTCTAATCATGTCAACCGGATCGAGCAAAAGAAGATTTACATGTCAAAGTTCAAAACAACATAACTCTGCCAATCCTTGATGAAATTCGATGGTTCAAGTTTCAAACTACTCTACAATCAAAGACCTACAGGATGCATATCACAATTTAAGCAATGGCTATGGTCGAAATCTTACCTCCAAATGAGGACAGTAGTAAATTCGTGATTCCTTGGCCAAGACAAGTCGAAACAGATGGAGCTTAATGATGCAGTAGATGAATGAAGGTGAAACTTTAGCTCAACTGTTCGTGAATCAGCTCCAATCAACGTTTGCCATGGAAGAAGCTTAATGGAACAGTGTTGTTCTAGCTGAAACAGTGATGAAACTTTGCTCCAATTCACTTCCAATGTGCTTGTGGATGTGAATCAATGAGGAATTCGTGTTGTTCTAAGGAAATTTTTGCCGAAAAATCAAGAGGAAAAGTTGAGAGAGTTTTTTCTTTTTAGATCTAGATCTGAGTAAGAGTGAATGTTAATCCCTTTTTTCTGTTAGAATTATCCATATATACCAGCTGTTAATGAACTTTGTTAATTAAACTTAAGCCAAACCAAAGGGATTAATGAATGTAAGTGTTATGTGCAAATTGCTAAATCACCTCCATGTGCATGGAGTGCATGCTACAGTGCATGAAAATGGGCCTAAGCAAACTCCAAATATCATTTTCAGTCAGATGCAATTGGTAGAATGTGTAGAAAATGCTTAAATTGAAAGTCACTTTTTTACCCCTCCTTTTTTAAATTCAAGCCACTTGAAAAATGCCATTTTGATTGGATGATTTTTGATGAAATATGATGAAGGATTTGGATAGAACATGTCAAATGTGACTTGTAGAAAAAAACCTCACTCAATTTGGCCAAATGGTTCAAGAGTTATGCCACTTTGAAGTTCAAAAATTCTTGACAATGATTTGATCATAACTTGCCAACCACAAATCAGAAATGAGTGTTCTTGGACGTTTTGGAAATGGGAGAACAAGATCTTCAACTTTCATGTTGGACAAAATTTCATTTGAAGCTTTTATGATGATGTAAATTTGAGGAGAAGAACTTTCCATTTTTGGCAGTTTCCAATTACAGGTCACCTGCTATTTTTGGAAACTTTTGATCTGACTTTATTTTCTTCAACCTTGATCTTTGATATGTCAAATGAGACTTGTATGGACATGAATGAGGCCTTTCAAACCATTTCCCACCTTCAAATCCTTGATTTCAGGCACAGTTGAACACAGTTGACCACAGTTGAATTTCTAGGGTTTCTGGTGGATTGAACAATGACTGATGACTTCTGAGCACCCAATCTTTGACCAAACCACTTCAAAAGGACCCCTAGGTCATCTGAACATGTTGGACCAACCCTAGGGCCTTGCTTCCTTGAGAAATGCACCTGCTTGCTTTGTTTGACTGATCCTCCTAACCAGTTGACCTAATTTTGTCTGATGGCTTGCACTTGGGCAAAAGACAATGTAATGCTATGCAGTGGACTATGTTATGTTAATGACCTAATATGAAAATGAATGTACAAAAGGTAGGTGCAAATTTGAGGTGCTACAGCTGCCCCTATTCAATCAGCTGGGAACCTGAACGGATGAGAGCAATGGCTGTCAGACTTTCAAGGTAAACAGGGATTGAATACCCAAGAACCGTAGAAATTTGCACTCTGTGGGATATGATACAAAGAAAAGCCAAGTCATTTACCGATGACGGCTGCACGACAACTTCAGAAAAGCGAAACCATTTACCGATGGCTAAATACTGGAAACTTGATATTTACCGATATCAACTTCAGCGAGACCATTTACCGATGGCTGCTGGGAAACCTTCCAAAGAAGCAAGACCATTTACCGATGGTGGCTTCAACTGAGAATTTGATATTTAAAAGGAAGCAAGACCATTTACTGATGGTGGCTTCAAAGCAACTTGATATTTACCGATATTAACTTGAGGATTCGATATTTACCGATATCGAAGAAAGCGGGGCCATTTACCGATGGCGGTTAAACTGGGCATTCGATATTTAACAATATCGAAGCAAACAGGGCCATTTACCGATGGCGTCTCCCCCCAGGGAGGAAAAAGATATTTGCAAATGGAATCAGACAAGACGTTTACCGACGACTCTTGGGGATTTTTGATTTTTATCAACAAGAAATACACACGATCAGACATTACCGGTGACTGGGATGAGACTCGATGTTTACCGACATCGAACGATGATGTTTACCGACATCCAAAAAACGACCAGACATTTACTGATGACTGGGGAAGTACTCGACCAGACGTCAACGGACGACAGGGAGAGGCTTAACATTTATCGACACCAACGGAAAGGTGAGCACTTTACTGGGGAAGGAAAAACAAATACTTGCAACTGGAAACCAGACAGGACGTTTACCGACGACTCTACTGGGGATCTCTAGCTGGGGAACTGCCAGACATTTACCGATGACTGGGAAAAAAAACTCGACGTTTACCGACATCGAAAGATGATGTTTACTGACATCAAACAAAGGCGACCAGACATTTACCGATGACTGGGATGAGACCTGATGTGTACCGACACCGACAGGATGGTATTTACCGACACCAAAGAAAGAACACACGCGGGTGCTGACATGACACTTACCGGTATCACAAGAATGACATCTTAAATACGTCAAGGCAAGGCTGACCACTTGCTGGGGATCTCACTGGGGAGAAACAAACTTTCCGTTCTCGGACGGGTGAGGAAATAAACCTCTCTTGGGAATATCGATCCTGAATGTTGTCAGGAACAACCATAGCAGACGTGCTGTACAGATGTTGAACAACGATCCGCCTCTGCCGGGGATACGGTCTGGTTGGGTTAACACATGGCGACTGCGCTGAGGAGTAAACTAAGCAACTCGCTGGGGAGTAACAAGGTGACTTGCTAGGGACAACCTGGTGACTTTACTGGGGAGAGCCCACCAAACCACAAGTAGGAAAAACTCTGCTTTGGGAAATAAATGCTACTCCGCTGGGGGGACGACCCATCCAATCCACAGATAGGATAACTGCTGGAGATAAATTCATTGAACCCGCTCCACTCGGGGAGGAACTCGGGAAAAACAGGCCTGCTGGGGAAAGGATATCCTTAAATCTGCTGAGGAATAGAAGGCACTATCCACGGACGTCTCTGCAGGGGACCATAGCTCTGATAGTTTCCATACTTGCTTGGGAAAATACCTGCTGGGGAAACATCCTCACAGATGCCAATCTGCGAAACAGCACAACAAAATGCCCCCAGGGGATACATGGACAAGATACGCTCAAGTGTCCTCGACATTCAAAAATGATTTTCAAATGTTTCTATCTTTTGCACGTCATTGTTTAGCCTTCATGTTCTTATATGCAATGCTTATCAAAAATTCGGACGTTTTTGCAAACAAAACAGTAAAAATAAAAACAAGAGAGCTATTTATCTGAATAACGACTTTTATTGATTGAAAATGTGCCTGAAAAGGCAAATACATTGGGAAGCAATTCCTAGAAAGAGGCAATTGCGCACAAAAGGAAAATAAACTATCCTAATGGCAATGTGAACACGGCATCCACTATTTCCCAATTCTGTTATAACTCACAGATCATCAGGTTTTTTTTCAACTCCTTGCTTTCTGAGAAGAATGACTGGACCGATCACATCTTTCGAGATGGCAGACGACGAAGCGCGATGAAGTACAGATAACTCAGACTGTAGTCTTCGCTCTAATCCCTCTTTTGCCTGGATCGCCCTTTCGGGTTTTCAATCCACCGGGATACCCATTTTTGCCTAAGCCGCCCTTGCGGGTTTTCGACTTACCGGGTGTACAAGTTCTTTTCATTTTTATCCCTAATCTTTGCCCGAACCTTTTCTTTCTGTTTTTTGGTTCGCCGGGATGCCCTTTTTTGCCTGGACTCTTTTATTCTTTTTGTCCAGCGGGTCAATTTATGCGAAGTATTTTTTGACTACATCTGAGTTAACAGGGGACGGAAAATCTTCACCATCCATAGTTGTAAGCATCAAGGCTCCACCGGAGAAGACCTTCTTCACAACATATGGACCTTCATAATTAGGAGTCCACTTGCCCCTGTTATCTGTACCGGGAGGAAGGATCCTCTTCAAAACTAGATCACCAGTTTGATAGCTCCGAGGATGCACTTTCTGATCAAAGGCTCGCTTCATCCTTCTCTGATACAACTGCCCATGGCACACAGCTGCTAGCCGTCTCTCTTCAATAAGGCTCAACTCGTTAAACCTTGTCCGAATCCACTCGGCTTCGTCCAGCTTGACATCCAACAAAACTCTCAGAGAAAGGATCTCCACTTCAACAGGTAGGACTGCTTCCATACCATACACAAGGGAGTACGGGGTTTCCCCGGTCGACGTACGTACTGAGGTACGGTACCCATGCAAAGCGAAAGGTAACATCTCATGCCAATCCTTGTACGTAACGACCATCTTCTGCACAATCTTCTTGATATTCTTGTTTGCTGCCTCTACAGCACCATTCATCTTCGGTCTGTAAGGAGAAGAATTGTGATGTTCAATCTTGAAATCTTTGCAAAGCTCTTTCATCATCTTATTATTGAGATTCGAACCATTATCAGTGATGATTCTCTCAGGAACTCCATAACGACAGATGATTCTTTCTTGATGAACCGGGCAACCACTTGTTTGGTAACATTAGCATAGGAAGCTGCTTCCACCCATTTGGTGAAGTAATCAATCGCAACCAAGATGAAGCGATGTCCATTCGAAGCAGTAGGCTCAATCTTCCCAATCATATCAATGCCCCACATGGCAAACGGCCAAGGCGAGTTCATGACATTTAGAGGGCTTGGTGGTACATGCACCTTATCAGCATAGATTTGACACTTATGGCACTTCCGAGCGTACTTGAAACAATCGGATTCCATAGTCATCCAGTAATAACCGGCTCTCAACAGTTTCTTGGACATTGCATGACCACCAGCATGGGTACCAAACGAACCTTCATGCACTTCCTGTATCAACATGTCTGCTTCGTGTCTATCCACACATCTGAGCAGAACCATGTCGAAGTTCCTCTTGTACAACACATCATCCTGATTCAAGTAAAAGCTTCCAGCTAGCCTTCTCAGGGTTTTCTTATCATTTTTTGACGCACCTTCAGGATACTCCTGAGTCTTGAGGAAGTTCTTGATGTCATAATACCACGGTTTCTCATCAATCGTAACAGACTCGGCTGCAAACACATACGCAGGCCTCTCGAGTCGATTCACCGCAACATGTGGCACATGATTCCACCAATGAACTTTGATCATAGAAGAGAAAGTAGCCAAGGCATCAGCCATCTGATTCTCATCCCTCGGGACATGATACAACTTCACCTTCTTGAAGAACGTCAGTATTCTTCTGGTGTAATCTCTATACAGAATCAAATGCGGCTGGTTCGTATTCCAATCTCCATTTACCTGATTGATCACTAGAGCGGAATCTCCAAATATGTCAAGAGTTTTGATCCTCAGATCAATGGCTTCTTCTATCCCCATGATACAAGCCTCGTACTCAGCTTCATTGTTGGTGACGTCAAAAGTCAATCTGGCAGAGAAAGGTATATGTGCACCTTTAGGATTAATGAGCACTGCCCCAACACCGTTACCGTTCATATTCACAGCCCCATCAAACATCAGTGTCCACTTGTCATCCGGATCTGGTCCTTCCTCGACAAGAGGCTCTTCGCAATCTTTCATCTTAAGATACATGATGTCTTCATCAGGGAATTCAAACATCATAGGCTGATAGTCGTCGATCGGTTGCTCGGCGAGATAGTCTGACAAAACACTGCCTTTGATAGCCTTCTGAGATGTGTACTGGATATCATATTCTGTTAAGATCATCTGCCAACGGGCCACACGCCCGGTGAGAGCCGGCTTCTCAAAGATGTACTTTACTGGATCCATCTTAGAAATCAATAAGGTAGTATGGTTCAACATATACTGCCTCGGTCGGCGAGCAGCCCAGGCCAAAGCACAACAAGTTTTCTCGAGCAGTGAATATCTTGTTTCACAGTCGGTAAACTTTTTGCTAAGGTAGTATATGGCATGCTCTTTTCGACCAGACTCGTCATGTTGTCCCAATACACACCCCATCGAGTTCTCGGTTACTGACAGGTACATTATCAATGGTCTCCCTGGAACTGGAGGGATAAGGATTGGAGGTTTCTGTAAATACTCTTTTATCTTGTCAAAAGCTTTCTGACAGTCATCATTCCACCTGACCGCTTGATCTTTTCTTAGCAATTTGAAAATTGGTTCACACGTGGCAGTTAGGTGAGATATCAACCTTGCAATGTAGTTCAACCTCCCTAAAAACCCACGGACTTGCTTTTCTGTTTTCGGTTCAGGCATCTCTTGAATAGCTTTGACTTTTGCTGGATCAACCTCATTCCCTTTCTCACTGACAATAAAGCCTAATAGCTTCCCAGATCTCACGCCAAACGTACACTTATTTGGATTCAGCCTCAGCTTGAACTTGACCAATCTGTCAAACAACTTCTGCAGATTAACCAGGTGCTCCTCTTCTGTCTGCGACTTCGCAATCATATCATCCACGTACACTTCAATTTCTTTGTGCATCATGTCATGAAAGAGAGTCGTCATTGCCCTCTGATAGGTAGCACCGGCATTCTTCATCCCAAATGGCATCACCTTATAGTAGAAAGTGCCCCAAGGTGTAATGAACGTCGTCTTTTCCATGTCCTCTGGCACCATCTTGATCTGATTATAGCCTGAGAAACCGTCCATGAAAGAGAATACCGAGGATTGAGCCATATTATCAACCAATACATCGATGTGAGGTAATGGGAAGTCATCTTTTGGACTCGCTCTGTTCAAATCCCGGTAATCGACACACATTCTGACTTTGCCATCCTTCTTCGGCACATGAACGATGTTGGCCACCCACGGGGGATAACTGGTAACAGCCAGAAAACCCGCATCCCACTGCTTCTGAACCTCTTCCTTGATTTTGACAGCCATATCAGGACTCGTTCTCCGAAGCTTCTGCTTAACTGACGGACACTCTTCTCTGAGGGGTAGTCGATGCACCACAATGTCTGTATCCAAACCAGGCATATCTTGATATGACCAGGCGAATATCTCCACATATTTTCTCAGCATCTCAATCAGCCTCCTCTTGACAGAGTCCACTAAAGCAACCCCAATCTTGATCTCTCTTCTGGCGTCCTCAGTACCCAGATTAACAACCTCTAACTCCTCCTGATGAGGTTGGATGACCCTTTCCTCCTGCTTCAGCAATCTGACCAATTCTGCGGGGAGTTCACAGTCTTCCTCACTCTCCTCTTCAGCTTGGTAGATGGGATTATCAAAATCATACTGAGCCATAACAGGATTGTTCATAGTGGATGCCATAAGGTCACTTCTGCATGTTTTAATGTTTTGTTTTAGAAAAAGAGTTCAATAAAGTCACAAAAAACAAAAACATTGCCATTTTTATTGTTTTCAAAAAACGAAAACAAAAATAGAAAGACAGGGATCACAAAATTTGATTGCAAAACGTCCTTTATTAATGATAATCATTAAAACATGATGAGGCCCTACAATGAACCACTACGCCTTGGGCAGAACGTAGGGTTTTCATGCAAAATGAAAAAACAAAAGAAAATTACTCTGTCTGAAGAGTAACTTGGACCACTTCTTCAGCCGTCCAGTTGTTGATAGACTCCCCTGGTGCACACGGGCGAACCCAGTTGACTAAATCACAATCGCTATCACAGTCTTCACTACCGGTTGCAAAGACGTCGCCATGATTCATCAGCCCAGCGCTGGTAAAGGTACTCGGACCCGCTTGACCACTCTGCTCTGCTTGGAGAGGCTCATAACCAATGCCGAATTTGTCTTCTTTGACAGGAAAGTCCACCATCTTGCCCCAACCCTCAACTTTGCCGGAATCAACAACCTCCTTGGCTTGCTTGTACGAAGAAATCGAAGCACTTGGCTTCCTCTGATCAGCGTACGCCACCTTTTCAAGAGCCATAATCTCAAATGCCTGGCACAAGGTTTCATGGATCTCGCCATCCACCTCGACATACATGAACGAGGATAGGTGACTCACCAGAATCTCTTCTTCGCCACACACGGTCACAATCTGACCGTTCCAGACATACTTGAGCTTTTGGTGGAGAGTCGACGAGACTGCCCCTGCTGCGTGAATCCACGGATGCCCCAACAAACAACTATAGGCGGGCTGAATGTCCATAACATAGAAGATTATATCAAAAACCTCCGGACCTATCTTCACCGGCAAGGTAACTTCACCAAACACAGAACGTTTGGATCCGTCAAATGCACGCACAATAAGGTCACTAGGAGTGAGCACAACCCCTTAGGCAGCATATTCAGCGACGACCCGGTGTCTACTAATACGTGAGACAAAACTGCTCCCTTGCACTCCATGGTGATGTGCAAGGCCTTGTTATGATTGCGACCCTCAGGCGTTAAGTCTAGGTCAGTGAATCCTACACCATGCCTGGTACTCACATTGGCCATCACCCCCTCCAGTTGGTTGACAGAAATCTCTTGAGGTACGTAAGCCATGTTCAGCATCTTCAATAAGGCATTACGATGCGCCTCAGAGCACAGCAACAAAGAGAGTATTGAAATCTTGGACGGAGTCTGATTAAGTTGATCCACGATCTTATAATCACTCTTCTTTATGATCTTCATAAACTCCTCTGAACCCTCAGCCTCCTTCTGAGCCGGTTCCTCATCAACCACGGCCTGTTTGCCCTTCGATCTAGCAGATGCCTCAGCATTGGCATCCCTCAACGGTTGAGGCGCAAACAGTCGTCCGCTTCTAGTAAAACCACCCAGACCACCAACGTTATCCACAACTGGATTCACAACTGCCGGAGCTCTACTAGGTGCCACAATAGTTACTGGCGCTTGATTGGTCGGCCTGACCCGATTCTCGGCCCTTCTGTTATTCCGGTAGGAATTGTCGTACCTCCAAGGCACAACCTTACTATTCTCAACTGGTCTGCTTCCAGACGCAACGACAGTAGTTGGAGCACTGATGGTTACAGGCGCGGAAATGGTAACTGGGGTACCACTATTTGCAGGCGCACTAACAACCCTTTGGCCTCGTCCTTCAGACGGTTTAAAGTAGATGGTGACAGTTGACACTGTCCCACGATCTTTTACAACCCTGGTGAATTGCAGGCAACCCTCATCCATCATACCCTGGATACTGGCCCTTAACTGGTCACAACCATTATCAGCTTCAGCACAACCAATACAGCCCTCGTCACAGCCCGGGTCTACACCCCCATTCACCAAACGTCCCTTCACAACCAACAGAGAAGTCTGAACATCGTCAACACTAGCAACCAGATCTTCAGCTTCTTCCCCTTCAATATTGTTCACCCTATGCCCACCATGCTGCGGCATAGGATTATTCACGATGTTAGGTACTGGAGAGAAGTTGATCGCCTTGGCATCGATCAAATCTTGGACTTTGTGCTGGAAAGCCCGGCATTTCTCAGTATGGTGCCCTGGTGCCCCGGAGTGAAAGTCACAACGGATGTTGGCGTCGTACCCCGGAGGCAATACTGTAGGCGGAGCCATTGTACGCAATTCTACAAACCCCAACCTGAGTAGTTCGGGTAACAGTTCGGCGTATGACATTGGTAGCGGATCAAAACGTCGATCAGGCATCCTTTGCCTGGGCTGATACTGACGTTGTTGTTGTTGTTATTGCGGTTGTTGAACTCTTTGTTGTTGTTGGCGAGGTTGAGGTGCCGGGATGGTTACAGCAGCCACCGGGCGATACTGGTTTCTGTTCTGATTTCCTCTGTACACATTCCCTCGGTGTTGTACAACATTAGTTTCACCTTCTCTACGGTGAGGTGCCCTAGAGAAAGGTTTCTTGGAAGACGAGGAAGAACCCACATCTTGAATTTTGCCGGCCTTGATCAAACTTTTGGTCCTCTCACCACAGATGACCACGTCTGAGAAACTACCGAATGGGCAACTCCCCATCCGGTCCATAAATACACCTTGAAGAGTACCAATGAACATGTCGGTTAACTCCCTCTCCAGCATAGGGGGTTGAACTCTCGCAGCCAGTTCACGCCACCTCTGGGTGTACTCCTTGAAGCTTTCATTGGATTTCTGGCATAGACTCTGCAGCTGAGTCCGGCTCAGTGCCATATCCATGTTGTGCTTGTATTGCCTCAAGAAGGCCTCACCCAGATCCCTCCAACAGCGGATAGAATCTCTCTTAAGCTCCATGTACCAGTCCAAAGAAGCCCCAGATAGACTATCTTGGAAAAAGTACATCCACATCTTTTCATCATCCGTGTAGGCAGAGATTTTTCTGTAATATGCCTGCACGTGGGTGCGAGGGCAAGAAGTGCCGTTGTATTTATCAAAAGATGGCGCCTTGAATTTATAAGGGATTCTCAAGCCTTCCACTAACCCCATATTTGTCACATCAAAACCGAGAGAGTTCTGACATTCCATGGCCCGGATCTTCTCAGCGAGGGCATCGACTTTACGATCTCTCTCATCAACCCTTCCCAGAACGTCTTCGTCTTCACTGAGCAGAGTGAACATATCCTCTTGTCTGTCCACCATCGGAGCCTGATTACGGGCCGGAGCACGGACTACTCTGGCATTGGCGGTATCTGGAGCAATAGGTTGACCATTGATTCGAATACCTCTTAATTCCTCCCCTACAGCATAGTTGTTGATGGGCACAGCCGCAGTAGGGTTGTCATTGATCGGGCCTCCCTCTGGCAGAGCTTGGTTGGCCGGTGGAATTACAGCTTCTTGCCTCTGAACTAGGGCTCGGAGTTCTTCTTGTCCTTGCGCAACCCCTTGCATCATGTGCATGAACTGAGCCATGTTAGCCCTTATCTCAGCTAACTCAGCTTGCACTTGATCCATGTTCCTTTGATGATTCAGTCTCGTTGAGTAGCGATGCGGTCTTTGATCAGCTATCCTGCCTGAACACAGGAATCAAAGTGAGAAGTCACGAACAAGAACACCTGCTATGCAAAATGTTATGAGTATGATGTTAATGATGCGTATGATGCACATGATATGTTCATCTCTCATGCATTCAAAGAGCCTGACTCATCCTCAAAAGATGGCAACCTGCAGCAACAAGAAAACAACATACAAGATAACTGAGAACAAAATGAAACACCAACAACCTTATCTATAGATAAGAGCAACAGGCTCATACAACAGAGTCAACAAAGATCCAAATAAACGGAGTACAACAATGAATCCCATTCAACAAGCCTGGAGGTGATTCTCAACATACATATCAAAGATATAATCTAAGACAAACGGTCTTCCGGAATGAGAGTCTTTAGGTACTGGCACTGGTCTATCAACATGGCGCATTCTGAACATTCTGGTAGAGGGGTGATCTTCTCCTTCAGTTGTCTTATAAGCTCTACAACTTCTCCTCCAAGATGGGTCTCTAACGCTGTCTCGAGTCAACCTCCTTCTTCAACTGGATATCTTTGTCTCTGAGTTGCTTCTCCAGGTCTCTGATCTTCTTCTGGTAACTGGCTTCAGCTCTCTGCAGCTTCAAGCACTCCCGGTGTTCTGCATCTAACATGGATTCCATCTCCTCGTAGGATCTCTTCTTGCTTCTCAGTCTACTAGCATCTTCTCCCTGCACTCCTCTGAGTTGATGAGCCAAGTTCAACCTATCAGCTTTGGCTTTGTACAGCTCCATCTGGGTATCTTGCTCCTTCTCTCTCAATCGGTGATTCTCCATCAGGGCTTGCTTGTAGTGCTCAGCAGGCACACTCTCAGCAAGGACCAAAGGTGGTTGCTCCTGCAACGGCTCCATCCTATCATAGGGTAACAACAAAGTTTCCACTCTCTTCTTGACCCAATCAGTGTAATCAGGCATAGCAATGGCAAACTTCTTCCCTAAGACAGATCCATCCTTCACACCAATAGCCTTCCAAGCTCTTCCTATCTGCTCCAATCTAGCCGGGTCACTCTGCTTCTCAAAATACACACTTTCAGCTACCTCAACCTCAAGTGGTCTTCCTTTCATCACAAACCCTAACTGGCGAAGAGAAAGAACCAGGTTGTAATTGATGCAACCCTTAGTCCCTAAGAGTGGCACATTCCGGAACTCTCCACAGCTCATAATAACGCTCCGCACATCCATCCGGTATGACTGCCATCTGATATCATATGAAGTAAGAGACATGACCCTCTGAGTCCACTTATGCGTGCTCTGAGCATCCACAAAAGGTCCACTGACTGGCAGGAGAGACATGAACCATCTAAGCAAAAGCGGGAGACAACATCTGATAGCTCCACCCTTACCATGCCTACTGTGAATGGCATAATAAGTGTCAGCTAACAGAGTAGGAACTGGATTTCCTCCAATGAAGATACTGACCGCAGCGTAGTCAACAAAGTTAGGCATACTTGGAAACAAAACGATCCCATAGATCATGACAGCAAGCTGGGCGTGAAAAGCTTCCCAATTCCCCTTCTCTGCATCTTCTCTAGCTACCCTCAACAGAAACTTCAAAGGCAATCCTACAACATCCCCACTGGGCTTCCAACTACCACAGACTTCTTTGATACTCAAATGAAGAGCTCTAGCAATAACCCTGAAATCGACCTCCTTGGGCACGTCCAAGAAAGGAACCTGATGCTGAATCGGGACACTCAGCAGAATAGAATACTCCTCGAGAGTAGGCGCCAACTGATAATCTTGAAAGGTGAAGCAACGAAGCTCTGGGTCGTAGAACTGAAGAAGAGTCTGCAACGGCACTGGGTCGACTACCATCTTCAACAGCGTCAGAATATCTCCATACTGGTCAACAAACCCCTTCTGGCTACCACTGGTCATAAGGCTGCTCAACTCAATCAGAAACGTCAAAGGCTCACGGTGAAAGCTGTAGGAACAAGTCTTCCGCTTCGGCTCTGGGACTGTTGCCATCTCTATCAGTGAACAGACTCTGGAATGTACCTGAGAAATGATATGCATGCGGAGATTAGTTTTTTCTTTTTTTCTTTTTTTTTCAATTCTTTTTCCTTCTTTTTTTTTGCGTATTTTTTTGAAAATAAACATGCTATGATGCAAATGATGTAGACACGACTGGCTGGCTGCGCATCTCAGAACACAGGATCGAAGCTTCGGTTTAAACTCAGAACCCCAAATCCATCTGAAACCCAAAGTCAACTGAGAAACTGTCATCTGAACCCAAAGTCACCAACAGGACCACAAGTCACCAACGGTACCTGTAATAATGATCAAACCCTCCTCACTCACGGGTGTCGTCTAGGCCGGGGTAAGGTCGAGAGAAACGCAGCATAAATAACCTTTCGCAGAGTATCATCATATACACACCCGAAGTATGCAACGATAATATCCCACCAGGGTCTGAACTGCTCGTGATATCAATGTTCTGCTAAGTGGCGCAATACCACCCACTTCCCATGAATCACTCTATTCCTAAGCATCCTAGATTTCACTCATGGCCTGGGTATTGGGCCTTTTACCTCAAGTAACTCCCACCCCAACAGAGAGAAACAGACAACCAGCCAGCCAGATGAACAATGAATATGAATGAATGCAAACATAAATGCAAACAATAAATAATGAATGCAAACATAAATGCAAACAATAAATAATGAATGCAATAAAACACAGCAAACAGCAACCAAACCCTAACCTAGAGAGCGCTAGGAGAGACTCGCTTAGGGAAGATGGACCAGCAAGAGGTCAACTTCTCTATTGTCCCCAGCAGAGTCGCCAGCTGTCGCATTACGCGAAAAACCGGCGGGAAACGAAGACAACAGAGCCGCCACCGTGCGTTATTTATCCCAAAAGAGGGAAAGGAAACGCTCGAAGTAAACCTGGGAAAGACATGGTCTCGCGACCAAAGAGAATGGGATCGGGAGTCGGTTATGCGAAGGGAAGGTATTAGCACCCCTACGCATCCGTCGTACTCGACGGGATCCACGCACAATAGGAAGGAAAATGGTTGCTAAAACACTGCTCAAACACACACACACTGGCTGAAAGAGACACAAGAAAACAAACAAGATTGACTCGGCAGGATATCGCATCCTGGGCCTACTTAGTCTATCAGGCATAGACATCAGAGTCAAAGTAGTTCGAACTGGGGAAACAACACATGCTCGCTAGGATGTCGCATCCTATGCATACGTATCTCCTTGGACGAAGAAGAATCAGAGCATTCGTAGCTCGGCTCACGCACACAGACAAAGCAACACAGTAAATCGACTGCCAATCGCTGGGCTTCGTCAAATTCCACACAAAAATGGGCAAACATGGAACCCGAATGCCAATCGATGGACATACATCAGCTTCCGAACCAAACACACCCACACTGGAAACCAGATGCCACTTGATGGACTTATACCGGACTCCAAGCACACAACGAGAGGATACGGAATGCTAATCGATGGGCTTACATCCATCTCCTGATACACACAACACAAAACAAGACAGGCGCCCGGAGAGATCTGCTTATCTCCTGCCTACGTACCTCATCTGGTATGAGGATCAGGGCGACGTAGTTCCCCTACGAAGGGACACAGGACTAGCCTAACCAGATAACAGAGGGAGACACAACTAGGAAGACTATGACTCGAGCCTAGATGTTATCATGCAAATCATCCCTAAGTTAAGGTTTCTAGCTAACTTGCACAGGAAGCAAGCTATCCTAAACATGACTTGCACAAGAAGCAAGCCAAACTAAACCTAACTTGCACAGGAAGCAAGCTAAAACAAACACACAAGCACAAATAGCACACACTATATGCAATCAGTTGGCTCAATCAAGGTTAGGTTTTAGTCGAGGGGTCATGTCAACCTCGACAAACAAACCACTGTAACAGGGTGAGGTTAGCTCTTAACCTTGACATTGAGAGTCAAGGTGAAGCAGATGAAAGGTGAGTGAAGATGAGACTTCACAGCTCTTATCCCTGGCCTGGGAGAGCTTAAGACATGAATGTGTGGGTTCAGAAGGTGGGAACCCTTCTACACATATGACTAACACAATGTACAATGATCTTGGGCTAGTATCTGCAATGCATCAACACAGTAGTGTGAGCAAAGCAGATGACACACAGAATAGCAGGGGATGGATTGCACATCCCTGGTATCTGCCAATGCCTCTTCACTTAGGAGGTCTTTGGATATGTACAAGGACAAATGTAAACAAACACAAACATTGCCTCTTAAGGAGGACTTCAGACAGGTGCCTGGCCAAGTAACAGGCCAGGTCTTCCAGACTACATGATGTTAGGATGTTATACCTCAATGCAAATGCTCTTAAGCAATGAAAAGCAAGTTCTCAATGGAACTAAAGCAACTAATGTACCTGAAACCAATCAAATACAATCAGTACTCAGACAAACCAAAACCAAACAGCAAAGATCAACAGTTAATCTGTTCAGGCAAACAATAATCACAAATGCACAAAGGGTGCAAGCCATTAGGCACAAGGTACAAGTCTCAAGCCCTACAAAATAAACCAAAGTTAGTCATCAACAATCACTAGGTCAACTCCAATTGAGTAAGCATCATTAAGCATGGCAATTGTGCTTTAAACCTGAAACAAAGTTCAAATGTGAGAGCACAAACCACTAGTACAAGACTAGGGTCAAAATGATATCAAAAGGTCAAAACAGGACATGAAACTTATCCAAAATCATGATCAAACAATTAGGAAACAAATCCAAGTGGTTTCACATTCATATCATTCATCATTATCATTTCATGAACCAAAGAGTACCAAACATGCAATTTAGAACCTCAAAGAAGCAAACAGAAAGATTCAACTCAAACCAATTCATAAACATTTCAATAAATCCCCAAAAATTTCATGGTCAAACAGCATTCATAACATGACAATCATACCAAATTTCAGCTCAATTGGACCAAGGGAAACAAGTCAATGAAATTCATAAAGTCAACACAAGTTCAAGCAAGCTCATATAAGGCATCAAAACATGCATCCACTTCAATTAATCATAAAACAGAAACAAAACATGATAAATGAATGGGATTAAAACCATGGCAAACTTCAAGATGTCTATAATACTCATGCCAAATTTCAAGTCCATCCAATTAAGCATCAGAATTTCACAAATCAAATGAAAACATGTCTCTCAAGAAGTCAACAATTGGTCAAACAGGGGAGAAATTATCCAACAAATAGGCAATGCACTCAAAAATTCCAGAACAATTCACAAGCATTCTCAACATTCATAAGTGTCAACATGCAAAAATTCAAGTCATTTGGAGTTCAATAGGCAAGTCAACAAAAATCATCAAATTGGACAAGAATGGTGTGACACAAATTGTCAGACCTCTGTTCAAAAAATCATATCTCATCAACCAGCAATGATAAAATCACAAACTCTATACCAAAATGACCATGAACATGTCTAGTTTAAGCACAAAACATTTCAGCCTCATTGGATTAAACATCACCATTTCACAAGAAAAATGGCATGGCATACACAAATTGGACACACATGAACAAACCATAGACAATTTAAAAATCCATACGTGCATAAATTCTGGAAAAATCACCATAAAATACTAGAGGTCATGAGGAACAAGGTGCAAAAAATCCCATATTAATTGGACAAATATTGAAGGAGCTATGAATTTTCTAAGATTGAAGATCAAAATGAAATTAAAATTGAAAAATGAAAATGATTTAATTGAACTAAATGGCTGAAATGGCAATTTCGTAGATACTAAGCCATTTAAGTGAAACGCCGCGTTTCACTTAAGGGCGTGGCATGCTCTGATTGGATTCATGGCCTGGAAACATAAATTTCATGCAAATCCACGGGGATGAAGATCAAAATACGAATTCTGGACAAAATATTTAGGGTTCATGTGTTCTTCAAACAAAATCCAGCTCAAGAACATTTTGCAACCAAAATCAACAAACGATATACCATTGTGTTCATCTCATCATGTACATCAACAATCCAACAATGATTCTCCCTAATTCTAATCATGTCAACCGGATCGAGCAAAAGAAGATTTACATGTCAAAGTTCAAAACAACATAACTCTGCCAATCCTTGATGAAATTCGATGGTTCAAGTTTCAAACTACTCTACAATCAAAGACCTACAGGATGCATATCACAATTTAAGCAATGGCTATGGTCGAAATCTTACCTCCAAATGAGGACAGTAGTAAATTCGTGATTCCTTGGCCAAGACAAGTCGAAACAGATGGAGCTTAATGATGCAGTAGATGAATGAAGGTGAAACTTTAGCTCAACTGTTCTTGAATCAGCTCCAATCAACGTTTGCCATGGAAGAAGCTTAATGGAACAGTGCTGTTCTAGCTGAAATAGTGATGAAACTTTGCTCCAATTCACTTCCAATGTGCTTGTGGATGTGAATCAATGAGGAATTCGTGTTGTTCTAAGGAAATTTTTGCCGAAAAATCAAGAGGAAAAGTTGAGAGAGTTTTTTCTTTTTAGATCTAGATCTGAGTAAGAGTGAATGTTAATCCCTTTTTTCTGTTAGAATTATCCATATATACCAGCTGTTAATGAACTTTGTCAATTAAACTTAAGTAAGCCAAACCAAAGGGATTAATGAATGTAAGTGTTATGTGCAAATTGCTAAATCACCTCCATGTGCATGGAGTGCATGCTACAGTGCACGAAAATGGGCCTAAGCAAACTCCAAATATCATTTTCAGTCAGATGCAATTGGTAGAATGTGTAGAAAATGCTTAAATTGAAAGTCACTTTTTTACCCCTCCTTTTTTAAATTCAAGCCACTTGAAAAATGCCATTTTGATTGGATGATTTTTGATGAAATGTGATGAAGGATTTGGATAGAACATGTCAAATGTGACTTGTAGCAAAAAACCTCACTGAATTTGGCCAAATGGTTCAAGAGTTATGCCACTTTGAAGTTCAAAAATTCTTGACAATGATTTGATCATAACTTGCCAACCACAAATGAGAAATGAGTGTTCTTGGACGTTTTGGAAATGGGAGAACAATATTTTTAACTTTAATGTTGGACAAAATTTCATTTGAAGCTTGTATGATGATGTAAATTTGAGGAGAAGAACTTTCCATTTTTGGCAGTTTCCAATTACAGGTCACCTGCTATTTTTGGAAACTTTTGATCTGACATTATTTTCTTCAACCTTGATCTTTGATATGACAAATGAGACTTGTATGGACATGAATGAGGCCTTTCAAACCATCTCCCACCTTCAAATCCTTGATTTCAGGCACAGTTGAATTTCTAGGGTTTCTGGTGGATTGAACAATGACTGATGACTTCTGAGCACCCAATCTTTGACCAAACCACTTAAAAAGGACCCCTAGGTCATGTGAACATGTTGGACCAACCCTAGGGCCTTTCTTCCTTGAGAAATGCACCTGCTTGCTTTGTTTGACTGATCCTCCTAACCAGTTGACATAATTTTGTCTGATGGCTTACACTTGGGCAAAGGATAATGTAATGCTATACAGTGGACTATGTTATGTTAATGACCTAATATGAAAATGAATGTACAAAAGGTAGGTGCAAATTTGAGGTGCTACAGAGCCGATATGCTATCACTTTGAGCTGATACGCAGATGCTGACTTTGTCGCTACCGTAGGGCATTGATAGGGGTTGGTTGATCCCTGCAGGTCTGCGGGAACCACTTGATATTCTACATATCCAAGACACGACAATGTGACCTTCACGGTTCGTTAAGTCAACATGCTATTTATCCAATACCAGCTTCGCTTTTTGGTTCGCTATAATCTATTCAGATTATATTGCACCTTCCTCGGTTAAAGTCCAGTTTGAAACCTCCTTTCATACACTCCATTCATTAATGCTGGTGTATCTTAATACTGATTGGAAAAATTGTGATTGATTCCGGTTATCTTGTAATGCTAATGACTTTGTTTTCTCCTCAAGTTACATGTAGGCTCGGTTTGGCGGAAAGCTTCCAAGAGGATTGGCAATGTTGCTGGTATCACAACCATACCGCTTAAACCATGTATCTCGTGGTGTTGTATGATAATGGCACAAGCGAATTCACTCCATGTTGATGGTTTGGTAACCGGTTTTCTTTTCTTGGTTCAACATCTGTCACGGTTCTGTTTGCATGATTCCTATGGCATCCATTATGCCATTTTTGTTTTGGAATATCATATGTTTTAGTTTTGGTATAACAGAGATTACTTCTTTCACCTATGCACTGATATTCATGGTTTCATGGGTGTTTTGTAGGTTATGTTCATTAAGCGGTTTATGTTGGTGGTCGGTCATCTATATGCGCTGCAGGAAATGCTTTGGATTTTTGTTTGGGATGCTTTTCCGGTGTGTGAACCGTTTCGTGAGCTGTTTGTATGGAAGGTTACGGCATGGTATTATGAATCTCTTACTGTTTTGACAACTTTGGACATCCGAACCTCTTGGGAATTTATTGAATGGCTTTGTTATTTTGCAGGGTGCTGTTATACCGACATAAGTTGGCGGCTAACTTCAAGTTCCATCATTTCACTTCTGTTTCGAAAGGTAATGACCATAGCCTTCAGCTCATGTGCCGTAAATATTACGCTGCCACTCTCCGGGTATTGGTGTAGATTGCCAATTGGCCATAGTTCGATGCCAGTCATGTTTTCATTTGCACCTAACCTTCGTTTTTAGGTTTATTATTGTAGGAGTGGCTTATTGGCTTTGAAGGCATGCATCAACTATATGTGTTGCATGAGATGCTTTGGATTTTGGCTTGGGATGCTTTGCCGGTGTGTGAATTGTTTTTATGAGCCGCTAGCAGCGGTTTAGGTTTAGTATGGCAAGTTTTTTTATTTCCTCTACACAATCGATATGCTATTAGTCATGATGATGCGTTGGTTTAGATGCCACGATCTGCTGTAAGTTTATGTTTTTGTTATGAAAATGCAGGTTTCCATATTGCCTTTGGTCATTGCAATTTGTATACAAAGGATAGGAAGATCGTGCATTCGTGGTGTCATAAAACTTACACTGACTTGTGTGACTCGGTCTGGAACAATGCCACTTAAGGCCTCTTTTTTTTTTTAAAAACCAAACTCTCCATCTTTAGGAAATGACCGTACCCTCACGTCAAGGGAAATGATGGAATTGCAGGTGAAACAGATATTTGCTGAGATGAATTTGTGATTGACCTTTGGTATGGTTTCGTATGTGTTGTCATAATTGTATGGTGTATGTCAACATGTGAATTGGTTTTTTTTTGTTGTAATGAGCATGAACAAGATTTGTGTATTGGTTCACAAAGGTTCCTGTAATATAATTTTGGCTTTTGAAACGAACATGGTTTATATTAACTTGTGTATGGAAGTGTAAGCTAGATTGGATTAATGCTTTAATGATCAAGGTTTAAGAAAACAATGAATGCTTATGGTTTAAAAGGATTTGAAAAGGAACATGAGAATGACTAAAACGGTTCTAAGCTAAGGGGTTGAGTTTGGTCAACGGTTGACAAAAGTCAACACCTCATTATCATTTCCGAATTTTATAGCTTTTCATTTAATGAACAATGGAATGTAACCTAATAGCTAATTGCATGAGATCTTTGTAAATGAAGGAATTTGGTATGAACTTGGAATGTATGATTTGTTATGCATATGATGCAAAAATAAAAAATGAAATTAATTCTATGAAAATTTAAATATGCCCGGACAAAATTGGGGTATGACACAAGTCAAGGGGTTTGAGGTTTGTTTCCCAAGGAAACCCTAATTCATCTGATCATCAACAATGCCTTGCTCATGAAGCAACTTCAGACCATGGTCAAATACAATCAAGGGAAGTTCTTTAGTTCATCATTTCATGCATATTTGAACTTATTTGAGTGTCCTCAATGTAGCGGGGTATTCGTTACCATTAGAGATATTGACTAAATCCAAGGTAAATCATACAAGTCGAGTCGCCACCTCACTTCTATTTATCCTAAGGAATGGTTAGAAAGCGAACAAAAACCTAAAAGTTTTATTGAATCAAAAACTAGTAAAAATGTCAGAGATCTGGGTAAGGGGGTTGGTTATGCAATGGGAAGGTGTTAGGCACCCAAAGCATCCTAGGTACTCCTAGGGAGCCCTTTTCACATTTTTTGCAAAGGTTGTTGTTTTTTTTTGAAAATTTATTTGTGCAAACATGATTGAAGGGATGAGAAAAGCGTGTATGTTTATCTAATGTACTACTTACTAAAAGAAGGGTCAAAAGAAAATGACTCGCGCGGACGTCGCATCCACTGCATACGTATCTCATCTGAATCTGAGAATCAGAGTCTTCGTAGCTCGGCTACCTAGGGGTTAAAGAGGAGTTTGCTCGCTAAGACATCGCGTCTTATGCCTACGTATCTCATCTGGGATGAAAATCAGAGCAAAACATGGTTCGACCAACTACGGGGTAAGGGTTGTGTTTTGGGCTGAACGACGTTACTACGCAATCTACCGGATGCTCGACCTTTGGAGACTTACTCGCCTGTAGTAGAAGGAGATAACGTGTTCTTAGGAGAATAAAAATCAATGAGTTTGGGGTGTTTAGGGATGCTCATGCAAAAAGGCAGTCCTAGATGAAGGATCCGCGCTACCTTAAATGACATGCCACGAGAGGCTATACGAAACCTAAGAAATCGGTAGCATGCGGGAAAAGTAAAGGGATTGAGAGATCTACCGTACGGATAAAGATCCTAAGTAACAGCAATTAGATAAATAAGAAACCCAAAGACTCTTCCAAGCTAAACACTATCAAAGAAAGTGAGTCAGTACAGGTAATCGGAATAGACCTCTAGGTGGTACCCCCCAAATAAAGTGGAACACCAGGCAAGCCATCTCTGCAAGAGTCATATGATCCCTCACAAAACAAAACTCAACAAACAGGTTAGAGAAACAAGATAGGGTAATCAAGAGTTGCCCCCAAATCAAAATGTAACCACATGAATCATGCCATTAAAATTCACAAAAAGCAACCTGGGGTAGGAGGCCTAAACCTCTTGTCAAACACATGCATCAAAAGGGTATCAAATTCACCCATAATACCTCATACATTCAGAGCATTCAAATTAAAAGCATAAAGTAATGGGAATAAGGCAAACCTGACTGGAGAGATCGAATTAAATTGAATTGCCCAGTTGGGTTTACAAAGCACTCTTAGGGTTTATATGAGAGAGAATTGGTTCTTTGCAGATGACTTCCCTTCAGTCTCTAGAGGTTGCTCTGAACTTTGTTAGCTCTTCTCTCACTATCTTTTTCCTGCCAGGGTAATAGGAATAGAATGGCCTTTTGTTTCATTGAAACTCTGAATTTATAACCTGATTTTTGTGGACCTGTGGGCTCAAATGAGAGAGGCCCAAGTCCAAAAATTTTCTGTTATATTTTATTTATTTCTTTATTTATTTTATTTATTTTTCGTTTTTCGTTCTTTTTTTTTCGTTTTTCGTTCTTTTTTTTTTTAAACACGTGGGCTTCGCCTAGCGAGCATGACAGTTCAAGAAATTCCTCTGAGCGAAGGTGATTCTGGTGGCTTTTCTTGGGAGTCGCTAGGCGACCCATTCTGCTCGCCTAGCGAGCATGACAGCTCATGAAAAAACTTTTGCTCCTTCAAGATTAACGTTTTGACTGACGAATAGACCCCATTTGAACCTGTTGGAAGTATCTCAAGCCATTCCCTTGTGTTGACTGATCATCTAAATAGAACCCACAAAGTGTCTTGGATGATACTCAAGCTTCAAACAAAAGATGTTAGTGACACATTTTTGTGCTTTTGGTTAGTAAACAAAAGTAAGAGAAACAATAATGTATAATTCAAGCATGCTTGGTGATCTCAAACCAATCACAAGGAGTCCCACCCAAAGGCAAAGGGAACCAAGATGCTAAAGATCCTTGAGGCAATGCAAATGCAATGTTATGATGCCATGAGGGATCTTAGGGTCAAAATTGGGGTCTTACAGATGCCCCTATTTAAGATCATTCTAGCCGTAGAAGTGAAGGTTAAAATCTTCGTCTCGACGGGGTAGAATGGGCTTAAATAATAACAAAGAGACGAATTTTGGTCCCTAAGAGACCTCATGATGCAAATGTAGGTATGAAAAATGGTAGCACTCTGTTGAGATATGTGTCCACAAAAGCAAAGAAATCAGAAGCCACTGATAATCCATATGAGCAATTCACTCCATGGGACCAAGACCCTGGGGACTCTCCTGGGGATAGAAAAGGGATAAAAATGCTCGAGCAGGTCACAACTCAAAGCGTGGGGAACAGAAGTCCAAAGGGAAAAGATCTAATGGAAAGACTCAAGCTGACTCGAAGATGCATGTATTAGGGAATATGCCAATACAGCAAAAAACTATCCACAGCGGATACTTCGGATAAAATCCGGATGAAAACAATCCACTAAGGGACTTCGTTGGGGATGTCCACAAGGACACTCCTGGGGAAGCAGCGGGACGAGGTATTACCGGTTACTGGGTAATAAGCTCAAGGAGACATGTGATCTGAACGCTAGGTATGAGGGTGAGAGATACAACATGCTCAGGAAGAGATGAATATCCAAGACCGGTATAAGGGTGAGAGATATCAAAACTTCAAAACGTCTGAGGAAAACCTAAAAGGTATACTTTAACTCAGGGATTCTGACTCCACAGGGGACAAAAAGTCATAATAGGGAGCAGAGAGGAAGGAACACTAGAGATACCGGTTACTGGGCATATAATAGGTGACCAACCAAGGCGTGAATTGGGGAATATTCCCAAAACACTCATCACCCAAAAGAGGGCTAAAAGCAAACTCGATTACAGGATGGATATTCGACTCCACAAAGGGGATACGAATCTTACTTAACGGGGGAAGAACAAAAGGCTTCAGACCCGAGAGTGCATGAGATATACTATCTATTACCGTCAGAACATAGATAATATACTCGCATGGACGATTATCCACAACCGGTTACTGGGTTAATAAAGGATAAATCGACCGAAAATAAAAGACATTGGGATACCGAAACTAGGTATATAATGATGACCAATTCAAGGGAGAAACAATCGTTACCAACAACAACAAGGTAGACGAGAGATGACCCGCTGGGGATAAATTGCGTAATCAGGGCAATTATCCAAGCAGATGAGGGGATATCATCACCGAATATTGGATGAAGATAACTGTCACCAATTAAAGATGAGCAAAAATAGTTACTCTGCAAAAAGGGAAGAAATAGGGTTTACAACTACCGCTATGAGGGTAGAGAAACACAGACTCCGCCGGGGATAATAATTACTAATTATTGAGCAATTATTTATTTACCACGGGGAAACAGGAAAAGAGTCTCAAGAGACCGATCTAGGATCAAACTAGATAGGCACACCAAATCAAGACTTGTCCCGGTGAGGATATAACTCAATGGGGAAAACCATCCCAGTATATGTGTTGGGAAGGAACAAAAACAATCAACATCCACGAGGATATAACCCGGTGGGGAATATGGAAGAAAGGATAGACGCTTTCTGCTTATGGAGTTGACTCTATATGGAGAGATCAGACACACACATCTGCTTGGGGAAATATATCACCAAATAGCAGGAGACAGCAAACAACAATATATGGCAAAGAATGCAACATGAATATCTGAATGTTATAATTATGCATGAATATGCGTGGTTTATGTATGATGTATGCTGAAAGACAGACATATCTAACACAACCAGGTCCAGGAGTCAACCACCCGGTACTATATCTCAAAGAACTCTGCTGGGGATCAGAGATACCAGGAAGCAAAGAACTCTACAAGGGATGAATCATCAATCATTCCAGATGGGGACGAGAGTTATCACAGACAAGGTCCACCACACCAACAACTCTACTGGGGAATCTATCCGAGGAGATAAAGAATTTATCGGGATCAACCACCAAATACCGCTCTTGCCCAAAGATCCAAGCTGCTGAGGAAGAAAGATTGCTACTCTGCTGAAGGGAAGAGAGGTGACTCTCAACAAGCAATCCACTTGGTAGGATAAACTGCAAGGGGTTCCGGAGGGAGGAGATACATTCATGCCAGGAATATGGACAAAAATCTTACCCTGTTGGGGATCGTACCACCCTTGGGAGAGCACTGAGGATCTCCTAAGTATCCTTTCGTCATTGTGAATGTTCACTTTGTTTAAAAACAAATTATAAAAAATTTGATCGTTTAAAACAATGATATTTTCTTAATCAAAACATGCAAAACATTTGTTGAATAGAAACAGATAAGAGTGCCAATAATTGGATAAAAAGCTCAAATTTGTTTGATAGAATGGTAGTCTGCGAATGGCAAGACTCCATAGATCTTTAAAAATTTGAAATTGGTGATATATATTGGAAAAGGGCTACATTGAACATAATGACCATTTCTCCACCAATTCTGAATCCAATGTATTTGAAGCTTTGGCTGATAATAAGCAAGGATCTCTGACGGACGACAGTTGTAGAACAAAGTCTTGTCAGGATGCAGTTACTTGCCAAATCCCTAATTTTGGCCTAGATTGCCCCAGGATGAGGTACTCAATCTAGCCGGATACCTATATTCATTTTTCATGTCTCTAACTTTTGCCTGGACCGCCCTTTCGGGTTTTCAATCCACCGAGACGCTCATTTTTGCCTAAGCTGCCCTTTCGGGTTTTCAACTTAGCGAGCTATTCAGTTTTTATTTTTTTAGGCGAAGTATTTCTTGACTGCATCTGAATTCACAGGACGAGTGAAATCCTCCCCATCCATAGTTGTAAGTATCAAAGCACCGCCTGAAAAGGCTCTCTTAACAGCATACGGACCCTCATAGTTCGGAGTCCACTTGCCCTTGGAATCGGGCGCGAAAGACAAAACTTTCTTGAGCACAAGGTCACCTTCTCGGAACACACGAGGCTCGACCTTCTTATCAAAAGCTTTCTTCATCCTCTGCTGATATAACTGACTGTGGCACATGGCAGGCAATCTCTTTTCTTCTATCAAGTTCAGCTGGTCATAACGACTTTGAACCCATTCAGCATCAGTCAGCTTGGCCTCCATCAAGACTCTCATTGACGGGATCTCCACCTCTACAGGGAGTACAGCCTCCGATCTTGACTTAGCGATCATATCATCAACGTACACCTCAATCTCCTTGTGCATCATGTCATGGAACAAGGTAGTCATAGCTCGTTGATACGTGGCTCCGGCGTTCTTCAAACCGAAGGGCATCACTCGATAACAGAATGTTCCCCAAGGTGTGATGAATGTTGTCTTCTCCATATCCTCGGGTGCCATTTTAATCTGATTATATCCGGAAAATCCATCCATAAACGAGAAGACCTTGAATTTAGTTGTATTGTCTACCAACATATCAATATGTGGTAGAGGGAAATCATCTTTCGGACTAGCTTTATTCAAGTCTCTATAGTCCACACACATCCGGACTTTTCCATCTTTCTTAGGCACGGGCACAATATTGGCCACCCATTGAGGATATGTAGAAGTCACCAGAAACCCCACATCAATTTGCTTCTGAACTTCCTCTTTGGTCTTTACTGCCATATCAGGATGAGTTCTTCTGAGCTTTTGCTTCACAGGCACGCACTCAGGTTTCAAAGGTAGGAAATGTTGCACAATATCGGTATCTAGACCAGGCATGTCTTCATATGACCAGGCAAAGACGTCAACATATTCTCGTAGCAACTTAATCAACCCCTTCTTAACAGATTCTTCCAGAAGTGCCACAATCTTTACCTCTCGCGCACAATCTTCAGACCCCAAGTTGACTGTTTCCAGATTCTCAAGATAAGGCTGAATGATCTTCTCTTCATGCTCAAGTAGCTGGGTGATCTCATCAGGAATCTCTTCAACATCATCTTCCTCTGCCTCAAATACAGGGAATTCAAAATTGGGAGATGGTGTTGGGTAATTATGTTCAATGGGTTTAAAAATCAACCTGCATAATGATTTTGGATATGAAAAGATTTAGAATTCAAACAAGGAAAATCATTATGCAGATGAAAAGATTGATTTTATTCCATTTTGAGGTTTTATTTGATCACCAATTTCATGCAAAAGCGAAAAGGGAAAATAAATGGAAAAACAAACATTTAACATGAATTTATTGAATGAAAATATCATTGTATTTATGCGCCATCAATGTCATCACTCCTCCTTTTGGCATGGGAGAAGGGTTTTTAAACAAAGTGATCATTACGTTGACTTATGGACAACTGTTGGAATATCCACAGCGACCCAATTGTTGCAGACCCCACCAGGGATGATGAAGTTGCCAGAATCCTTTGTATCTTCTTCTAAAACGGCAGCAGCCTCCTCATCTAGACCAGTGTGGATGAAACCTCCACTCTTGAATAACCCTTGCTTGTTGAAAGTACCAGAAGAAAAACCTATGCCAGCCCGGGACTCATTGTCTTCTAACTCAATCATTTATTCTAAACCAGTGGTTGCACCACGCTCAATGGCCAACTTTGCATCTTTGTAGGAAGCAAATGAAGGAGCTCTTTTCTCAATAGGCTCAGTAATAGATAATGCTTGGAAAGGGGTTCCAACTTCAACCTCAGCATCTATATAAGAGAAGGAAGACAAATGGCTAACCAGGAGAGCCCTTTCTCCCCCTACCACCACCAGCTTCTTGTTTTTCACGAATTTCAATTTCTGGTGTAGGGTGGACGTCACGGCGCCTGCCTCGTGAATCCATGGTCTGCCTAAGAGACAACTATACGATGGGTGGATGTCCATAACTTGGAAGGTAATCTGGAAATCACTTGGTCCAATCTTGATTGGGAGATCAACTTCCCCAATTACAGTTTTGCGAGACCCATCGAAAGCCTTCACAACTACTCCACTCTGCCTCATGGGAGGCCCTTGATATGATAGCTTTGAGAGAGTGGACTTTGGCAATACGTTCAATGATGACCCGGTGTCGACCTATACATTAGACATGGCGTCGTCTCTACAACCCATAGATATATGTAATGCCAGGTCGTGATCTCTTCCCTCCTCAGGGAGATCAGAGTCACAAAAGCTCAGGTTGTTACAAGCAATAATGTTTGCAACAATGCTATCGAATTGCTTCAAAGTGACATCGTGATCCACATATGCCACATCCAACACCTTCTGCAGAGCCTCTCGGTGTGGTTCTGAATTTAAGAGTAAGGATAACACAGATATTTTGGATGGTGTTTGTAGAAGTTGGTCTACAACATTGTACTCACTCCTTTTGATGAGTCTCAGCATCTCATCACAGTCTTCTTTCACATTGCCACTCGGGCCAACAGAAGTAGGAGTTTTCAGTACGGAGGAGGGCTTAACAGCAAGTGCCAGATTCGGAGAATTCACAGCGTTCCCGATCGGGCGTTCAACAAAATCAGCATTAATTTGAGGCTTCGGCGGTGCTGAAAATACACGGCCACTACGGTTCAAACCGCTAACATCGGCAATATTCACAACAGAAGAAGAGGGCAAGGACACCTCTTTCCCATTCTCTACTTCTACGGCATTGTAGCGATAGGGAACTTCCTTTTCAGAAGAGTAAGGCACAGGACCAGCAGGCTTAATGATCAGAGCGGGAGAAGCCTTCTGCTTGCTACCATTGTACTTGATGATAACAGGCTCGGGTATCCGGAACACTGGGGAAATCACGTTGACCTCAGGCTCGTTTTCATCAACATTCCTGTTTTGAAGGATCTCAATGACTCCTTCGTCCAGCATTTCCTGAACATCCTTGCGCACCTGGCAACAACCCAATTGGTTAACAGAGCAGACTCGGCATCTATCATGGTCATGCTCATAATGACTGTAGTCACACAAAAAACGATGCATCTGGACCAGAGACTGTTGAATATGACTGACATATTTGACCTTGTATTTGCCAGGGCAGCCCTGGACCATGTTAACAGATTTCCCATGTTCGGGCAATGGGTTCTTCTTCACATTAGGGCCTACGTCCTCAAAACATAGAATACCACACCTCACAAGGTCTTGAACCTTGGTCTTCAAAGGGTAACAATTCTCCACGTCGTGGCCAGGAGCACCAGAATGGTAAACACAATGTAACTCAGGCTTATACCACCACTGGGGGTTAGCAGGTATAGTCGGTGGGTCTCTCAGAGTAATCAGCTTCCTTTCTATTAAAGAGGGATATAACTCTTGCGTACGTCATAGGAATAGGATCGAAGGTGACCCTTTTCCTCTCGTAGCTCATGCTGGTTTGATTACTATTTCGAGGCTGGTAGGCCTGCTGCTGCGGTCGGTGCTGTTGTTGCTGATATTACGGATGTGGTTGCTGATTGTTACTATGTTGCTGATACAGTTGATTGTCTCTGAAAACAAGTGTTATATGAGCCACCTGGTGCTGGTTACTGGCGGGACGCACAGTCTTCCTCCTCACAGAGGGTCTTCTTGGTTTCTCATGGGAGATCACAACATGTGCCTCTCCATCTTTCTTCTTTGCAAATGCCCCATAACGTTTGGCAGAAGAGCCTTCTTCTCTGGTTAACCGTCCTTCACGGACCCCTTCTTCTAGACGCATCCCCATATTCACCATCTCGGTGAAGTCAAAAGGAGCGCTAGCAATCACCCGCTCATAATAAAAAGAACTTAAAGTCTTCAAAAAAATCTTAGTCATATCTTTCTCTTCTAGCGGAGGCACGATCTGTGCTGCCACCTCTCGCCACCTCTGGGTGTACTCCTTAAATGTTTCTTTATCCTTCTGGGACATGGCTCTCAATTGATCTCTATCGGGAGCCATATCCACGTTGTACTTGTACTGCTTGACGAAGGCTTCGCCGAGATCATTGAAGGATCGGATGTTCGCGCTGTCTAAACCCATGTACCAATGCAAAGCGGCACCGGACAGACTGTCCTGAAAGTAGTGGATGAGTAGTTGGTCATTATCGGTTTGAGTCGACATCTTCTTGGCATACATGACCAGGTGGCTGAGAGGACAAGTATTTCCTTTGTACTTTTCAAAATTAGGGACCTTGAATATCACAGGGATCTTCACATTTGGAACCAAGCAGAGTTCGGCAACAGACTTGCCGAAAAGATCCTTCCCTCTGAGAGTTTTCAATTCCTTGCGAAGCTCAAGAAATTGATCGTTCATAGCATCCATCTTCTCATAAACATCTGGACCCTCAGACGGCTCAGAATGATAGATGATGTCTTCTACCCTGGGCAAAGTATGCACGACAGGAGGAGGAACGGCAAGGACCGGCTAGATGCCAGCAGAGAAGCAAAGGTGGGAACAGGACCCTCAGGCATGAAATTGGGAGGCATCCCCCACGGGAACCCGGTTGGCATGGCTGTTGGAACAAAGTGTGCACTGGCAGCGGGCACAGTAGAGGAGACAATCTCGGAGATAACTGTCCTCTGGGGAGGAGTTGAAGGTGTTGGAGAAGACTAGCTCTGGGCAGCCATGAGTGACTCCATTAGGGCAGTCAATCTGGCCACTTCCTCTTTCAGCTCGCGGTTCTCTTGCTCTAAGTGATCCATCAATCTTGAAATGTTGGCTCTAGTGTAGTACCAGTGAGTCAGCTTGTCTTCAAAATAAATGAAGGACACAGAGTTAGACCACAGGGCAAGGGACCGGAAACAAAACCTGCTTATGCATATGATGCATGCAATGTTTGTGCATATGATTTGTTTTTTATTTCAAAGGAACTTTAGAGTTTTATTTGCAAATTCTGGAAATATTAAGCATTTTATCACATATGGAAATATCTCATCAAATAATATCAGGGAAAAGAAGTGCAGCATCGTCAATCATATACAAGAGAAAAGAAAAATAATCGTCTTATGGATCCCTAGAAACAATCATCTAAAGCTCGGGACACAGGAAGATAAGATGCGCGAAGCCTCTTCACCTCCCTCTCGTAGGCTGCCTCCATATCGGCCTTCTCTTTCGCGAGTCGATCATACCTCCTCTTCCAGAACTTAGAAGACTGAGGAAGTAGAGAAGTCCATACATCATCAGGGTCATCAATAACCTGATGCTCAATAAACTCAATCAACGCATCTTTCACCTTAATCTGCTGAAGCAACTCTTCACGTTCACGGATACAGGCACGTGAACGGTCTTCGTCTCTCAACTCCTCTACTCCTTGATTAGGGAGGGTTGAAGGCCCAGCCATAATCATAGGTGTAGGTCTCGGATACTCGTAAGGCATGAGATACTCAGACGCCCTCTTCCTAACCCAAACAGTGTAAGGCTCCAAAGCGATGCAATTCTTAGGACCCAACTCTTTCCTTCCTTTCCTATGAATCTTGTATCAAGCGCGGACCATCCTAGCTTTCAAGCCTTGGGGATCTTTACCATCCTGAAAGAATACACCCTCTAACAGAATGTTATTGGGTTTATCCTTTAAGGGGAACCCAAGCTGACGACGTGCCAAAACAGGATTTTAGTTAATCCCACCACATGTACCAAGAAGAGGTACATTGGAGAATTCGCCACAAGAGTCAATACTCTACACATCATCATACACACGATTATACCAAGAGATATCATCATTAGTGAGATACATAAGTCTCGTGGACCACCGTAGACATTCCTTGTTCTCCTTGAAAGCGATCGTCTGAGGTAAGTGAGAAATAAACCACTTATACATCAGAGGAAAACAACACACAATGGCGCCACCACCCTTTGCATTCCTCATATACAAAGAGAAGTAGGTATCGCCCAACAGAGTCGGAACGGGATTAAGAGTAGAGAAGATCCTAATAGCGTTCACATCCACAAACTTGTCGATGTTGGGGAACAATACCAATCCATAAATGAGAAGTACAAATATGGCCTCAAAGGCATCCTCACTCATGGCCTTCCCATACATAGTAGCTTGAGCAATGAGGAATTCAGAAGGGAGACCTTGAATTCCACCTTTGGTAGTCATATGTGCATCAACCAGAGATTCATCTATGTGTAACATGTCTGCTATCTCTTGAGAAGTGGGAACCCTTTCCAAGCCACTGAACGGCAACTGATCCAGAACAGGTATACCCACAAGATAAGCATACTCCTCCAGTGTAGGCAAAAGCTGAAAATCCGGAAACGTGAAGCAACGGTATAAAGGATCGTAAAACTGCACCAATACACTCATCAATCCTTCATCCACCTGAGTGGTCAGAAGAGGAAGAAGCTTCCTGAAATGAGCCTTGAAACCCAAGGGATCTAATACATAAGATGTCAAATTCCTTAACTCTTTCAAGTCTGGTTGTCTGAAACTGTACTTCTTTGTATTCCTTCTTTGTCTTTCCATGTCTGAAAATTTTGCAAATAGACCTCTTAAGTTCCTTGAAAATTTTCTCATTATTTTGATGATATGAATGCAAATGGGTGCATGAATGCATGAATGCAACAATCACACTCAAGGATCAAGCAAAGCACACCAAACAAAGGTCATGGGATGGATCATGTTATCCTTAATATCAACCATCCATTTTGGTGGATTATGGTTTACACCTTATCAACACCCAAGTTCCATTGATATTAAGGATACCTGAACGGATCAACCATGAATCAAGGGTTTGTTGCAAGTCACGAGCATGGAGTTTAGGATAAGAACCACCCAAAGGGAGTGTACTAAGGTTTAAACCTGCCAAACATGTTCTACAAAAGGTTCCCATAGTCATCATCCCATCCTTTGGATATTATCGGAGAAACGACTACTCGTATTCCAAAAATATTCTCAAGAGAGACTCTTATGAGTGTAGTATCGCGTAACAATCGTATCAAATCTTACACTTGAACGAATTTCGCACTACATCCTACGAATAGGCCAAGATGGGTTTGGTAAACTAAGGTCCTTGGCTTTTAAGGTCTATATTGGAAAAAGTAATGTCTAACCACAACTACTTGTGTGACATTATTGATCCCAACATGATCTCCACCAAGTGAATGGGCTTGCAAGTCAACTTGCTAAGGAATAACTACACACAAGTCGACAAGACTATGCCATTCTCCTATCCTAAGTGCACTCGAGTTCGGGTATAGAACTCATCTCACAAAGATCACCAAGCATAAAAGGTATTAATATTCAAGCAATTCAATCATTACATACAATACAGTAATCCCAAATTGCACAAAAATATGTCACATAACAATACAACACAACAAATATGAAAAGTAGGCAAAACCCACTAGGCAAATCATCCCCAGCGGAGTCGCCACTTTTCTGTAGCGGGGTATTCGTTACCATTAGAGATATTGACTAAATCCAAGGTAAATCATACAAGTCGAGTCGCCACCGCACTTCTATTTATCCTAAGGAATGGTTAGAAAGCAAACAAAAACCTAAAACTTTTATCGAATAAAAAACTAGTAAAAATGTCAGAGATCTGGGTAAGGGGGTTGGTTATGCAATGGGAAGGTGTTAGGCACCCAAAGCATCCTAGGTACTCCTAGGGAGCCCTTTTCACATTTGTTGCAAAGGTTGTTGTTTTTTTTTTGAAATATTATTTGTTCAAACATGATTGAAGGGATGAGAAAAGCGTGTATGTTTATCTAATGTACTACTTACTAAAAGAAGGGTCAAAAGAAAATGACTCGCACGGACGTCGCATCCACTGCATACGTATCTCATCTGAATCTGAGAATCAGAGTCTTCGTAGCTCGGCTACCTAGGGGTTAAAGAGGAGTGTGCTCGCTAAGACATCGCGTCTTATGCCTACGTATCTCATCTGGGATGAAAATCAGAGCAAAACGTAGTTCGACCAGCTACGGGGTAAGGGTTGTGTTTTGGGGTGAACGACGTTACTACGCAATCTACCGGATGCTCGACCTTTGGAGACTTACTCGTCTATAGTAGAAGGAGATAACGTGTTCTTAGGAGAATAAAAATCAATGAGTTTGGGGTGTTTAGGGATGCTCATGCAAAAAGGCAGTCCTAGATGAAGGATCCGCGCTACCTTAAATGACATGCCACGAGAGGCTATACGAAATCTAAGAAATCGGTAGCATGCGGGAAAAGTAAATGGATCGAGAGATGTATCGTACGGATAAAGATCCTAAGTAACAGCAATTAGATAAATAAGAAACCCAAAGACTCTTCCAAGCTAAACACCATCAAAGAAAGCGAGTCAGTACAGGTAATTGGAATAGACATCCAGGTGGTACCCCACAAATAAAGTGGAACACCAGGAAAGCCATCTCTGCAAGAGTCATATGAGCCCTCACAAAACAAAATTTAACAAACAGGTTAGAGAAACAAGATAGGGTAATCAAGAGTTGCCCCCAAATCAAAATGTAACCACATGAATCATGCCATTAAAATTCACAAAAAGCAACCAAGGGTAGGAGGCCTAAACCTCTTGTCAAACACATACATCAAAAGGGTATCAAATTCACCCATAATACCTCATACATTCAGAGCATTCAAATTAAAAGCATAAAGTAATGGGAATAAAGCAAACCTGACTGGAGAGATCGAATGAAATTGAATTGCCCGGTTGGGTTTGCAAAGCACTCTTAGGGTTTATATGAGAGGGAATTGGTTCTTTGCAGATGAGTTTCCTTCAGTCTCTGGAGGTTGCTCTGAACTCTTTTAGCTCTTCTCTCACTATCTTTTTCCTGCCAGGATAATAGGAATAGAATGGCCTTTTGTTTCACTGAAACTCTGAATTTATAACCTGATTTTTGTGGACCTATGGGCTCAAATGAGAGAGGCCCAAGTCCAAAATTTTTTTGTTATATTTTATTTATTTATTTATTTATTTTAATTGTTTTCGTTTTTCTTTTTTTTTCTTTTCGTTTTTTGTTCTTTTTTTTTAAACACGTGGGCTTCGCCTAGCGAGCATGACAGTTCAAGAAATTCCTCTGAGCGTAGGTGATTCTGGTGGCTTTTCTTGGGACTCGCTAGGCGACCCATTCTGCTCGCCTAGCGAGCATGACAGCTCATGAACAAACTTTTGCTCCTTCAAGATTAACGTCTTGACTGACGAATAAACCCCATTTGAACCTGTTGGAAGTATCTCAAGCCATTCCCTTGTGTTGACTGATCATCTAAATAGAACCCACAAAGTGTCTTGGATGATACTCAAGCTTCAAACAAAAGATGTTAGTGACACATTTTTTTGCTTTTGGTTAGTAAACAAAAGTAAGAGAAACAATGATGTATAATTCAAGCATGCTTGGTGATCTCAAACCAATCACAAGGAGTCCCACCCAAAGACAAAGGGAACCAAGATGCTAAAGATCCTTGAGGCAATGCAAATGCAATATTGTGATGCCATGAGGGATCTTAGGATCAAAATTGGGGTCTTACACTCAATCATCAATTCATCAAGGTATGAGTTGTGGACTTGAGAAGTTGATCAGTCAATTCATATGACTATGTTGAAATACACTGAGACCTAACTTTTTATGTGTTGGTCAAATGGAGATCACCCCAAGGGAAAAAATGTTCTTAAGGACAATATGAACAACTTTCATGTTCATCAAAATTGGATTTGAAGCTTGGAAGGTCATCATCCATTCCAAGACATTATAGGTCATTTTGACTAAAACCCTAATTTTGGGTCAACTTCCCAAGAACATAACTCATTCATTTTTTATGATTTTGAGGTGGGACCAAATGCATTGGAAATCTTATTGTGTCTTATTCAAATGTTATGTTGAGAAAAATTGCAAAATCTCAAAAGAAATACATGTGATAATGCAAAACATTATAGGTCACTTTGGGCCAAATGCATTGAAGTGTAAAAAAGTCTAAGTTCAAGTGCCCATAACTTCTTCATTAAAAATCGAAATGATGTAAAATTTAAGTCCAAATTGATTATCTTGAAAAGAACCACAACTTTGGTGTTGAAGATGTTATCATTTGGAGCTTTCATCATTGAGACAGAAGGGCTCGAACATTGGCCAAATTTGGAAACTTCACTTATGCATGTTTCGCACCCTACACTTTAAGCTCAAAATTCACTAATTTCCAAGGCCCAATTGGAGTTTTGATCAACATATCATTTGTTCCTTATGCAACAAGCTTTCTAACCATGACTCAAAAGGTTGCATTTGGAGTTTGGAAGCACCATTTTCGAAGACATGAAGGATTAAGTGCATTTTGTGAAATACAATTCAATTGCCATGCATGAGCTGATTACACTTAATATACACGTCCATTTGCATTTCACATGAACTCAGCAGGTTGTTTCAGCCTTCATTGGGCCTTCTACATGATCACACAAGCCCATGCAATGCAAAATCCATTTGCCATGCACATGAGTTAACTCATGCATTCAGCCCTCTCCAACTATAAATACATGTGCTATGCTCTTCCATTCTCCAACCTGAAGGCGCCTGAAATGCTGCAAGAGTGAATCCCTAACCATAACAAAGGAACAAAGTTCATTTTTCTTCAAAAATTCAGATCTGAAATTCAATTGCAATTGGTTGAATTTTCAGATCTAAAGTTCCTAGACCTTCATCATTTGATCTATTGAAGTTTCTGTTTGCAAAAGGAACCAAGGAGAGTGACTCAAATCTTCACAATCGAAAGGTTTTGATCAACTGTTTTTTGCTTCGAATCTCATTATCCTTTGCTCCATTTGCCTTGATATTGTATTGTCTGAAGTCCTCTCTATAGAGGCATCATTATTGAGTGCCTAATTGTTGAAATCGAGCAAGTTCAGTTAAACACCACCAAACTTCCATCTCTGATTTCTCTCTTAATAGGAATCTAGAGTGGAAGTGAGTGGTATAGGAGTGATGTACATCCCTTCACCTTTCGAATGGTGCCTAGATCGTTCGTTTTAGTTAGCATTTAAATCTCTGTGTTTTTTGACCTTCGTCGGAGCTCACCGGAGAAGACGGTGGCGCTGGCCACTGTCTCATTGCCAGATTCAATCAGAGCCACACGATGCCTTTTCCAGATTTAATCCCAACAATCCATTGTTATGACTTTTGATAATGCGCTCAGAGGCCGTGTGATGTGCCAACTCAATTAATGAGACTGGATCCAACGCCTCTCCTTTTTTCGTATTTTCTTATTTTCTAATTTTATTTTCTTTATTTCTTTTAATTCCATTTTATTTCTAAAATCCATATCTCTTTTATTATTGGTCCAAACAATATGGGACCAATTGCATTATTTCTCTTTTAATTTCTAGTTTCTAAAAATGATTTTTAATATTTTTTATTTCATCATTTGCTATTTTTTAATAATTTTCTCTTTTCTGGTCATTTTTAATTCATTTTAAATAGTTTTTGATATTCAAAAAATACCAAAATATTTTTCTAACCTCTTTGAATGATGATGGATCTATGAAAAATATTCTCATCAATTGATTTGAGATTTATTTGAGATTTTAGTTCAATTAGGTTATTTTTCTTCATTTTTAATTGATTAAAAATAGTTTCTGACTTTTAAAAATGCTGAAATTTTTTGTCAAACTTTGTTTGACCTTGTTGGACTTGGGATAATTCACTTGGACTTATCAAAGTTGATTTGAAGTGAATTTGAAGTTTGACCTTTCTTAAATATTTTAATTCAAGTTTATTTTCAAATATTAAAAATGCAAAAAATATTTTGTTTATTTCTTGACCTCCAATCTTCACCTCACTTCTTTCTTTTATGGTTTGACCTTGATCTTCCCTATCTTTGGTCAACATTTGTGGATTGGTACATTCCATTTTCTTTTAATGCACTTTATTTTCTTCATTTCCATTCTTCTTCTTCTTCTTCTTCTTCTTTTCTTTTTTTGATCATTGAGTTAAAGATTGATAAGTTAGCATTGATTATGGAGGTTTAATCTTCCTTGATTCAAATCTAATTCATCTTGATCAATTGATCAAGTGAATGGCTTTGCATTAAGGATAGATTGCTTCTTAAATCGTGCAAAGGACTTAAACCAATACAAGATCATTTCTCATCTTCTTTTTGGCATGGCAAGTTGTTGGAACTTGGTTCACTAATCAAGACTTCTAACTTGTGTTGTTGCCTACATTATTATTGACCGGCCTCAGATAGTTGTGACTTCTACATAAGTCCAATTACGATTGCTTAACATAGCGCTAAATTTGCCTTATGGCACACTAACTACTAACACTAATCATTGACTATTAACATTTAATTCTTGCCCTTTACATTTATGCAATTTACTATTCTTGTACATATTATTCATTTACTTTTTCCTTTGCTCATTTGAGCACATGTTTATGTTAATGTAATTTTCCTTTTGCTCACTTGAGCATATAATTGTGTATATATTATTGTGCTTGTGTTTTGTTTTCATTGTTGTGGACCAAATGCAAAGAAATGGACAAATGGACTTAGTTTCTAGGACTTTCCCTATGCAAATTGGAGTAAAAGGACCTTAATGTTGAAGAAGGATTAGAAGGACCAAACCTCTAAACTCCCTCTTGTACATTCTTGATTTACTTCATGAAAATTGTGATGTGTGTGCTTTTGTGCTAGGGAATTCTATGAGAGCTCAAATTGAAGAACCATTGCCATGTTTATCCAAAGTGAAAGATACAAGATGCATTGAGGATCTCTTAAGAGGCTTGTTTGATTGTTGTTTGAGCTTACTATCATTATGCTTGCATATTCCAAAGGATGGGTGCTACTTGGATCATCAATATGATCTCAAGAGAGGAACTCCATTTGTGGTCTTGTTTCTTATCCCTTATCTCTTGTATGATTAGGACTTTAGCCATTCTTCTTCTTCCCTCCACTCTAACCCAAGCCAAAACTTTTGTGCAAGCATTTAACATTCTTTTCAAACATTAGAAACCTAACCCTTATGCTTTTGATTTCCAAACTCTCTTTTCACAACACTTATCTTGAATTGAACTCTTATGTCAACTTTGACCATATTTTGTACATACTTTTCATTGGTAAATATAACCCATTGAAATGTCCTTTTGTGGTTTCAATGGCCACTTTCTTAATCAAACTTTTTTTTATAATCTTTAGCTATTAGGTTTGAGTTATCCTTGAGGTAGATGTAATACTCACCTGTATCCTTAGTGATGGACAATGAGTCTTCCATGCTTATTATAGGGTTAACCCCTCACTAGCATGTTGAAGCTATCCTCACATGGTGGACTTGTGGTTTTAGGTTGAGTTTTCTCCCTTGGATATTAAAAGACCTTAAGGATTTTGGACCAATCAATTCACCAACTCATTTTTGAGATTTTTACCCCGAACTACGAGGTTTTGATCCTAATCTTTTTTAAGATGGTACGTAGGCAATGGGTTTATCCATCCAAACTGAAAATGTAAATAACTTGTATATTCTCTTCTCATCTCTTCAATCATGTTTGCACAAATAAATTTTCACAAAATACCAACCTTACAACAAGTATGAAAAGGGCTCCCTAGGAGTACCTAGGATGTTTTGGGTGCTTAAAACCTTCCCATTGCATAACCAACCCCCTTACCCAGATCTCTGACATTTTTACTAGTTTTTGATTTGATAAAACTTTTAGGTTTTTGTTTGCTTTCTAACCATTCCTTTGGATAAATAGAAGTGCGGTGGCGACTCGACTTGTATGGTTTACCTTAGATTTAGTCAATATCTCTAATGGTAACGAATACCCCGCTATAGAGTCTATCCTTGATATGTTCATTTTAACCAGTGACGGATATTCTCACTTTTGGTATTCTACCCAGTAAAAAGGTAGTCGTAAATCCTACTTTTGTTCCTCAGAGAGTTAATCCTTGATATGTTCATCTTAATCGATGACGGATTTTCTTCTCCTTGTTGGTTTTCTACCCAGTAACCGGTAGTTATAAATCCTACTTTTTCTTGTGCAGAGTCTACCCTTGATATGTTCACCCTAACCGGTGACGAATTTTCTCTTCTTTGGTATTCTATCTAGTAACTGATAGATGCAATTCCTATTTTTACTCCCCTTTTCAGAGTCTATCCTTGATATGTTCACTTTAACCGGTGACGGATTTTCTCTTTGATTGGTCTTCTACCCAGTAACCGGTAGTTGTAAATCCTACTTTGTCCCCCTCGTAGAGTTAATCCTTGATATGTTCATCCTAACCGGTGACAGATTTTCTCTCTGACGGTTTTCTATCCAGTTTTTTATAGATGTAATTCTCTTTTTTTGTTCAGTTGGTATATCCTTGATATGTTCATCCTAACCGATGACGGATATCCTCCTTAACATCCCCAGGCAAGTATATCCTTGATATGTTCATCTTAACCGATGACGGATTTTCTTCCCTATCGAGTTTATCCTTGATATGTTCATCCTAACGGATGGCGGGTACTCTCACCCTTGGTCTTCTGCCCAGTAACTGGTAGTTGTAAATCCTATTTTCTGCAGTTTTCCCCAGCAAGGTTATTCTTACCCAGTAACCGGTATTGAATACTCCTTCCTGGCTTTTCCTCAGCGGGTCATCCTTGATATGTTCATCTTAACCAGTGACGGATGTTCTTTCTGTCATATTTTTATTATCTCCTTACCCAGTAACAGGTAGTAGATAATAGAGTTATGCTCCTCCTATGTTGGAATTTTATTTCTTCCCCAGTTGAGTTGAGTGCGCTTTTCCTTAGTGAAATCGTTGTTTCTCTCCAGTGTGAGTCGAGTACTTCAGTTTTACCCTAGCTTACTCGTATCCCCTACAAAGGTTGTTATTTCCCCGGCTGAGTCTTTCCATTTTGTATGGAATTCCTCGAGTCCCCCAGTAGTTTTAAGTCGTAGCCTGGCCTACGCATAACTCTTTTTTACCCCCCAAAGTCTCTGTCTCCCCGACGTGTTTTCCTCATGGAATGAATTATACTCTTACGGACTTTATGTCTCTCTGATTTCTTTTCCTTTGTGGCAATATTTCCCCACAAAGTATTAACTTTTGCATTCATATATTTGCATCATGAGGTCTCTTAGGGACCAAAATTTGTTCCTATATGTTGTTATTTAAGCCCATTCTACTAAGTCGACATGAAGATTTTAACCTTCGCCTCCTCAGTTAGAATATCCTTAAATAGGGGCAGTTGTAAGACCCAATTTTGACCTTAAGATCCCTCATGCATTTCCATCATAAGCATAACCATTGGGATCATACATTGGCATCCTCCTTACCCTTCTTTCATTGGGTTTGTTTTGGGAGAGATTACCAAGTACTTTGTGATTATATCATACTTGTATATTATCATTTTACTAACTAAAATACCAAAAATATATCTTTGTATTTGCCTAACTCTGTTGTAGGTGGGGCATGATCTCATTAATTCATCAAGATCACATCTAGGGTTTGAGACCCTCATGAACAAAGAGCACAACCAAGAATTGATTCAAGAATGGTTATGAGCATCATATATGATTCCCAATGATCTCTACATGTTATATTGATCAAATTTTCTTCAAGAGTTTGAGGGTGATTTGCCTTGGAAACCCTAGTTTGACTGGGTATCTTGAGTAACTTCTCCAACAAGCTATCTCACCAATTGATCAAATTTCTCAAGGGACGCTTAAAACTTCATCATATTATGCATATATGATCTACCATGAGCCAATAAAGTCAAGAGAATTGTAAATTAGCAAGTTGGTTGATGGTGGTTGGCCAGATGAATTCGTCTGATCAAAACTGGGTCTCCCTAGACCCTGTCTCTTACACTTTTCACCATATGAAAATGATTCCAAGAGAAAACTTACTATAAAAAACATTACAAACAACTTTCATGTTGAGACCTAGAGCTAGTTTTGCTTGGAAAATCACTTTCTATGTTGAAACATTATAGATCCTTTTGTCTAAACCCTAATTTGAAAGTCAACTTCCCAAGGCCATAACTTGCTCAATTTTTATGAGATGAAAGATTTCCAAGTTTAAAAATTAAATTCAATGTGTCTACTTCAACTTTGATGTTTGGAGTGGGAGCTAATTCAACTCTTTTGAGCATGTGATATGAAGCTACATTATAGGTCACTTTTGACCTATACCATTGATCAAGTGATTTTTCCAAACTTCAAAAATGCATAACTCTATCATTTCAAATCCAAATGACATGAAATTGGTGACCATTTTGAATTTCTTTGATAGAGATATAACTTTTATGAAGACAGGTTTCTCATTTGAAGCTTCTATAAAAAGTTAAGCAAGGTGGAATATTGAGACATATGGCTTGACACTTAGAAAAAATTTGATATGTCAAATTTTTCCAAAATTCCACCTCAAATTTCTCCAAGTTCCAAGCTCCGAATGAAAAAGTGTTCAACATCAAACTTGTTCCTCTTGATCTCACCTTTCCGAAGAGCTCAAATTCTTTCATTTTGGATGAGAAATGCATAGGCTGCGCATGGCTTAAACAGGCTGATATCATTTGGCATGGATCCAACTTCAAGTGACAATGCACATGTGCCTTGCAATCCAATCAATCTTCAAAGCATATGAACTTCAAATTTGGACTTCCAGCTATCATTCCATGGGCCTATGCGCGCCCATGCACCATTCCATCATCATTTTGCCAATTTTGGAAAATGGAAAGAGTGTGCAAATATCACATGGATTTGGCTATAAATACAGTTGCATTTGCTCATAATTAACACACACATTGTGCCATCTTTGAATCTCCATTGAAAACCCTTCACTCTCATAGGATAACCCTGATAAATTCATTTAAAATTGAGCTTAAATCTCCACTGTTTCGGAATTTAATTTTCCAGGAGTCCATTGCTTCTAAACCTCTCCATTCCTCTCCTGCAAGCCATTAGAGTGAATCCAAGTGCAATTCAGATCGAGATCCATCAAGTTTAGACCTCCATTGAAGGTAATTTGCAGAAATTTTAAACTCTTCGATTCTCTCAATTTATTGCTCAATTCCATTGATTCTTTGGTTGTCTGAAGTCCTACCAATGTAGGCAAGAAGATTGAGTTGCTTTGAGGTCAAATCGAAGTAACTCAGATCATGTACCTCATTTTTCAATTCCACATATCTCTTAATATATTTGAAATTGGGGGAATTGGAGGTCAGATTCGAGCTCAATGATGTTTTTTCTTTAAGATCATGTCCTTGTTTCTTTTTTTGGTGATGGTTCATCTTGACCAGTCCGGTGAAGCTCACCGGGGAAGATGACCGGAGCTCTAGCTCCGGCGATGATGTGTCTGGCATCTGGACCATAGGATTCTCTTCTCACGTTTTAATCTGAAGCGTTTATTTTAAATACCATTTGTGCCACGCGGTTGACTCAGGAATACATGGAACGCATGTTTTGTATCATCAGATCTGCCACCTCAATTAATGAGGGAGATCTGATGGTCCACGTAATTTAGCATTTTCTAAATTTTATTTTAATTCCATTTTCTTAAATAATTCATATTAAATTCAATATTGATCCAAAAATATGGGACTTTCACCAAAAAAATTCAAATATTTTTTTGTTTCATATTCTGAATTAAAATTATTTTTTGGATCAATATTAGTATTTTTCATGAGTTAATTGATTTTGCATTTGTTTTTAATTATTTAAAAATATTTTTAAATGTCCAAAAATTATGAAATTTTTTCTCCAAGGTCCTTTGACCTTGTTTGACCTATGATAAATCTCATGGCCATTTCTTTGATGTTTTGATGAGATTTTAGGAATTTGACAAAACATATTTGAATTTAATGCATTATTTTATTATTTTAAATTGAATAAATGCCATTTAAATTGTGTTGAACATTTGTATTGACTTGTTTGAGTTTCTTATTTGTTGATGGGCCTTGGTCAAGGTTGATTTGACTTTGTCAAGTTAATATCATTGGATTTAGGGGATTGATGGAATGTACATTCCATCTCCCAAAATGAATGAATGATATTAATTTGGTAAAAGTCCTCCTTTTACCAATTTATGATCTCATTTATCCCCTTTCCTCTTCATCTAATTCCCCTTCTTCATTCATTCATTTCCATTTGGCCAATGACATCTTAAAGTCCTAATGCTAGTTGATTGAAAGATTAACATGAGTATGGATGAGATTAGGTCACGCCTTTTGCATATTTTTTGTGTGTGGTATGTTTAATGAGCATAGTTCATAATACTATGTCTCCAACATGCATTAACACCAAAAGTCTATTGCCCGATCTCAAATAGTTGTGACTTATACATAAGTCCAATTACGATTGCTTAACATAGCGCTAAATTTGTGACATAAAAGGCATAAGCATTCTAGTCAGTGAGATTGTAAGTCTCCCCTCTTCCATGGTATTGTGTGGAAACTTGGCCTTATTTCCTTCCTTTGGAAGATGTTTTTGTTCAAGGATCCATGCTTGTGGTAAGTGGATTGAGTGTTCTCCAAAGAATGTCTTGAAAGCAAAAGCAAAACAAAACTAACTTCTAACTTACTAACCATTAACTTTTAATTTCAAGCTTTTACTTTTAATGCAATATACTTTTAGCACTTTATATCATTTTCCATTATACATATCATTCTAATTGTTTATGTTAATGTAATTTTCACTATGTCCATTTGGACCATATTGTGTGATACTATTTTGTTTGTGTATACTTTGCTTGTTTGTGTGGTCTTTGACCATTAATGTACATAATAATAACAAAAACCCTAAAAGATTTTTGGGTGGACTGTTGGTTTGATCTTGCCCAATTGGACTTAGAACTTAGGCAATATTCATTTGCTAATGGACTTGGCCAATGCCAATTTGTTGAAGAACCAAGTGCTAGTAATTTGAATTCATCTGATACATCATTCAAGATCTCTTCAGTTCATCTACAACATTGATCATTTTTAAGTTGTTATGTTGAACCTGTGACTTATGGAATTCATCTGCTACATGGGCTATTTTGGAGAAGATCATGAAGTGGATAAGCTTAGATGAGGTCATCTTTATTTGATGCCTTTGCTCTTCAAGATTAATATAATTATGCATTTGTGTGTTGTTTGATTCTAAAAGTCCAAGGAAATTCTAGGTTTCTATTGACACACTTGTCTATTGGATTGCTACCCATTTGGTCAGATCTTTTCAACTCTAAACTTTTAATTTGTGTGCATAGGATAATCTCTTCATCTTCTCCCCATTTCTTTAATTTCAAAATATCTCCCTCCATTTTCAAAACCTTCTTTGTATGAACTATTTTTGTTCTAAACTTTGACCACTTTCAAAAAGATAGAAACTTTGGCCTTATGTCATTGCATTTTCAAACTTATTGTCTTAAATCAAACTTGTAAATAAACTTAACTATACTTGACTTAAACTTTCAAAAAGAAAAAAAGAACTAACTCATCCAAATCATTTTCAGGCCTTTGTGCCTTTCAAACTTAAATTTTGTTAAAACCAACACACTCATTTTGAAATTTTTAACACGAATTACGAGTTTTGATCCCTCATTTTTATGTTGGTACGTAGGCACAAGACCGAAGGTCTTGTCAAACACAAAAAATATAATTAATGAATTCTTTTCTCATCCCCTCATTCTATTTACTTGTAAACATCTTTTTGTACAAAATACACATGCACACAAAAAGGGCTCCCTAGGAGTACCTAGGACACTTTGGGTGCTAACACCTTCCCTCTTTGTAATCAACCCCCTTACCTGTGATCTCTGAATTTTATTAGTTTTTTATCTGAAAACTTCTTACTATTTGGGTTTTGTTCGTACTTTTTCGCTTTTCCCTTGGAAATAATAAAACCGCGGTGGCGACTCTAGTTAATTGATCTCTAGCTTGTCAATAGCTTGATGATCATGAATCTCCCTCTACACCTTCTAAATAATATAATCTAATGAGATATAATATTCTAATTACTAATCCTATTTATTTTTCTTAAAAATTAATTTTAATAGTTATAAACCCTTTTTTAGCATTATCCTACACATTGTGTTATTTCAAAAACTATAGATAATACCTCTAAACTAAAATTAACTCCTAAGAGGGACTAAGAAGTCAAAACGGTCCCCCCCTTGAGTTTTTAGGTCCTATGGTTGAATAGCTGATTGGTATGCCTCAGACATGTTAGCGTTAACTGAAAAATAGAAAGAATAGGTGGTCAAAATTTAGGGCACGACAACTGCCCCTATTTAATCAAATTCAAACTAAGATGATGATGATGGAGAGTCTTCATCTTATTAGGGAGGATATGGTTAAATATAAAGAGGAACCCTAATTTTGATCGCATGGTTAATAGACTCCAGAGTCGAGCAAGGATTAACCAATCCTTTGTTCTCTGTTGGCATCCCACTTTGATGTATCCCTGATAATATCTTAACTATGATTCCCATAATCACAGAAATCGGGCAGGACTCAGATAATCCTCTGATCGCTATTTTATAACCCTGATAGAATCCCTGATGAAATTCTTAATAAAATTCCTGGCAAAACTCTTGATGAAACCCCTGATACAACTTCTGATGGAACCCATGATGATTAAACCTTGATGAAACCCTTTAACAAATTTCCAATGGAACCCTTTGATTAATCCCCGATGATCTATTTTAATCCCTCAAAGTGAAATTAGCATACAATTTATATGATCATCCGACTGTGTTACTAGAATTGTGTTGGACTTTAGTGATACCCTGATCACTATAGATGAAACCCATTGGTTAAAACTCTGGTTAAATCCTTTGATAAAATTCTAATAGAACCCTTTGATGAAACTTTAGATAGAATCCCTAGATGAAACCCTTGATAAAACCCTTTTGATTAAACCCCTTCATGAAACCTCTTGATAGAAATCTCGTGAAACCCCTTGATGGAATCCCTTGATGAAACTCTTGATAGAATACTTTGATGAAACCCCTGATAAAATTATTGGTGAAACCCTTTGATAAAATCCTGATGAAACCCCTTGATAATAACACTTTGTTGAAACTTCTTGGTAAAACCTTGGTGGATAACACTTTAATGAAAACCCCTTGATTGAACCCCTTTGATAAAAACCCTTGGTAAAATGCCTGGTGTATGGATCGCGTCTCGTGTGTGCGATAGGTTAATAAGTTGGAGATGTGAGAGGTGAAGACCCATTCAATAGTTGATAACGGTCATTCTAGATGACCGACTACTGGATAGATTCCTTTGACGACTCACCCTGAGTGAGTTTGCTGGGGAAGTCCTTTACTGAAAAGGCTATGTGGAGATGTTACTTAATGGGGAAGACTAATAATCATTCCTACTTGGGTAATTATACTGGTATAGCTGAGATTGAGAATTCAATCATCATCGGTATAAGAACCGATAACTCATTATTGGCAAGAAAATTGATGTAAGACCCAAAAGGACTGAAATGAAAAACAGTGGTATAAGAACCGTAAAACAAGATGACAAACGGTGTAAGAACCGAAGTGAAAAAAAATGGTGTAAGAACCAAAGTGAAGGTATAACGACGGTGTAAGAACCGAAGTGACTTGATGATAATGGTCTAAGAACTGGAGTGACTGAATTACAACGGTGTAAGAACCGAAGTGACTGAATGACAACGGTGTAAGAACCAAAGTGAATAGTGGTGTAAGTGTTGGTGTAATCCCTAGAGGCCAATACTTTTGGTACTTGTATTGAATTACTTATTAATAATAAAAGGCTTTTTCTTTATTATGTTTGTTTAATAAAGTCCCTAGAATAGATAGTCCGTTTAATGTATCAAGTTTGACTTAATCATGAGATCACATTAAACATAAGGACAATATTCTTAAAGTATCCGTAGTCGAGCTTTATTGTAAAGTGGGATAACATTAAAGCATTAAGACTATTATGTATATAGACTGATGATCACATCTCATGGATCAAGGATAAGGAGTTATCAAGTCTTAAACATAGGTATGAATATTAAGAGTAATATTTATACTGGATTGACCCGCTATGAGAATACTATATAGAATGTTATGCAAAGTGTCATAAGTTATTCTCATGGTGATAATGGTGTAAACCACCCTTCGACCTGAAACCACCATGGACCCTAGATGTAGAGTTGAGTGCCTTATTGCTGATCAAACGTTGTCCATAATTGGATGACCATAAAGATAGTTGATGGGTACTCCACGAAGCATGCTAAGGGACATGAGTGACCTAGATGGAATTTGCCCATCCTGCATAACAGGATAAATGTCTATGGGCCCAATATTCAACTGGACAAGGATGACACGGTCTATGCCTTGTGTTCAATATAGACATAAGGGAAAAAGGGTAATTGTACACATAAGTATTATCACAAAAGGATTTGTCGGATCACATGACATTTTCGTGTCTTGGGTAGTAGTGATGTGTTTCTAGATACCGCTCACTGTTTATTATGTTAAATACGTGATTTAATATAATTACCAATGTCGCGAAAACATACAGGGTCATACACAAAAGGACGGATTGATGAGAGATAGAGTAACTAAGGAATACCGTAATGTATGATGTCTTTAAGTGAATTGTAGAACATCGTAAGGTACGGTGTACTTAAGGAGAATACGAAATATGGTAAGGTACCACGCGCTTAAGTGATTTTGGCATATTATAAGATATGGGCCACATACACTTGAGTGGGCTTTTTAGCTTCTAGCCCACATAAGTGGTTCTATAAATAGAACCCTTGTGTAGAAGCATTTGTGTAGTTGCAATTTCGTTTCTCTTTCTCTCTCACTCAAAGCCTTCATTCGTAGCAGCTAGCACTGAGATTAAAGGAATCCATTTGTGTGGACTGAGTAGAGGTGTTGTCATCGTTCAACTTTCGTGATCGCTCCGTAGATCTGCATCAAAGGTTATAATCGCCACAAGAGGTAACAATTCTATCACTGGTCATGCCCATTCGTAAGGATCACTAAAGGAGAAATTTTAAATTCCGCTGCGTTTTGGATCGCCCTTCTCCTTCAGTGGTATCAGAGCCACTTACGAAACCATGCATCTGATAGCTGTTTATTTTCTGTATTTTCTGTATTAATACGATTAAAAGATAGAATGAATCAAAGAATAAATGAGTAATTAAATTTGGCATCATGTGTGTACGATTTAGATGTTTGATGTTGACTATGCTTCGGAATCCGACATTAGTATGGTGAAGCAGCGATACATCGATCGTCCATAGGTTATGCAATTGAGATAGATCAAGTTATATATATGATATAAGTAATCCTGATGCAAAATACGGTATATATGATATATTGTTTCTGTTTCGTTCATTCAAACACTTAATGATTGTTTTCCTTTGAGCGATCAATGGTTGTTTGCTTCTTGATCCGACATTAGTATGGTGAAGCAATGACGTGTTGATCAATCATACTGAATCAACAATCGAGATGTGTTTGACGGTCTGAAATTGGTGCATTAGGGTTAATGACGACACAAGGGTTGTGTTGTCAAAGAGTTATGCGATTAGGGTTGTGACTGCGCAAGAGTTGTGCCTTAAAGTATCAAGTGTTGATGCGAAAAATGATGTCGACTTCAAATGAATTGTTCATTAAAATTTTCGGCGCGGGGCGCTGCCCCCTTGACCCACCGTCCGCTGACCGGGCAGTGGACCTCCGGCTAACTCTGCGTAGTGTGATTGGTCGCCGAAATTTAATTTGGTTTTAATTAATTAAAATAATTAAAATTAATAATAATAATTTGTTTATTATTATTGTCTTGTGGTGATCGGTTATGGCCTTAGTTTTTCCTTTATTTTGTTTTGGGTTTTTAAAATACGACCTGCGTGTCGTGCCTCTCTTTTAATCTCTTAATGTAACTTTTTTTCTCATCTCACTCCCTCGTATGTAAAACGAGTTTATTTTATGTAATGTAAATGTTATGAAGAAAGAGAAGAATTCAATATCAAAGGAGGACAACCTTGAAGATCTTGCTTGGAGAAGCTTAAATCGTTATTAGGTTAGCTTAGGTTCTCTCATTGGCTTGGGAGAACAATTGCGCTAGGGGCCATAACTGTTTCATTATGTATGTTGATGCATGTGAATGTATGTTGATGCGTTTGAGAGAAGATTTATATGATAAATAAGCCGGTGAGATCAAAATAATTGCCAATTCCCTCAAATTAAATATTAAGTTTATGCTTTCCAAGTTTTAGCACTCATCAAGACTAGTATCGGAGAATGTAGGTTTCGCCTACGCGAGGTGCATGTTCTATATTAGTAAGGTGCGATGGGATAATTGTAATATCCAATTGTTAAAACAATGGGTCAAACTTAACTAAACAAATTATAATAAGATTATATATGTTTAGAAGCAAGAGTTGGAAATGATCCATGTGATGGATTGGAATAAGGAGTTATTCACCCAACTAAAATATTCGAGAGTTGTATTAGATACAATTGGAAGGAGTTCCTACCTAAATAACCTAGTTTTGTGTAATCCTCCTACGCGGACTTAAAAAAAAGTGAAATATGGATCTCGACCCACTAGAAAATCTTCCAACGGGATTTTCCGAATCAAATGGTGAGGGTCATTTGTTTTGAGTAAAATAGTGGGAGAATATTTAATTAAAGGCCTAATTAAATATGTTATTGATACTTATATTTTCATTATTTTCATGTAGATTACCATGACAACAAACACCTCTAACAACATTTTGCGATCAATCCTTGACAAGGAAAAATTGTCTAGGACAAATTTTCTGGATTGGCACCGAAATATGAGGATTGTCCTCAAACATGATAGAAAGATGTATGTCTTGGAGAAACCTGTTCTTGAAGAGGAACCTCCTAGTTCTGCACCTAAGGCAGAAAGAGATACTTATAAGAAGCATGTTGATGATGCCAGTGAAACTGCTTGTCTCATGCTAGCTACCATGAACTCAGAGTTGCAAAAGCAACATGAGAACATGGCAGCATTCGATATGATCGAACACCTGAAGATGCTCTATCAAGAGCAAGCAAGGCATGAAAGGTTTGAAGTTTCAAAAGCCCTTTTTCAAGGCAAGTTAGTTGAGGGAGCCCCTGTAGGTCCCCATATGCTCAAGATGATTGGGTATGTGGAAAACCTTGAGAGGTTGGGTTTTCCCCTCGGAAAGGAACTTGCGACTGATTTGATCTTGCAATCGTTTCAGATAGATTCAGTCAATCTGTCCTAAATTTCAATATGAATGATATGGACAAATTTGTTCCTGAACTGCTAGCCATGTTAAGAACTGCTGAGCAGAATCTGAAGTTAAAAGGGAAGTCCATTCTGATGATCGGAAATGGAAAGAGACAGAATAAAAGACCCACCAAGAAGGGTGATAAAGGGAAAGGCAAGGAAGTTGCCAAACCCAAACCCACTGCTGCTGCTTTGAAGCCTAGTGGAGGCATAGAAAAAGAAGGCACCTGCTTCCATTACGGTAAGACCGGACACTGGAAGAGAAACTGCCCAAAGTACCTGGAAGATAAGAAGAATGGAGTAGAGACTTCAACTTCAGGTATTTTTGTTATTGAAATTAATTTATCTACTTCTGCATCATGGGTATTAGATACTGGATGCGGTTCTCACATTTGTACCAATGTGCAGGGGCTAAAAAGGAGTAGAGATTTGGCAAAAGGTGAAGTTGACCTACGAGTTGGCAATGGAGCAAAGGTTGTTGCTTTAGCCGTAGGAACTTATGTATTGACTTTACCTAGTGGTTTAATAATTCAGTTAGAGAACTGTTATTATGTACCTGCAATTAGCAGGAATATTATTTCTGTTTCTTGTTTGGACAAGTTTGGTTTTTCATTTATAATAAAGAACAATTGTTGCTCAATTTATTTGAATGATATATTCTATGTTACTGCACAAATGAACAATGGATTATATGTCCTTGATCTTGAAATGCCTATTTATAACATTAATATTAAAAGCATGAAACCTAATGAGTTAAATCTAACTTACCTTTGGCATTGTCGATTAGGCCACATAAATGAGAAACGCATTTCTAAACTCCATAAAGATGGACTCTTGGACTCTTTTGATTATGAATCATATGAGACATGCATATCTTGTTTAATTGGAAAGATGATAAAGTCTCCATTCACAGGAAAAGATGAAAGAGCTAATGATCTTTTGGCCCTCATACATACTGATGTATGTGGACCACTGAACATACCAACCAAAGGAGGTTTTAAGTACTTCATCACATTTACTGATGATTTCAGTAGATATGGGTATGTGTATTTAATGAAACACAAAACAGAGTCCTTTGAAAAAGTTCAAGAAATTAAAGAATGAAGTACAAAACCAACTAGGTAAGAATATTAAAACACTTCGATCATATCGAGGTGGTGAGTATTTAAGCCTAGAGTTTGATGACCATCTGAAAGAGTGTGGGATCCTATCCCAACTTACTCCTCCTGGAACACCCCAATAGAATGGTGTATCTGAGAGAAGAAATTGAACCATGTTAGACATGGTCCGACCCATGATGAGTTACGCTGATCTTCCAAACTCCTTTCGGGGACATGCACTATTAACAGCAGCTTACACACTTAACCGTGTTTCATCCAAAAAGGTTGAGAAGACACCATATGAGATATGGAGTGGTAAGAAACCACATATGTCTTACATGAAGATTTGGGGTTGCGAAGTTTATGTGAAACGACAAATTTCAACTAAACTTGAGCTCAAATCTGACAAATGCTTATTTGTGGGGTATCCTAAAGAAACAAGAGGGTATTGCTTCTACAATCCTTCTGAGGGCAAAGTGTTTGTCGCTCGAACTGGAGTTTTCCTAGAAAAGGATTTTATTTCCAAAGGAATCAGTGGGAGGAAAGTAGAGCTTGAAGAAATTCAAGAATCACAAAGCATTGATACACCTATGGAGGAATTAGAGCAGGAAACACAAGTAGTTGTGGAAGAGCAACCTGCTCAAGTAGAACAAGACCAGCGTAGGTCAAGCAGGATACGTCACCAACCTGAGAGATATGGATATCTCATAACTGATCAAGGTGGTGTATTACTCATGGATCAAGATGAACCTCTGACCTACCAAGAGGCCATAACTGGTCCCGAGTCTGAGAAGTGGCTAGAAGCCATGAAATCTGAAATGGATTCCATGTACACAAACCAAGTTTGGACCTTGGTAGAGCCTCCTGTAGGAGTTAACCCTATAGGATGAAAGTGGGTCTTCAAAAAGAAGACTGACATGGATGGTAAGGTACATACCTATAAGGCAAAACTGGTTGCAAAAGGATATAAACAAATTCATGGGGTTGACTATGATGAAACCTTTTCACCAGTTGCAATGCTTAAATCTGTTCGGATTTTACTTGCTATCGCTGCATATCATGATTATGAAATATGATAGATGGATGTCAAAACTGCTTTCCTTAATGGGAATCTTCTTAAGGATGTGTACATGACACAGCCTGAAGGATTTGACATACCAGAAGAAGCCCAAAAGATATGTAAGTTACAAAGATCAATCTATGGATTGAAGCAAGCTTCCAGAAGCTGGAATCTTCGTTTTGATGAAACAGTAAAACAATATGGATTCATCAAGAACGAAGATGAGTCTTGTGTCTACAAGAAGGTTAGTGGAAGCATGATCATTTTCCTGGTATTATATGTAGATGACATATTACTCATTGGAAACGATGTCCCTACCCTACAACAAGTAAAGTCTTGGTTGGGGAAATGCTTTTGTATGAAGGACCTAGGTGAAGCAGCCTATATATTAGGAACCAGAATATATAGAGATAGATCACAAAAACTGCTTGGCCTAAGTCAGAGTACGTACATAGACAAAGTGTTAAGACGCTTTAATATGCATGATTCCAAGAAAGGATTCATACCTATGCAACATGGCCTGTGTCTATAAAAAACACAATCCCCTTAAACTAAGGAAGAAAGGGATCGCATGAATAAGATTCCATATGCATCTGCAATAGGATATATCATGTATGCCATGTTATGTACTCGACCAGATGTCTCGTATGCTTTAAGTGCAACGAGTAGGTACCAATCTGATCCTGGTGATGCTCATTGGGTAGTTGTCAAGAATATCCTTAAGTATTTGAGAAGGACTAAGGACTCATTCTTGATATATGGAGGTCAGGAAGAGTTGGCTGTAATTGGATACACCGATGCTAGCTTCCAGACGTATAAGGATGAATTTAGATCGCAATCTGGTTATGTGTTTTGCTTAAACGCTGGCGCTGTTGTAAGACCCTAATTTTGACCCTAAGATCCCTCATGGCATCATAACATTGCATATTGCATTTGCCTCAAGGATCATAGCATCTTGGTGTAACACGGTGGGAGAACTGACTTTAGTTAAATGTTGCGGATAGCAAGAGTCGCCACCGACTTTTATTTTATCCAAAAGGAAAGGACATAAAAGAACAGGAAAGACCTTAAAAAGATTTTGAGTTCGGGGGGTAGGTTATACAAAGGGAAGGTATTAACACCCTTTATATCCATGGTTATCCATGGGCTCTTAGTTACTTAGCTCACTTTGTTTGTTTGCAAGAGTGTAGTGTGTGATTAGAAAAATTTCTTTAAGTACTTTGTAATGACCCTCGTATGGGTGTATACAAAGCCTAGTTTAGAAATTGTGAGGTGTAAAAGTAATTTTGAAAAGTGTGAGCAAATAACTATGAGATACCTACCCTAGATTAAGTCTTTCGTGTTCTCGTATATTCTTTCAATGGTAAGACTGTCCCTATTATTAAGGAATAGGTAGTCATTACCTTGGATGTGTTTAAGGGACGGGCGTAGGGTCATCGTATGGTCAATGAAGGCAACATAAGGGGTGTCTTTAGCAACTCGTAGGGACTATCATCATATTTACCGAAGGGACAAGATCATTATATCGTAGGCAACCTCGTAGGGACTTGATCTTTTAAGTTTATAGGGACTTGATGATTTTTATGTTTGAAGGGACTTTGCTTAAGACACCCCTATTTTCGAGGGACTTGACCATTTAAAGAAGGCAACCAAGAGGAATACCCTAGGAAGTACAGATGGCGATCAAAGATCGACTTACGTGTGTGAGTGTTATTTTTCAGATATTTGTCTTGAATTTAATTTTCTAAGTTCAATTATTTACAGTTAGTTTTTTGCACTCCCTAAATTACTAACCACGCAATAAATATGTACAAAAATAAAAGCAAGAAAAATAAATTCCTAAACTATTACATGGCTATGGGACAGACACATAATAATCAGGCGAGAAAGAATAAATTTACAACCTATACATTTGTTCCTAATATTATAAATAAAACAAAATTAAAATAAGGAAAATAATGAAGCAAAAATAGAATAGATAAAAGCAAATACTAATAAAATAATAAATAAACAATGGTAATAAAGCAATAATAAAATAACAATAATAATAAAGTGATAATAAAAAGGTTAGAATTTTAAAAGAAATTATTTTAGGTTAAACAAGTTAGATTTTTTTAGAAGTTATTAGAAAAATATGAGTTTAAAATAAATTAGTAATAATAAAAAAATTTAAAATATATTAATGTACAAATTATAAAATAAAAGAGTTATTAGAAAAATATTAAGTTTGTTATTTACAAAATAAATAAAGGTTATAGAAAATATCAAATTATTAGATTAATAGGTTTATTATTATTATTCAATTAGAAAAATGGTCAATTAGATTTTATTTACAAAATATATAAGGATTTATTATTATAAGTAAGTAATAAAAAAAAAGTTATTAAAATAGTTAGTATTTATTATTTATTTACCAAAAAATATAAAGGTTATAGAAAAATATTAAATAATTAATTTAGTAGGTTTTCACGCCCTACATTACTAAACCACGCAGTTAATATAGGATCAATGGCAGGAATTTAAATGGCAGAAAAATAAATGGCAGAAAAATAAAATGGCAGAAAATAAATGGCAGAAAATAAAATCCTAATTATTACAACGCTTTGGGGCAGTTACATAATAAAGATGGCGAAAAGTAAAACTGAAAATATTACAAGTTAAAACTTAAAATATTACAAGGGCGAAGCAGTTACAGTGTATGAATAACATAAATAAGAGTGAAAATAGGAAATAATAATAAGGTTTGTTAAGGTTTAAGAAAAGGTTTATGGTTTAGAGGAAACAACACGGTTAAAGTTTTAGGTTTGAAATTTAGAGTTTGTGGCGAAATTGTCAGGGTTTAGGAAAAATCAGGGTAGTTAGTTATGAAAAAAAATGTGCAGATCTAAATATATGTATATAAAAAAAAATATGAATTAAAAAAAACAACGGCGTTGCTAGCGCAAAATTGCGATCATCGCAACTGGATCGGATAACACAAATGTCACGCCTCATACACGTATATGTGAAAACGGCGTATTGACACGATCCGATCCGAAAACATAATCAAATTATAACATAAAATAGAAATATATATATATTTAACACACTAGTTACACATATGAACATGTATTTGAAACACAGTAACAAATATATCAACAAAATAGATAAAGTATATATCATATATAAACTATTACCAAACTGTGTGTACGATAGTATAGATTAGCCACTCTCAGTTTCTCTTTTTTGTTTTGTCTTTCAGTCTCCTTCTATCAGTCATGCTAGTAAATATATATAGGAACAAATTAGGTTAATGATAATGGGCCTAAGTTTATTTTGAAACCCAATATTAAATTAAAAACTGAATAAAGTTAAATAATTAAAATAGTTAAAATTAAAATAAAAACTAATTAACTTATTTATTTATTCTAGACCCAATATAAAAATAAATAGACTCAAAAAAAAAATTATAATAGTTAAAACTGAATAAAGTTAAATAATTAAAAACTGAATAAAATTAAATAATTAAAATAGTTAAAATTAAAATAAAAACTAATTAACCTATTTATTTATTCTAGACCCAATATAAAAATAAATAGACTCAAAAAAATATTATAATAGTTAAAACTGAATAAAGTTAAATAATTAAAAACTGAATAAAGTTAAATAATTAAAATAGTTAACATTAAAATAAAAACTAATTAACCTATTTATTTATTCTAGACCCAATATAAAAATAAATAGACTCAAAAAAAATAAAAGTCGGGCACCAAAATGCTCGAAAAAATAAAATGAACACGTTAAAATAATCAGCGCGAAATAAATGACTCGGAAAAATACAGCGTTTGGTCGGATTTTGAAATAAAAATTATGACCGTTTAAACTGCTCAGACTGATCAACATATGACCAAAAATAGTCGTAAAAATATTTTTAGCATGTCAAATTAAACCACGTGAACCGCAGATTAATGTTACCGACATTTGCAAACTTAAACTTGACATTTTTTCGTTGACTAATTTTAGACACAGTTAAAAAGTTAATTTGACCAGTCTGTTTGTAAATTCCGAGAAATTATTCCGGCTAATATTAAGACAGAAAAAAATGTTATGCTATGAAGATGATGCAAATGAATGTGAAACAAAAAATTGGTTAGAGTTAAAAATAGAGGGCAAATTTTGGGGTGCAACAGCTGCCCCTGTTCAATTTTCTGAAACCTGAGGAGTTAGATTGGCCTGTGTGCCATTCGTGACTTGGAAGGTTGAAGGGGATTGAACACAAAAGCCCAAAAATTTGCACTCGCCGGTGCGTAAAGTAACACTGATGACTGGTTGTATATGCTTAAGTGGGCTTGAAGATGCCACTTGGAAGAACTGGAGATGGGCTTATAGATGCCATCCATAATATCAGGAGGTGATAATATCTTGATGTTGATACTGGATATCAGTACTAGGTCTTCGTATAGGCCGTCTCTGAATCGTATCTAAGAACATACTTTTAATTTAAGTGTCAGAACCAAATCTTCGTGGCGATTTCTTTCTGAATTAAGTATCAGCACTAGACCTTCGTATATATCGTCTCTGAACTGTTTTGAATTGTTGAATAGACCAGTAGAAATAAATCTTCGTGATGATTATCTCTTCTGAATTCCCACCGCCCTTTACATGAGCAGCTGGCTTAACCATTGCATAAAACATTATCATGCATAAACCAAATCGTTTCACTCATGCATATCATACATAAAGCATAACGTGAAACGGTGCAAACGAGAAAAGACAAAAATCCAGTTATTGACTAACCTAAAGCCCAACATTTGCTTGGCAAACCACAACACTCTCATAACATCACATTTATCCTCATCGGGATTTTTTTTGGATACGTTAGTATTTAATCCTCTCCTACCTTGAATACCTGAAAAGCTTCCGCAATTCCTGTATTCAGGTTCAAGAAGATTAAATAGGGGCAGCTGTAGTACCCCAAAATTTGCCCTCCCTTTTTTCACTTTTCACCTGACTTATAACCTAAAACTCACTCTTAACTCATTCATATACACCATTCATTCATGATTAACATTTGCTAAAAGGAATCATAGATCCAGGGTTTAAGGCTAATGAAAATCAAGGTTTTGGCTTGAGGATTATGGTATTGCTCATCCTATGGAGACCTTGACTCTTGTGGCCTATATCTCGAGATTCAGTTGTACATCCCAACCCTAATTTCTTGATGATTTAGTTATGAGGATTTATGAATTTCATATGGGTTTTATCTTGGCTATTAAAGCCATATAGGAGAGTTCATGCATTGAAGATTTTCTTGGGAAGCATCTGAATTCATTCAAAAGCTTTGTTTGAGAAATGTGCCTCATTGAACCCTAATCAGGGAGACATGGCCCTTGTACCCCGTATTAGTTTGACGTTTCACCTAGGGCTTGGTTGAGACTCTAATTCATCAAGGATAGGTGTTTGGATATCATATCATGCATCATCCATCACTAAATACCCTATGTGGTTTCATCCGGTTCAAGGCTTTGCTCAAGTATCCATATATGTGCCTTATACTTGGCCGCTCTAATCCACTGATTCTAAGGCCATGGTGCATTCAAGTTCACAGGTCTTTGATCATTAATCCAGGACTCACTATTGCATTGGTGCATTGATATTTTGGGTCATTTATGATTAATAAGGGCATATATTCTTGGCGCATCTAGGTACCTTGGTCCATTCGGGTCATGTGTTATCATGTGCCCATGGTACTTATGATTTCGTAGAGTAAAAGTGTTCGATTCATTCATAAGTCCATTTGGTTTCCGCTAAAAAATCATTCAAAAGTCAAGTTTAATTCATGCGCAATCATGTTTGCTTCACCAGAATAATGAATTTTTCTTTCATTCATAGAGGCATACTGTAGCAGGAAATTCATGATCATCAAGCTATTGATAAGCTAGAGATCAATTAACAAGAGTCGCCACCATACTTTTATTGTTTCCAAGGGAAAAGGGAAAAAGTATGAACAAAAACCAAAAAAGTAAGAAGTTTTAAAATAAAAACTAATAAAAGTCAGAGATCACAGGTAAGGGGGTTGGTTACACAGAGGGAAGGTGTTAGCACCCAAAGTGTCCTAGGTACTCCTAGGGAGCCCTTTTTGTATGCATATGTATTTCGTACAAAGTGATATTTACAAACAAATAGAATGGGGGGATGAGAAAAGAATTCATTAATTATATTTTTGTGTTTGACAAGACCTTCGGTCTTGTGCTTACGTACCAACATATAAATGAGGGATCAAAACCTCGTAGTTCGTGCTATAAATTTCAAAATGGGAGTATTGGTTTTAACAAAATTTAAGTTTGAAAGGCACAAAGGCCTAAAAATGATTTGAATGAGTTAGTTCTTTTTGGCTTTTTTGAAAGTTTAAGTCAAGTATAGTTAAATTCATTTTACATGTTTGATTTAAGAAAATAAGTTTGAAAATGTAATGGCATAAGGCCAAAGTTTCTACCTCTTTTATAAAAGTGGTCTAAGTTTAGCACAAAAATAGTTCACATAAAGAAGGTTTTTTTTGAAAAATGGAGGGAGAGATTTTGGAATTAAAGAAATGGGGAGAAGATGAAGAGACTACCCTATGCACAAAAATTTAAAAGTTTAAAGTTGAAAAGATCTGACCAAATGGGAGAAATCCAATACACAAGTATGTCAATAGAAACCCAGATTTCCCTTGGACTTTTAGATCAAGCAACACACAATTATATCAATCTTGAAGAGCAAAGGAATCAAATAAAGATGGCCTTATCCAAGCTTATCCACTTCATGATCTTCTTCAAATAGCCCATGTAGCAGATGAATTCCACAAGTCACGGGTTTAACCTAACAGCTTCAATATGATCAATGTTGCAGGTGAACTGGAGAGATCTTGAATGATGTATCAAATGAATTCAAATTGCAAGTACTTGGTTCTTCAACAAATTGGCATTGGCCAAGTCCATTATCAAAGGAATGTTGCCTAAGTTCTAAGTCCAATTGGGGCAAGATCAAACCAACAGTCCACTCAAAATTCTTATAGGGTTTTTGTTATTATTATGTGCATTAATGGTCAAAGACCACACAAACAAGCAAAGCAACAAAGTATATCACACAATATGATCCAAGTGGACGAAGTGAATATTACATTAACATAAACAATTAGAATGATATGTATAATGGCAAATGATAATAAAGTGCTAAAAGTAAAGTGCATAAAAGTAAAGACTTGAAATTAAAAGTTAATGGTTAGTAAGTTAGTAGTTAGTTTTGTTTTGCTTTTTGATTTCAAGACATTCTTTGTAGAACACTCAACCGACTTGCCACAAGCATGGATCCTTGAACCAAAACATCTTCTAAAGGAAGGCAAGAAGGCCAAGTTTCCACACAATACCATGGAAGAGGGGAGACTTACAATCTCACTAACTGGAATGCTTATGTCTTTTATGTCACAAATTTAGCGCTATGTTAAGCAGTCGTAATTGGACTTATATAGATGTCACAACTATTTGAGGTCGGGCAATAGACTTTTGGTGTTAATGCATGTTGAAGACATAGTATTATGAACTATGCTCATTAAAAATACCACACAAAAAATATACAAAGGTGTGGCCTAATCTCATCCATACTCATGTTAATCTTTCAATCAACTAGCATTAAGACTTTGAGATGTCATTGTCCAATTGAAAATGAATGGATGAAGAAGGGGAATTAGATGAAGAGGGAAAGGGATGAATGAGATCACAAATTGGTCAAAGGAGGACTTTTACCAAATTAGTATTATTCACTCATTTTGGGAGATGGAATGTACATTCCATCAATCCCCGAAATCCATTAATATTAACTTGACAAAGTCAAATCAACCTTGACCAAGGCCCAACAACAAATAAGAAACTCAATTAAGTCAATCCAAATGGTCAACACAATTAAAATGACATTTATTCAATTAAAAATAGTAAAATAATGCATTAAATTTAAATATGTTTTGTCCAAATCCTAAAATCTCATCAAAACACCAAATAAATGGCCATGCGACTTATCATAGGTCAAACGACCTTGGAGGAAAAATTTCATAATTTTTGGACACTTAAAAATATTTTTAAATAATTAAAAACAAATGAAAAATTAATTAATTCATGAAAAATATTAATAATGATCCAAAAAATAATTTTAATTCAGAATATGAAAGAGAAAAATATTTGAAGACTTTTAGTGAAAGTCCCATATTTTTTGGATCAATATTAAACTTATTATGAATTATTGAAGAAAATGGAATTAAAATGAAATTCAGAAAATTCAAAAATACGTGGACCATCAAGTCTTCCTCATTAATTGAGGTGGCAGATCTGATGATCCACAACGCGCGTTCCACCAACGTCCTAGTCAACAGCGTTGTAACATGAGTAATCACAAGGCACGGCTAAGATTAAAACGTGGAACATGGATCACACGGCTCAGACTCAAGACACGTAATCCCCGGAGCCAGAGCTCCCGTTGTCTTCTCTGGTGAGCTTCACCGAACTGGTCAACATGAACCATCACCAAAATGCAAAACAGGGACATGATTTTAAAGAGAAAACATCACTAAGCACGAATATCACCTCCAATTCATCCAATTCCAACTATATTGAGAGATATATGGAATTGAAAAATAAGGTTCATGATTTGAGTTGCTTCGATTTGGCCTCAAAGAAACTCAATCTTCTTGCCTACATTGGTAAGACTTGAGACAACTCAAGAATCAATGGAATTGAGCAAGAATCAAGGAGAATCGAAGAGTTTAAAATTTCTGCAAATTACCTTCAATGGAGGTGTGAGGAATGGAAAGGCTTAGAATCAATCGACTCCTGGAGAATTGAATTCCAAAACAGTGGAGATTCAAGCTCAAATTCAAATGAATTTATCAGGGTTATCCTCTTAGAATGAAGGGTTTTCAATGGGGAATCAAAGCTGGCGCAATGTGTGTGTGAATTCTGAGCATAAGGGCCTCAATTTATAGAGAAATCAAATGATATTTGCACACTCTTTCCACTTTCCAAATTTGGTAAAATGATGATGCCATGCTGCATGGGCGCGCATAGGCCCATGGAATGATGGTTTGAAAGTCCAAATGAATGATCAGATGCTTGGGAGATGGACTGGATTGCAAGGTACATGTGCATTGTCACTTGAAGATTGATCCATGCCAAATGATATCAGCATGTTTAAGCCATGTGCAGCCTATGCATTTCTCATCCAAAATGCATGAAATTTAGCCCTTTGGAAAGGTGAGATCAAGAGGAACAAGTTTGATGTTGAACACTCTTTCATTTGGAGCTTGGAACTTGGAGATGTTTGAGGTGGAAGTTTGGAAAATTTTGACATATCAAAATTTTTCTAAGTATCAAGCCATATGTCTCAATATTCCACTTTGCTTAACTTTTTATAGGAGCTTCAAATGAGAAAAGTGTCTTCATCAAAGTTGTAGCTATCTCAAATAACTTTAAAATGGTCACCAATTTCATGTCATTTGGATTTGAAATGATAGAGTTATGCATTTTTGAAGTTTGGAAAATCACTTGATCAATGGAATAGGTCAAAAGTGACCTATAATGTAGCCTCATATCACATGTTCAAAGAAGTTGAATTAGCTCCCACTCAAAACATCAAAGTAAAATTAGATACATTTAATTTGATTTTGCAACTTGGAAATCTTTCATCTCATAAAAATTGAGCAAGTTATGGCCTTGGGAAGTTGACTTTCAAATTAGAGTTTAGACAAAATGACTTATAATGTTTCAACATAGAAAATGATTTTCCGAGCAAAACTAGCTCTAGGTCTCTACATGAAAGTTGTTCATAATGTCATTTAGAGTAACGTTTCTCTTAGAATCATTTTCATATGGTGAAAAGTGTAGGAGATAGGGTCTAGGGAGACCCAGTTTTGATCAGATGAATCCATCTGGCCAACCACCATCAACCAACTTGCTAACTTCCAATTTTCTTGACTTTCTTGGCTCAGGGTAGATCATATATGCATAAGATTATGAAATTTGAAGTGTCCCTTGAGAAATTTTATTAATTGGTGAGATAGCTTGTTGGAGAAGTTACTCAAGATACCCAGTCAAACTAGGGTTTCCAAGGCAAATCACCCTCAAACTCTTGAAGCAAACTTGATTAATATAACATGTAGAGAGCATTATGACTCATATATGATATTCATAACCATTCTTGAATCAATTCTTGGTTGTGCTCTTTGTTCATGAGGGTCTCAAACCCTAGATGTGATCTTGATGAATCAATGAGATAATGCCCTACCTACAAAAGAGTTAGATAGATGCAAAAACATATTTTTGGTATTTTCGTTAGTAAAATGATAAATTACAAGTATGATATAATCATATATGAGGGGGTAAGGAGGATGCCAATGTATGATCCCAATGTTAATGCTTAGGATGAAAATGCATTAGGGATCTTAGGGTCAAAATTGGGGTCTTACACATACATAGTCCATTACAACAAAGAAAATCAAAATCACATTCTTCAAAAGTTGACCTTTTGGTCAATGTTGAACTTTTGGTCAAACAATTGACCAAAGTCAACCTTGGCAAAAATTTAAACTTAATTCTAATTACATTCTTTCCATACATATCAAATACAACTTAATTGTCCATTTCACTTTTACAAAACTTCCATTTAATCCATGTTCTTCTTGCATATACGTTTTTGTCATTCACATGCATACTATTCAACACAATTTACTTCATATTCTAAAATATCATTTCATTCCATTCAAATGCATTGCATTATAATTCTTACTTCATTCAAATTCCAAGGTCATATTCCGTTTGATGCTATTTAAGATCAAGTGTTTGATTACGTTAATGCACATCATCAAACGAAATTGTGTATGATGTTCCTTATTAATTCCAACATGCACAACATCTTTGAAATAGCTTATAGTCTCTACATTGTCTTATGGATAAGGCTTGGCTGGGGTTGCTAGCAGAATTTGATTGCATATTTTGTACTTCTCTCCCAACTAAGTAGATGAAGGAGGATATGTTTGTATTTTCATTGATGTATTGATTATTGAGAAATTTTCATGATCAAGCAAGTACAGATAGTTGTTTGGTTACTTGTAATTGGGCGAGAATGTATTCTCATTATCAATCCTTACAATAAACCGAAACCTACCTATTCATACATGACAATCCTAACTTCCCTATTAACCAACCTCCGTATCCTTTGCACTAACAAAGAGAAGGACTTCGTCACCTTTCGATCAAGACCACAAACCTCGCCTCGCTGTAAACCAAAGCCCGACAACAACAGAAAATGGCAACACCAAAATTCTGCGAAAACAATAACATAGCATTTCAAACTAGCAATTAATCCTAACAACCATAAACTGAGCATTCCTTTTCTAACAATAATCCAATTTCATTGATATCTCAATTACAGTCCAACAAACTAAGAGAAAGCAACATTTCAAATCTACCTTCATTTAACTTCCAACCAACACCATTAACAACCAAACAACTGAATTAACAGAATCCTAACCGAGTTTCTAACAGAATTTTAACTAACCGAAACTAAAGCCTAACAGAATTTCCTAACAAACTCTAACTACTTACAAAGCCTAACAGAATGGAGTGGAGATGCTGACAAAAAGAGCACAGAGAATCGTATCCTATAAATAGCAAAGATCATTACGGACGAAGGGGACTTTTTTGGTTTTGCAGAGGGGACCTTTTTGGTTTTGCAGTTTTCACGTCTTCTTCACTATACAAGTTCATGCTTCAAGCCTCTTCATTCAATAAAAAATTTGATTCTTCCAATTCTCGTTCTGCAGCTTCTGCAGAGGAAAATCGATTCCACAACTCGGAAAGAGCTTCATCCCGCAACCAAATCAACTCTGCAATCTCAAGCTATTTCTTACCTTGATTTCACCCTAATTCCTGCAAGACAATTTATTGCGGGATACGAATCAACAATATGACAAAAGCGGATACTGAAGAAACCGTAGATGGAAGAGGAGAATTGAGACAAAGGAAGAAAAAACGAAAACAGAGGTATAATAGAGCAAAGGAGAGAAAGAAAGGTTTGGCCACCGTGACGGAGCTCAAAGGACGGTGATATTTTTCTTCCATATCCTTGTTGCGATTTGGTTATTTTGATTGCGATTCGGTTGAATTCCGAATGACCCTGTGTTGTCTCCATGATTCCGCATATGAGATAGTATTTGCTTCGGAGATAGCGATTTTGGTTTAGGTTTGTCGAAGCCGATTCGCAAATCTGGATTCATCTGTCTTACGGTTTCTGGCATGAATTTCGGAGATGTGAGTGAAAGAAGTACGAGATTGAAGAAGAAGGGATCGAATCGGAGGAGAAGTGGAAAAATGGTTCAGTACCTGTTCATGAATCACGTCAATTTAGTGGTTTATTGCATCGATTTTGAAGATACCACACGCGTAAGCGAATCGAC